>NC_140987.1:10675883-11275883 GCF_052327205.1 Somniosus microcephalus | reverse complement strand
GCCCAGAGAGAGCACAGACTGGAGCAGCGGTGGCAGTGAGGAGGCGGAGGATAAATCGAGCAGGAGGCCCAGCGAGAGCGCAGACCGGAGCAGCGGCGGCAGTGAGGAGGCAGAGGATAAATCGAGCAGGAGGCCCAACGAGAGCATGGACCGGAGCAACGGCGGCAGTGAGGAGGCGGAGGATAAATCGAGGGGAGGCCCAGTGAGAGTGCGGACCGGAGCAGCGGCGGCAGTGAGGAGGTGGAGGATAAATCGAGCAGGAGGCCCAGCGAGAGCATGGACCGGAGCAGCGGTGGCAGTGAGGAGGTTGAGGACCTCCTGTGAAAACAACAACAACAAAAGCAACAGCTGCAAAACAGCTAAAGTGACGTCACCGCCAGGGAAGGAGCTGATTGGTGAGTAGCTTGGTAAGTGTTTCTAGTTAATAGTCCATTAAGTAAAGACATGGCAGGGCAGTTCAGTCCCGTGGAATGCACATCCTGTGCCATGTGGGAACTCCAGGATGCTTCCCGTGTCCTGGACAACCACTTGTGCAGGAGGTGTCGTCAGCTGGAGGAGCTCGAGCTCCGGGCTTCGGAGCTTGAGCAGCAGCTGGCCTCACTGCGGAGCATCCGCGAGCCTGAGAGCTTCGTGGGTAGCATGTTTCAGGAGGTGGTCACCCCGCAGATAAATGGTGTGCAGGCAGAGAGGGAATGGGTGCAGGAGGGAGGTCTTCAGATTCCTGGGGCATTGGGACCAGTTCTGGGGGAGGTGGGACCTGTACAGGCCGGACGGGTTGCACCTCAGCAAAGCCGGAACCAATATCCTCGCGGGGAGGTTTGCTGGTGCTGTTGGAGTGGGTTTAAACTAAATTGGCAGGGGGGTGGGCACCAGGATGTAACATTAGAAAGGGGAAATAAAGTGCTCAAAGGATTGGGAGAGGCAGAGAGCACTAGAGTAAGAAATAGTAAGGTATTAGGTGGGGTCAAACTAAGAGAATACAGGATGGTCTAAGCTGGGTTTACAGTGTATGTATGTGAACGCACAAAGCGTAGTAAAGAAGGTCAGTGAGCTGCAGGTACAAATAGCCACATGGGAATATGATGTTGTGGCAATAACTGAGACCTGGCACAAAAAAGGGCAGGATTGGGTATTAAATATTCCTGGTTATAAGGTGTTCAGGAAAGATAGGGAAGGTAAGATCGGAGGTGGTGTGGCAGTATTGGTTGAGGAGAATGTTACAGTGCTGGAGAGGGCGGGTGTCCTGGAGGGGTCAAGGACAGAATCTATTTGGCTAGAGTTAAGAAATACTAGAGCTGCCTTTACACTACTCTGTGTATTCTATAGACCACCAACTAGTGGGAGAGATATGGAGGAGCAAATTTGCAGAGAAATTACTGAGAGGTGCAAGAACTATGGAGTAGTGATAATGGGGGACTTCAACTATCCTAATATAGTATATTTCGGGCCCGTCGAGGGAGGAGGGATTGCTGGATCTGGTTCTGGGGAATGAGGTAGGTCAAGTGGAGCAAGTGTCAGTCGGTGAACATTTAGGGAATAGTGATCATAGCATCATAAGGTTTAGATAAGCTATGGAAAAGGACAGGGAGCAATCTAGAGTAAAAGGCCTAGAAATTCGGTGGGCTGTGCCACCAGTTAGCGCCTAAAGAGGGCACTCAGAGGCTTTAGTGCCACTGGCCACACCTCCCGCAATATTTAGCTGGGGCGCTAATGGCGGCATTAGCCTGTTGTGCTGCGCTGCCACCGACGACGTCATCGGTGTGCACAGCGCCCTGCTACCGCCCCGATCACGATATTTGTTTGCGACCGCCTCCGCTACTCTGGCCGCAAATCGCTCCCGGTTCACGGGGCCTACCTGTGGCGGCAGTGGCGCAAATTAAGGTGGAGGTGCGGGGCGGCCGTTTTTTCCGGCGGCCACCTGCCAGCACCTCCGTCCCCGGCCTCCTGATCTCCCCCCACGGCAGTGCCGGCTGTTTCCCGAGAGCCCGGCACTTCTCCTCGGTGCCGGGCTCTTTTGCCGGCACTCGCGATCTCTGATCGCGCTCGTGCAGGCCCCTCCCCCTTAAGAATGGGAGGAAGGCCTGCAGTACCGCAGCGCGCCGTGCCGCAGTGTGTGGTGCTGCGGCACGTTGTGCTGTGATATTCAGTTTCAGCGCCCTAAGAGGGAAGCGGAGCGCCTCATGCCTCGCCCCGTGTCCCTCTTGGGGCGCTCAAGCTGAATTTCCGGTGGTCGCAACTGCTCCAATCGCAGCGCTAATTCCGGCGCCCAGGCGAGCTTGGCGCCCCGTTTGGGCCTCCACCGAATTTCTCCCCCAAAATGTTTAACTGGGGGGAAAGGCCAATTTCAGTGGGATGAGAACGATCTGGCCCGAGTAAACTGGAATCAAAGATTGGCAGGCAAAACTGTAGTGGAACAATGGGCTGCCTTTAAAGAGGAAATAGTTCAGGTACAGTTGAGGTACATTCCCACTAGGGGGAAAGGCAGGGCAACTAAAGTCAGGGCTCCCTGGATGACGAAACAGATAGAGAATATAATGAAGCAGAAAAAGAGCGTGTATGGCAGATGTCAGGTTGTAAATACACCTGAGAATCAGGCTACATATAGAAAGGTCAGAGAAATGAAAAAGAAAATAAGAGGGGCAAAGAGAGGGTATGAGAATAGAATGGCAGCCGACATAAAAGGTAATCCAAAAGTCTTCTATAGGCATATAAATAGTAAAAGGGTAGTAAGAGGAGGGGTGGGGCCGATTAGGGACCAACAAGGAGGCCTACACATGGAGGCAGAGGGTATGGCTGAGGTACTAAATGAGTACTTTGCATCTGTCTTCACCAAGGAAGAGGATGTTGCCATAGACATAGTGAAGGAGGAGCCAACACTGCCTCCGCAAGATCCTGCAAATTCATTGGCAGGATAGGCGCACCAACGTCAGTGTTCTTGCTCAGGCCAACATCCCCAGCATCGAAGCTCTGACCACGCTCGATCAGCTCTGATGGACGGGTCACATCGTCCGCATGCCCGATACGAGACTCCCAAAACAAGCGCTCTACTCGGAGCTCCGACACGGCAATAGAGCCCCAGGTGGGCAGAGGAAACGTTTCAAGGACACCCTCAAAGCCTCCTTGAAAAAGTGTAACATCCCCACCGACACCTGGGAATCCCTGGCCCAAGACCGCACAAAGTGGAGGAGAAGCATCCGGGAAGGCACCGAACACCTCGAGTCTCTTCGCCGGGAGCAAGCGGAAGCCAAGCGCAGGCAGCACAAGGAGCGCACGTCAACCCAAGCACCCCACCCACCCGCCCCTTCAACCACCGTCTGCCCCGCCTGTGACAGAGTCTGTAGGTCCCGCATTGGACTCATCAGTCACCTGAGAACTCATTTGTAATGTGGAAGCAAGTCATCCTCGGTACCGAGGGACTGCCTAAGAAGAGAAGAAGAAGGAAGAGGTAATGGAGACACTTGATAGTATAAAAATTGATAAAGAGGAGGTATTAGAAAGGCTGGCTGTACTTAAAGTTGATAAGTCACCAGGAGCGGATGGGATGCATCCTAGGATGCTGAGGGAGATTAAGGAGGATCGATTGGGCTTATACTCACTGGAGTTTAGAAGAATGAGAGGGGATCTCATTGAAACTTATAAAATTCTGACAGGACTGGACAGACTAGATGCAGGAAGGATGTTCCCGATGGTCGGGGAGTCCAGAACCAGGGGTCACAGTCTAAGGATAAGGGGTAAGCCATTTAGGATAGAAATGAGGAGGAATTTCTTCACCCAGAGAGTGGTGAACCTGCGGAATTCTCTACCACAGAAGGCAGTTGAGGCCAATTCATTAAATATATTCAAGAAGGAGTTAGATATATTTCTTAAGGCTAAAGGGATCAAGGGGTATGGGGAGAAAGCAGGGACAGGGTACTGAATTGGATGATCAGCCATGATCTCATTAAATGGCGGAGCAGGCTCGAGGGGCCGAATGGCCTACTCCTGCTCCTATCTTCTATGTTTCTATGAAATTGCGGAGGTACTGGCCATAATATTCCTATCCTCCTTAGAAACAGGGGTGGTGCCAGAGGAGTGAAGAATTGCAAATGTTACACCAATGTTCAAAAAAGGGTGTAAGGATAAACGCTGCAACTACAGGCCAGTCAGTTTAACCTCGGTAGTGGGGAAACTTTCAGAAACATTAATCAGGGACAAAATTAACAGTCACTTGGATAGTGTAGATTAATTAAGGAAAGCCAGCACGGATTTGTTAAAGGCAAATCCTGTTTAACCAACTTGATCAAGTTGTTTGGTGAGGTAATAGAGAGGGTTGATGAGGGTAATGCGGTTGCTGTAGTGTACATGGATTTCCAAAAAGCATTTGATAAAGTGCCACATAATAGGCTTGCCAGCAAAGTTGAAGCCCATGGAATAAAAGGGACAGTGGCAGCATGGATACAGAATTGGCTAAGTGACAGGAAACAGAGAGTAGTGATGAACGGTTGTTTTTCGGACTGGAGGAAGGTATACAGTGGTGTTCCCCCGGGGCCGGTTCTAGGACCACTGCTTTTCTTGATATATATTAATGACTTGGACGTGGGTGTACAGGGCACAATTTCAAAATTTGCAGATAACACAAAACTTGGAAGTATAGCGAACAGTGAGGAGAGTGAGAGACTTCAGGAAGACACGGACAGGCTGGTGAAATGGGCGGACACGTGGCAGATGAAATTTAACGCAGAAATGTATGAAGTGATACATTTTGGTAGAAAGAATGAGGAGAGGAAATATAAACTAAAGGGTACAATCCTAAAGAGGGTGCACGAACAGAGAGACCTGGGGGTATATGTGCACAAATCGTTGAAGGTGGCAGGGCAGGTTGAGAAAGCGGTTAAAAAAGCATACGGGATCCTGGGCTTCATAAATAGTACTGTGTCCAATTCTGGGCACCACACTTTAGGAAGGATGTGAAGGCCTTAGAGAGGGTACAGAAAAGATTTACGAGAATGATTCCAGGAATGAGGGACTTCAGTTAAGTGGATAGGCTAGAGAATAGAGTCATAGAGTCATAGAGTTTTACAGCACAGAAAGAGGCCCTTCGGCCCATCGTGTCTGCGCCGCCCATCCATCCCTGTCCAGTCTAATCCCATTTTCCAGCATTTGGTCCATAGCCTTGTATGCAATGGCATTTCAAGTGCTCATCCAAATGCTTCTTGAATGTTGTGAGGGTTCCTGCCTCTACCACCCTTTTAGGCATTGAGTTCCACATTCCAACCACCCTCTGGGTGAAAAAGTTCCTCCTCAAATCCCCTCTAAATCTCCTGCCCCTTACCCTGAATCTATGCCCCCTTGTTATTGACCCCCCTACTAAGGGGAAAAGTTCCTCTTTGTCTACCCTATCTATGCCCCTCATCATTTTGTACACCTCAATCAGGTCCCCCCTCAGCCTTCTTTGCTCCAAGGAAAACAACCCCAGCCTGTTTAGTCTTTCTTCATAGCTGAGGCGCTCCATCCCAGGTAACATCCTGGTGAATCTCCTCTGCACCCTCTCCAAAGCAATCACATCCTTCCTATAGTGAGGCGACCAGAACTGCACACAGTACTCCAGCTGTGGCCTCACCAGCGTTTTGTACAGCTCCATCATAACCTCCCTGCTCTTATATTCTATGCCTCGGCTAATGAAGGCAAGTATCCCATATGCCTTTTTAACCACCTTATCTACCTGTTCCGCTGCCTTCAGGGATCTATGTACATGTACACCAAGGTCCCTCTGACCCTCTGTACTTCCTAGGGTCCTACCACTCATTGTGTATTCCCTTGCCTTATTTGTCCGTCCAAAATGCATCACCTCGCACTTTTCAGGGTTAAATTCCATTTGCCACTTTTCCGCCCATCTGACCAACCCGTTTATATCGTCCTGTAGCCTGAGGCTTTCCTCCTCGCAATTTACCACCCCACCAATTTTCGTGTCATCTGCGAACTTACTGATCATACCTTTCACATTCTCATCCAAGTCATTTATGTAGATCACAAACAACAAGGGACCCAGCACCGATCCCTGAGGTACCCCACTGGACACAGGCTTCCAGTCACAAAAGCAACCTTCGACCATCACCCTCTGCCTCCTGCCACTCAGCCAGTTTAGGATCCAGCGCGCCAAGGCACCCTGGATCCCATGGGCTCTTACCTTCTTGACCAGTCTCCTATGCGGGACTTTGTCAAAAGCTTTACTGAAGTCCATGTAAACCACATCCACAGCATTTCCCTCATCCACCCCCCTAGTCACCCCCTCGAAAAATTCAATCAGATTTGTCATACATGATTTACCCTTGACAAAGCCATGCTGACTATCCCCGATTAATCCTTGCCTCTCCAAGTGGAGACTAATTTTGTCCCTCAGAATTTTTTCCAATAATTTCCCTACCACAGATGTTAGGCTCACTGGCCTGTAATTCCCTGGTTTATCCCTGCTACCCTTCTTGTATAATGATACTACATTAGCTGTTCTCCAGTCCTCTGGTACATCCCCTGTGGCCAGAGAGGTTCTGAAAATTTGTGTCAGAGCCCCTGCAATCTCCTCCTTTGCCTCCCACAGCAGCCTGGGATACATCTCGTCCGGGCCTGGGGATTTATCCACTTTTTGGCCTGCTAAAACCGCTAGCACCTCCTCCCTCTCGATGCTAATATGTTCAAGTATGTCACAGTCCCCTTGCCCGATTTCTATGTCTGCATCGTCTTTCTCCATAGTGAACACAGAGGCAAAAAATTCATTTAAAACCCCGCCTACATCATCTGGCTCTACACACAGATTGCCACTTTGGTCCCTAATGGGCCCTACCCTTTCCCTGGTTATCCTCTTGCCCTTAATATACTTATAAAACATCTTAGGATTTTCCTTTATTTTGCTCGCCAGTGTTATTTCATGGCCCCTCCTTGCCCTCCTAATTTCTTTTTTAAGTATGCCCCTGCACTTTTTATACTCCTCTAGGGCTTCTTCCGTCTTTAGTCTTTTGTAACTGCCAAAAGCCCCCCTTTTATTTCTAATGCATTTTTGTATATCCCTTGTCATCCAAGGTTCCCTTTGCTTGTTGGTCCCGCCCTTGACCTTTACAGGAACATGTTGGTGTTGTACTCTCTCTATTTCCCTTCTGAAAGTCTCCCACTGTTTTGATGTGGATTTTCCTATAAGTAGCTGCTCCCAGTCCACTTTGGCCAGATCCTGTCTTATCATATTAAAATCGGCCTTCCCCCAATTTAGAACCCTTATTTCCGGGCCGTCTTTGTCTTTTTCCATGACCACCTTAAATCTCACCAAATTATGGTCACTGTCGCCAAAATGCTCTCCTACTGATACTTCCACCACTTGTCCGGCTACATTCCCCAGAATTAGGTCCAGTACCGCCCCCTCTCTTGTAGGACTTTCTACATGTTGGCTCAAAAAGCTCTCCTGGATGCACTTTAAGAATTCTGCACCCTCTAAGCCTTTCACACTCTGACTATCCCAATTTATATTGGGGAAGTTGAAATCCCCCACTATTATTACCCTATTATTTTCGCACTTCTCTGAGATTTGCCTACATATCTGTTCCTCTATCTCCCCCTGACTGTTTGGGGGCCTATAGTACACTCCCAGCAAAGTGCTTGCCCCCTTTTTGTTTTTAAGTTCTACCCATATGGCCTCATTAGAGGAACCCGCTAATATATCGTCCCTCCTTACAGCAGCAATTGACTCCTTAATTAATATTGCAACACCCCCTCCCCTTTTACACCCCCCTCTGTCTCGGCTGAAGATTCTATACCCCAGAATATTGAGCTGCCAGTCCTGACCCCCCCTCAACCATGTCTCCGTGATAGCAACAATATCGTACTCCCGTGTGTTCAACAACAACTTCAGTTCATCCACCTTATTTGCAAGACTCCTTGCATTAAAATATATGCCTTCCAGCCCTGCCATATTCCCTTTTGCCTTCACATATTTGCTCTGCCTTCCCAGCTGACTTGTTTTTTCCTCTGTATTTGGCTGTAAATCACCCCCTACTATAGCTCCACTCTGTACCCCATCCCCCTGCCAAGTTAGTTTAAACCCCCCCCAGCAGTGCTAGCAAACCTCCCTGCAAGGATATTGGTTCCCCTCTGGTTCAGGTGTAAACCGTCCGACTTGTACAAGTCCCACCTTTCCCAGAAGCAGACCCAGTGACCCAGGAAACTAAAGCCCTCCCCCCTGCACCATCCCTTTAGCCACGCATTCATCTGTTCTATCTTCCTATTCCTATACCCACTAGCACGTGGCACCGGGAGTAATCCAGAGATTACAACCTTTGAGGTCCTGCTCTTTAATCCTTCACCTAGCTCCCTAAATTCTTGCTGCAGGACCTCATCCCTCTTTTTACCTATGTCGTTGGTACCAATGTGGACCACGACCTCTGGCTGTTCACCCTCCCCCTCCAGAATGCCCTGCAGCCGCTGTGATATCCTTGACCCTGGCACCAGGGAGGCAACAAACCATCCTGGATTCACGTCTACGGCCACAGAAACGCCTATCTGTTCCCCTTACTATAGAATCCCCTACCACTATTGCTCTCCCACTCTTTTTCCCCCCTTCCTGGGCAGCAGGAGCACCCCCAGTGCCAGGAAGTTGGCTGCTGCTGCCTTCCCCTGGTGAGTCATCCCCCTCAACAGTATCCAAAGCGGTATACCTGTTTGAGAGGGGAATGGTCACAGGGGTCTCCTGCACTACCTGCCTGCTTCTATTGCTCCGCCTGGCGGTCACCCATTTCCTATCTTCCTGTGCAGCCCTTCCCTGCGGTGTGACCAACTCACTAAACGTGCTATCCACGACCCTCTCAGCATCGTGAATGCTCAACAACCCATCCACCCGCAGCTCCAGCGCCTCAATGCGGTCTGCTAGTAGCTGCAGATGGATGCATCTCTGGCACACGTGGTCATCAGGGGCACTGGGGTCCCTGAATTCCCACATAGAGCAAGAGGAGCATATCATGGGGCTGGGCTCACCTGGCATGACCTTCCCTTTACTTAATTTAAATTAATTTACTATCACCAATTAAAAATATCTCTAAGGCACTTGTATAGTCTACCAACAGTCCCTGCTACACCAGAAAAGACCCTAGTAACTATAAACTACAGAGTTAAAGTTTAAAAAAGAGAAATACTCACCAACCAATCACTTACCTGCTCCCTGGTGATGTCACACACTGATTACTTTTTACCTCTCTCCCCGCCCCCGAACTGGTCGGGCCTCACTGCTTGCGCCGGCTTTTCTCCCGAGCTCCTCCTCGCCTCGCTGCCGCCCCCGAACTGGTCGGGCCTCACTGCTTGCACCGGCTTTTCTCCCGAGCTCCTCCTCGCCTCGCTGCCGCCCCCGAACTGGTCGGGCCTCACTGCTTGCGCCGGCTTTTCTCCCGAGCTCCTCCTCGCCTCGCTGCCGCCCCCGAACTGGTCGGGCCTCACTGCTTGCGCCGGCTTTTCTCCCGAGCTCCTCCTCGCCTCGCTGCCGCCCCCGAACTGGTCGGGCCTCACTGCTTGCGCCGGCTTTTCTCCCGAGCTCCTCCTCGCCTCGCTGCCGCCCCCAAACTGGTCGGGCCTCGCTGCTTGCGCCGGCTTTTCTCCCAGACGCTGGGGTTGTTCTCCTTGGAGCAGAGAAGGTTGAGAGGAGATTTGATAGAGGTGTTCAAAATCATGAGGGGTCTGGACAGAGTAGATAGAGAGACACTGTTCCCATTGGCAGAAGGGTCGAGAACCAGAGGACACAGATTTAAGGTGATTGGCAGAAGAACCAAAGGCGACATGAGGAAAAACTTTTTACACAGCGAGTGTTTATGATCTGGAATGCACTGCCTGAAAGGGTGGTGTGGAGGCAGATTCAATCGTGGCTTTCAAAAGGGAATTGGATAAGTACCAGAAGGAAAAACATTTGCAGGGCTACGGGGAAAGGACGGGGAAGTGGGACTAGCTGAGAGCTGGCACGTGCTCGATGGGCTGAATGGCCTTTTTCCAAAACGTAACCATTCTACGATTCTATGACACTCCCAATGCAGTACTGAGGGAGTAAAAACAGAAAATGTTGGAAACACTCCGCAGGTCAGGCAGCATCTGTGGAGAGGGAAACAGAGTTAACGTTTCAGGTCGATGACCCTTCGTCAGAACTGGAAAAAGTTAGAGATGGAACAGATTTTAAGCAAGTGTAGGGGCAGGGAAAGGCGGGAGGGGAGGAAAGAACAAAAGGGAAGGTCTGTGATAGGGTGGAAGGCGGGAGAGATTAAGAGACAAAAGGGATGATGGTGCGAGGCTGAAGGAGTTGGAAATGGGGCAAGTAAAGAAACAAAAGATGGGTCTAGAGGAGGTGTAGATGGGAACGGCAGAATCATCAACAGCTACCATGTGAAAAAAAGTAGGGGCCGAGGTTATGATCTGAAATTGTTGAACTCGATGTTGAGTCCAGGAGGCTGTAAAGTGCCTAATTGAAAGGTGAGGTGCTGTTCCTCGAGCTTATGTTGAGCTCCATTGGAACAGTGCAAGAGGCCGAGGTCAGAGTGAGAGTGTAGCGGAGAATTAAAGTGACAGGCGACCAGAAGCTCAGGGCCATCCTTACGGACTGAACGGAGGTGTTCCGCAAAGTGGTCGCCCAGTCTGCGTTTGGTCTCCCCAATGTAGAGGAGACCGCATCGTGAGCAGCGAATACAGTATACTAGATTGCAAGAAGTACAAGTAAATCACTGTTTCACCCGGAAGGGGTGTTTGGGGCCCTGGACAGTGGGAAGGGAGGAGGTATAGGGGCAGGTGTTACATCTCCTGCGCTTGCACGGGAAGGTGCCAGGGGAAGGGGAAGGGGTGCTGGGGCTGGTAGAGGAGTGGACCAGGGTGTTGCGGAGGGAGCGGTCCCTTCGGAGTGCTGAAATGGGTGGGGAGGGATGATCTGAGGGAGTGCTGCACTGTGGGAGGTGCCCTCTTTCAGATGAGACGTTAAACCGAGGCCCCGCCTGGCCTCTCAGGTGGACATCAAAGATCCCACGGCCACTATTGGAAGAAGAGCAGGGAGTTATCCCCGGTGTCCTGGACAATATTCGTCCCTCGACCAACACCATTGGCTGTGAGGCGCTTGGGTCGTCCCAAGGTGGTGAAAGGCGCTGGAGAAATGCCAGTTGTTTCGTTATGTGCGGTCTCACAGAAAAATTCAGACAAGGAGGGGGTAGATGATGAGGTTTCCGATTCTTCGTCCTCATTTCCTGGCCTTGTAGAGGTCGCCATGGCTACGAGTTTGCAATCAAAGCTTCTTTCAATTTCAAGGAAGGAAATTTTACCCAACGAGTTGTTTATTCAGTGCTTACCCCCGAGGCAGTTTCAGCATTTGATTAAACATTAATCCCGTTCCACTGCAAACCATTAAATGATCGTTCCTATTCGATGTGCTGGCTCTCTTCCCTCTCTCGCTCCTGCCCTTAGCGGTCAGAGAGAATCCGTGCCAAACCTTCCCTTAGGAGATGAAATGCGTGGGAACAAGAGTACGTGAGAAAGTACTCATGGCACAGCCCAGGGACACTTTGCAACCCACCTCACCTTAGTCCACGTCCCTCGGCAGCGGCCCTGTGATTACCAGTCCGCTTGTGGGATTCGCTCAGAGCTGAGATTCGGCTCTCTTCGCTCTCGTTCTGTGAAAAAGGCCCAGAGGAAAGGGTTATTCCAGCTTTCACACAGAGAAGGACTTGCATTTCTACAGCGCCTGTCACAACCTCGGGACATTCCAAAGTGCCACTGTGTGCAGTTCTGGTCGCCACACTATAGGAAGGATGTGATTGCATTGGAGATGGTGCAGAGGAGATTCACCAGGATGTTACCCGGGCTGGAGCGCTTCAGCTATGAAGAGAGACTGGACAGGCTGGGGTTGTTTTCCTTAGAGCAGAGAAGGCTGAGGGGGGACCTGATTGAGGTGTACAAAATTATGAGGGGCATAGATAGGGTAGATAGAAAGGAACATTTCCCCTTAGTAGAGGGGTCAATAACCAGGGGGGCATAGTTTCAAGGTAAGGGGCAGGAGTTTTAGAGGGGATTTGAGGAAAAACTTTTTCACCCAGAGGGTGGTTGGAATCTGGAACTCACTGCCTGAAAGGGTGGTAGAGGCAAGAACCCTCACAACATTCAAGAAGCATTTAGATGAGCACTTGAAACGTCATAGCATACCAGGCTACGGACCAAGTGCTGGAAAATGGGATTAGAATAGACAGGGCTTGATGGCCGGCGCGGATGCGATGGGCCGAAGGGCCTCTTTCTGTGCTGTATAACTCTATGACTCTATGACTGTATGAAGTTCTTTGTTGAAGTGTAGTCTCTGTTGTAATGTAGGAAACGCAGCAGCCAATTTGCGCACAGCAAGCTCCCACAAACAGCAATGTATGACACATGTTGGTTCTTAACCAATCCGACAGCCGTCTGCTGCTGAAAGGTAACCTCAGGTGTGCCGGTTCCAACAGGTCCTTGGTGCCCTCGGGCTGTATTCATTAGATAACTGGCTGCTATTTTTTTATGCTGTTCAGTCGATGCAGCAACAAAAGAAAATGCAACTCTTGAGCAACTGTGGGAACCGAGAACAAAAGTCTTGTCAAATGAATTCTCCGTGGTTCCACCTTGTCAACACAGGTACTGGGAAAACAGGTCGGAATTAAAATAAACACCTACCATTGCTAAAGAAGGAAGAGGCATCTGTGTTTATATACAGCCTGCTCAGGCCTCCTACACACATACCACACAAGTGCAATCCTTTGTTTGGAGCAGTAATGTTTCGCTCTCTGGGTGAATGTGGCAGCCGTTCTGCACACATCAAGACCTCAGAAAGAACAGGGAGTTGAGTCACGGTGTTCTGCTCCTGGCGCTGTGGGCTGGGAAAAGAATGTTGGCCCAGGACACCAGGAGAACTCTCCCGCTCTTCTTCAAATAGTGGCCGTGGGATATTTCACATCCGCCTGGACCAGGCAGACGCGGCCTCCAATACTGCAAGAAGATGGTAAGAAAGAAAGACGTACATTTCTAAAGCATCTTCCACCACCGCAGCACGTCTCAAAGCCATTAACAGCCAATGAAGTACTTTTTTTGAAGTGTGGTCACTGTTGTAATGTGGGAAACGCAGCAGCTTATTTGCACACAGCAAGCTCCCACAAACAGCAATGTGATAATAACCGGATCATCTGTTTTAGTGATGTTGGTTGAGGGATAAATATTGGCCCCAGGACACCGGGAAGAATTTCCCCTGCTCTTCTTCGAAATAGTGGCCGTGGGATCTTTTACACCCACATGAGAGAGCAGACAGGGCCTTGACTTAACATGTCATCCAAAAGACGGCACCTCCGACAGTGCGGCGCTCCCTCAGTACTGCCCCTCCAACAGTATGGCGCTCCCTCAGTACTGCCCCTCCGACTTTGCGGCGCTCCCTCAGTACTGCACTTGGAGTGTCAGCCTGGATTATATGCCCTGTCACTCCCAGTCCCTGTTACTCTTTTTTTATTCATTCCTGGGATGTGGGCGTCATGGGCAAGGCCAGCATTTATTGCCCATCCCTAATCGCCCTTGAGAAGGTGGTGGTGAGCCGCCTTCTTGAACCGCTGCAGTCCATGTGGTGAAGGTGCTGTTAGGGAGGGAGTTCCAGGATTTTGACCCAGCGACGATGAAGGATCGGCGATATACTGCCAAGTCAGGATGTTGTGTGACTTGGAGGGGAACTTGGAGGTGGTGGTGTTCCCATGCACCTGCTGCCCTTGTCCTTCTAGGTGGTAGAGGTCGCGGGTTTGGGAGGTGCTGCCAAAGAAGCCTTGGCGAGTTGCTGCAGTGCATCTTGTAGATGGTACACACTGCAGCCACGGTGCACCGGTGGTGGAGGGAGTGAATGTTTAAGGTGGTGGATGGGGTGCCAATCAAGCACAAGATAAGGGAATACACATTAAATGGTAGGACACTGAGTAGTGTAGAGGAACAAAGGGACCTTGGAGTGCATGTCCACAGATCCCTGAAGGTAGCAGGCCAGGTAGATAAGGTGGTTAAGAAGACATACGGAATGCTTGCCTTTATTAGCCGTGGCATAGAATACAAGAGCAGGGGGGTTATGCTTCAACTGTATAAAACACTAGTTAGGCCTCAGCTAGAGTACTGTGTGCAGTTCTGGTCACCACATTACAGGAAAGATGTGATTGCACTAGAGAGGGTACAGAGGAGATTTACAAGGATGTTGCCGGGAGTAGAGAATCTTAGCTATGAGGAAAGACTGGATAGGCTGGGTCTGTTTTCCTTGGAACAGAGGAGGCTGAGGGGAGACCTTATTGAGGTGTATAAAATTATGAGGGGCCTAGATAAAGTGGATAGAAAGGACCTATTTCCCTTAGCAGAGGGGTCAAAAACCAGGGGGCACAGATTTAAAGTAATTGGTGGAAGGTTTAGAGGGGATTTGAGGGGAAATTTCTTCACCCAGAGGGTTGTGGGGGTCTGGAACTCACTGCCTGAAAGGGTGGTAGAGGCAGGAACCCTAACCACATTTAAAAAGTACTTGGATGTGCACTTGGGATGCTCTAACCTGCAGGGCTACGGACCAAGAGCTGGGAAGTGGGATTAGGCTGGATAGCTCTTTGTTGGCCGGCGCGGACACGATGGGCCGAAATGGCCTCCTTCCGTGCTGTAACTTTCTATGATTCTATAATTCTAAGCGGGCTGCTTTGTCTGTATAACTCACTCCCAATCCCTGTTACTCTGAGTAAATCACTCCAGGTCCCTGTTACTGGGAACTGAATATTCCAGGGTAGAGTCATAGGGCTAGAAATTCAGTAGGCTTTGCGCCCAGTTTTCGCCCAAAGAAGGCTTTTGCGCCACTTGCTGAGATTGCGCCGATATTCAGCACTGCGGTAATGGCGGCGTTAGCCAGTAGCGCTGCGCCACCACCGATGACGTCATCGGTGTGCGCAGTGCCCCGCTACCGCCCCGCTACCGGCCCGACCGCCATATTTAGTTGCGGCCGCCTCTTCCGCAGTGGCCGCAAACAGCGATCTGAAAACGGGGCCGTCCTGCAGCCTTAGTGGGGCGCGTTAAGGCGGAGGTGCGGCTGGCCGCTTTTTCGGCGGCCGCATGCCCGCACCTCCTTCCCCGGCCTCCTCCACCACCACCCCCCCGCGGCATTGTCGGCTGTTTTCCGGGAGCTCGGCACTTCTCCGTGGTGCCGGGCTCATTGGCCGGCACTAGCGAGCGGCGATCTCGCTGTTGCAGGCACCTCCCCCTTAAGAGAGGGAGGAAGGCCTGCAGTACCGCAGCCTGCCGCTCCGCAGCGGGTGGCGCTGCGGCACCTAGCGCGCCGAAATTCAGTTTCAGCGCCCCAAGCGGGGGCGGCCACACCCTTGATTAGCGGCCGGTTTCGACATAGAGTCATAGGCCTAGAAATTCAGTTTGGGCCCGCCAGCTCGCTTGCGCCCAGAAGTTACCGCTGCGCGCAGAGCTACTTGCGCCCACCGGAAATTCAGTTTCAGCGCCCCAAGTCGAAGCCGGCCGCTATTCAAGGGTGTGGCCGCCCCCGCTTGGGGCGCTGAAACTGAATTTCGGCACATTAGGTGACGTCATCGGTGGTGACGCAGCGCTACTGGCTAACGCCGCCATTACCGCAGCGCTGAATATCGGCGCAATCTCAGCAAGTGGCGCAAAAGCCCTCTTTGGGCGAAAACTGGGCGCAAAGCCTACTGAATTTCTAGCCCATAGAGTTATACAGCACAGAAAGAGGCCCTTCGGCCCATCGCGTCTGCGCCGGCCATCAAGCCCTGTCTAATCTAATCCCATTTTCCAGCACTTGGTCCGTAGCCTTGTATGCTATGGCATTTCAAGTGCTCATCCAAATGCTTCTTGAATGTTGTGAGGGTTCCTGCCTCTACCACCCCTTCAGGCAGTGAGTTCCAGATTCCAACCACCCTCTAGGTGAAAAAGTTCTTCCTCAAATCCCCTCTAAACCTCCTGCCCCTTGAATCTATGCCCCCTTGCTATTGTTATTGACCCCTCTACTAAGGGAAAAAGTTCCTTTCTATCTACCCTATCTATGCCCCTATGCCCCTCATAATTTTGTACACCTCAATCAGGTCCCCCCTCAGCCTTCTCTGCTCCAAGGAAAACAACCCCAGCCTGTCCAATCTTTCTTCATAGCTGAAGCGCTCCAGCCCAGGTACCATCCTGGTAAATCTCCTCTGCACCCTCTCCAAAGCAATCACATCCTTCCTATAGTGTGGCGACCAGAACTGCACACAGTATTCCAGCTGTGGCCTAACCAGCATTTTGTACAGCTCCATCATAACCTCCCTGCTCTTATATTCTATGCCTCGGCTAATGAAGGCAAGTATCCCATATGCCTTTTTAACCACCTTATCCACCTGTTCTGCTGCCTTCAGGGATCTATGTACATGCACACCAAGGTCCCTCTGATCCTCTGTCTTTCCTAGGGTCTTACCATTCATTGTGTATTCCCTTGCCTTGTTAGTCCCTCAAAAATGCATCACCTCACACTTTTCAGGGTTAAATTCCATTTGCCACTGTTCCACCCATCTGACCAACCCATCTATATCGTCCTGCAGACTGAGGCTACCCTCCTCGCTATTTACCACCCCACCAATATTCGTGTCATCTGCGAACTTACTGATCATACCTTTTACATTCACATCCAAATCATTAATGTAGACCACAAACAGCAAGGGACCCAGCACCGATCCCTGCGGTACCCCACTGGACACAGGCTTCCAGTCACAAAAACAACCTTCGACCATCACCCTCTGCCTTCTGCCACTAAGCCAGTTTTGGATCCAATGTGCCAAGTCACCCTGGATCCCATGGGCTCTTACCTTCTTGACCAGTCTCCTATGCGGGACTTTATCGAAAGCCTTACTGAAATCCATGTATACCACATCCACTGCACTACCCTCATCCACACACCTAGTCACCCCCTCGAAAAATTCAATCAAATTAGTCAGACATGATCTTCCCTTGACAAAGCCATGCTGACTATCCCTGATTAATCCTTGCCTCTCCAAGTGGAGACTAATTCTTGTCCCTAAAGGCCCCTTTACCACAAGATTATTGATTAGCCCTTTCTCATTACACAGTACCAGATCCAGAATAGCCTGTTCCCTGGTTGGTTCCTCCACATACTGATCCAGAAAACCATCTTGCATGCATTCCAAGAATTCGTCCTCCACACCATTAGTGGTAATTTGATTTGCCCAGTCAATACGTAGATTAAAGTCCCCCATGATTACCATATTGCCCTTGTTACATGCACTACTAATCTCTTGATTGATACTGTGCCCTACATTACCACTACTGTTTGGTGGCCTATACACAACTCCCACCAATGTTTTCCGCCCTTTGCTGTTTCTTAGCTCCACCCAAACTGATTCCAGTTCTACATCACGATCTGCCAAGCCAAGATTTTTTACCTCTACCATACCGATCTCATCCCTTATTAACAGTGCTACGCCACCTCCTTTTCCTTTTTGTTTGTCCTTCCTAAATTTTGAGTACCTCTGGCCACAGGGGATGTGCCAGAGGACTGGAGAACAGCTAACGTAGTACCATTATTCAAGAAGGGTAGTAGGGATAAACCAGGGAATTACAGGCCAGTGAGCCTAACATCAGTGGTAGGGAAATTATTAGAAAAAATTCTGAGGGACAGAATTAGTCTCCACTTGGAGAGGCAAGGATTAATCAGGGATAGTCAGCATGGCTTTGTCAAGGGAAGATCATGTCTGACTAATTTGATTGAATTTTACATTAAGTTTGAGAGTGATGTAGTCCAATCTGAAACTATGGTCTTCAATCTAAACAGAGGAATCGACAAGGGTATGAGGGACAAGTTGGCCATGGTAGATTGAGAGACTACACTAAAAGGTATGAAGGTGGACACACAATGGCTAACATTCAAGGAAATAATGCATAATTTGCAACAAACATATATTCCTGTCGGGCATAAAAACCCAAAAGGGAAAGTGATCCAACCATGGCTAACAAAAGAAATTAAAGCTAGTATTAAGTCAAAGGAGGAAGCTAATAAAGTTGCCATAAAAAGCAGTCAGCCTGAGGATTGGGATCTTTTTAGAAATCAGCAAAGGGGGACCAAGAAATTGATAAAGAAAGGGAAAATGGAATATGAGCACAAACTAGCGAAAAATATAAAAACGGATTGTAAAAGCTTCTATAGGTAAGTGAAAAGGAAAAGACTGGTGAAGGTAAATGTAGGTCCTTTACAGTCAGAGACGGGAGAATTTATAATGGGGAATGAGGAAATGGCAGAGAAATTAAATAAATACTTTGTTTATGTCTTCACGGAGGAAGACACAAAAAACCTCCCAGAAATATGAGAAAACCAAGGGTGTGGCGAGAATGAGGAACTTAAAGAAATTATTATTAGTAAAAAAACAGTACTAGCAAAATAAATGGGACTAAAAGTCGATAAATCCCAAGGACTGGATGACCTACATCCTAGGGTTTTGAAAGAGGTGGCCATTGGGATAGTTTATTTTTTTTAAACTCATTTTATGGGATCAGAGCATTTATTGCCCATCCCTAATTGCCCTTGAGAAGGTGGTGGTGAGCCACCTTCTTGAGTTGCTGCAGTCCGTGTGGTGAAGGTGCTCCCACAGTGCTGTTAGGTAGGGATTTCCAGGATTTTGACCCAGCGACGATGAAGGATCGGCGATATACTTCCAAGTCAGGATGGTGTGTGACTTGGAGGGGAACTTGGAGGTGGTGGTGCTCCCATGCGCCTGCTGCCCTTGTCCTTCTAGGTGGAAGAGATGGCGGGTTTGGCAGGTGCTGCCGAAGAAGCCTTGGCGAGTTGCTGCAGTGCATCTTGTAGATGGCACACACTGCAGCCACGGTACGCCGGTGGTGGAGGGAGTGAATGTTTAAAGTGGTGGATGGGGGGCCAATCAAGTGGGCTGCTTTGTCCTGGATGGTGTCATCTTCCAAAATTCTATAGATTCTGGAACGGATCCTGCAGATTGGTGGATAACAAATGTAACCCCGCTATTTAAGAAAGGAGGGAGAGAGAAAACAGGGAACTACAGACCTGTTAGCCTCACATCAGTAGTTGGGAAAATGCTGGAATCTATTATAAAGGAGGCAATAACTGAGCACTTAGAAACTAATAATAAGATTGGGCAGAGTCAACATGGATTTATGAAAGGGAAACCCTGTTTGACAAACCTATTGGAGTTCTTTGAGGATGTAACTAGTGGAGTAGACAAAGGGGAACCGGTAGATGTGGTGTATCTGGATTTTCAGAAGGCCTTCGATAAGGTCCCACACAAGAGGTTGTTGAACAAAATTAGGGCACATGGAATTGGGGGTAATATACTAGCATGGATTGAGAATTGGTTAACAGACAGAAAACAAAGAGTAGGGATAAATGGGTCTTTTTCAGGATGGCAGGCTGTGACTAGTGGGGTACCACAAGGATCGGTGCTTGGGCCCCAGCTATTCACAATCTATATCAATGATTTGGATGAGGGGACTAAATGTAACATTTCCAAATTTGCTGATGATACAAAGCTAGGTGGCAGTGTCAGTTGCGAAGAGAATGTGAAGAGGCTTCAAGGGGATCTCGACAGGCTCAGTGAGTGGGCGAGAACATGGCAGATGGAATATAATGTGGATAAATGTGAAGTTATCCACATTGGTAGAAAAAACAGAAAGGCAGACTATTTCCTAAATGGTGAAAGATTGGGGAATGCAGATACTCAAAGGGACCTGGGTGTCCTTGTACATGAGTCACTGAAAGTGAATGTGCAGGTGCAGCAAGCCATTAGGAAGGCAAATGGTATGCTGGCCTTCATTACAAGAGGATTTGAGTACAGGAGTAAAGAAGTCTTACTCCAATTATATAGGGCCTAGGTGAGACCACACCTGGAGTACTGTGTACAATTTTGGTCTCCTTACCTAAGGAAGGATATACTTGCCATAGAGGGAGTGCAACGAAGGTTCACGAGATTGATTCCTGGGATGGCGGGACTGTTGTATGAGAAGAGATTGAGTAAACTAGGCCTGTATTCTCTTGAATTCAGAAGAATGAGAGGGGATCTCATTGAAACATACAAAATTATTACAGGGCTTGATAGGGTGGATGCTGGGAGAATGTTTCCCTTAGCTGGGGAGTCTGGAACCAGGGGCCACAGCCTCAGGATAAAGGGCAGGCCATTCAGGACTGAGATGAGAATAAATTTCTTCACACAGAGGGTGGTGAATCTTTGGAATTCTCTACCCCAGAGGGCTGTGGAGGCTCAGTCATTGGGTATATTCAAAACAGAAGTCAATAGATTTCTGACTAGTAAGGGCATCAAGGGATATGGCGATAGGGCCGGTGAATGGAGTTGAGGCAGGAGATCAGCCATGATCTCATTGAATGGGGGAGCAGGCTCGAAGGGCCAAATGGCCGACTCTTGCTCCTATTTCTTATGTTCTTATGTTCTTATGTTACTCTCTGCGATGGATTCTGTGTGAGCTTGAATCCAATGTTTGTTTTGCTGCTGGAGTATTTCAATCCCCCTGGGCTAACCTTCCTTACTTGGTCAATGTTGGATTAATCCCAACCTCGCCAGAAATACCCCTCACATCAAACTCCGACATCGTTTATCAGCCCTCAAAACACAGACAGATTCGGGTGATTGGCTTTGATATATTCTTGGAAAAATAACTGGAAAGATTATTTTTAGCAGGACCTTGCCCTCTGCCAATGATCTATAGCGGCAAAGCTGGGTCTCTTAGGAGTCACTTTAATTCCTTGAGATTGTCTAAAAAACGAGGAACGTTGCATTGATTGAAGTCCACTTGTGCCCGTGATCTTGATGAAAGATCCCGGGATTCGATTTGGATACTGGATACTGCTGAGGCCCGAGAAATGAAATCAAACTCCAGAGCCTATGTTACTGCAGTTCCCCGATCCCCAGCGACCAACTCCAGTCCTTAATTGCAGGGTTAAACTCTGTGAGAACCAAAGAACTCAGGGAAATCCTCCAGGCAGGCAGTTCTGAATCAGCTCAAACTATGTTTCAGAAATATCTGTCTCCCCTTTGGAAGTCAGCAGCTCTGTCGCTGGGCCCTGTGGCCTCCATCTTATTCTCAAAGAACGTTTCAGCACAGACAGCAGCAGATCATCCGGCCCCTCAAGTCGACGCTGGTGTTTTTATTTCTCCACGTATTTTAATCTCACTCTCCTGCCCACTCCCCAAATACCCTTTGATATTCAGCTAGGAGAAGCATCCTCCCTGCATCTACGCTGTCAAGCCCTGTAAGAATTTTGTATGTTTTAATGAGATCACCTCTCATTCTTCTAAACTCTAGAGAATATAGGCCTAATCTACTCAATCTCTCCTCATAGGTCAATACCCCCCCATCCCAGGAACCAGTCTGATGACCAGATAGCAACACAAAATGCTGGAAATACTCAGCAGGCCAGGCAGCATCGTGGAGAGAGAAACAGAGTTAACGTTTCAGGTCGATGACCCTTCTTCAATTCTCCACGATGCTGCCTGACCTGCTGAGTGTTTCCATCATTTTCTGCTGTTATTTCAGATTGCCAGCATCCGCAGTATTTTGATATTGTAATGACCAGATAACTTGTTTGTTGAGGGATAAATATTGGCCAGGACACCGGGGAGAACTCCCCTACTCTTCTTCGAAATAGTGCCATGGGGTCTTTTACGTCCACCTGAGAGAGCAGACGGGGCCTCGGTTTAATGTCTCATCCAAAAAACGACACCTCCGACAGTGCGGCACTCCCTCAGCACAGCACTGGAGTATCAGCCTGGATTTCGTGCTCAAGTCCCTGCAGTGGGACTTGAACCCATGACCACCTGACTCAGAGGTGAGGGTTAGGCCCATTGAGCCACAGCTGACAAAGCAAGCTCCCACTAACGACAAATTTCCATTGAAAGTGCATTGGACGGTGTTGGTTATGATACTAAGAGAGCTCACTGCCTTTCATATAGGAACCTTAGGGCAGGTTAACCCACAGGCCGGTGGGCACTGTGCCCAGGGACCGCCGGTAAAACACTCCATAACTACACTTAAAAAACCAAAATGCTTGAAAGACTCATGGGGTCAAGCAAGGACTGTGGAAGGAGGAAGGTCAGTGATTCAGGTCGACGACCTTTGCTCAGAATCGGGATGTCTGGAATGAAGATTAATCTTCGGGCACTGTTGTGTGTTTTTTTTATTCGTTCATGGGATGTGGGCGTCGCTGGCAAGGCCAGCATCTATTGCCCATCCCTAATTGCCCTTGAGAAGGTGGTGGTGAGCCACCTTCTTGAACCGCTGCAGTCCATGTGGTGAAGGTGCTCCCACAGTGCTGTTAGGGAGGGAGTTCCAGGATTTTGACCCAGCGATGATGAAGGATCAGCGATATACTTCCAAGTCAGGATGTTGTGTGACTTGGAGGGGATCTTGGAGGTGGTGGTGTTCCCATGCGCCTGCTGCCCTTGTCCTTCTAGGTGGAAGAGGTCATAAAACAAAGAAGGTGACTCAACCGTGGCTAACAAGGGAAATTAGGGATAGCATAAGATCCAAGGAGAGGACATATAATTTGGCCAGAAAAAGCAGCAAACCTGAGGATTAGGAACAGTTTAGGATTCAGCAAAGGAGGACAAAGGGATTAATTAAGAGGGGGAAAATAGATTATGAGAGTAAGCTTGCAAGGAAAATAAAAACTGACTGTAAAAGCTTCTATAGATATGTGAAGAGAAAAAGATTGGTGAAGTCAAGCGTAGGTCCCTTGCAGTCAGAATCAGGGGAATTTATAATGGGGAACAAAGAAATGGCGACCAATTAAATACATACTTTGGTTCTGTCTTCACAAAGGAGGACACAAACAACCTCCCAGAGATGTTGGAGAACATAGGGTCTGATGAGAGGGAGGAACTGAAAGAAATCAGTATTTGTAGGGAAATGGTGTTAGGGAAATTGACGGGATTGAAGGCCGATAAATCCCCAGGGCCTGATAATCTACATCCTAGGGTACTTAAGGAAGTGGCCCTAGAAATAGTAGATGCATTGCTGGTCATCTTCCAAAGTTCTATAGACTCTGGAACAGTTCCTGTTGTGTATGTACCTTTAAGAGAATAACTGGTCTCAGACTGCAATACCGGCAGTGACCACCCCTGTATAAAAGGCGCTAGAGAGCCTCTGTTGGTTAGATTCGTTTATGCCTTCCACCAGTAAAGATCGTTTTGTTTTCTCTCCTGCTAGTCCGTGTCTCAATCATTCACGGACTTAACACTGGCGATGAAGTAGAAAGAACTTACCTGCAACTCAGCAGCAGCTCCGACGACGTTGAAGGTCGGAAGAAGAAAAAAAAAACAGAATCCATTGAAACTCGAGGAACGGGCGTCGACCGTCAATCATCGGGTTCAAGGCTTTGCAGGAGCGACGTTCCAGAGCCAGGCTGGGTTCCTCGGTCCGTGGTTTCCCAGCTAATCGGGCTGGTGGCAGGTAGTGCTCTGATCCTTCCTGGGCTGCAACGGGGCCGGGCAGCGAGTCGGGAAGCAAGGAGAGAGAGAGAGGGTGGAGCATACAGGGCGCGGCCGGTGTTTCGAAGCTGGGCAGCGTTCGGACCTCAGAAGAGGGAGGGAAGTGTTCCAGAGGGTCCGCTCCACGACGGGAAAATAATAAAAGAAAAAGAATACGCGCAAGAAACCGTGGAAAGCAGCACTAACAACAGCAGGGGAAGAAGGAAAAGCGCGGGAGGCGCCATTTTGTTAAATCAGAGAAGAAGGCAAAGCGCGGGAGGCGCCATTTTAGATTTGCAAGATGCCGAAGACTGGCTGTATCACTGCTTTTGATAATACATTAGAGGACTGGACCATGTATGTGGAAAGAGCCGAGGTATATTTCGAGGCAAATGAAATAGCGGAGGGGAAAAAGGCATCAATATTGCTAAACGTAATGGGCGCTAGAACGTACGGCCTATTGCGGGATCTGATTACTCCAGCCAAACCAAAGGCGAAGAGTTTTAACGAAATTGTTGCTGTTCTACAGGAGCACTTAAACCCTGCACCACTGTTGATAGCAGAAAGATTTAAATTCCACAGGAGAACTCAGCACAAAGATGAGAGCAATGCTGAGTATCTTACGGAACTACGCAAGCTATCAAAGCACTGCCAGTTCGGAGCAGGACTGGCAGATACCCTACGGGACAAATTTGTCTGTGGACTCCTGAGAGAAGGAACACAGAAGAAGTTACTCGCAGAAAAAGAGCTGACGCTAGATAAGGCTTTCAGCGTGGCAGTGTCGTATGAAGCAGCAGCCAGGGGAGCTGCAGAAATTCAACAAAAACCACAGGAATACGGCACCCACGAAATGACACGGGGATTTGCAAAATGTTATCGCTGCGGCAGAACTAACCATGACCAGAAGGACTGCTGGTCCAAAGACAAAATATGCAGACAATGCGGGAAGATTGGACACATTGCACGAGTTTGTAGGTCTGGGAAGAAGACCAGCGACAACAAAAAGGCTACTAAGGAACCATACAAGAAAGTACAAAAGATGACGGACAGTAGTTCCGAAGACCAGATGAGCGATAGTGAATCCGAGAACAGGAGATTAAGCTGTCTCAAACTTCACAATGTAATCACAAAAGAGGATCACCGAACCATTTGGGTCACCCTCACGATAGCAGGGTCCCAAGTTAAAATGGAATTGGATACAGGATCAGCGCTAACCATCATGAATCGACGAGACTATGAGCGGCTATTTTCACACATACCCTTGAGAGAGACATCCATCATCTTGACGACGTATACGAGGCAAAAAGTATACCCCAGAGGAAAAATAAGGGTGCCTGTCGAAACAATGGCAAGAAAATACGGAAATTGTATCTCTACATACTGCCAAATGGTGGACCACCGTTATTGGGATGGGAATGGATCAGGAAGATAAACTTAGATTGGCATTCCATTCATGCAATGACGGTGGACGGTAAAAAAGATGAAGACGTCACTCCTAGACGATTGTCAACAATCTTAGCTAATGCCAAAGAGGTATTTCAACAAGAACTGGGCACGCTTAAAGGCGTAACCGCCTCGTTAAAAATAGAAGAGAATGCAGTTCCCAAGTTTTTCAAAGCGAGACCGGTACCATATGCAATTCATCCAGCCGTCGAGGCAGAGCTGGAGAATCTGGAGAAGGCGGGCGTGTTGTCTAAGGTCGACTGGAGCGAGTGGGCGACACCCATCGTTCCTGTCATGAAAAAAACGTTAAGCAATAAGTCCAGAGAGCCAAGGAAGATTCGCATCTGTGGGGATTTCAAGGTGACGGTGAACCCTGTCCTTCACACAGTACAATATCCTCTTCCAAGGATAGAAGACATCTTCGCCTCACTGTCTGGAGGGAAGCGTTTTACAAAAATTGACCTAGCACAAACATATTTGCAGATGGAGGTTGAAGAGTCCTCTAGGAAGCATCTCACGATAAACACCCACAAAGGTCTTTACCAATATCATCGATTGGTATTCGGAGTAGCATCGGCTCCGGCGATATGGCAAAGAGCGATGGAACAAGTCCTGCAAGGGATTCCGGGGACTCAGTGTTACTTGGACGACATCCTTGTAACAGGTGAAGATGACAGTGAACACCTTAACAACCTAGAACAGGTGCTCACTAGACTACGGGAACATGGGCTGCGAGCCAACCGCCCCAAGTGCGAATTTTTAAAGAAACAGATATCGTATTGTGGCCACGTGATTGATGAAGAGGGGTTACATAAGTCCCCTGACAAAATTGAAGCGGTTGTTAAGGCCCCAGCGCCTGAAAATGTGTCGCAACTGAGGTCATTCCTCGGGTTGGTGAATTACTATCATAAGTTTTGGCCGAATTTGTCGACAATTCTGCATCCACTGAACGCCCTGCTACGAACGGGGGTAGCATGGAAATGGAGCGATGATTGTAAACGTGCTTTTCAGAAGAGTAAGGACTTAATCACTTCGAAGGAAGTATTGGCTCACTACAACCCAGCACTGCCAATCAGGCTGGCATGTGATGCGTCTCCCTACGGCATTGGGGCGGTACTGTCACGTAAATTCCTTAGTGGTTTGGAGAGGCCGATAGCTTTTGCGTCACGCTCGTTAACTTCTGCCGAGCGTAACTACGCCCAGATTGACAGAGAGGCCCTCAGCCTAGTGTGGGGGGTGAAGAAGTTCAATCACTATCTGCACGGTTAAAAATTTACTCTACTAACCGATCATCAACCTCTTGTCTCCATTTTCAACCCTCAGAAGGGCACACCGATAATGACAGCACAACGGCTGCAGAGATGGTCCCTTTTCCTAGGGGCACACCAATATGACATAGAGTACAGGGGAACTAAACAGCATGGAAATGCTGATGGATTGTCACGTCTACCGTTGCCGATGGTGGAAGAAGAAGACCTTGCAGTGGCTCCAATGGAGTTATTCCACTCGACCATAGTCGAATGTCTCCCTGTGACGAATGCAAACATAGAAAAGGAAACACGGAATGACCCGACACTATCACGGGTCTATGATTTAACGGTGAAGGGATGGCCAGCACATGGCGAACCACTGCTGCCAGCATTTTCGTCAAGAAGAGAACAGCTGTCAGTGTGCAGAGGAACCTTGATGTGTGGATCCAGAGTAGTAATTCCACCTAAGTTGACGGATAGAGTGCTCAATGAGCTTCATGAGGGTCATCTGGGTGGGGTAAAAATGAAGAGCTTAGCCAGAGCGTTTGTGTGGTGGCCGGGAATCGATAGAGAAATCGAAGAGATGACCAAGAGCTGTGCAGGATGCCAGAAGGTCCAAAACGCCCCACCACAAGCTCCTCTGCATCCATGGGAGTGGCCCTCATCTCCATGGCAAAGGGTGCACATTGATTTTGCTGGTCCCTTCATGGACTCGATGTTTTTAATTGCGGTGGATGCACATTCAAAGTGGCCAGAGGCAATAAAAATGTCCTCAACCACCACGGAAAAAACTATCGCAGTTTTACGAACCATATTCGCCAGGAATGGGCTGCCTGAACAGAACAGGGGGGACTAACAAGGCAAGGGAATACACAATGAATGGAAAGACCCTAGGCAAGACGGAGGGTCAGAGGGATCTGGGTGTGCAAGCACACAGATCCCTGAAGGCGGCGGAACAGGTGGATAAGGTGGTAAAAAAGGCATATGGGATACTTGCCTTCATTAGCCGAGGCATTGAATATAAGAGCAAGGAGGTTATGATGGAGCTGTATAAAACACTGGTTAGGCCACAGCTGGAATACTGTGTGCAGTTCTGGTCGCCACACTACAGGAAGGATGTGATCGCGTTAGAGAGGGTGCAGAGGAGGTTCACCAGGATGTTACCAGGGCTGGAGCGCTTCAGCTATGAAGAGAGACTGGGCAGATTGGGTTTGTTTTCCTTGGAGCAGAGGAGGCTGAGGGGGGACATGATTGAGGTGTTCAAAATTATGAGGGGCATAGATAGGATGGATGCTGAGGAGCTTTTTCCCTTAGTAGAGGGGTCAATAACTAGGGGGCATAGATTCAAGGTAAAGGGCGGGAGGTTTCGAGGGGATTTGAGAAAGAACTTTTTCACCCAGAGGGTGGTTGGAGTCTGGAACTCACTGCCTGAAAGGGTTGTGGAGGCAGAAACCCTCACAACATTTAAGAAGCATTTGGATGAGCACTTGAAATGCCATAGCATACAAGGCTACGGACCAAATGCTGGAATATGGGATTAGATTAGACAGGGCTTGATGGCCGGCGCGGACACGATGGGCCGAAGGGCCTCTATCCGTGCTGTATTACTCTATGACTCTATGACTCTATTTGCTCTGACAATGGACCACAGTTTGTGTCTGAAGAGTTCCGGAGGTTCTTAAAGAACAATGGTGTTAAGCATTACACATCTGCCCCATATCATCCAGCCACTAATGGATTGGCCGAGAGGTTTGTCCAAACATTCAAGAAGGCTATCAAGGCAATGTGTAATGAAGATATACCCCTACAACACAAGGTGGACAACTTCTTGTTTGCCTACCGGAATGCGACACATGCGGTTACCAACCAAACTCCAGCCATGATGTTCTTCAATCGAAGACTACGATGCCGCTTGGATTTGGTTAAGCCAAACGTCCGAAGAGATGTGGAGAACAGGCAGTTTCAGAATATGAATGAAAGGCCGACCAGGAGTTTTAAGATAGGTCAACCAGTTTTGGCCCGGGACTACCGCACTGAGAAATGGCAGCCAGGAACGATTTGTACACGACAAGGACCTCTCATGTATACCGTGGACGTTGGGGAGAGCATTGTAAGACGTCATGCTGACCAGATTCTAGAGTCACTGGAAAACGTCAACTCCACACCACGATCTGATACACCTGGTAATGAAATCGACGTTCCAATTGCAGCTACCGCAGAACCGGTAATATTGGAAGCAGATGAACCAAACAACGACATTGGTTTCGACTCAACATTGCCAGAAGAACCTGATACTCCAAAGAGGCGTTATCCAGACAGAATCAGGAAGCCTCCTCAAAGACTGAACTTATAATTGCTTAAACTTAACCAATGTATCTAGCAACAGTAATTGTGATTGTAATTCGTTATCATTAGTGTTAAATGAATGTTATGTACTGTTTATCTAAAAGGGGAGGAATTGTTGTGTATGTACCTTTAAGAGAATAACTGGTCTCAGACTGCAATACCGGCAGTGACCACCCCTGTATAAAAGGCGCTAGAGAGCCTCTGTTGGTTAGATTCGTTTATGCCTTCCACCAGTAAAGATCGTTTTGTTTTCTCTCCTGCTAGTCCGTGTCTCAATCATTCACGGACTTAACAGTTCCCATGGATTGGAGGGTAGCTAATGTTACCCCACTATTTAAAAAGGGTGGTAGAGAGAAAACAGGGAATTACAGACCGGTAAGCCTGACATCGGTAGTGGGGAAAATGTTAGAGTCCATTATAAAAGATGTAATAGCAGAGCACTTGGAAAACAGTGACAGGATCGGACAAAGTCAACATGGATTTACAAAATAACAACAAAAAATGCTGGAAAAACTCAGCAGGCCAGGCAACATCTGTGGAGAGAAATTAGAATCAACGTTTCGGGTCAAACCCCTTTATCAAGACTAAAGAGGCCCAGGGAATGAAACAGATTAAAAGGCCAGGCTGGGAGAGAACAAAAGAGAAGTGAAGAGACATTAAGAGGTATTCAAAACCAGACGAGATGGTGATAGGACTAGTGGAGACAAAAGACGGCTCTAGATTAGGTGTGAAATGCGCTGGCAGAATGGGAGACAGCTGCCATGTGGGAGAGAGAAAAAAAAGGGAAAGGGGGGGAACCAAAACAAAGATGTGGATAAAAAATATAAGTAAAAATGTAATAGGGGCCGAGGTTATGATCTGAAATTGTTGAACTTGATATTGAGTCCGGAAGGCTGTAAAGTGCCTAATTTACAAAAGGTAAATCATGCTTGACTAATCTACTGGAATTTTTTGAGGATGTAACTGGTAAAATAGATAAGGGAGAACCAGTGGATGTGGTGTATTTGGACTTTCAGAAGGCTTTCGATAAGGTCCCGCATAAGAGATTGGTGTGCAAAGTTAAAGCACATGGGATTGGGGGCAAGGTATTGACTTGGATAGAGAACTGGTTGGCAGACAGAAAGCAACGAGTTGGAATAAACGGGTCTTTTTCCGAGTGGCAAGCAGTGACTAGTGGGGTACCGCAGGGATCGGTGCTAGGACTCTAGCTATTCACAATATATATAAATGATTTAGACGAGGGAACTAGATGTTCTATCTCCAAGTTTGCAGACGACACAAAGCTGGGTAGGCATGTGTGCTGTGAGGAGGATGCAGAGAAACTCCAGTACGGTTTGGGTGATTGGGCAGATGCATGGCAAATGCAGTATAATGTGGATAAATGCAATGTTATCCATTCCGGTGGCAAAAACAGGAAGACAGATTATTATCTGAACGGCAATAGATTGGGAAAAGGGGAAGTGCAACGAGACCTGGGTGTCCTTGTGCACCAGTCGCTGAAGGTAAGCATGCAGGTGCAGCAGGTGGTTAAGAAGGCAAATGGTATGTTGGCCTTCATAGCGAGAGGGTTTGAGTACAGGAGCAAGGATATCTTGCTGCAGTTGTACAGGGCCTTGGTGAGACCACACCTTGAGTATTGTGTGCAGTTTTGGTCGCCTTATCTGAGGAAGGATGTTCTTGCCATGGAGGGAGTGCAGCGAAGATTCACCAGACTGATACCTGGGATAGCAGGAATGATGTATGAGGAGAGATTGGATCGATTAGGCTTATATTCGCTAGAGTTTAGAAGAATGAGAGGGGCTCTCATTGAAACTTATAAAATTCTAACAGGACTAGACAGACTAGATGCAGGAAGGATATTCCCGATGGCGGGGGAGTCCAGAACCAGGGGTCACAGTCTAAGGATAAGGGGTAAGCCATTTAGGACTGAGATGAGGAGGAATTTCTTTACCCAGAGAGTAGTGAACCTGTGGAATTCTCTACCACACAGGGCAGTTGAGGCCAATTCATTAAATATATTCAAGAAGGAGTTGGATATATTTCTTAAGGTTAAAGGGATCAAGGGATATGGGGAGAAAGCTGGGACAGGGTACTGAATTTGGATGATCAGCCATGATCTCATTAAATGGCGGAACAGGCTCGAGGGGCCGAATGGCCTACTCCTGCTCCTATCTTCTATGTTTCTATGTTTCTATGTCGCGGGTTTGGGAGGTGCTGTCGAAGAAGCCTTGGCGAGTTGCTGCAGTGCATTTTGTAGATGGTACACACTGCAGCCACGGTACGCCGGTGGTGCAGGGACTGAATGTTTAAGGTGGTGGATGGGATGCCAATCAAGCGGGCTGCTTTGTCCTGGATGGCGTCGAGCTCCTTGAGTGTTGTTGGAGCTGCACTCATCCAGGCAAGTGGAGAGTATTCCATCACACTCCTGACTTGTGCATCGTAGATGGTGGAAAGGCTTCGGGGAGTCAGGAGGCGAGACACTCGCCGCAGAATACCCAGCCTCTGACCTGCTCTTGTAGCAACCCAGGGCAGAGGCTCACCGCTCAGTCCTGTGGTTAGTGTGTTTGGCCTGTGAACGTTCTGCGCCTGCCCACAGCGAACCACCGGTTCTCGCAGATTGACGCTCCCAGTTCCGGCCGAAACCCACCTTCCCCCAGCCTCAGGCAGGTTCTGTGGTGCGGGGACATTGGAAAACGCTCCACACAACCCCCTGAGCTCAGCGGTTAGCGAGGGACTGGGCTTGGTTACTGTATCAGAGGAGTGAGGTTACTTAAAACCACAGCAGAAGTACCGCAGTGTACAGACTCATCTTAAATAATCCTGGCAATTCCAGGAAACTCTGTCCCCGATGGATTCTGAGCTAACGTTGAAGAAATGCTCCACGGTTACTTCCTGCCATTGCTTCCTGCAAAATAGGTTTCCCTCTTAAATTAATAAGTGATTTAAATGTCTGATCGCTGGCAAATTCAATGACCTTGAGGAGATGGAGCACGGAGCAGATATTCCTTGGGTCAGCTGACGGGAGGAAATGCTCCAGTTGAAATGTCGAGTGTTTGATTTTTTATATCCTTGATTATAATTAGAGGCTGGTGGTAGATTATTGCGGTGATATAAAGCCGCCTGCGCTTTAAACTTACAGAATGTAGAGCCCACCTGCTGCTTGGCTTGTGCGACAACATCAGGCAGTTTCATTTAAGCGCGGCGTTTTCTGATCTGACTCGCTTTAATCATTGAAAGCCAGGGGACGGGTGCAGAAAGCAATCACAACGGCTAATGGAATGTTGGCCTTTATGTCAAACCTTACTAAAAGGGAGGAAGTGATGCTCCAGCTGTACCGAGCCTTAGTCAGACCCCCCGGAGCACTGTACGACAGCAAAATACTGCGGATGCTGTCCTTGTGCACCAGTCGCTGAAGGTAAGCATGCAGGTGCAGCAGACGGTTAAGAAGGCAAATGGTATGTTGTCCATCGTAACGAGAGGGTTTGAGTACAGGAACAAGGATGTCTTGCTGCAGTTGTACAGGGCCTTCGTGAGACCACATCTTGAGTATTGTGTGCAGTTTTGGTCACCTTATCTGAGGAAGGGTGTTCTTGCCAAGGAGGGAGTTCAGCGAAGATTCACCAGGCTGATACCTGGGATGGCAGGAATGATGTATGAGGAGAGATTGGGTCGATTGGGCTTGTACTCGCTGGAGTTTAGAAGAATGAGAGGTGATCTCATTGAAACTTATAAAATTCTGACAGGACTGGACAGACTAGATGCAGGAAGGATGTTCCCGATGGTCGGGGTGTCCAGAACCAGGGGACACAGTCTAAGGATAAAGGGTAAGCCATTTAGGACAGAAATGAGGAGGAATTTCTTCACTCAGAGAGTGGTGAACCTGTGGAATTCTCTGCCACAGAAGGCGGTGGAGGCCAGTTCATTAAATATATTCAAGAAGGAGTTGGATATATTTCTTAAGGCTAAAGGGATCAAGGGGTATGGGGAGAAAGCAGGGACAGGGTACTGAATTTGGATGATCAGCCATGATCGCATTGAATGGCGGGGCAGGCTCAAGGGGCCGAATGGCCGACTCCTGCTCCTATCTTCTATGTAAATCCGAAATAACAACAGAAAATGCTGGAAAAACTCAGCAGGCCAGGCAACATCCGTGGAGAGAGAAATAGAGTCAACGTTTCAGGTCGAAACCGTTCGTCAGGACTGAAAAAACACAGGAAATGAAACAGATTAAAAGGTCAGTTTGGGGGCTGGGAAATGGGGATGAAAGAACAATGGAGAAGTGAAGAGACATTAAGAGGTATTCAAAACCAGACGAGATGGTGATCGGACTAGTGGAGACAAAAGACGGCTCGAGATTAGGTGTGAAATGCGCTGGCAGGATGAGAGACAGCTGCCATGTGGGAGAGAGAAAAAAAAGGGGATGGGCCAAAACAAACATCTTCCGATTAGGCACTTTACAGCCTAATATCAATATCGAGTTCAACAATTTCTAATCATTACCTCGGCCCCCATTACATTTTTACATATATTTTTTATCCACACCTTTGTTTTGTGCCCTTCCCCCTTTTTTTCTCTCCCACATGGCAGCTGTCTCTCATTCGGCCAGCGCATTTCACACCTAATCTAGAGCCGTCTTTGGTCTCCACTAGTCCCTTCACCATCTCGTCTGGTTTTGAATAACTCTTAATGTCGCTTCACTTCTCCATTGTTCTTTCATCCCCATTTCCCAGCCCCCAAACTGACCTTTTAATCTGTTTCATTTCCTGTGGTTTTCAGTCCTGACGAAGGGTTTTGACCTGAAACATTGACTCTGTTTCTCTCTCCACGGATGTTACCTGGCCTGCTGAGTTTTTCCAGCATTTTCTGTTGTTATCCTGGAGCACTGTGTTCAGTTCTGGGCCCCGCACTTCAGGGAGGATATACTGACCTTGGAGGGGGCGCAGCTAAAGTTCACCAGAATGGTACCCGGGGGCTATTATGAGGACAGGTTGCATAGACTAGGCTTGTCCTCCCTTGAGTTTAGAAGATTGAGGGGTGATCCAATCGAGATGTTTAAGGTGCTAAAAGGGTTCGGTAGGGTATATTCGGCGAAACTATTTCCTCTGGTGGAGAAATCCAAATCGACATAGGAGCAGGAGGAGGCCATTCAGCCCCTCGAGCCTCTTCCGCCATTTGATGAGATCATGGCTGATCTGCGACCTAACTCTATATTCCCGCCTGTAGAATTCGCAAAATTGAACATTGTCCTATAAGGGTCTATTGGCAGAAAAGGCCTAACTTTTAAAGACTGTTTTAAAAGAAGCCCAGAAAAAGGGACACACAAAATGGCCGCCAGACCCCGTGACCAGCTTTTGGGACACTTTAAAATGGTTGCTGCAGTCCCCAGACAGCTTTTGTGGATTCAGCCCACAGTAGGTTCTGGAAGGCAGTTTCAGGGAAAACAAAACCAGACAGATCCCCATGCATAGAGATTGGATGCAGATCCGATCAGATCGGCCTGTAGATAAAGGCCATCAAAATGTTCACCGAGACAAAGGGGAACAGTTTTATATTCATAGGGGGAACATCAAGCACCGTTTAAGACATCAGAAGGACATTAAAGACAATACAGTGTCGTTCCAGACCAGAGATGGCAGTTACCAGCCATCCCGAAGATACTTTAAAAACAAAGACTACCCCGCTGTGCTACAAGCCCGCCAAAAGTTAAACAAAGACTAACCTTGATTTGGCAGGAGATAAGAGCTTCTTTGAGAAGTATAACTGGAGTCCCGGGGTAGCCATCAGGGGGCCTTTTGAGCTGGCTTGCCTTTTCGAGACCCATGGAGGAATGTCGATCCGGAGACCAGCCAAGAAGGTGATTTGAGTCTGCGTCCCGCCCCGGGGTAACCATCGGGAGATCATCGACAAACCCCGGGCCGTTGACGAGACAAAGGACAGCAGCCCTCCAGAAGAAACCTATCTGAAAATGGTAAACCAGCTGGGCTCTGTGAAGAAACCTATCTAACCATGGTCAAACAGTTGGTCTCCGTCCACGCCAACGTCCAGGCCTGCCAGCATCCAGCCTGTCCATGACCGTCACCTCGAGGAAGAAGAGAGAGTGTCGCAGCCCGCAGCGTTGACCACGTGGAGACAGGACGCCTGAGAGGATCAAAACGCAGACCTTTCAAAATCTTACACTTTCTCATTGAATTGGTGAGCATGTTTCTGACCCCTCATAATCTGATCTAGCTAGGCTTAGGGGGTGGGCATTTTGGGTATAATGAATTATGAGTTGTTGTCCCTCGATGTTCCGTATGTTTCCCCATTTTGAGATGACTTTTGTAAAGTATAACATGCCTGCATATATGTTGGTTAGTCCTGTATTATGATTTGTTTTTCCCTCCCATGTACCTTATTTGGCTTACATTCAATTTGTTCCTTTATGCAATAAAATTTCATTTTGTTTTCATTAAACCTGATCTATAGAGTATTCTCTACATTGTAGTTCCTGCCTCAAAGTCCAGTGTATAGAACCGAAGGGGCGAGTGGGTCGAACCACTCAAGGTTTTTACTGTGCAAGAGAGAGAGGCCTCTAGAGAGAGAAACCTCTGCGATCGAAAACCCCTTACACGCCTTTGGCCCATAGCCCTTAAAGCCTTTGGTTAACAAAAATCTATCAATCTCAGATTTAAAATTAACTATTGATCTAGCATCAATTGCCATTTACGGAAGAGAGTTCCAAACTTCTACCACCCTTTGTGTGTGGAAGTGTTTCCTAATTTCACTCCTGAAAGGTCTGGCTCTAATTTTTAGACGATGTCCCCTAGTCCGAGACTCCCCAACCAGCGGAAATAGTTTCTCTCTATCTACCCTATCTGTTCCCCTTAATATCTTGAAAACTTCGATCAGATCACCCCTTAACCTTCGGGAATACAACCCTAATTTGTGAAATCTCTCCTCGTAACTTAACCCTTGGCGTCCAGGTATCATTCTGGTAAACCTACACTGCACTCCCTCCTGGGATGAGAGGGCTGTCCTATGATGAGCGATTGTGTAGAATGGGCCGATACTCTCTGGAGTTTAGAAGAATGAGAGGTGATCTCATTGAAATATGCAAGATTCTGAGGGGGATTGACAGGGTAGATGCTGAGAGGTTAGAAACATAGAAACTAGGAGCAGGAGTAGGCCATTCGGCCCTTCGAGCCTGCTCCGCCATTCAACGAGATCATGGCTGATCATCCAAACCCTAGCACCCGGTCCCTACACCGACAGCCATCCCACCCAAGCCCTAACCCCGTAACCCCACATATTTAATCCCCCCTAACACTAAGGGCCAATTTTTTATCATGGCCAATCAACCTAACCCGCACATCTTTGGACTGTGGGAGGAAACCGGAGCACCCGGAAGAAACCCACGCAAACACGGGGAGAATGTGCAAACTCCACACAGACAGTCACCCGAGGCCGGATTTGAGCCCGGGTCCCTGGCGCTGTGAGGCAACAGTGCTAACCACTATGCCACCATGGCTGGAGAGTCTAGAACCAGGGGGCATAGTCTCAGGATAAGGGGTCGGCCATTTAAATCTGAGATGAGGGGGAATTTCTTCACTCAGAGGGTTGTGAATCTTTGGAATTCTCTGCCCCAGCGGGCTGTGGATGCTGAGACTTTGAGTATATTCAGGACCGAGATAGATAGATTTTTGGACTCTAGGGGAATCAAGGGATATGGGGATCGGGCAGGAAAGTGGAGTTGAGGTCGAAGATCAGCCATGATCTTATTGAATGGCGGAGCAGGCTCGAGGGGCCGAATGGCCCACTCCTGCTCCTATTTCTTATGTTCTTATGTTCTTACAGCCAATATATCCTTCCTAAGGTGTGGTGCCCAGAACTGCTCCCAGTGCTCCAGGTGTGGTCTAACCAGGGCTTTGTACAGCTGCAGCATTACTTCTACCCCCTTGGATTCTAGTCCTCGAGATATAAAGGCCAGCATTCCATTAGCCTTTTTGATTATTTTCTGTACCTGTTCATGACATTTTACCAGTCTATGTGTCTGAACCCATCAAGTCTCTTTGGACCTCCACTGTTTTTAGCCTTTCACCATTTAGAAAGTCCCCTGTTCTATACTTTCTAGGTCCAAAGTGGATGACCTCACATTTTCCTATATTGAAATCCATTTGCCACAATTTCCATTCACTTAATCTATTAATATCCCTTTGTAATTTTATGCTTCCATCTACACTGCCTACAATGCCGCCTATCTTTGTGTCATCAGCAAACTTGGATATGTGTTAATAAATACTGTGAATAGTTGCCCCAACACAGATCCTTGTGGGACACCACTAGTCACCTCCTGCCAATTAGAGTACCTGCCCATTATCCCTGCTCCCTGTCTCCTGCCGCTCAGCCAATTTCCTAACCAGGTCAATAATTTGCCATCAATTGCGTGGGCTTCTACCTTAGTTAACAGTCTGTTATGTGGGACTTTATCAAATGCCTTCTGGAAGTCTATATAACTAACATCCACAGACATTCCCCTGTCCTCTACTTTAGTCACCTCCTCAAAAAATTCAATCAGGTTTGTCAAACATGACCTACCTTTCCTTTCACAAACCCATGCTGGCTCACTCTGATCAACTGAAAATGTTCAAGGTGTTCAGTCACCCTATCCTTCATTATAGACTCTAGTAATTTCCAGACAAAAGATGTTAGGCTAACTGGTCTATAATTAGGTTGTTAGGCTGTTAACTAAATCTGGTTCATTACTCATTACTAAATCTAATATGCCTTGCCCCCTATGTTGGTTCTCGGGCATATTGTTGCAGAAAACTGTCCTGTCCAGACCCCTCAAAATCAAGAGGAGTCTGGACAGAGTGGGTAGAGAGAAACTGTTCCCATTGGCAAAAGGGTCGAGAACCAGAGGACACAGATTTAAGGTGATTGGCAAAAGAACCAAAGGCGACACGAGGAAAACCTTTTTTACGCAGCGAGTGGTGAGGATCTGGAACGCACTGCCTGAAAGGGTGGTGGAGGCAGATTCAATCATGGCTTTCAAAAGGGAGTTGGATAAGTATCTGGAGGAAAAAAATTTGCAGGGCTACGGGGAAAGGGCGGGGGAGGGGGACTAGCTGAAGTGCTCTCACAGAGAGCCGGCATGGGCTTGATGGGCTGAATGGCCTCCTTCTGTGCTGTAACCATTCCATGATTCTAAGATTCATTCTATTCTATGAACACACTCAAGAAGTTCACTACCTTTCTGAGATGTGCTAGTCTGCTTATTCCAATCTATATGAAAGTTAAAATCCCCCATTAAAACCAGTCTGCCTTTACTACACGCTTGTTTAATCTCTGCATTTATACAATCTAGCACTTCACAGCCAGGGGACCAATCCGCAACTCCCACTGCAGTCTTAAATCCTTTCCTATTTCGTAATTCAACCCATAAAGTCTCCACAAGACGTCTTACTGCCATTATATAGGGTCCTGGTGAGACCACACCTGGAGTATTGTGTACAGTTTTTGTCTCCTTACCTAAGGAAGGGTATACTTGCTGTAGAGGGAGTGCAACGGAGGTTCACCAGACTGATTCCTGGGATGGGGGGATTGCCCTATGAGGAGAGATTGAGTAGACTAGGCCTATATTCTCTAGAGTTTAGAAGAATGAGAGGTGATCTCATTGAAACATACAAAATTCTTACAGGGCTTGACAGGGTAGATGCCGGGAGGATGTTTCCCCTGGCTGGGAGTCTAGAACCAGGGGTCACAGTCTCAGAATAAGGGGTCGGCCATTTAGGACTGAGATGAGGAGAAATTTATTCACTCAGAGGGCGGTGAATCTTTGGAATTCTCTACCTCAGAGGGCTGTGGAGGCTCAGTCGTTGAGTATATTCAAGACAGAGATCGACAGGATTTTGGGTATTAAGGGAATCAAGGGATATGGGGATAGTGCAGGAAAGTGGAGAAGAGGAAGAAGATCAGCCATGATCTCATTGAATGGCGGAGCAGGCTTGAGAAGCCAAATGGCCGACTCCTGCTCCTAATTCTTATGTTCTTATGTTCTTACCTCTCGTTATATCATCTCTTATCATTGAAGTGATTTCATCCACAATCACTAAGGCTACCCCTCCATCACAAGGGGGTGCAATCTTAAAATTAGAGCCAGGCCGTTCAGGGGTGATGTCAGGAAGCACTTCTTCACACAAAGGGTGGCGGGAATCTGTGACTCTTTCCCCCAAAAGGCTGTGGACGCTGGGGGTCAATTGGAGCTTTGAAGACTGAAATTGATAGGTTTTTGTTCGGTAAGAGTAACGAGGGATGTGGAGCAAAGGTGGGTGAATGGAGTTGAGGTTCAGATCAGCCGTGATCTAATTGAAGGGTGGAGCAAGCTCGAGGGGCTGAATGGCCTCCTCCTCTTCCTATGCCCCTCAGGTAAACACAGCATGCAACAATTAAGCGCTTTCAAACACCTAAGTGATAGTCCCGTTAGCTTCTTTACTACAGGAGTCCATTCTGTGGGCCTAGTTCTTTCAGTGTCAGCCGTGTTTCAGTGGGCAGCACCCTCGCCTCTGAGTCAGAAGGTCGTGGGTTCAAGTCCCACTCCAGAGACTTGAGCACAAAATCCAGGCTGACACTCCCAGTGCAGTGCTGAGGGAGTGCTGTACTGTCGGAGGTGCCGTCTCTCGGATGAGACATTAAACCGAGGCCCCGTCTGCCCATACCATCATACACCATCCCTTTCTGTACATGCGTGTGTGTGTGTGTGTATGCGTGTGTGTGTACTTGTGATTGCGTACATGAAACATGGGCAGCAGGATCAGTGCAAGCTCCGGGGAGATGTAATGCTGGGTCAGTGAGGGGGAGACCTTTGATGGTCAAATACTCCGGGTCAGTGAGGGGGAGACCATTGATGGTCAGACACTCCAGGTCAGTGAGGGGGAGACCATTGATGGTCAGACACTCCGGGTCAGTGAGGGGGAGGCCTTTGATGGTCAAACACTCCGGGTCAGTGAGGGGGAGACCATTGATGGTCAGACACTCCAGGTCAGTGAGGGGGAGACCATTGATGGTCAGACACTCCAGGTCAGTGAGGGGGAGACCATTGATGGTCAGACACTTTGGGTCAGTGAGGGGTGACCACTGATGGTCAGACACTTTGGGTCAGTGCGGGGGAGACCATTGATGGTCAGACACTCCGGGTCAGTGAGGGGGAGACCATTGATGGTCAGACACTCCGGGTCAGTGAGGGGGAGACCATTGATGGTCAGACACTCCGGGTCAGTGAGGGGTGACCACTGATGTTCAGACACTTTGGGTTAGTGAGGGGGAGACCATTGATGGTCAGACACTTTGGGTCAGTGAAGGGTGACCATTGATGGTCAGACACTTTGGGTCAGTGCGGGGTGACCACTGATGTTCAGACACTTTGGGTTAGTGAGGGGGAGACCATTGATGGTCAGACACTTTGGGTCAGTGAGGGGTGACCACTGATGGTCAGACACTTTGGGTCAGTGAAGGGTGACCATTGATGGTCAGACACTCCGGGTCAGCGAGGGGGAGACCATTGATGTCAGACACTTTGGGTCAGTGAGGGGGAGACCATTGATGGTCAGACACTCTGGGTCAGTGAGGGGTGACCACTGATGGTCAGACACTTTGGGTTAGTGAGGGGGAGACCATTGATGGTCAGACACTTTGGGTCAGTGAAGGGTGACCATTGATGGTCAGACACTTTGGGTCAGTGAGGGGGAGACCATTGATGGTCAGACGCTTTGGGTCAGTGAAGGGTGACCATTGATGGTCAGACACTTTGGGTCAGTGAGGGGGAGACCACTGATGGTCAGACACTTTGGGTTAGTGAGGGGGAGACCATTGATGGTCAGACACTTTGGGTCAGTGAGGGGTGACCATTGATGGTCAGACACTTTGGGTTAGTGAGGGGGAGACCATTGATGGTCAGACACTCCGGGTTAGTGAGGGGGAGACCATTGATGGTCAGACACTTTGGGTCAGTGAAGGGTGACCATTGATGGTCAGACACTTTGGGTTAGTGAGGGGGAGACCATTGATGGTCAGACACTCCGGGTTAGTGAAGGGTGACCATTGATGGTCAGACACTTTGGGTCAGTGAAGGGTGACCATTGATGGTCAGACACTTTGGGTCAGTGAGGGGGAGACCATTGATGGTCAGACGCTTTGGTTCAGTGAAGGGTGACCATTGATGGTCAGACACTCCGGGTCAGCGAGGGGTAGACCATTGATGTCAGACACTTTGGGTCAGTGAGAGGTGACCATTGATGGTCAGACACTCCGGGTCAGTGAGGTCGGTAAGTGATGAGTTGGGGGAGTCTCAACCATCTGCGGACATGTTGAATAAATGCTTTGCGTCAGTATTTACAGTAGAGGATAGCATGACGGACATCCCAAGGAAACTAATATTGAATCAGGGACATTAATTTCACCAAAATTAACGTAAGCAAAATAACAGTCACGAAGAAAATAATGGCACAATTCATCCAAACCTTTACCTGCCATCGCTGGAACATCTCTATAACCGGGGAACGGACAGGGAAGTTTGGAGAGATCAAGTTATTTGCATCAGATTTCAATCCTAATCTGTAAAGTATGCTGACACCCCGGGTTTGGTTTCAAGCACTCCACAAAGGTACTGTGTTGGGGAATAAGTTCACTGAGTGTTTGCAAAAGCTGGTAATGCAAGTCGGGGAATTCAGGACCTGTTGTAATCACTTGGGCCATGAATTCCTGACTCACCACCATCTCCAGGACTGTAATCACAAATAATCCTTACGAACATAGAGCAGGTTTACAAAGGGCGGGTTTAGGCTCCCTTCAGGATTTGGCACTTGATAAGCAGCAGTGAAAACGAGCCCCGTGTGCTGTTCCAAGGCTTTGTTTAATCGTGCAGCCTCTCGGTGTAAATACAGACGGGAGGCAGTGAACAGGAGGGAGTGCCCACAGCAAGAAAGCTCAGCCTCCACTGAGCACCTGTATACAGACTGAGCACCTCGAATCCAGGTCATCGGGGACACTTGTTCTTCAGCAAGGTGTTCTGGACTTCTGTAGACGCTGATCAAGAGAGCTCTGGGTTTAAGTGAATGGGAAGGGGTTTGGTCCATTTGGGATTCTGTACAATGGGAGTGAATGGGAAGGGGTTTGGTCCATTGGGATTCTATACAATGGGAGTGAATGGGAACAGGTTTGGTCCATTGGGATTCTATACAATGGGAGTGAATGGGAACAGGTTTGGTCCATTGGGTTTCTATACAATGGGAGTGAATGGGAAGGGGTTTAGTCCATTGGGATTCTATACAATGGGAGTGCATGTGAAGGGGTTTGGTCCATTGGGATTCTATACAATGGGAGTGAATGGGAAGGGGTTTGGTCCATTGGGATTCTATACAATGGGAGTGAATGGGAAGGGGTTTAGTCCATTGGGATTCTGTACAATGGGAGTGCATGTGAAGGGGTTTGGTCCATTGGGATTCTATACAATGGGAGTGAATGGGAAGGGGTTTGGTCCATTGGGATTCTATACAATGGGAGTGAATGGGAAGGGGTTTGGTCCATTGGGATTCTATACAATGGGAGTGAATGGGAACAGGTTTGGTTCATTGGGATTCTATACAATGGGAGTGAATGCGAAGGGGTTTGGTTCATTGGAATTCTGTACAATGGGAGTGAATGGGAAGGTGTTTGGTCCATTGGGATTCTGTACATTGGGAGTGAATGGGAAGGTGTTTGGTCCATTGGGATTCTATACAATGGGAGTGAATGCGAAGCTGTTTGGTCCATTGGGATTCTATACAATGGGAGTGAATGGGAAGGTGTTTGGTCCATTGGGATTCTGTACAATGGGACTCCATCTGGCATGACGGTTTATTCCTGAAACTTATCGAAAGTGGGGTAGGAGGGAAAACATATGATGTAATTAAATCAATGTATACAAACAACAAATGTGCAGTTAAAATTGGAGACAAACAAACAAAATACTTCCCACAGGGGCGGGGGGTGACGCAGGGCTCGCCAATCTCACCGACACTCTTTAATATTTACATAAATGGATTGGCAAAACTACTTGAACAATCTACAGCACCCGGCCTCACCCTATATGAATCCAAGGTTAAATTCCTCCTCTATGCAGACGACCTGGTTCTGCTGTCACCTACTAAAGAGGGGCTACAGCAAAACCTGGACCTGCTGGAGTCATACTGCCAGACTTGGGCCCTGACAATAAATCCCCAAAAAACCAAAGTCCTTGTGTTCCAGCAAAGATCCAAACATCAGGGACCCAAAATAAATTTCACAGTAGGAACAACCAAAATTGAACAAACCACTAACTACACATACTTGGGCTTAAAAATCAGTTCTACGGGAAACTTCAAACTGGCTGTGAATGAACTGAAAGAGAAAGCAAGAAGGGCTTTCTATGCCATCAAAAAATCAATCCAAATAGAAATCCCAATTAGCATTTGGCTCAAAATTTTCAAATCAGTAATTGAACCAATTGCACTCTATGGCAGTGAGGTATGGGGACCGCTAACTCAACAAGAATTTGCAAAATGGGACAAACACCCAATTGAGATCCTACATGCAGAATTCTGTAAAAGTATCCTCCGGACTCAAAGGAAAACAGTAAACAATGTATGCAGGGCGGAACTAGGCCAATATCCATTAATAATCACTATCCAAAAAAGAGCCACCAAATTTTGGAATCACCTACAAATGAGCAATCCCCAATGCTATCACTACGACGCCCTGAAATGCCAAGAGCTGACCATAAAGAAGAATACCCTCAGTCAACTAGTCCTGGGACTCAGTGAAGTAACTACTAACAATACTAACAATAACCAGCCCCAGGACAGTGACAGGGTAACACAAAGAATTCGACCCAACACAATCGTCGCTAAGCAAAAGGAAAAATATCTGACATATTGGGCAGAAACAACAAAAACCCAAAGCAAACTCAATTGCTACTTGGCCCGAAACAGACAATACAACATAGCTGATTACCTGACCATGGTAAAGGATAACAAACTGAGAAGAACCTTGACAAGGTACAGACTTAGCGAACATAGCCTAGCGATCGAAAAAGGCAGACACAGGCAGACCAGGCTGCCAAGAGAGGACAGGATATGCTTGCACTGCAGTCAGGGAGTGGTGGAGACAGAGATGCACTTCCTCACAGCTTGTGGAAAATATCAGGGCATCAGGGGGAATTTCTACCAAAAATTCTCACAAATATGCCCTGATTTCAGAAATCTGAATGACAACCAAAAACTCCCATTCCTACTGGGAGAGGAGAGAAGCTGTATAACACTGGCGGCACGCTATGTTACAGCTTGCCATGAACAGAGAGCCAACCAGTAAACTAAGAAAAGAATATATATAAACAATGCGAATGTATATTTATACACTCAGGGATATACCTGTTTATACACTGTATGAATAGAACTGCGTTTATGTGGTAAACCATAAATGTATTTTGATGCTTTGGCAACATAAGATGTAACTTATCATGCCAATAAAGCGATTTGAATTGTGAATTGTGAATGGGTAGGGGTTTGGTCCATTGGGATTCTGTACAATGGGAGTGAATGGGAAGGGGTTTGGTTCATTGGAATTCTGTACAATGGGAGTGAATGGGAAGGTGTTTGGTCCATTGGGATTCTGTACATTGGGAGTGAATGGGAAGGTGTTTGGTCCATTGGGATTCTATACAATGGGAGTGAATGCGAAGCTGTTTGGTCCATTGGGATTCTGTACAATGGGAGTGAATGGGAAGGTGTTTGGTCCATTGGGATTCTGTACAATGGGAGTGAATGCGAAGGTGTTTGGTCCATTGGGATTCTGTACAATGGGAGTGAATGGGAAGGGGTTTGGTCCATTGGGATTCTGTACAGTGGGAGTGAATGGGAAGGGGTTTGGGTCCACTGGGATTCTGTACAATGGGAGTGAATGGGAAGGGGTTTGGTCCACTGGGATTCTATACAATGGGAGGGAATGGGAAGGGGTTTGGGTCCACTGGGATTCTGTACAATGGGAGGGAATGGGAAGGGGTTTGGGTCCACTGGGATTCTATACAATGGGAGTGAATGGGAAGGGGTTTGGTCCATTGGGATTCTATACAATGGGAGTGAATGGGAAGGGGTTTGGTCCACTGGGATTCTGTACAATGGGAGTGAATGGGAAGGGGTTTGGTCCATTGGGATTCTATACAATGGGAGTGAATGGGAAGGGGTTTGGTCCATTGGGATTCTATACAATGGGAGTGAATGGGAAGGTGTTTGGTCCATTGGAATTCTGTACAATGGGAGTGAATGGGAAGGGGTTTGGTCCATTGGGATTCTATACAATGGGAGTGAATGGGAAGAGGTTTGGTCCATTGGGATTCTGTACAATGGGAGTGAATGGGAAGGGGTTTGGTCCATTGGGATTCTGTACAATGGGAGTGAATGGGAAGGGGTTTGGTCCATTGGGATTCTATACAATGGGAGTGAATGGGAAGAGGTTTGGTCCATTGGGATTCTATACAATGGGAGTGAATGGGAAGGGGTTTGGTCCATTGGGATTCTGTACAATGGGAGTGAATGGGAAGGGGTTTGGTCCATTGGGATTCTATACAATGGGAATGAATGGGAAGGTGTTTGGTCCATTGGGATTCTGTACAATGGGAGTGAATGGGAAGGGGTTTGGTCCATTGGGATTCTATACAATGGGAGTGAATGGGAAGAGGTTTGGTCCATTGGGATTCTATACAATGGGAGTGAATGGGAAGGGGTTTGGTCCATTGGGATTCTGTACAATGGGAGTGAATGGGAAGGGGTTTGGTCCATTGGGATTCTATACAATGGGAGTGAATGGGAAGAGGTTTGGTCCATTGGGATTCTATACAATGGGAGTGAATGGGAAGGGGTTTGGTCCATTGGGATTCTATACAATGGGAGTGAATGGGAAGAGGTTTGGTCCATTGGGATTCTATACAATGGGAGTGAATGGGAAGGGGTTTGGTCCATTGGGATTCTGTACAATGGGAGTGAATGGGAAGGGGTTTGGTCCATTGGGATTCTATACAATGGGAGTGAATGGGAAGGGGTTTGGTCCATTGGGATTCTATACAATGGGAGTGAATGGGAAGGGGTTTGGTTCATTGGGATTCTATACAATGGGAGTGAATGCGAAGGTGTTTTGTCCATTGGGTTTCTATACAATGGGAGTGAATGCAAAGGTGTTTGGTCCATTGGGATTCTATACAATGGGAGTGAATGGGAAGGGGTTTGGTCCATTGGGATTCTATACAATGGCGGTGAATGGGAAGGGGTTTGGTTCATTGGGATTCTATACAATGGGAGTGAATGGGAAGGGGTTTGGTTCATTGGGATTCTATACAATGGGAGTGAATGGGAAGGTGTTTGGTCCATTGGGATTCTGTACATTGGGAGTGAATGGGAAGTTGTTTGGTCCATTGGGATTCTATACAATGGGAGTGAATGGGAAGGTGTTTGGTCCATTGGGATTCTATACAATGGGAGTGAATGGGAAGGTGTTTGGTCCATTGGGATTCTGTAGAATGGGAGTGAATGGGAAGGTGTTTGGTCCATTGGGATTCTATACATTGGGAGTGAATGGGAAGGTGTTTGGTCCATTGGGATTCTATACAATGGGAGTGAATGCGAAGCTGTTTGGTCCATTGGGATTCTATACAATGGGAGTGAATGGGAAGGTGTTTGGTCCATTGGGATTCTATACAATGGGAGTGAATGGGAAGGTGTTTGGTCCATTGGGATTCTGTACAATGGGTGTGAATGGGAAGGGGTTTGGTCCATTGGGATTCTGTACAATGGGAGTGAATGCGAAGCTGTTTGGTCCATTGGGATTCTGTACAATGGGAGTGAATGCGAAGGTGTTTGGTCCATTGGGATTCTATACAATGGGAGTGAATGGGAAGGGGTTTGGTTCATTGGGATTCTATACAATGGGAGTGAATGGGAAGGGGTTTGGTTCATTGGGATTCTATACAATGGGAGTGAATGGGAAGGGGTTTGGTCCATTGGGATTCTGTACAATGGGAGTGAATGGGAAGGGGTTTGGTTCATTGGGATTCTATACAATGGGAGTGAATGGGAAGGGGTTTGGTCCATTGGGATTCTGTACAATGGGAGTGAATGGGAAGGGGTTTGGTCCATTGGGATTCTGTACAATGGGAGTGAATGGGAAGGGGTTTGGTCCATTGGGATTCTGTACAATGGGAGTGAATGGGAAGGGGTTTGGTCCATTGGGATTCTGTACAATGGGAGTGAATGGGAAGGGGTTTGGTCCATTGGGATTCTGTACAATGGGAGTGAATGGGAAGGGGTTTGGTTCATTGGGATTCTATACAATGGGAGTGAATGGGAAGGGGTTTGGTCCATTGGGATTCTGTACAATGGGAGTGAATGGGAAGGGGTTTGGTCCATTGGGATTCTGTACAATGGGAGTGAATGGGAAGGGGTTTGGTCCATTGGGATTCTATACAATGGGAGTGAATGCGAAGGTGTTTGGTCCATTGGGATTCTGTACAATGGGAGTGAATGGGAAGGGGTTTGGTTCATTGGGATTCTATACAATGGGAGTGAATTGGAAGGGGTTTGGTTCATTGGGATTCTGTACAATGGGAGTGAATGGGAAGGGGTTTGGTCCATTGGGATTCTGTACAATGGGAGTGAATGGGAAGGGGTTTGGTTCATTGGGATTCTATACAATGGGAGTGAATGCGAAGGTGTTTGGTCCATTGGGATTCTATACAATGGGAGTGAATGGGAAGGAGTTTGGTCCATTGGAATTCTGTACAATGGGAGTGAATGGGAAGGTGTTTGGTCCATTGGGATTCTATACAATGGGAGTGAATGGGAAGGGGTTTGGTCCATTGGGATTCTATACAATGGGAGGGAATGGGAAGGGGTTTGGGTCCAATGGGATTCTGTACAATGGGAGTGAATGGGAAGGGGTTTGGTCCACTAGGATTCTATACAATGGGAGGGAATGGGAAGGGGTTTGGGTCCACTGGGATTCTGTACAATGGGAGGGAATGGGAAGGGGTTTGGGTCCACTGGGATTCTATACAATGGGAGTGAATGGGAAGGGGTTTGGTCCATTGGGATTCTATACAATGGGAGTGAATGGGAAGGGGTTTGGTCCACTGGGATTCTGTACAATGGGAGGGAATGGGAAGGGGTTTGTGTCCACTGGGATTCTGTACAATGGGAGTGAATGGGAAGGGGTTTGGTCCATTGGGATTCTATACAATGGGAGTGAATGGGAAGGGGTTTGGTCCATTGGGATTCTATACAATGGGAGTGAATGGGAAGGGGTTTGGTCCATTGGGATTCTGTACAATGGGAGTGAATGGGAAGGGGTTTGGTCCATTGGGATTCTGTACAATGGGAGTGAATGAGAAGGGGTTTGGTCCATTGGGATTCTGTACAATGGGAGTGAATGGGAAGGGGTTTGGTCCATTGGGATTCTGTACAATGGGAGTGAATGGGAAGGGGTTTGGTCCATTGGGATTCTGTACAATGGGAGTGAATGGGAAGGGGTTTGGTCCATTGGGATTCTGTACAATGGGAGTGAATGGGAAGTGGTTTGGTCCATTGGGATTCTATACAATGGGAGTGAATGGGAAGAGGTTTGGTCCATTGGGATTCTATACAATGGGAGTGAATGGGAAGGGGTTTGGTCCATTGGGATTCTGTACAATGGGAGTGAATGAGAAGGGGTTTGGTCCATTCGGATTCTATACAATGGGAGTGAATGGGAAGGGGTTTGGTCCATTGGGATTCTATACAATGGGAGTGAATGGGAAGAGGTTTGGTCCATTGGGATTCTATACAATGGGAGTGAATGGGAAGGGGTTTGGTCCATTGGGATTCTATACAATGGGAGTGAATGCGAAGGTGTTTTGTCCATTGGGATTCTATACAATGGGAGTGAATGCAAAGGTGTTTGGTCCATTGGGATTCTATACAATGGGAGTGAATGGGAAGGGGTTTGGTCCATTGGGATTCTATACAATGGGAGTGAATGGGAAGGGGTTTGGTCCATTGGGATTCTATACAATGGGAGTGAATGGGAAGGTGTTTGGTCCATTGGGATTCTGTACATTGGGAGTGAATGGGAAGGTGTTTGGTCCATTGGGATTCTATACAATGGGAGTGAATGCGAAGCTGTTTGGTCCATTGGGATTCTGTACAATGGGAGTGAATGGGAAGGTGTTTGGTCCATTGGGATTCTATACAATGGGAGTGAATGGGAAGGTGTTTGGTCCATTGGGATTCTATACAATGGGAGTGAATGGGAAGGTGTTTGGTCCACTGGGATTCTGTACAATGGGAGTGAATGGGAAGGTGTTTGGTCCATTGGGATTCTATACAATGGGAGTGAATGGGAAGGTATTTGGTCCACTGGGATTCTATACAATGGGAGTGAATGGGTAGGGGTTAGGTCCATTGGGATTCTGTACAATGGGAGTGAATGGGAAGGGGTTTGGTCCATTGGGATTCTATACAATGGGAGTGAATGCGAAGCTGTTTGGTCCATTGGGATTCTGTACATTGGGAGTGAATGGGAAGGTGTTTGGTCCATTGGGATTCTGTACAATGGGAGTGAATGTGAAGGTGTTTGGTTCATTGGGATTCTGTACAATGGGAGTGAATGGGAAGGGGTTTGGTCCATTGGGATTCTGTACAATGGGAGTGAATGGGAAGGGGTTTGGTTCATTGGGATTCTATACAATGGGAGTGAATGCGAAGGTGTTTGGTCCATTGGGATTCTATACAATGGGAGTGAATGGGAAGGAGTTTGGTCCATTGGAATTCTGTACAATGGGAGTGAATGGGAAGGTGTTTGGTCCATTGGGATTCTATACAATGGGAGTGAATGGGAAGGGGTTTGGTCCATTGGGATTCTCTACAATGGGAGTGAATGGGAAGGGGTTTGGGTCCACTGGGATTCTGTACAATGGGAGTGAATGGGAAGGGGTTTGGTCCACTAGGATTCTATACAACGGGAGGGAATGGGAAGGGGTTTGGGTCCACTGGGATTCTGTACAATGGGAGGGAATGGGAAGGGGTTTGGGTCCATTGGGATTCTGTACAATGGGAGTGAATGGGAAGGGGTTTGGTCCATTGGGATTCTATACAATGGGAGTGAATGGGAAACATAGAAACATAGAAACATAGAGATAGGAACAGGAGTAGGCCATTCGGCCCTTCGAGCCTGCTCCGCCATTCAATGAGATCATGGCTGATCTTCGTCTGAGATCATAGCTGATCTTACCAGTTCAGTACCCCGTCCCCGCCTTTTCTCCGTAACCCTTAATCCCCTTAGCCTTCAGAAATATATCCAATTCTCTCTTGAAAATATTTATTGAATTAGCCTTCACAGCCCTCTGTGGCAGGGAATTCCACAGGCTCACCACTCTTTGAGTGAAGAAATTCTTCCTCATCTCTGTTTTAAATGATTTGCCCGCTATTTTTAGACTGTGGCCCCTGGTTCTGTGCTCCCCTGCCATTGGAAACATTCTCTCTGAATTCAGCCTGTCCAGGCCTGCCATAATTTTATATGTTTCGATGAGATCCCCTCTCAATCTTCTAAACTCCAGTGAGTACAAGCCCAAACTATTCAATCTCTCCTCGTAGGTCATTCCCGCCATTCCAGGTATCAGCCTGGTGAATCGCCGCTGCACTCTTTCCATGGCAAGAACATCCTTCCGCAGATGGGGCGACCAAAACTGTACACAATACTCCAGATGTGGTCTCACCAGCACCTTGTACAGCTGTAGTAAGGTATCCCTATTCCTATACTCGAACCCCCTTGATATGAAGGCCAACATACCATTTGCCTTCTTAATCGCCTGTTGCACCTGCATGCTCTCCTTCAGTGACTGGTGCACAAGAACACCCAGGTCCCTCTGCACTTCCCCATCTCCCAATCTATTGCCATTTAGATAATAATCCACCCTCCTGTTTTTACCCCCAACGTGGATAACCTCGCATTTATCCACATTATAGTGCATCTGCCACGTATCCGCCCAGTCCCCCAACCTGTCCAAATCGCACTGTAGCCTCCTGACATCCTCATCAGAGCCCACCCCTCCTCCTAGTTTAGTGTCGTCAGCGAATTTGGAAATATTGCATCCAATTCCCTGATCCAGATCATTTATATATATTGTGAACAGCTGGGGTCCCAGGACAGATCCTTGCGGCACCCCGCTGGTCACTGCCTGCCACTCCGAAAACGAGCCGTTTATTCCAACTCTCTGTTTTCTATCCGCCAGCCAGTTCTCTATCCACGTTAATACTTTGCCCCCAATCCCATGAGCCTTAATTTTGCATGATAATCTTTTGTGTGGAACCTTATCGAAGGCTTTCTGGAAGTCAAGGTACACCACATCCCCCATCTATTTTACCAGTTACTTCCTCAAAAAATTCCAGCAGATTAGTCAAACACGATTTACCCTTTGTAAATCCATGTTGACTCTGTCCGATCCTTTCCCCATTTGTCAAGTGCTCCGCTATTTTATCCTTAATAATGGACTCTAGCATTTTGCCCACAACCGATGTAAGGCTTACTGGTCTATAATTCCCTGCTTTCTCTCTACCCCCCTTTTTAAATATTGGGGTAACATTAGCTACCCTCCAATCCACGGGTACTGTTCCCGAGTCAATGGAGTTCCGGAAGATGATCCTTAGAGCATCTGCTATCTCCAGGGCCACCTCCTTAAGTACCCTAGGATGTAGTTTATCAGGCCCCGGGGATTTGTCGGCCTTCAGTCCCCTCAACTTACCCAACACCATATCCCCAGAGATACTAATTTCTGTCAGCTCCTCCCTCTCATTAGTCCCTATGTTTGTCGATATTCCTGGGAGGTTATTTGTGTCCTCCTTTGTGAATACAGAACCAAAGTATGAGTTTAATTGGTCTGCCATTTCCTTATTCTCCATTATATATTCTCCCGAATCGGACTGCAAGGGACCGACTTGGGATTTTACCAGTCTTTTCCTCCTGATATACCGATAAAAGCTTTTGCAGTCTGTCTTTATGTTTGCTGCAAGTTTACTTTCGTATTCTATTTTCCCCTTCCTGATTAATCCCTTTGTCCTCTTTTGCTGTATCCTGTACTGCCCCCAATCTTCCGGTCTGGTGCTTTTTTTTGCCAGTTGATATGCCCTTTTTTTTGATTTTATGCTGTCCCTAATTTCCCTCGTTATCCACGGTTGAGTCACCTTTTTAGGTTTATTTTTATGCCAAACCGGTATAAACATGTTCTGGAATTCTTCCATTCTATCTTTGAATGCTTGCCATTGTCTATCCACTGTCAATCCCCCCAGAAACACCACCCAATCAATCTTACCCAATTCCCGTCTCATACCCTCGTAATTCCCTTTATTTAAGTTCTGGACCTTAGTCTCTGATTCAATTTCCTCACTCTCCATCTCGACTGAGAGCTCGATCATATTATGATCGCTCTGACCCAAGGGGCCTCGTACAAGAAGATTGCTGATAAGTCCCTTCTCATTGCACAATACCCAGTCTAAAATGGCCTGATCTCGAGTCGGCTCCTCGACATATTGGTCCAGATAACCGTCCCGAAAACATTCCAGGAATTCCTCCTCCTCAGAATTTTTACTAATTTGGGTAGTCCAATCAATATGTAAATTAAAGTCACCCATGATGACAGCTGTGCTCTTATCGCACGCTTCTCTAATTTCCCTTTTTATGCCTTCCCTCACCTCCATATTACTATTTGGAGGCCTATATATCACACCCACTAACGTTTTCCTCCCCTTGCTATTTCTCATTTCTACCCATACAGATTCCGTTTCATCCGAGTTAATATCCTTCCTTTCCATTGCATTAATCCCCTCCTTTACCAGCAATGCTACCCCACCTCCCCTACCTTTTTGCCGATCCTTCCTAAATATTGTATATCCCTGGATGTTAAGTTCCCAGCCTTGCCCACCCTGCAGCCACGTTTCTGTAATCCCAATCAAATCATACTTGTTTACCTCTATTTCCACAACTAATTCATCCACCTTGTTCCTAATGCTTCTAGCATTAAGATACAAAGCCTTCAGGCTTGCTTTTTTCACACTCTCATTATGAATTAGTTTGGCCCTTTGTGTTTCTCTCCTTTGCTTATTGCTTCTCACCTTTCTACCATCTATTTCTAACTTCATATGACTTCCCTCTTTTCCACTACCTAGGTTCCCATCCCCCTGCCAAATTAGTTTAAATCCTCCCGAACCGCCCTAGAAAATATTACCCCGAGGACATCGGCTCCCTCACAGTTCAGGTGTAGACCGTCCCCTTGGTACAGGTCACTCCTCCCCAAGAACTGGTTCCAATGCCTCAAGAATTTAAATCCCTCTCCCTTGCACCACTGCTCAAGCCACGTATTTAGCTTATCTATCTTACTCTCTCTAAACTTATTAGCTCGTGGCACTGGTAGCAATCCAGAGACTACTACCTTTGAGGTCCTACTTTTCAATTTAGCTCCTAACTCCCTAAATTCAGCTTGTAGGACCTCCTCCCTCTTTTTACCTACATCGTTGGTACCTACATGTACCACGACAACTGGCTGATCCCCCTCCCCCTTCAGAATGCTCTGCACCCGCTCCGAGACATCCTTGACCCTTGCACCAGGGAGGCAACATACCATCTTGGAGTCTCGGTCTCGGCCACAGAAACTCCTATCTATCCCCCTTACAATTGAATCCCCTATCACTATAGCCCTATCCCTCTTTTTCCCGCCCTTCTGTGCAGCAGAGCCAGTCATGGTGCCCTGAACCTGGCTGCTGGTGCCTTCCCCTGATAAGTCATCTCCCCCAACAGTACCCAAAACGGTAAACCTGTTTTGGAGGGAGATAACCGCAGGTGACTCCTGCACTACCTTCCTGCCTTTACCCTGCCTTTTGGTCACCCATTTACTGTCTGAGCTAGCCTTTACCTGCGGTGTGACCAACTCACTGAATGTGCTATCCACAACATCCTCAGCATCGCGTATGCTCCAGAGTGAGTCCATTCGCAGCTCCAGCGCCGCCATGCGGTCTGCTAGGAGCTGCAGCTGGACACACTTCCTGCACACATAGTTGTCAGGGACAGTGTCCCTGATTTCCCACATGGCACAGGAGAAGCATGACACGGGTCCGAGCTGCCCTTCCACGACTTAACCCTTACAATACCCTTTTATTTACTACGATTTAGCTTAATTATTGAATTCTACTTAGAATAAGTTTGTGAAAGTACTCACCAACCAGTCACCTACCTGTTTTCTGGTGTTGTATTTTCACTGCCGCCTCCTGTCCTGGAACCTTTTCCACCTAGGTTAGGCTCCTGAAATAAAATAAATTGAACCTACCTTTTCAACTTCCCCTAACCCCTAAAAGGTTAGAGGAGGTGGAAGGGTGGGAGACACTACACTGTAGTGTTTCGGGTTTAGCAACAGCTCCACCTATATAAGAGTTACTGGCCTCCTGCTCTCCCGACTGCACCAGCTGTGAAAGAAAAAGCCTGCGAAAGGTGAGCTTTTAAACTCACCAGTTACTGGCCTCCTGCTCTCCCGACTGCCCCAGCAGTTACTGGCCTCCTGCTCTCCCGACTGCCCCAGCAGTGGTCTCGGGCCTCGCCTCTCTCCGGTTTTTATACCGGGCTCCGACTCACTGCTCCCGACTGGTCTCGGGCCTCGCTGGTCGCCGGGTTTTCTCCCGAGCTCCTCCTCGCTGCTCCCGCTGGTCCCGACTCCGCCTCCACCCGCTGAAGGGGTTTGGTCCATTGGGATTCTATACAATGGGAGTGAATGGGAAGGGGTTTGGTCCACTGGGATTCTGTACAATGGGAGGGAATGGGAAGGGGTTTGGTCCATTGGGATTCTGTACAATGGGAGTGAATGGGAAGGGGTTTGGTCCATTGGGATTCTATACAATGGGAGTGAATGGGAAGAGGTTTGGTCCATTGGGATTCTATACAATGGGAGTGAATGGGAAGGGGTTTGGTCCATTGGGATTCTGTACAATGGGAGTGAATGGGAAGGGGTTTGGTCCATTGGGATTCTATACAATGGGAGTGAATGGGAAGAGGTTTGGTCCATTGGGATTCTATACAATGGGAGTGAATGGGAAGGGGTTTGGTCCATTGGGATTCTGTACAATGGGAGTGAATGGGAAGGGGTTTGGTCCATTGGGATTCTATACAATGGGAGTGAATGGGAAGGGGTTTGGTCCATTGGGATTCTATACAATGGGAGTGAATGGGAAGAGGTTTGGTCCATTGGGATTCTATACAATGGGAGTGGATGGGAAGGGGTTTGGTCCATTGGGATTCTATACAATGGGAGTGAATGGGAAGGGGTTTGGTCCATTGGGATTCTATACAATGGGGGTGAATGGGAAGGGGTTTGGTTCATTGGGATTCTATACAATGGGAGTGAATGGGAAGGGGTTTGGTTCATTGGGATTCTATACAATGGGAGTGAATGGGAAGGGGTTTGGTCCATTGGGATTCTATACAATGGGAGTGGATGGGAAGGGGTTTGGTCCATTGGGATTCTATACAATGGGAGTGAATGGGAAGGTGTTTGGTCCATTGGGATTCTGTACATTGGGAGTGAATGGGAAGGTGTTTGGTCCATTGGGATTCTGTACAATGGGAGTGAATGGGAAGGGGTTTGGTCCATTGGGATTCTATACAATGGGAGTGAATGGGAAGGTGTTTGGTCCATTGGGATTCTGTACAATGGGAGTGAATGGGAAGGTGTTTGGTCCATTGGGATTCTATACAATGGGAGTGAATGGGAAGGTGTTTGGTCCATTGGGATTCTGTACAATGGGAGTGAATGGGAAGGGGTTTGGTCCATTGGGATTCTATACAATGGGAGTGAATGCGAAGCTGTTTGGTCCATTGGGATTCTGTACAATGGGAGTGAATGGGAAGGTGTTTGGTCCATTGGGATTCTGTACAATGGGAGTGAATGGGAAGGGGTTTGGTCCATTGGGATTCTGTACAATGGGAGTGAATGCGAAGGTGTTTGGTTCATTGGGATTCTGTACAATGGGAGTGAATGGGAAGGGGTTTGGTCCATTGGGATTCTGTACAATGGGAGTGAATGGGAAGGGGTTTGGTTCATTGGGATTCTATACAATGGGAGTGAATGTGAAGGTGTTTGGTCCATTGGGATTCTATACAATGGGAGTGAATGGGAAGGAGTTTGGTCCATTGGGATTCTATACAATGGGAGTGAATGGGAAGGGGTTTGGTCCATTGGGATTCTATACAATGGGAGGGAATGGGAAGGGGTTTGGGTCCACTGGGATTCTGTACAATGGGAGTGAATGGGAAGGGGTTTGGACCACTAGGATTCTATACAATGGGAGGGAATGGGAAGGGGTTTGGGTCCACTGGGATTCTGTACAATGGGAGGGAATGGGAAGGGGTTTGGGTCCACTGGGATTCTATACAATGGGAGTGAATGGGAAGGGGTTTGGTCCATTGGGATTCTATACAATGGGAGTGAATGGGAAGGGGTTTGGTCCACTGGGATTCTGTACAATGGAAGGGAATGGGAAGGGGTTTGGGTCCACTGGGATTCTGTACAATGGGAGTGAATGGGAAGGGGTTTGGTCCATTGGGATTCCAAACAATGGGAGTGAATGGGAAGGGGTTTGGTCCATTGGGATTCTATACAATGGGAGTGAATGGGAAGGTGTTTGGTCCATTGGGATTCTGTACAATGGGAGTGAATGGGAAGGGGTTTGGTCCATTGGGATTCTATACAATGGGAGTGAATGGGAAGGGGTTTGGTTCATTGGGATTCTATACAATGGGAGTGAATGGGAAGGGGTTTGGTCCATTGGGATTCTGTACAATGGGAGTGAATGGGAAGGGGTTTGGTCCATTGGGATTCTATACAATGGGAGTGGATGGGAAGGGGTTTGGTCCATTGGGATTCTATACAATGGGAGTGAATGGGAAGAGGTTTGGTCCATTGGGATTCTATACAATGGGGGTGAATGGGAAGGGGTTTGCTCCATTGGGATTCTATACAATGGGAGTGAATGGGAAGGGGTTTGGTTCATTGGGATTCTATACAATGGGAGTGAATGGGAAGGGGTTTGGTTCATTGGGATTCTATGCAATGGGAGTGAATGGGAAGGGGTTTGGTTCATTGGGATTCTATACAATGGGAGTGAATGGGAAGGGGTTTAGTCCATTGGGATTCTATACAATGGGAGTGAATGGGAAGGGGTTTGGTTCATTGGGATTCTATACAATGGGAGTGAATGGGAAGGGGTTTGGTTCATTGGGATTCTATACAATGGGAGTGAATGGGAAGGTGTTTGGTCCATTGGGATTCTATACAATGGGAGTGAATGCGAAGGTGTTTGGTCCATTGGGATTCTATACAATGGGAGTGAATGGGAAGAGGTTTGGTCCATTGGGATTCTATACAATGGGAGTGAATGCGAAGGTGTTTGGTCCATTGGGATTCTATACAATGGGAGTGAATGGGAAGGGGTTTGGGTCCATTGGGATTCTGTACAATGGGAGTGAATGGGAAGGGGTTTGGTCCATTGGGATTCTATACAATGGGAGTGAATGGGAACAGGTTTCGTTCATTGGGATTCTATACAATGGGAGTGAATGGGAAGGGGTTTGGTCCATTGGGATTCTATACAATGGGAGTGAATGGGAAGGGGTTTGGTCCATTGGAATTCTATACAATGTGAGTGAATGGGAAGGGGTTTGGTTCATTGGGATTCTATACAATGGGAGTGAATGGGAAGGGGTTTGGTTCATTGGGATTCTATACAATGGGAGTGAATGGGAAGGGGTTTGGTCCATTGGGATTCTGTACAATGGGAGTGAATGGGAAGGGGTTTGGTCCATTGGGATTCTATACAATGGGAGTGAATGGGAAGGGGTTTGGTTCATTGGGATTCTATACAATGGGAGTGAATGGGAAGGGGTTTGGTTCATTGGGATTCTATACAATGGGAGTGAATGGGAAGGTGTTTGGTCCATTGGGATTCTATACAATGGGAGTGAATGCGAAGGTGTTTGGTCCATTGGGATTCTATACAATGGGAGTGAATGCGAAGGGGTTTGGTCCATTGGGATTCTATACAATGGGAGTGAATGGGAAGGGGTTTGGTTCATTGGGATTCTATACAATGGGAGTGAATGGGAAGGGGTTTGGTTCATTGGGATTCTCTACAATGGGAGTGAATGCGAAGGTGTTTGGTCCATTGGGATTCTATACAATGGGAGTGAATGCGAAGGGGTTTGGTCCATTGGGATTCTATACAATGGGAGTGAATGGGAAGGGGTTTGGTTCATTGGGATTCTATACAATGGGAGTGAATGCGAAGGTGTTTGGTCCATTGGGATTCTATACAATGGGAGTGAATGCGAAGGGGTTTGGTCCATTGGGATTCTATACAATGGGAGTGAATGGGAAGGGGTTTGATTTCCTGTGCAGTACTGGGTACTCTGGGGTGTGTGACTGATATTAAACAGCCTATGTTGACAATGTTGTGAATTAAAGTTCCATATCTCATTCTGGCGATACAAGTGCTCACTGCCCAGTGCGATAGGAATCTCACTCGTGGGGTGAAGTTTATCTGACTGTGGATCGTGTACTTGGACAGCCTGAATCGTGGCTTTCAAAAGGGAATTGGGTTTGTAGCTGAAGGGAAAACACTTGCAGAGCTGCGGGGAAAGGGTGGCGGGAGTGGAACTAGCTGAAGTGCTCTTTCAGCGAGCTGGCACGGGCTCGAGGGGCCGAAAGGACTTCTTCTGTGCTGTAACCATTCTATGATTCTATGATTTTACAGTCACATAAATAAAAAAAGAAAGGTCGGGCTGGGATTAGGGCCACTAAGGGATGGACAGGATAATACCACAGACAACGATAGCGAGATGGCAGAGATATTAAATCATTACTTTGCTTCAGTATTTACCAGGGAAGATAGAACAGGTGGAGATTGCATTGGGTGATGAGATTAGTACTGAGATAACTGCATTTAAAATAAAAAGTGGAGATATATATTAAATAAACTAATCAAACTCAGAGGATAATACCCCTGGTCCGGATGCATTATATCTGCTCATTTTAAACAATCTAGGGAAGAGATAGCAGAGGCATTGCTACACATATTTAACAATTCATGAGAACAAGGTGTAGTGCCAGAGGACTGGCTGATAGCTAACGTAATACCTATATTTAAGAAGGGAGATAGACCATGTCCAGGGAACTATAGACCAGTCAGCTTAACATCGGTGGTAGGAAAAATAATAGAATCCCTACTAAAGGAGAAAATAGAAGAACATCTTGAAACCAAAAATATAATAATGAATAGTCAGCATGGATTTCAAAAGGGAAAGTTTTGCTTGAACAACCTCATTGAAATTTTTGAAGAGGTAACAGAGAGAGTAGACAAGGGTAATGCAGTAGATGTAATTTATCTAGAGTTTCAAATAGCCTTCAATAGGGTAACACATAATAGACTAATGAATAAGGTCAGAGAATGCGGAGACAGGGGACAAGTAGCAGAATGGATTGCTGGCTGGCTTCAGGACAGAAAGCAGAGAGTCGGAGTAAAGGGTAGCTATTCACAGGGGCAGAAGGTGGGTAGTGGTGTTCTACAAGGATCAGTGCTGGGACCACTGCTGTTCACTATTTATATTAACGATTTAGACTTTGGAATCAAAAACACAATTTCTAAGTTTGCGGATGACATCAAATTGGGGGGGATGGTCAATACTGAGGAGGACTGCAGCAAATTACAGGAGGACATTAATAAAATGCAGAATGGGCATTTAATTGGCAAATGAAATTCAACACAGAAAATGTGAGGTATTACATTTTGGTAAGAAAAATAGGGAGGTCACTTATTACTTGGAAAATAAGAATCTAAATGAGGCAGAGGAGCAAAGGGATCTCGGAGTACAAATACACAAATCACTAACAGTTTCGACACAGGTTAACAAGGCCATAAAAAAAGCTAACCCTGTATCGAACCTTGGTTAGACCACACTTGGAGTACTGCGTACAATTCTGGTCGCCATATTATAAAAAGGATATAGAGGCACTGGAGAGGGTGCAGAGAAGGTTTACAAGGATGATACCAGAAATGTGAGGGTCTACATATCAGGAAAGGATGAACAGGCTGGGTCTCTTGTCTCTTGCAAAAAGAAGGCCGAGGGGTGACCTAATAGAGGTCTTTAAAATTATGAAAGGTTTTGATAGAGTGGATACAGAGAGAATGTTTCCACTTGTGGGGAAGAGCAGAACTAGAGGCCTCAATATAAGATAGTCACCAAGAAATCCAATAGGAAATTCAGAAGAAACTTCTTTACCCAGAGAGTAGTGAGAATGTGGAACTCACTGCCACAGGGAGTGGTTGAAGCGAATAGTATAGATGTATTTAAGGGGAGGCTGGATAAGTATATGAGGGAGAAGGGAATAGAGGGTTATGCTGATAGATTTAGATGAGGAAAGGCGGGAGGAGGCTCGAGTGGAGCATAAACGCCGGCATGGACTGGTTGGGCCGAATGGCCTGTTTCTGTGTTGTATAGCCGATGTAACCCTGTGACAGTCGCAGAGACAACTCTCATTTCACCAGGCTCCAGCTGGATTTCCCAGCACTGGATTTTGGGACTGGGCTAAATCTTCGCATTCCCCACTTGGATGGTGAGGGATGGGAGCAGGCCTCACGCCTCGTCGAGAAACATCCCCATTTTCTTTCCATTCAAAATCAATGGATCAAATGTACAGGGCCATGGGGAAAGAGCAGGGGTTGTGGGACTAATTGGACAGCTCTAATAAAGCAACAGCACGGTGGCATAGTGGTTAGCACTGTTGCCTCACAACGCCAGGGACCCGGGTTCAGATCCAGCCTCGGGTGACTGTCTGTGTGGAGTTTGCACATTCTCCCCGTGTTTGCGTGGGTTTCCTCCGGGTGCTCCGGTTTCCTCCCACAGTCCAAAGATGTGCGGGTTAGGTTGATTGGCCATGATAAAAAAATTGGCCCTTAGTGTTAGGGGGGATTAAATACGTGGGGTTACGGGGTTACGGGGATAGGGCTTGGGTGGGATGGCTGTCGGTGTAGGGACCGGGTGCTAGGGTTTGGATGATCAGCCATGATCTCGTTGAATGGCGGAGCAGGCTCGAAAGGCCGAATGGCCTACTCCTGTTCCTATCTTCTATGTTTCTATGTTTCTAAAGGGTGGGCTGAATGGCCTCTTCTGTGCTGTATCATTCTTTTCATTGTGTGATCCCAATGGGATGATAATCAGACAGGTTGCGAAAGGGTCGGTCGATCTGCTCCTCCGGCAGGAAGGATGAAGGTGTACCCCAGCATCACCTGCACCCCACCTTCACTTTCTACGGTCCACTCAGCTGTTACCTCACCGTCTAATCCGTCCAAGACGCTGGGCATAAAATAGACTGCGGAGAGGAGCAGAGGAAACCTGAAGAACATAGGAACATAAGAAATAGGAGCAGGAGTCGGCCATTCGGCCCCTCAAGCCTGCTCCGCCATTCAATGAGATCATGGCTGGTCATCCACCTCAATTCCACTTTCCCACCCGATCCCCATATTCCTTGATTCTCTAATATCCAAAAATCTATCGATCTCTGTTTTGAATATACTCAACGACTGAGCCTCCACAGCCCTCTGGGGCAGAGAATTCCAAAGATTCACCACCCTCTGTGTGAAGAAATTCCTCCTCATCTCAGTCCTAAATGGCCGACCCCTTATTCTGAGACTGTGGCCCCTGGTTCTAGACTCCCCAGCCCAGGGGAAACATCCCCCCAGCATCTACCCTGTCAAGCCCTGCTGTACCTGCCCTGGGAGTGTTTGATGGGACAGTGTAGAGGGAGCTTTACTCTGTGTCTAACCCGTGCTGTACCTGCCCTGGGAGTGTTTGATGGGACAGTGTAGAGGGAGCTTTACTCTGTGTCTAACCCGTGCTGTACCTGCCCTGGGAGTGTTTGATGGGACAGTGTAGAGGGAGCTTTACTCTGTATCTAACCCATGCTGTACCTGCCCTGGGAGTGTTTGATGGGACAGTGTAGAGGGAGCTTTACTCTGTATCTAACCCGTGCTGTACCTGCCCTGGGAGTGTTTGATGGGACAGTGTAGAGGGAGCTTTACTCTGTATCTAACCCTTGCTGTACCTGCCCTGGGAGTGTTTGATGGGACAGTGTAGAGGGAGCTTTACTCTGTATCTAACCCTTGCTGTACCTGCCCTGGGAGTGTTTGATGGGACAGTGTAGAGGGAGCTTTACTCTGTATCTAACCCGTGCTGTACCTGCCATGGGAGTGTTTGATGGGACAGTGCGGAGGTAGCATTACTCTGTAACTGAACCCTGTTGGGCACTATCCCACCCATTGAATCTCCTCCCACAGCCCATGTACACTCTCCCTATCATGGACTCTATCCATCCATTTAAGACTTAACAATGGGATCTGGGTTCCACTGGTCACTGTGTCATGATATAGTAATGCATTGGTGAAGATGCTTCCTTTTTCTAGCTGTCTTCTTGTACAGCGTGGCTTCAAGTGATGAATCCTGGCCCTAGTATCCTTTTACCCTTCATTCTAGATTGTGTAATCCTAGCTAGGGCTCCCCACAGACAGTCCCTTGTCACTGTCACCTCCCGTCCCATTCCTGACTGGCCCCATTATCCTGCTACTGTCTTTGGAGATGTTGATCGACGCATTGCTTTCTTCTGGCCCTTCCATTTACAGCCATGAATCTGTGGGGACGGAATATCGACTGGTCTCCACACTCACTTGGAGCTTGTTAGTGCTTTCTCATGTCCTGAGTTAATGGAGGGACTGTCTGGACTGAAGCACAGCGTGTATCACATGCTCTGCCAATCTCTGGCTCTGCCTGGAGCTGGTTCTCTCTCGGAGTGCTGACTGTGGAGAGTTCAGGCCTGTCACTTTGCACTGATCTCCGATTAAGACGAAACTGAAAAAGAAGAATCCACACAGAGCCGCTAATTGCCCACCATTATTTTCGGATTACCCTCTGCGAAACACCTTGCAACACTGATGTCAGTGTTAAATCAGCACCAGCTTCTGATGAACGACAGATTCTGTTTTTTAAGTCGTCTTGGTTGAGCGGTAAATGTTGTCCAGGACACTATGACCTCGGTTTAACAACTCAACGGAAAGACGGAACTGCCCCTCCGACAGTGCGGCACTCCCTCAGTACTGCTCCTCTGACAGTGCAGCACTCCCTCAGTACTGCCCCTCCGACAGTGTAGCACTCCCTCAGTACCGCCCCTCCGACAGTGCTGCGATCCCTCAGTACTGCCTCTCTGACAGTGCGGTGCTCCCTCAGTACTGACCCTTCGACAGTGCGGCGCTCCCTCAGTACTGCCCCTCCGTCAGTGCAGCGCTCCCTCAGTACTGCCCCTCCGACAGTGCAGCGCTCCCTCAGTACTGCCCCTCCGACAGTGCAGCGCTCCCTCAGTACTGCCCCTCCGACAGTGCAGCGCTCCCTCAGTGCTGCCCCTTCGACAGTGCAGCGCTTCCTCTGTACTGCCCTTCCGACAGTTCAGTACTCCCTGAGTACTGCCTCTCCGACAGTGCCGTACTCCCTCAGTACTGCCCTGTCGACAGTGCCGTACTCACTCAGTACTGCCCCTTTGACAGTGCAGCGCTCCGTCAGTACTGCCCCTCCAACAGTGCCGTACTCCCTCAATACTGCCCCTCCGACAGTGCAGCGGTCCCTCAGTACTGCCCCTCCGACAGTGCAGCACTCCCTCAGTACTGTCCCTCCGACAGTGCGGCGCTCCCTCAGTACTGCCCCTCCGACAGTGCAGCACTCCCTCAGTACTGTCCCTCCGACAGTGCGGCGCTCCCTCAGTACTGCCCCTCCGACAGTGCAGCACTCCCTCAGTACTGCCCCTCCGACAGTGCAGCGCTCCCTCAGTACTGCACCTCCGACAGTGCAGCCCTCCCTCAGTACTGCCCCCCGACAGTGCAGTTCTCCCTGAGTACTGCCTCTCCGACAGTGCCGTACTCCCTCAGTACTGCCCTGTCGACAGTGCCGTACTCCCTCAGTACTGCCCTGTCGACAGTGCAGCACTCCCTCAGTACTGCCCCTTTGACAGTGCAGCGCTCCGTCAGTACTGCCCCTCCAACAGTGCCGTACTCCCTCAGTACTGCCCCTCCGACAGTGCAGCGGTCCCTCAGTACTGCCCCTCCGACAGTGCAGCACTCCCTCAGTACTGTCCCTCCGACAGTGCGGCGCTCCCTCAGTACTGCCCCTCCGACAGTGCAGCACTCCCTCAGTACTGCCCCTCCGACAGTGCAGCGCTCCCTCAGTACTGCACCTCCGACAGTGCAGCGCTCCCTCAGTACTGCCCCCCGACAGTGCAGTTCTCCCTCAGTACTGCCCCTCCGACAGCGCAGTGCTCCCTCAATATTGCCCCCTGACAGTGCAGCACTCCCTCAGTACTGCCACTCTGACAGTGTAGCACTCCCTCAGTACTGCCCCTTCGACAGTGCTGTACTCCCTCAGTACTGCCCTGTCGACAGTGCCGTACTCCCTCAGTACTGCCCCTTTGACAGTGCAGCAATCCCTCAGTACTGCCCCTCTAACAGTGCTGCACTCCCTCAGTACCACCCCTCTGACAGTGCAGCACTCCCTCAGTACTGTCCCTCCGACAGTGCAGTACCCCTCCGACAGTGCAGCTCTCCGTCAGTACTGCCCCTCCAACAGTGCCGTACTCCCTCAATACTGCCCCTCCGACAGTGCAGCGGTCCCTCAGTACTGCCCCTCCGACAGTGCAGCACTCCCTCAGTACTGTCCCTCCGACAGTGCGGCGCTCCCTCAGTACTGCCCCTCCGACAGTGCAGCACTCCCTCAGTACTGTCCCTCCGACAGTGCGGCGCTCCCTCAGTACTGCCCCTCCGACAGTGCAGCACTCCCTCAGTACTGCCCCTCCGACAGTGCAGCGCTCCCTCAGTACTGCACCTCCGACAGTGCAGCCCTCCCTCAGTACTGCCCCCCGACAGTGCAGTTCTCCCTGAGTACTGCCTCTCCGACAGTGCCGTACTCCCTCAGTACTGCCCTGTCGACAGTGCCGTACTCCCTCAGTACTGCCCTGTCGACAGTGCAGCACTCCCTCAGTACTGCCCCTTTGACAGTGCAGCGCTCCGTCAGTACTGCCCCTCCAACAGTGCCGTACTCCCTCAGTACTGCCCCTCCGACAGTGCAGCGGTCCCTCAGTACTGCCCCTCCGACAGTGCAGCACTCCCTCAGTACTGTCCCTCCGACAGTGCGGCGCTCCCTCAGTACTGCCCCTCCGACAGTGCAGCACTCCCTCAGTACTGCCCCTCCGACAGTGCAGCGCTCCCTCAGTACTGCACCTCCGACAGTGCAGCGCTCCCTCAGTACTGCCCCCCGACAGTGCAGTTCTCCCTCAGTACTGCCCCTCCGACAGCGCAGTGCTCCCTCAATATTGCCCCCTGACAGTGCAGCACTCCCTCAGTACTGCCACTCTGACAGTGTAGCACTCCCTCAGTACTGCCCCTTCGACAGTGCTGTACTCCCTCAGTACTGCCCTGTCGACAGTGCCGTACTCCCTCAGTACTGCCCCTTTGACAGTGCAGCAATCCCTCAGTACTGCCCCTCTAACAGTGCTGCACTCCCTCAGTACCACCCCTCTGACAGTGCAGCACTCCCTCAGTACTGTCCCTCCGACAGTGCAGTACCCCTCCGACAGTGCAGCGCTCCCTCAGTACTGCCCCTCCGACAGTGCAGTGCTCCCTCAGTACTACCCCTCCGACAGTACGGTGCTCCCTTAGTACTGCCCATCCCAACAGTGCAGCACTCCCGCAGTGCCACTCCTCTGACAGTGCAGCGCTCCCTCATTCCTGTCCCTCCGACAGTGCAGCGCTCCCTCTGTACTGTCCCTCTGACAGTGCGGCGCTCCCTCAGTACTGCCCCTCCGCCAGTGCAGCGCTCCCTCTGTACTGTCCCTCCGACAGTGCAGCGCTCCCTCAGTACTGCCCCTCCAACAGTGCAGCGCTCCCTCAGTACTGTCCCTCCAACAGTGCCGTGCTCCCTCAGTACAGTCCCTCTGCCAGTGCAGCAATCCCTGAGTACTACCCCTCCGACAGTGCAGCACTCACTCTGTATTGCCCCCCGACATAAGGTAAGAAACTTAAGAAGCAGGAGCAGGAGACGGTCATTCAGCCCCTCGAGACTGCTCCGTCATTTAATGAGATCATGGCTGATCCGATTTTGGCCTCAACTCCACTTTCCCGCCTGCTCCCCAGACCCCTCGACTCCCCTGTTGCTCACAAATCTGTCAATCTCCGCCTTGAATATATTCAATGACTCAGTTTCCACAGCTCTCTGGGGCAGAGAATTCCAAAGATTCACAACCCTCTGAGAGAAGAAATTCCTCCTCATCTCAGTCCTAAATGCGCGACCCCTTCTTCTGAGACTGTGACCCCTGGTTCTAGATTCCCCCACGAGGGGAAACATCCTCTCGGCATCTACCCTGTCAAGCCCCCTCAGTATCTTATATGTTTCAATAAGATCACCTCTCGTTCTTCTAAACTCCAATGAGTATCGGCCCAACCTGCTCAACCTTTCCTCATAAGACAACCCCCTCATCTCCAGAATCAATCTCATGAACCTTCTCTGAACGGCCTCCAATGCAAGTATATCCTTCCTTAAATAAGGAGACCAAAACTGTACGCAGTGCTCCAGGTGTGGTCTCACCAACGCTCTGTACAGTTGTAGCAGGACTTCCCTACTTTTATACTCCATCCCCCTTGCAATAAAGGCCAACATTCCATTTGCTTTCCTAATTACTTGCTGCCCCTGCATGTTAACGTTTTGTGTTTCATGTACGAGGACCCCCAGATCCCACTGCATTCTGTAGTCTTCCTCCATTTAAATAATATTTTTCTTTTCTATTCTTCCTACCAAATTGGATAACTTCACATTTTCCCACATTCTGCCAAATTCTTGCCCATGGGCTGGATTTTACCAGCCCTGAGGAGGTGGGTTTGGAGGCGAGACTGTTGGGAAAGTCAAAAGGAATGGGAGCGGGTCCCGAACCCACTCCCAACCCGCCTCCAAACAATATTCTTGGGAATCGGGTCCCCGATTTGCGCAGGGACCCGTCTCCTATCGGCGGGAAGAGGATTATAGCCACTTAACTGCCTGTTAACAGGTCGTTAACAGGCAGTTAAGAGGCTTTTTCCCATTTTGCGACTTCTGCTGCGGGCTTCCCGACATCAGGGAACCCCGCCAGGGTAAGTGAGGCGTGCTGTGGGTCTGTTGTAATGTTTGTGTATAGATGACAGCTGCAGAAGTGGTGTGAAGGATGTAATGGGACACTGGTGAATATCAGAGGTAAAGAAATGTTGGGAAAGTCATTTTTAATGTGTTTAGATTTTTCTGTAGGTGACAAGATTTGAAGTGTTTGTGTGGCCTCACCTCATTGGGAGAAGTAACATCGCTTCTGTACCCTCACCTGTAGCTGCTATCTGTTTTATCCTAAGGAGAGAGTCATTGGAGAGCCTGGGTATAAGGGCTCACCTTTGTACAGTGATTGTCAGTGTTTGACAGCACCTCAATGCTGTCAAATCACGTCAAAAATAAGTGGTTCATGTCCCTTTAAGAAAACCGGCAGATGAAGCGTCATCAACTGACGTCATCTGACACTGTCTTTCCCTTAATTGGCCAGCAAGGCCAATCAGGGGAAAATAGCGTCTGTGCATCGAACGTTGCTGGGGGCAGGACTAGAACCCGGAAGGCAGCAGTCCCGCCCACAACTCGACTCGGTGAGTAAAATCCAGCCCTTTATGCCCTCCTCACAACTTGATTCCCACCTATCTTTGTATCGTCCGCAAATTGGGCTACATTACACTCGCTTCCTTCATCCAAGTCATTAATATAGATTGAAAATAGTTGAGGCCCCAGCACTGATCCCTGTGGCACCCCACTAGTTACTGATTGCCATCCTGAAAATGACCCATTTATCCCGACTCCCTGTTTTCTGTTAGTTAGCCAATCCTCTATCCAATCAAATATATTACCCCCAACATCATGAGCTCTTATCTTATGTGGCATCTTGTCGAATGCCTTTTGGAAATCCAAATACACCACATCTACTGGTTCCCCTTTATCCACCCTGCTTGTTACCTCCTCAAAGAACTCTAATAGATTTGTCAAACACGATTTCCCTTTCGTAAAACCATGTTGACTCTGTTTGATTGTATTATGATTTTCTAAATGCCCTGCTATTACTTCCTTAATAATGGATTCGAGCATTCTGCCAATGACAGATGTTAGGCCAACTGGCCTATAGTTTCCTGCTTTCTGCCTCTCTCCTTTTTTGAATAGTTGCGTTACATTTGCAGCACTCCTTCAGTACTAGCCCTCCGACAGTGCAGCCCTCCCACAGTCCTGGCCATCTGACAGTGCAGTGCTCCATCAGTGCTGTCCCTCCGACAGTACATCACTCCCTCAGTACTGCCCCTCCGACAGTATAGGTTTTTGGATATTAAAGGAACCAAGGGCTATGGGGATAGTGCAGGAAAGTGGAGTTGAGGTAGAAGATCAGCCATGATCTTATTTAGCCGGTTATAGGTACAGTGTGTGTGGTTACAGGATATCATCATAGGAATAAAGGAACAGGGGGGAGCCATTCAGCCACTCGAGCCTGTTCCGCCATCCAATGAGATCAAGGCTGATCTGTATCCTAACTCCATCCACCTGCTGGGCTCCATATCTCACAATACCCTTGGCTAGCTAAAATCTATCGGCCTCAGATTTAAATGATTAATTGAGCCCCAGAATCGACTGCTTTTTGTGAGCGAGTTCCACACTTCTACCACCCTTTGTGTGAAGAAGTGTTTCCTAACTTCTCTCCGGAACGGCCTGGCTTTGAGTTTCCCACTGTCTACCCTATCAATTCCTTTCAAAACCCTAAAAACCTCAATCAAATTACCCCTTAACCTTCTATATTCTAGAGATTACCAGCCTAGTTTGTGTAATCACTCCGCATAACCTAACCCTTGGATATCGGTGCAGTTTCCAGGAATATGTGATCCACAGTCGGTGACCCAAGAGAGGCAACGACAGAGCCAATGAAACAGAAGATCATTTAATGGGAAGCACTTAATGCCATCAATGCATATTTTCCCAATTGTCCTCCATTAGCCAGGGACATGAGTACAAAATTAACAATCCCCAAGTGTGCCAGAAGATTGTTAATCCCCGCAGAGGTGCAGATGTGCTCCACATCGATCCAGCAAATAGAATCAATGCTGGGTCAGCCGAGTGCCTCAGAGACAGGAGCATGATTAAAACCTGACTTCAAAATCCCCAATTTTAATCGCTCCACCACTGGCGGCCGTGCCTTCAGCTGCCGAGGCCCAAAGCTCTGGAATTCCCTCCCTAAACCTCTCCGCCTCTCTCTCCTCCTTTAAGACGCTCCTTAAAACCTCCCTCTTTGGCCAATCTGCCCTAATATCTCTTTATGTGGCTCGGTGTTTGATAATCGTTCCTGTGAAGCGCCTTGGGATGTTTTACTACGTTAAAGGCGCTATATAAATGCAAGTTGTTGTGTCTGTCCATCCCTTCATATGAACGCTGTCTGTTACTCTCAGATATCTCGCTCCCTGCCTCTGTCTGCCTCTCTCCATTTTTCTCTCTCTATCTGTCTGTCTGACTATCTGTCTCACTGTCTGTCTCACTGTCTCTCTGTCTGACTTTCTGTCTCTATGTCTATCTGTCAGTCTGACTGTCCGTCTCACTGTCTGTCTCTCTGTCTGACTTTCTGTCTCTATGTCTATCTGTCAGTCTGACTGTCCGTCTCACTGTCTGTCTCTCTGTCTGACTTTCTGTCTCTATGTCTATCTGTCAGTCTGACTGTCCGCCTGACTGTCCGTCTCACTGTCTGTCTCTCTGTCTGACTTTCTGTCTCTATGTCTATCTGTCAGTCTGACTGTCCGTCTGACTGTCCGTCTCACTGTCTGTCTCTCTGTCTGACTTTCTGTCTCTATGTCTATCTGTCAGTCTGACTGTCCGTCTGACTGTCTGTCTCACTGTCTGTCTCTCTGTCTGACTTCTTGTCTCTATGTCTATCTGTCAGTCTGACTGTCCGTCTGACTGTCTGTCTCTCTGTCTGACTTTCTGTCTTTATGTCTATCTGTCAGTCTGACTGTCCGTCTGACTGTCTGTCTCACTGTCTGTCTCTCTGTCTGACTTCTTGTCTCTATGTCTATCTGTCAGTCTGACTGTCCATCTGACTGTCCATCTCACTGTCTGTCTCTCTGTCTGACTTTCTGTCTTTATGTCTATCTGTCAGTCTGACTGTCCGTCTCACTGTCTGTCCCTCTGTCTGACTTTCTGTCTCTATGTCTATCTGTCAGTCTGACTGTCCATCTGACTGTCCGTCTGACTGTCCGTCTCACTGTCTGTCTCTCTGTCTGACTTTCTGTCTCTATGTCTATCTGTCAGTCTGACTGCCCGTCTCACTGTCTGTCTCACTGTCTGTCTCTCTGTCTCTACGTCTATCTGACTGAGTAATTGGTCGGTGTTTCAGAGGGGAGTTGAGGAGAATTTTTTTCACCCAGAGGGTGGTGGGGGTCTGGAACTCACTGCCTGAAAGAGTGGTAGAGGCAGAAACCCTCACACATTTAAACAGTACTTGGATATGCTCTTGGAGTGCCGTAACCTGCAGGGCTACGGACCAAGAGCTGGGAAGTGGGATTAGCTCTTTGTCGGCCGGCACGGACAAGATGGGCCGAATGGCCTCCTTCTGTGTTGTAACTTTCTATGATTCTATGATTCTGTGACTGTCTGTCTCTCTGTCCATCTGTCTGACTCACTGTCTCTCTCTCTCTGCCTGTCTGACTGCCTGTCTGACTGTCTGTCTCCTTCAGTCTCCCTGCCTCTTTACTTCATTCCTTTTCTCGATCCAGAGACGGGGAATAGTGTATTTGTGATTTCCAGTATCTGCGTTGATCTCCTGACTTTGTGTTGTCTGTGAATCTGGCCCTGAGCTGTTGTAATTCACTGTGTGCGGTTAATTTCCCATCACTGCAGTGTGAGTCACTAAAACCTGCCAAGCACAGTGTCCTCAGTGTGGGACCGTTCCATTTACTGAAATTCTTTCAGTGTCTTAATGGCTCAATCTGGCAAATAGGATCCAAAAATCATAACATGCTGTGAGCTGCTGGCAGAATCGCTGTCCATTTATCCCTCAGTAGACCAGCTTCTTGCACTGAAACCCACTCATCTTATATCCTGCCTAACTGTTTGGGAACTGCAGACACAAGATGTCTTTTGGATGAAACGTTAAACTGTCTGTCCTCTCATGTGGACGTAAAAGATCCCACAGCACTATTCCAGCAACAACAGCAAGAAGAGCACCTTGTATTTATATAGCGCCTTTAATGTAGTAAAACGTCCCGCGGCGCTTCACAGGAGCGTTTTATAAGACAAAAAATTTGACATCGAACCACATAAGGGGAAATTAGGGCAGATGACCAAAAGCTTGGTCAAAGAGTTCGGCTTCCGTCAACATCTTCAGTCTTCCCAATATTTAGTTGGATGTCGGGCAAGCAGTCTGACAATTTAGAGACCGTGGAGGGGTCGAGAGAAGTGGTGGTGAGGACGAGCTGGGTGTCGTCAGCGTACATGTGGAAACTAACACTGTTTTCAGATGATGTCGCCAAGGGGCAACATGTAGATGAGAAATAGGAGGGGCCAAGGATAGATCCTTGAGGGACACCAGAGGTAACGATGCGGGAGCGGGAACAGAAGCCGTTGCAGGTGATTCTCTGGCTACAATTATTAGATCGATAAGAATGGAACCAGGCGAGTGCAGTCCCACTCAGCTGGATGACGGTGGAGAGGGGTTGGAGGAGGATGGAGTGGTCAACTGTGTCAAAGGCTGCAGACAGGTCAAGAAGGACGAGGAGGGATAGTTTACCATAGGATGTCATTTGTGACTTTGAAAAGACACGGAGAGAGAGAAACAGTATTAAAGAGCGAGATCAACATAAATACAGACACGTGAAGGCAAAAACAGCGTCAGAGAGAAAAAGGCTGAACGTGCCAGAGAGAGATAGACTGAGAGTGACAGAGAGAGATAGACTGAGTGACCAGAGAGAGAGATAGACTGAGAGTGGCCAGAGAGAGAAAGACTGAGAGCGACAGAGAGATAGACTGAGTGACCAGAGAGAGAGATAGACTGAGAGTGGCCAGAGAGAGAAAGACTGAGAGTGACAGAGAGAGATAGACTGAGAGTGCCAGAGAGAGATAGACTGAGAGTGGCAGAGAGAGATAGACTGAGAGTGACAGAGAGAGATAGACTGAGAGACCAGAGAGAGAGATAGACTGAGAGTGACAGAGAGAGATAGACTGAGTGACCAGAGAGAGATAGACTGAGTGACCAGAGAGAGAGATAGACTGAGAGTGGCCAGAGAGAGAAAGACTGAGAGTGACAGAGAGATAGACTGAGTGACCAGAGAGAGAGATAGACTGAGAGTGGCCAGAGAGAGAAAGACTGAGAGTGACAGAGAGAGATAGACTGAGAGTGCCAGAGAGAGATAGACTGAGAGTGGCAGAGAGAGATAGACTGAGAGACCAGAGAGAGAGATAGACTGAGAGTGGCCAGAGAGAGAAAGACTGAGAGTGACAGAGAGATAGACTGAGTGACCAGAGAGAGAGATAGACTGAGAGTGGCCAGAGAGAGAAAGACGGAGAGTGACAGAGAGATAGACTGAGAGGGCCAGAGAGAGATAGACTGAGAGTGGCCAGAGAGAGTTAGACTGAGAGTGCCAGAGAGAGATAGACTGAGAGGGCCAGAGAGAGATAGACTGAGAGTGACCAGAGAGAGATAGACTGAGAGTGGCCAGAGAGAGATAGACTGAGAGTGGCTAGAGAGAGATAGACTGAGAGTGGCCAGAGAGAGATAGACTGAGAGTGTCAGAGAGAGATAGACTGAGAGTGTCAGAGAGATAGACTGAGAGTGTCAGAGAGAGATAGACTGAGAGTGACAGAGAGAGATAGACTGAGAGTGGCAGAGAGAGATAGACTGAGAGTGGCAGAGAGAGATAGACTGAGAGTGGCCAGAGAGAGATAGACTGAGAGTGACAGAGAGAGATAGACTGAGAGTGACCAGAGAGAGATAGACTGAGAGTGGCCAGAGAGAGATAGACTGAGAGTGACAGAGAGAGATAGACTGAGAGTGGCAGAGAGAGATAGACTGAGAGTGTCAGAGAGAGATAGACTGAGAGTGGCCAGAGAGAGATATACTGAGAGTGACAGAGAGAGATAGACTGAGAGTGACAGAGAGAGATAGACTGAGAGTGGCAGAGAGAGATAGACTGAGAGTGACAGAGAGAGATAGACTGAGAGTGGCAGAGAGAGATAGACTGAGAGTGTCAGAGAGAGATAGACTGAGAGTGGCCAGAGAGAGATAGACTGAGAGGGGCAGAGAGAGATAGACTGAGAGTGACAGAGAGAGATAGACTGAGAGTGGCAGAGAGAGATAGACTGAGAGTGGCAGAGAGAGATAGACTGAGAGTGACCAGAGAGAGATAGACTGAGAGTGACAGAGAGAGATAGACTGAGAGTGGCAGAGAGAGAAAGACTGAGAGTGACAGAGAGATAGACTGAGAGTGCCAGAGAGAGATAGACTGAGAGTGACAGAGAGAGATAGACTGAGAGTGACCAGAGAGAGGTAGACTGAGAGTGACAGAGAGAGATAGACTGAGAGTGACCAGAGAGAGATAGACTGAGAGTGACAGAGAGAGATAGACTGAGAGTGACCAGAGAGAGATAGACTGAGAGTGACAGAGAGAGAAAGACTGAGAGTGACAGAGAGATAGACTGAGAGTGCCAGAGAGAGATAGACTGAGTGTGAGAGAGAGAGAAAGACTGAGAGTGACAGAGAGATAGACTGAGAGTGACAGAGAGAGATAGACTGAGAGTGTCAGAGAGAGATAGACTGAGAGTGGCCAGAGAGAGATAGACTGAGAGTGTCAGAGAGAGATAGACTGAGTGACCAGAGAGAGAGATAGACTGAGAGTGGCCAGAGAGAGAAAGACTGAGAGTGACAGAGAGATAGACTGAGAGTGACAGAGAGAGATAGACTGAGAGTGACAGAGAGAGATAGACTGAGAGTGACAGAGAGATAGACTGAGAGTGACAGAGAGAGATAGACTGAGAGTGACAGAGAGAGATAGACTGAGAGTGTCAGAGAGAGATAGACTGAGAGTGCCAGAGAGAGATAGACTGAGAGTGACAAAGAGAGATAGACTGAGAGAGTCAGAGAGAGATAGACTGAGAATGGCAGAGAGAGATAGACTGAGAGTGACAGAGAGAGATAGACTGAGAGTGGCCAGAGAGAGGTAGACTGAGAGTGGCAGAGAGAGATAGACTGAGAGTGTCAGAGAGAGATAGACTGAGAGTGGCCAGAGAGAGAAAGACAGAGAGTGACAGAGAGAGATAGACTGAGAGTGTCAGAGAGAGATAGACTGAGAGTGGCAGAGAGAGATAGACTGAGAGTGTCAGAGAGAGATAGACTGAGAGTGTCAGAGAGAGATAGACTGAGTGACCAGAGAGAGATAGATTGAGAGTGTCAGAGAGAGATAGACTGAGAGTGGCCAGAGAGAGAAAGACGGAGAGTGACAGAGAGAGATAGACTGAGAGTGACAAAGAGAGATAGACTGAGAGTGACCAGAGAGAGGGAGACTGAGAGTGGCAGAGAGAGATAGACTGAGAGTGACAGAGAGAGATAGACTGAGAGTGGCAGAGAGAGATAGACTGAGAGTGACAGAGAGAGATAGACTGAGAGTGACCAGAGAGAGGTAGACTGAGAGTGGCAGAGAGAGATAGACTGAGAGTGGCCAGAGAGATAGACTGAGAGTGGCAGAGAGAGATAGACTGAGAGTGGCAGAGAGAGATAGACTGAGAGTGGCAGAGAGAGATAGACTGAGAGTGGCAGAGAGTGATAGCCCTACATGCAGAATTCTGCCGAAGCATCCTTCGCACCCAAAGAAAAACGCCAACAAATGCATGCAGAGCCGAACTAGGCAGATACCCACTGATAATAAACATCCAAAAACGAGCACTAAACTTCCTAAATCACCTCAAATCTAGCTCCCCAGACACCCTTCATTTCAAAGCCTTTCAGACCCAAGAGCTAAACCCAGAAAAGAGTCCCCTGAGTCAGCTGCTACGGAAACTAAGTACTCAGCCGGACCCTGACCAGCCCCAGACCAACACAGCCGTCCAAACACCAATCCGAGTGAACCAAATCATTAAAAAATGCAAAGAAACCTACCTGGAACATTGGAACAAAATAACCGAAAGCCAAAGCAGATTAGAATGTTACCGGGCCCTAAAAAGAGAATATAAACTGGCAGACTACCTCACGACCATCAGAGACACAAAACAGAGACAGACCCTCACCAGGTACAGACTAAGCGACCACCAACTGGAAATTGAAAAAGGCAGATACAAGAAATCCTGGCAGCCTAGAGAGAATAGAATATGCGATCAATGTCTGGCTGGCGAGGTTGAAACAGAAATGCATTTCCTCCTAAAATGCGAAAAATTCAACACATCAAGAAACATATTATTCAACAAGCTAAGCCAAACAACCCCAGATTTCAAGGAATTGGATGATCTGTCAAAATTGAGGTTAGTCCTAGGAGAAGGAGACAGACCATACCTTGGGGCCAAATATGTAACAACATGTCACAACCTGAGGACTGTTTAAAATTAAGACTGTTTAAAATTAATATTGAACGTACCAAATGAAGTACAAAGACTGTTTAAAATTAATATTGTTTAAAAGTAATATTGTATGTACCCAACAAATGTCAAATCGATTGACACCTACAGAATGTTGGAAAACTGTACCTTTTTGCTATGTAAGCTTTGGCAATATGGTTCTCTGTAAACTTTCATGCCAATAAAGCATTTTAATTGGAATTGGAATTGGAATTGGATAGACAGAGAGTGGCAGAGAGAGATAGACTGAGAGTGGCAGAGAGAGATAGACTGAGAGTGGCCAGAGAGAGATAGACTGAGAGTGCCAGAGAGAGATAGACTGAGAGTGGCAGAGAGAGATAGACTGAGAGTGGCAGAGAGAGATAGACTGAGAGTGACAGAGAGAGATAGACTGAGAGTGCCAGAGAGAGATAGACTGAGAGTGACAGAGAGAGATAGACTGAGAGTGACCAGAGAGAGATAGACTGAGAGTGCCAGAGAGAGATAGACTGAGAGTGACAGAGAGAGATAGACTGAGAGTGGCAGAGAGAGATAGACTGAGAGTGTCAGAGAGAGATAGACTGAGAGTGCCAGAGAGAGATAGACTGAGAGTGACAGAGAGAGATAGACTGAGAGTGACCAGAGAGAGATAGACTGAGAGTGCCAGAGAGAGATAGACTGAGAGTGACAGAGAGAGATAGACTGAGAGTGGCAGAAAGAGATAGACTGAGAGTGCCAGAGAGAGATAGACTGAGAGTGACAGAGAGAGATAGACTGAGAGTGACAGAGAGATAGACTGAGAGTGCCAGAGAGAGATAGACTGAGAGTGGCCAGAGAGAGATAGACTGAGAGTGACAGAGAGAGATAGACTGAGAGTGGCAGAGAGAGATAGACTGAGAGTGACAGAGAGAGATAGACTGAGAGTGACCAGAGAGATAGACTGAGAGTGACAGAGAGAGATAGACTGAGAGTGGCAGAGAGAGATAGACTGAGAGTGGCAGAGAGAGATAGACTGAGAGTGGCCAGAGAGAGATAGACTGAGAGTGACAGAGAGAGATAGACTGAGAGTGACAGAGAGATAGACTGAGAGTGACAGAGAGAGATAGACTGAGAGTGACAGAGAGAGATAGACTGAGAGTGTCAGAGAGAGATAGACTGAGAGTGCCAGAGAGAGATAGACTGAGAGTGACAAAGAGAGATAGACTGAGAGTGTCAGAGAGAGATAGACAGAGAGTGACAGAGAGAGATAGACTGAGAGTGGCCAGAGAGAGGTAGACTGAGAGTGACCAGAGAGAGATAGACTGAGAGTGGCAGAGAGAGACAGACTGAGAGTGCCAGAGAGAGATAGGCTGAGTGACCAGAGAGAGATAGACTGAGAGTGACAGAGAGAGATAGACTGAGAGTGTCAGAGAGAGATAGACTGAGAGTGTCAGAGAGAGATAGACTGAGAGTGACAGAGAGAGATAGACTGAGAGTGACCAGAGAGAGATAGACTGAGAGTGACAGAGAGAGATAGACTGAGAGTGACAGAGAGAGATAGACTGAGAGGGCCAGAGAGAGATAGACTGAGAGTGCCAGAGAGATAGACTGAGAGTGACAGAGGGAGATAGACTGAGAGTGACAGAGAGAGATAGACTGAGAGTGGCAGAGAGAGATAGACTGAGAGTGGCAGAGAGAGATAGACTGAGAGTGGCCAGAGAGAGATAGACTGAGAGTGACAGAGAGAGATAGACTGAGAGTGACCAGAGAGAGATAGACTGAGAGTGACAGAGAGAGATAGACTGAGAGTGACAGAGAGAGATAGACTGAGAGGGCCAGAGAGAGATAGACTGAGAGTGCCAGAGAGAGTTAGACTGAATGTGCCAGAGAGAGATAGACTGAGAGTGCCAGAGAGAGATAGACTGAGAGTGCCAGAGAGAGATAGACTGAATGTGCCAGAGAGAGATAGACTGAGAGTGGCCAGAGAGAGATAGACTGAATGTGCCAGAGAGAGATAGACTGAGAGTGGCAGAGAGAGATAGACTGAGAGGGCCAGAGAGAGATAGACTGAGAGTGCCAGAGAGAGATAGACTGAGAGTGACCAGAGAGAGATAGACTGAGAGTGGCCAGAGAGAGATAGACTGAGAGTGGCAGAGAGAGATAGACTGAGAGTGGCCAGAGAGAGATAGACTGAGAGTGACAGAGAGAGATAGACTGAGAGTGTCAGAGAGAGATAGACTGAGAGTGGCCAGAGAGAGATAGACTGAGAGTGGCAGAGAGAGATAGACTGAGAGTGGCAGAGAGAGATAGACTGAGAGTGGCCAGAGAGAGATAGACTGAGAGTGACCAGAGAGAGATAGACTGTGAGTGTCAGAGAGAGATAGACTGAGAGTGTCAGAGAGAGATAGACTGAGAGTGTCAGAGAGAGATAGACTGAGAGTGTCAGAGAGAAATAGACTGTGAGTGGCAGAGAGAGATAGACTGAGAGTGACAGAGAGATAGACTGAGAGTGGCAGAGAGAGATAGACTGAGAGTGACAGAGAGAGATAGACTGAGAGTGACAGAGAGAGATAGACTGAGAGTGTCAGAGAGAGATAGACTGAGAGTGGCAGAGAGAGATAGACTGAGAGTGACAGAGAGAGATAGACTGAGAGTGGCAGAGAGAGATAGACTGAGAGTGACCAGAGAGATAGACTGAGAGTGACAGAGAGAGATAGACTGAGAGTGTCAGAGAGAGATAGACTGAGAGTGTCAGAGAGAGATAGACTGAGAGTGTCAGAGAGAGATAGACTGAGAGTGTCAGAGAGAGATAGACTGAGAGTGACCAGAGAGATAGACTGAGAGTGACAGAGAGAGATAGACTGAGAGTGTCAGAGAGAGATAGACTGAGAGTGACAGAGAGAGATAGACTGAGAGTGTCAGAGAGAGATAGACTGAGAGTGACAGAGAGAGATAGACTGAGAGTGACAGAGAGTGATAGACTGAGAGTGACAGAGAGAGATAGACTGAGAGTGACCAGAGAGAGATAGACTGAGAGTGGCAGAGAGAGATAGACTGAGAGTGACCAGAGAGAGATAGACTGAGTGTGACAGAGAGAGATAGACTGAGAGTGGCAGAGAGAGATAGACTGAGAGTGACAGAGAGAGATAGACTGAGAGTGTCAGAGAGAGATAGACTGAGAGTGACAGAGAGAGATAGACTGAGAGTGTCAGAGAGAGATAGATTGAGAGTGTCAGAGAGAGATAGACTGAGAGGGCCAGAGAGAGATAGACTGAGAGTGGCAGAGAGAGATAGACTGAGAGTGGCAGAGAGAGATAGACTGAGAGTGACCAGAGAGAGATAGACTGAGAGTGACAGAGAGAGATAGACTGAGAGGGCCAGAGAGAGATAGACTGAGAGTGCCAGAGAGAGATAGACTGAGAGTGTCAGAGAGAGATAGACTGAGAGTGACAGAGAGAGATAGACTGAGAGTGTCAGAGAGAGATAGACTGAGAGTGGCAGAGAGAGATAGACTGAGAGTGGCCAGAGAGAGATAGACTGAGAGGGCCAGAGAGAGATAGACTGAGAGTGACCAGAGAGAGATAGACTGAGAGTGGCCAGAGAGATAGACTGAGAGGGCCAGAGAGAGATAGACTGAGAGTGGCAGAGAGAGATAGACTGAGAGTGACCAGAGAGAGATAGACTGAGAGTGGCAGAGAGAGATAGACTGAGAGTGACAGAGAGAGATAGACTGAGAGTGGCCAGAGAGAGATAGACTGAGAGTGGCAGAGAGAGATAGACTGAGAGTGACAGAGAGAGATAGACTGAGAGTGCCAGAGAGAGATAGACTGAGAGTGGCAGAGAGATAGACTGAGAGTGGCCAGAGAGAGATAGACTGAGAGTGTCAGAGAGATAGACTGAGAGTGACAGAGAGAGATAGACTGAGAGTGCCAGAGAGAGATAGACTGAGAGTGCCAGAGAGAGATAGACTGAGAGTGACCAGAGAGAGATAGACTGAGAGTGGCAGAGAGAGATAGACTGAGAGTGTCAGAGAGAGATAGACTGAGAGTGACAGAGAGAGATAGACTGAGAGTGGCAGAGAGAGATAGACTGAGAGTGACAGAGAGAGATCGACTGAGAGTGTCAGAGAGAGATAGACTGAGAGTGACAGAGAGAGATAGACTGAGAGTGACCAGAGAGAGATAGACTGAGAGTGGCAGAGAGAGATAGACTGAGAGTGACCAGAGAGAGATAGACTGAGAGTGGCAGAGAGAGATAGACTGAGAGTGACCAGAGAGAGATAGACTGAGAGTGGCAGAGAGAGATAGACTGAGAGTGACCAGAGAAAGATAGACTGAGAGTGACAGAGAGAGATAGACTGAGAGTGTCAGAGAGAGATAGACTGAGAGTGGCCAGAGAGAGATAGACTGAGAGTGGCAGAGAGAGATAGACTGAGAGTGTCAGAGAGAGATAGACTGAGAGTGACAGAGAGAGATAGACTGAGAGTGACAGAGAGAGATAGACTGAGAGTGGCCAGAGAGAGATAGACTGAGAGTGGCAGAGAGAGATAGACTGAGAGTGTCAGAGAGAGATAGACTGAGAGTGCCAGAGAGAGATAGACTGAGAGTGACAGAGAGAGATAGACTGAGAGTGACAGAGAGAGATAGACTGAGAGTGGCCAGAGAGAGATAGACTGAGAGTGGCAGAGAGAGATAGACTGAGAGTGACAGAGAGAGATAGACTGAGAGTGGCCAGAGAGAGATAGACTGAGAGTGGCAGAGAGAGATAGACTGAGAGTGTCAGAGAGAGATAGACTGAGAGTGGCAGAGAGAGATAGACTGAGAGTGCCAGAGAGAGATAGACTGAGAGTGACCAGAGAGAGATAGACTGAGAGTGGCAGAGAGAGATAGACTGAGAGTGACAGAGAGAGATAGACTGAGAGTGGCCAGAGAGAGATAGACTGAGAGTGTCAGAGAGAGATAGACTGAGAGTGACAGAGAGATAGACTGAGAGTGGCAGAGAGAGATAGACTGAGAGTGACAGAGAGAGATAGACTGAGAGTGACAGAGAGAGATAGACTGAGAGTGACCAGAGAGAGATAGACTGAGAGTGTCAGAGAGAGATAGACTGAGAGTGGCCAGAGAGAGATAGACTGAGAGTGACCAGAGAGAGATAGACTGAGAGTGGCAGAGAGATAGACTGAGAGGGCCAGAGAGAGATAGACTGAGAGGGCCAGAGAGAGATAGACTGAGAGGGCCAGAGAGAGAAAGACTGAGAGTGTCAGAGAGAGATAGACTGAGAGTGTCAGAGAGAGATAGACTGAGAGTGGCCAGAGAGAGATAGACTGAGAGTGCCAGAGAGAGAGATAGACTGAGAGTGGCAGAGAGAGATAGACTGAGAGTGACAGAGAGAGATAGACTGAGTGGCCAGAGAGAGATAGACTGAGAGTGGCCAGAGAGAGATAGACTGAGAGTGTCAGAGAGAGATAGACTGAGAGTGTCAGAGAGAGATAGACTGAGAGTGACAGAGAGATAGACTGAGAGTGGCAGAGAGAGATAGACTGAGAGTGGCCAGAGCGAGATAGACTGAGAGTGACAGAGAGAGATAGACTGAGAGTGACCAGAGAGAGACAGACTGAGAGGGCCAGAGAGAGATAGACTGAGAGTGTCAGAGAGAGATAGACTGAGAGTGTCAGAGAGAGATAGACTGAGAGTGTCAGAGAGAGATAGATTACTTGATTTTCTTAACAAACATAATATCCTCAGAAAAAAACAAATAGGCTTTCTTCCAAAACACCGCACCGCCGACCATATCTATACCCTTCACACCCTCATTGAAAAACATAAACACCAAACAAAAAATGGGAAAATATTCGCCTGTTTCATCGACTTCAAGAAAGCCTTTGACTCTATATGGCACGAAGGGCTCTATTATAAACTTCTTCAGTGTGGAATAGGGGGCAAAGTCTATGACCTTATTAAATCAATGTATCTGAAAAACAAATGCGGGGTCAAAATTGGAGACAAACGCACCGATTTCTTCACCCAGAGAAGAGGCGTCCGGCAGGGCTGCAATTTGAGCCCGACCCTGTTCAACATATACATAAATGAATTAGCAGACATGCTGGAGCAAAGCGAGTCACCAGGTCTCCGTCTCCTGGATGGAGAAGTGAAGTCCCTGTTCTATGCGGACGACCTGGTTCTGCTGTCTCCCACAGAACAGGGATTACAGCAACAACTAGACCTACTCGACAAATACTGCCAAAATTGGGCTCTAACAGTAAATCTAAAGAAAACCAACATCATGATTTTTCAGAACAGACCCAGATGTCAGGAAAACAAATACCAGTTTACCCTCAGTGATACCACTATAGGACACACTATGAGCTACACCTACCTTGGTCTAACTATTACAGCATCAGAGAGCTTCAGCATAGCAGTGAATGCACTAAAAGAAAAAGCCCGAAGAGCCCTATATGCAATAAAAAGAAAATTCTACAACATCCAAATCCCAATCAAAATCTGGCTCAAAATTTTTGACAGCATAATCCTGCCCATTGCACTGTACGGTAGTGAAGTATGGGGCCCGCTAAATCACCAAAGCTACACTAAATGGGAAAAACACACAATAGAAGCCCTACATGCAGAATTCTGCCGAAGCATCCTTCGCACCCAAAGAAAAACGCCAACAAATGCATGCAGAGCCGAACTAGGCAGATACCCACTGATAATAAACATCCAAAAACGAGCACTAAACTTCCTAAATCACCTCAAATCTAGCTCCCCAGACACCCTTCATTTCAAAGCCTTTCAGACCCAAGAGCTAAACCCAGAAAAGAGTCCCCTGAGTCAGCTGCTACTGAAACTAAGTACTCAGCCGGACCCTGACCAGCCCCAGACCAACACAGCCGTCCAAACACCAATCCGAGTGAACCAAATCATTAAAAAATGCAAAGAAACCTACCTGGAACTTTGGAACAAAATAACCGAAAGCCAAAGCAGATTAGAATGTTACTGGGCCCTAAAAAGAGAATATAAACTGGCAGACTACCTCACGACCATCAGAGACACAAAACAGAGACAGACCCTCACCAGGTACAGACTAAGCGACCACCAACTGGAAATTGAAAAAGGCAGATACAAGAAATCCTGGCAGCCTAGAGAGAATAGAATATGCGATCAATGTCTGGCTGGCGAGGTTGAAACAGAAATGCATTTCCTCCTAAAATGCGAAAAATTCAACACATCAAGAAACATATTATTCAACAAGCTAAGCCAAACAACCCCAGATTTCAAGGAATTGGATGATCTGTCAAAATTGAGATTAGTCCGAGGAGAAGGAGACAGACCATACCTTGGGGCTAAATATGTAACAACATGTCACAACCTGAGGACTGTTTAAAAGTAAGACTGTTTAAAATTAATATTGAACGTACCAAATGAAGTAGAAAGACTGTTTAAAATTAATATTGTTTAAAAGTAATATTGTATATACCCAACAAATGTCAAATCGATTGACACCTACAGAATGTTGGAAAACTGTACCTTTTTGCTATGTAAGCTTTGGCAATATGGTTCTCTGTAAACTTTCATGCCAATAAAGCATTTGAACTGAACTGAACTGAACTGAACTGACTGAGAGGGCCAGAGAGAGATAGACTGAGAGTGTCAGAGAGAGATAGACTGAGAGTGTCAGAGAGAGATAGACTGAGAGTGTCAGAGAGAGATAGACTGAGAGGGCCAGAGAGAGATAGACTGAGAGTGTCAGAGAGAGATAGACTGAGAGTGGCAGAGAGAGATAGACTGAGAGTGTCAGAGAGAGATAGACTGAGAGTGGCAGAGAGAGATAGACTGAGAGTGTCAGAGAGAGATAGACTGAGAGTGACAGAGAGAGATAGACTGAGAGGGCCAGAGAGAGATAGACTGAGAGTGTCAGAGAGAGATAGACTGAGAGTGTCAGAGAGAGATAGACTGAGTGACCAGAGAGAGATAGACTGAGAGTGTCAGAGAGAGATAGACTGAGAGTGACAGAGAGATAGACTGAGAGTGGCAGAGAGAGATAGACTGAGAGTGGCCAGAGAGAGATAGACTGAGAGTGGCCAGAGAGAGATAGACTGAGAGTGACAGAGAGAGATAGACTGAGAGTGACCAGAGAGAGATAGACTGAGAGGGCCAGAGAGAGATAGACTGAGAGTGTCAGAGAGAGATCGACTGAGAGTGTCAGAGAGAGATAGACTGAGAGTGGCAGAGAGAGATAGACTGAGAGTGTCAGAGAGAGATAGACTGAGAGTGGCAGAGAGAGATAGACTGAGAGGGCCAGAGAGAGATAGACTGAGAGTGTCAGAGAGAGATAGACTGAGAGTGACAGAGAGAGATAGACTGAGAGTGGCCAGAGAGAGATAGACTGAGAGTGGCCAGAGAGAGATAGACTGAGAGTGACAGAGAGAGATAGACTGAGAGTGACCAGAGAGAGATAGACTGAGAGTGACAGAGAGAGATAGACTGAGAGTGTCAGAGAGAGATAGACTGAGAGTGTCAGAGAGAGATAGACTGAGAGTGACAGAGAGAGATAGACTGAGAGTGACCAGAGAGAGATAGACTGAGAGTGTCAGAGAGAGATAGACTGAGAGTGTCAGAGAGAGATAGACTGAGAGTGGCAGAGAGAGATAGACTGAGAGGGCCAGAGAGAGATAGACTGAGAGTGTCAGAGAGAGATAGACTGAGAGTGTCAGAGAGAGATAGACTGAGAGTGGCAGAGAGAGATAGACTGAGAGGGCCAGAGAGAGATAGACTGAGAGTGTCAGAGAGAGATAGACTGAGAGTGGCAGAGAGAGATAGACTGAGAGTGTCAGAGAGAGATAGACTGAGAGTGGCAGAGAGAGATAGACTGAGAGTGCCAGAGAGAGATAGACTGAGAGTGGCCAGAGAGAGATAGACTGAGAGTGACCAGAGAGAGATAGACTGAGAGTGCCAGAGAGATAGACTGAGAGTGACCAGAGAGAGATAGACTGAGAGTGGCCAGAGAGAGATAGACTGAGAGTGCCAGAGAGATAGACTGAGAGTGACCAGAGAGAGATAGACTGAGAGTGACAGAGAGAGATAGACTGAGAGTGCCAGAGAGAGATAGACTGAGAGTGGCAGAGAGAGATAGACTGAGAGTGGCCAGAGAGAGATAGACTGAGAGTGACCAGAGAGAGATAGACTGAGAGTGTCAGAGAGATAGACTGAGAGTGACAGAGAGAGATAGACTGAGAGTGACAGAGAGAGATAGACTGAGAGTGGCAGAGAGAGATAGACTGAGAGTGGCAGAGAGAGATAGACTGAGAGTGCCAGAGAGAGATAGACTGAGAGTGGCCAGAGAGAGATAGACTGAGAGTGACCAGAGAGAGATAGACTGAGAGTGCCAGAGAGATAGACTGAGAGTGACAGAGAGATAGACTGAGAGTGACCAGAGAGATAGACTGAGAGTGACAGAGAGATAGACTGAGAGTGACAGAGAGATAGACTGAGAGTGCCAGAGAGATAGACTGAGAGTGACCAGAGAGAGATAGACTGAGAGTGACAGAGAGAGATAGACTGAGAGTGCCAGAGAGATAGACTGAGAGTGTCAGAGAGAGATAGACTGAGAGTGACAGAGAGAGATAGACTGAGAGTGCCAGAGAGATAGACTGAGAGTGTCAGAGAGAGATAGACTGAGAGTGTCAGAGAGAGAAAGACTGAGAGTGACCAGAGAGAGATAGACTGAGAGTGCCAGAGAGAGATAGACTGAGAGTGCCAGAGAGAGATAGACTGAGAGTGACCAGAGAGAGATAGACTGAGAGTGGCAGAGAGAGATAGACTGAGAGTGTCAGAGAGAGATAGACTGAGAGTGACAGAGAGAGATAGACTGAGAGTGGCAGAGAGAGATAGACTGAGAGTGACAGAGAGAGATCGACTGAGAGTTTCAGAGAGAGATAGACTGAGAGTGACAGAGAGAGATAGACTGAGAGTGACCAGAGAGAGATAGACTGAGAGTGGCAGAGAGAGATAGACTGAGAGTGACCAGAGAGAGATAGACTGAGAGTGGCAGAGAGAGATAGACTGAGAGTGACCAGAGAGAGATAGACTGAGAGTGGCAGAGAGAGATAGACTGAGAGTGACCAGAGAGAGATAGACTGAGAGTGACAGAGGGAGATAGACTGAGAGTGGCAGAGAGAGATAGACTGAGAGTGGCCAGAGAGAGATAGACTGAGAGTGGCAGAGAGAGATAGACTGAGAGTGTCAGAGAGAGATAGACTGAGAGTGACAGAGAGAGATAGACTGAGAGTGACAGAGAGAGATAGACTGAGAGTGGCCAGAGAGAGATAGACTGAGAGTGGCAGAGAGAGATAGACTGAGAGTGTCAGAGAGAGATAGACTGAGAGTGCCAGAGAGAGATAGACTGAGAGTGACCAGAGAGAGATAGACTGAGAGTGTCAGAGAGAGATAGACTGAGAGTGGCCAGAGAGAGATAGACTGAGAGTGACCAGAGAGAGATAGACTGAGAGTGGCAGAGAGATAGACTGAGAGGGCCAGAGAGAGATAGACTGAGAGGGCCAGAGAGAGATAGACTGAGAGGGCCAGAGAGAGAAAGACTGAGAGTGTCAGAGAGAGATAGACTGAGAGTGTCAGAGAGAGATAGACTGAGAGTGGCCAGAGAGAGATAGACTGAGAGTGCCAGAGAGAGAGATAGACTGAGAGTGGCAGAGAGAGATAGACTGAGAGTGACAGAGAGAGATAGACTGAGTGGCCAGAGAGAGATAGACTGAGAGTGGCCAGAGAGAGATAGACTGAGAGTGTCAGAGAGAGATAGACTGAGAGTGTCAGAGAGAGATAGACTGAGAGTGACAGAGAGATAGACTGAGAGTGGCAGAGAGAGATAGACTGAGAGTGGCCAGAGAGAGATAGACTGAGAGTGACAGAGAGAGATAGACTGAGAGTGACCAGAGAGAGATAGACTGAGAGGGCCAGAGAGAGATAGACTGAGAGTGTCAGAGAGAGATAGACTGAGAGTGTCAGAGAGAGATAGACTGAGAGTGTCAGAGAGAGATAGATTACTTGATTTTCTTAACAAACATAATATCCTCAGAAAAAACCAAATAGGCTTTCTTCCAAAACACCGCACCGCCGACCATATCTATACCCTTCACACCCTCATTGAAAAACATAAACACCAAACAAAAAATGGGAAAATATTCGCCTGTTTCATCGACTTCAAGAAAGCCTTTGACTCTATATGGCACGAAGGGCTCTATTATAAACTTCTTCAGTGTGGAATAGGGGGCAAAGTCTATGACCTTATTAAATCAATGTATCGGAAAAACAAATGCGGGGTCAAAATTGGAGACAAACGCACCGATTTCTTCACCCAGAAAAGAGGCGTCCGGCAGGGCTGCAATTTGAGCCCGACCCTGTTCAACATATACATAAATGAATTAGCAGACATGCTGGAGCAAAGCGAGTCACCAGGTCTCCGTCTCCTGGATGGAGAAGTGAAGTCCCTGTTCTATGCGGACGACCTGGTTCTGCTGTCTCCCACAGAACAGGGATTACAGCAACAACTAGACCTACTCGACAAATACTGCCAAAATTGGGCTCTAACAGTAAATCTAAAGAAAACCAACATCATGATTTTTCAGAAAAGACCCAGATGTCAGGAAAACAAATACCAGTTTACCCTCAGTGATACCACTACAGGACACACTATGAGCTACACCTACCTTGGTCTAACTATTACAGCATCAGGGAGCTTCAGCATAGCAGTGAATGCACTAAAAGAAAAAGCCCGAAGAGCCCTATATGCAATAAAAAGAAAATTCTACAACATCCAAATCCCAATCAAAATCTGGCTCAAAATTTTTGACAGCATAATCCTGCCCATTGCACTGTACGGTAGTGAAGTATGGGGCCCGCTAAATCACCAAAGCTACACTAAATGGGAAAAACACACAATAGAAGCCCTACATGCAGAATTCTGCCGAAGCATCCTTCGCACCCAAAGAAAAACGCCAACAAATGCATGCAGAGCCGAACTAGGCAGATACCCACTGATAATAAACATCCAAAAACGAGCACTAAACTTCCTAAATCACCTCAAATCTAGCTCCCCAGACACCCTTCATTTCAAAGCCTTTCAGACCCAAGAGCTAAACCCAGAAAAGAGTCCCCTGAGTCAGCTGCTACTGAAACTAAGTACTCAGCCGGACCCTGACCAGCCCCAGACCAACACAGCCGTCCAAACACCAATCCGAGTGAACCAAATCATTAAAAAATGCAAAGAAACCTACCTGGAACTTTGGAACAAAATAACCGAAAGCCAAAGCAGATTAGAATGTTACCGGGCCCTAAAAAGAGAATATAAACTGGCAGACTACCTCACGACCATCAGAGACACAAAACAGAGACAGACCCTCACCAGGTACAGACTAAGCGACCACCAACTGGAAATTGAAAAAGGCAGATACAAGAAATCCTGGCAGCCTAGAGAGAATAGAATATGCGATCAATGTCTGGCTGGCGAGGTTGAAACAGAAATGCATTTCCTCCTAAAATGCGAAAAATTCAACACATCAAGAAACATATTATTCAACAAGCTAAGCCAAACAACCCCAGATTTCAAGGAATTGGATGATCTGTCAAAATTGAGATTAGTCCGAGGAGAAGGAGACAGACCATACCTTGGGGCTAAATATGTAACAACATGTCACAACCTGAGGACTGTTTAAAAGTAAGACTGTTTAAAATTAATATTGAACGTACCAAATGAAGTAGAAAGACTGTTTAAAATTAATATTGTTTAAAAGTAATATTGTATATACCCAACAAATGTCAAATCGATTGACACCTACAGAATGTTGGAAAACTGTACCTTTTTGCTATGTAAGCTTTGGCAATATGGTTCACTGTAAACTTTCATGCCAATAAAGCATTTGAACTGAACTGAACTGAACTGAACTGACTGAGAGGGCCAGAGAGAGATAGACTGAGAGTGTCAGAGAGAGATAGACTGAGAGTGTCAGAGAGAGATAGACTGAGAGTGTCAGAGAGAGATAGACTGAGAGGGCCAGAGAGAGATAGACTGAGAGTGTCAGAGAGAGATAGACTGAGAGTGGCAGAGAGAGATAGACTGAGAGTGTCAGAGAGAGATAGACTGAGAGTGGCCAGAGAGAGATAGACTGAGAGTGCCAGAGAGATAGACTGAGAGTGACCAGAGAGAGATAGACTGAGAGTGACAGAGAGAGATAGACTGAGAGTGCCAGAGAGAGATAGACTGAGAGTGGCAGAGAGAGATAGACTGAGAGTGGCCAGAGAGAGATAGACTGAGAGTGACCAGAGAGAGATAGACTGAGAGTGTCAGAGAGATAGACTGAGAGTGACAGAGAGAGATAGACTGAGAGTGACAGAGAGAGATAGACTGAGAGTGGCAGAGAGAGATAGACTGAGAGTGGCAGAGAGAGATAGACTGAGAGTGCCAGAGAGAGATAGACTGAGAGTGGCCAGAGAGAGATAGACTGAGAGTGACCAGAGAGAGATAGACTGAGAGTGCCAGAGAGATAGACTGAGAGTGACAGAGAGATAGACTGAGAGTGACCAGAGAGATAGACTGAGAGTGACAGAGAGATAGACTGAGAGTGACAGAGAGATAGACTGAGAGTGCCAGAGAGATAGACTGAGAGTGACCAGAGAGAGATAGACTGAGAGTGACAGAGAGAGATAGACTGAGAGTGCCAGAGAGATAGACTGAGAGTGTCAGAGAGAGATAGACTGAGAGTGACAGAGAGAGATAGACTGAGAGTGCCAGAGAGATAGACTGAGAGTGTCAGAGAGAGATAGACTGAGAGTGTCACAGAGAGAAAGACTGAGAGTGACCAGAGAGAGATAGACTGAGAGTGCCAGAGAGAGATAGACTGAGAGTGCCAGAGAGAGATAGACTGAGAGTGACCAGAGAGAGATAGACTGAGAGTGGCAGAGAGAGATAGATTGAGAGTGTCAGAGAGAGATAGACTGAGAGTGACAGAGAGAGATAGACTGAGAGTGGCAGAGAGAGATAGACTGAGAGTGACAGAGAGAGATCGACTGAGAGTGTCAGAGAGAGATAGACTGAGAGTGACAGAGAGAGATAGACTGAGAGTGACCAGAGAGAGATAGACTGAGAGTGGCAGAGAGAGATAGACTGAGAGTGACCAGAGAGAGATAGACTGAGAGTGGCAGAGAGAGATAGACTGAGAGTGACCAGAGAGAGATAGACTGAGAGTGGCAGAGAGAGATAGACTGAGAGTGACCAGAGAGAGATAGACTGAGAGTGACAGAGAGAGATAGACTGAGAGTGTCAGAGAGAGATAGACTGAGAGTGGCCAGAGAGAGATAGACTGAGAGTGGCAGAGAGAGATAGACTGAGAGTGTCAGAGAGAGATAGACTGAGAGTGACAGAGAGAGATAGACTGAGAGTGACAGAGAGAGATAGACTGAGAGTGGCCAGAGAGAGATAGACTGAGAGTGGCAGAGAGAGATAGACTGAGAGTGTCAGAGAGAGATAGACTGAGAGTGCCAGAGAGAGATAGACTGAGAGTGACAGAGAGAGATAGACTGAGAGTGACAGAGAGAGATAGACTGAGAGTGGCCAGAGAGAGATAGACTGAGAGTGGCAGAGAGAGATAGACTGAGAGTGACAGAGAGAGATAGACTGAGAGTGGCCAGAGAGAGATAGACTGAGAGTGGCAGAGAGAGATAGACTGAGAGTGTCAGAGAGAGATAGACTGAGAGTGGCAGAGAGAGATAGACTGAGAGTGCCAGAGAGAGATAGACTGAGAGTGACCAGAGAGAGATAGACTGAGAGTGGCAGAGAGAGATAGACTGAGAGTGACAGAGAGAGATAGACTGAGAGTGGCCAGAGAGAGATAGACTGAGAGTGTCAGAGAGAGATAGACTGAGAGTGACAGAGAGATAGACTGAGAGTGGCAGAGAGAGATAGACTGAGAGTGTCAGAGAGAGATAGACTGAGAGTGACCAGAGAGAGATAGACTGAGAGTGGCAGAGAGAGATAGACTGAGAGTGACAGAGAGAGATAGACTGAGAGTGACAGAGAGAGATAGACTGAGAGTGACCAGAGAGAGATAGACTGAGAGTGTCAGAGAGAGATAGACTGAGAGTGGCCAGAGAGAGATAGACTGAGAGTGACCAGAGAGAGATAGACTGAGAGTGGCAGAGAGATAGACTGAGAGGGCCAGAGAGAGATAGACTGAGAGGGCCAGAGAGAGATAGACTGAGAGGGCCAGAGAGAGAAAGACTGAGAGTGTCAGAGAGAGATAGACTGAGAGTGTCAGAGAGAGATAGACTGAGAGTGGCCAGAGAGAGATAGACTGAGAGTGCCAGAGAGAGAGATAGACTGAGAGTGGCAGAGAGAGATAGACTGAGAGTGACAGAGAGAGATAGACTGAGTGGCCAGAGAGAGATAGACTTAGAGTGGCCAGAGAGAGATAGACTGAGAGTGTCAGAGAGAGATAGACTGAGAGTGTCAGAGAGAGATAGACTGAGAGTGACAGAGAGATAGACTGAGAGTGGCAGAGAGAAATAGACTGAGAGTGGCCAGAGAGAGATAGACTGAGAGTGACAGAGAGAGATAGACTGAGAGTGACCAGAGAGAGATAGACTGAGAGGGCCAGAGAGAGATAGACTGAGAGTGTCAGAGAGAGATAGACTGAGAGTGTCAGAGAGAGATAGACTGAGAGTGTCAGAGAGAGATAGATTACTTGATTTTCTTAACAAACATAATATCCTCAGAAAAAACCAAATAGGCTTTCTTCCAAAACACCGCACCGCCGACCATATCTATACCCTTCACACCCTCATTGAAAAACATAAACACCAAACAAAAAATGGGAAAATATTCGCCTGTTTCATCGACTTCAAGAAAGCCTTTGACTCTATATGGCACGAAGGGCTCTATTATAAACTTCTTCAGTGTGGAATAGGGGGCAAAGTCTATGACCTTATTAAATCAATGTATCTGAAAAACAAATGCGGGGTCAAAATTGGAGACAAACGCACCGATTTCTTCACCCAGAGAAGAGGCGTCCGGCAGGGCTGCAATTTGAGCCCGACCCTGTTCAACATATACATAAATGAATTAGCAGACATGCTGGAGCAAAGCGAGTCACCAGGTCTCCGTCTCCTGGATGGAGAAGTGAAGTCCCTGTTCTATGCGGACGAACTGGTTCTGCTGTCTCCCACAGAACAGGGATTACAGCAACAACTAGACCTACTCGACAAATACTGCCAAAATTGGGCTCTAACAGTAAATCTAAAGAAAACCAACATCATGATTTTTCAGAAAAGACCCAGATGTCAGGAAAACAAATACCAGTTTACCCTCAGTGATACCACTATAGGACACACTATGAGCTACACCTACCTTGGTCTAACTATTACAGCATCAGGGAGCTTCAGCATAGCAGTGAATGCACTAAAAGAAAAAGCCCGAAGAGCCCTATATGCAATAAAAAGAAAATTCTACAACATCCAAATCCCAATCAAAATCTGGCTCAAAATTTTTGACAGCATAATCCTGCCCATTGCACTGTACGGTAGTGAAGTATGGGGCCCGCTAAATCACCAAAGCTACACTAAATGGGAAAAACACACAATAGAAGCCCTACATGCAGAATTCTGCCGAAGCATCCTTCGCACCCAAAGAAAAACGCCAACAAATGCATGCAGAGCCGAACTAGGCAGATACCCACTGATAATAAACATCCAAAAACGAGCACTAAACTTCCTAAATCACCTCAAATCTAGCTCCCCAGACACCCTTCATTTCAAAGCCTTTCAGACCCAAGAGCTAAACCCAGAAAAGAGTCCCCTGAGTCAGCTGCTACTGAAACTAAGTACTCAGCCGGACCCTGACCAGCCCCAGACCAACACAGCCGTCCAAACACCAATCCGAGTGAACCAAATCATTAAAAAATGCAAAGAAACCTACCTGGAACTTTGGAACAAAATAACCGAAAGCCAAAGCAGATTAGAATGTTACCGGGCCCTAAAAAGAGAATATAAACTGGCAGACTACCTCACGACCATCAGAGACACAAAACAGAGACAGACCCTCACCAGATACAGACTAAGCGACCACCAACTGGAAATTGAAAAAGGCAGATACAAGAAATCCTGGCAGCCTAGAGAGAATAGAATATGCGATCAATGTCTGGCTGGCGAGGTTGAAACAGAAATGCATTTCCTCCTAAAATGCGAAAAATTCAACACATCAAGAAACATATTATTCAACAAGCTAAGCCAAACAACCCCAGATTTCAAGGAATTGGATGATCTGTCAAAATTGAGATTAGTCCGAGGAGAAGGAGACAGACCATACCTTGGGGCTAAATATGTAACAACATGTCACAACCTGAGGACTGTTTAAAAGTAAGACTGTTTAAAATTAATATTGAACGTACCAAATGAAGTAGAAAGACTGTTTAAAATTAATATTGTTTAAAAGTAATATTGTATATACCCAACAAATGTCAAATCGATTGACACCTACAGAATGTTGGAAAACTGTACCTTTTTGCTATGTAAGCTTTGGCAATATGGTTCACTGTAAACTTTCATGCCAATAAAGCATTTGAACTGAACTGAACTGAACTGAACTGACTGAGAGGGCCAGAGAGAGATAGACTGAGAGTGTCAGAGAGAGATAGACTGAGAGTGTCAGAGAGAGATAGACTGAGAGTGTCAGAGAGAGATAGACTGAGAGGGCCAGAGAGAGATAGACTGAGAGTGTCAGAGAGAGATAGACTGAGAGTGGCAGAGAGAGATAGACTGAGAGTGTCAGAGAGAGATAGACTGAGAGTGGCAGAGAGAGATAGACTGAGAGTGTCAGAGAGAGATAGACTGAGAGTGACAGAGAGAGATAGACTGAGAGGGCCAGAGAGAGATAGACTGAGAGTGTCAGAGAGAGATAGACTGAGAGTGTCAGAGAGAGATAGACTGAGTGACCAGAGAGAGATAGACTGAGAGTGTCAGAGAGAGATAGACTGAGAGTGACAGAGAGATAGACTGAGAGTGGCAGAGAGAGATAGACTGAGAGTGGCCAGAGAGAGATAGACTGAGAGTGGCCAGAGAGAGATAGACTGAGAGTGACAGAGAGAGATAGACTGAGAGTGACCAGAGAGAGATAGACTGAGAGGGCCAGAGAGAGATAGACTGAGAGTGTCAGAGAGAGATCGACTGAGAGTGTCAGAGAGAGATAGACTGAGAGTGGCAGAGAGAGATAGACTGAGAGTGTCAGAGAGAGATAGACTGAGAGTGGCAGAGAGAGATAGACTGAGAGGGCCAGAGAGAGATAGACTGAGAGTGTCAGAGAGAGATAGACTGAGAGTGACAGAGAGAGATAGACTGAGAGTGGCCAGAGAGAGATAGACTGAGAGTGGCCAGAGAGAGATAGACTGAGAGTGACAGAGAGAGATAGACTGAGAGTGACCAGAGAGAGATAGACTGAGAGTGACAGAGAGAGATAGACTGAGAGTGTCAGAGAGAGATAGACTGAGAGTGTCAGAGAGAGATAGAGTGAGAGTGACAGAGAGAGATAGACTGAGAGTGACCAGAGAGAGATAGACTGAGAGTGTCAGAGAGAGATAGACTGAGAGTGTCAGAGAGAGATAGACTGAGAGTGGCAGAGAGAGATAGACTGAGAGGGCCAGAGAGAGATAGACTGAGAGTGTCAGAGAGAGATAGACTGAGAGTGTCAGAGAGAGATAGACTGAGAGTGGCAGAGAGAGATAGACTGAGAGGGCCAGAGAGAGATAGACTGAGAGTGTCAGAGAGAGATAGACTGAGAGTGGCAGAGAGAGATAGACTGAGAGTGTCAGAGAGAGATAGACTGAGAGTGGCAGAGAGAGATAGACTGAGAGTGCCAGAGAGAGATAGACTGAGAGTGGCCAGAGCGAGATAGACTGAGAGCGACCAGAGAGAGATAGACTGAGAGTGCCAGAGAGATAGACTGAGAGTGACCAGAGAGAGATAGACTGAGAGTGGCCAGAGAGAGATAGACTGAGAGTGCCAGAGAGATAGACTGAGAGTGACCAGGGAGAGATAGACTGAGAGTGCCAGAGAGAGATAGACTGAGAGTGGCAGAGAGAGATAGACTGAGAGTGGCCAGAGGGAGATAGACTGAGAGTGACCAGAGAGAGATAGACTGAGAGTGTCAGAGAGATAGACTGAGAGTGACAGAGAGAGATAGACTGAGAGTGACAGAGAGAGATAGACTGAGAGTGGCAGAGAGAGATAGACTGAGAGTGGCAGAGAGAGATAGACTGAGAGTGCCAGAGAGAGATAGACTGAGAGTGGCCAGAGAGAGATAGACTGAGAGTGACCAGAGAGAGATAGACTGAGAGTGCCAGAGAGATAGACTGAGAGTGACAGAGAGATAGACTGAGAGTGACCAGAGAGATAGACTGAGAGTGACAGAGAGATAGACTGAGAGTGCCAGAGAGATAGACTGAGAGTGACCAGAGAGAGATAGACTGAGAGTGACAGAGTGAGATAGACTGAGAGTGCCAGAGAGATAGACTGAGAGTGTCAGAGAGAGATAGACTGAGAGTGACAGAGAGAGATAGACTGAGAGTGCCAGAGAGATAGACTGAGAGTGTCAGAGAGAGATAGACTGAGAGTGTCAGAGAGAGAAAGACTGAGAGTGACCAGAGAGAGATAGACTGAGAGTGCCAGAGAGAGATAGACTGAGAGTGCCAGAGAGAGATAGACTGAGAGTGACCAGAGAGAGATAGACTGAGAGTGGCAGAGAGAGATAGACTGAGAGTGTCAGAGAGAGATAGACTGAGAGTGACAGAGAGAGATAGACTGAGAGTGGCAGAGAGAGATAGACTGAGAGTGACAGAGAGAGATCGACTGAGAGTGTCCGAGAGAGATAGACTGAGAGTGTCAGAGAGAGATAGACTGAGAGTGACAGAGAGAGATAGACTGAGAGTGACCAGAGAGAGATAGACTGAGAGTGTCAGAGAGAGATAGACTGAGAGTGTCAGAGAGAGATAGACTGAGAGTGGCAGAGAGAGATAGACTGAGAGGGCCAGAGAGAGATAGACTGAGAGTGTCAGAGAGAGATAGACTGAGAGTGTCAGAGAGAGATAGATTGAGAGTGGCAGAGAGAGATAGACTGAGAGGGCCAGAGAGAGATAGACTGAGAGTGTCAGAGAGAGATAGACTGAGAGTGGCAGAGAGAGATAGACTGAGAGTGTCAGAGAGAGATAGACTGAGAGTGGCAGAGAGAGATAGACTGAGAGTGCCAGAGAGAGATAGACTGAGAGTGGCCAGAGCGAGATAGACTGAGAGTGACCAGAGAGAGATAGACTGAGAGTGCCAGAGAGATAGACTGAGAGTGACCAGAGAGAGATAGACTGAGAGTGGCCAGAGAGAGATAGACTGAGAGTGCCAGAGAGATAGACTGAGAGTGACCAGAGAGAGATAGACTGAGAGTGACAGAGAGAGATAGACTGAGAGTGCCAGAGAGAGTTAGACTGAGAGTGGCAGAGAGAGATAGACTGAGAGTGGCCAGAGGGAGATAGACTGAGAGTGTCAGAGAGATAGACTGAGAGTGACAGAGAGAGATAGACTGAGAGTGACAGAGAGAGATAGACTGAGAGTGGCAGAGAGAGATAGACTGAGAGTGGCAGAGAGAGATAGACTGAGAGTGCCAGAGAGAGATAGACTGAGAGTGGCCAGAGAGAGATAGACTGAGAGTGACCAGAGAGAGATAGACTGAGAATGCCAGAGAGATAGACTGAGAGTGACAGAGAGATAGACTGAGAGTGACCAGAGAGATAGACTGAGAGTGACAGAGAGATAGACTGAGAGTGACAGAGAGATAGACTGAGAGTGCCAGAGAGATAGACTGAGAGTGACCAGAGAGAGATAGACTGAGAGTGACAGAGAGAGATAGACTGAGAGTGCCAGAGAGATAGACTGAGAGTGTCAGAGAGAGATAGACTGAGAGTGACAGAGAGAGATAGACTGAGAGTGCCAGAGAGATAGACTGAGAGTGTCAGAGAGAGATAGACTAAGAGTGTCAGAGAGAGAAAGACTGAGAGTGACCAGAGAGAGATAGACTGAGAGTGCCAGAGAGAGATAGACTGAGAGTGCCAGAGAGAGATAGACTGAGAGTGACCAGAGAGAGATAGACTGAGAGTGTCAGAGAGAGATAGACTGAGAGTGACAGAGAGAGATAGACTGAGAGTGGCAGAGAGAGAGATAGACTGAGAGTGTCAGAGAGAGATAGACTGAGAGTGACAGAGAGAGATAGAAACTGCTACGGAAACTAAGTACTCAGCCGGACCCTGACCAGCCCCAGACCAACACAGCCGCCCAAACACCAATCCGAGTGAACCAAATCATTAAAAAATGCAAAGAAACCTACCTGGAACATTGGAACAAAATAACCGAAAGCCAAAGCAGATTAGAATGTTACCGGGCCCTAAAAAGAGAATATAAACTGGCAGACTACCTCACGACCATCAGAGACACAAAACAGAGACAGACCCTCACCAGGTACAGACTAAGCGACCACCAACTGGAAATTGAAAAAGGCAGATACAAGAAATCCTGGCAGCCTAGAGAGAATAGAATATGCGATCAATGTCTGGCTGGCGAGGTTGAAACAGAAATGCATTTCCTCCTAAAATGCGAAAAATTCAACACATCAAGAAACATATTATTCAACAAGCTAAGCCAAACAACCCCAGATTTCAAGGAATTGGATGATCTGTCAAAATTGAGATTAGTCCTAGGAGAAGGAGACAGACCATACCTTGGGGCCAAATATGTAACAACATGTCACAACCTGAGGACTGTTTAAAATTAAGACTGTTTAAAATTAATATTGAACGTACCAAATGAAGTACAAAGACTGTTTAAAATTAATATTGTTTAAAAGTAATATTGTATGTACCCAACAAATGTCAAATCGATTGACACCTACAGAATGTTGGAAAACTGTACCTTTTTGCTATGTAAGCTTTGGCAATATGGTTCTCTGTAAACTTTCATGCCAATAAAGCATTTTAATTGGAAATTGGAATTGGAATTGGAATTGGATAGACTGAGAGTGGCAGAGAGAGATAGACTGAGAGTGACAGAGAGAGATCGACTGAGAGTGTCAGAGAGAGATAGACTGAGAGTGACAGAGAGAGATAGACTGAGAGTGACCAGAGAGAGATAGACTGAGAGTGGCAGAGAGAGATAGACTGAGAGTGACCAGAGAGAGATAGACTGAGAGTGGCAGAGAGAGATAGACTGAGAGTGACCAGAGAGAGATAGACTGAGAGTGGCAGAGAGAGATAGACTGAGAGTGACCAGAGAGAGATAGACTGAGAGTGACAGAGAGAGATAGACTGAGAGTGTCAGAGAGAGATAGACTGAGAGTGGCCAGAGAGAGATAGACTGAGAGTGGCAGAGAGAGATAGACTGAGAGTGTCAGAGAGAGATAGACTGAGAGTGACAGAGAGAGATAGACTGAGAGTGACAGAGAGAGATAGACTGAGAGTGGCCAGAGAGAGATAGACTGAGAGTGACAGAGAGAGATAGACTGAGAGTGACCAGAGAGAGATAGACTGAGAGTGACCAGAGAGAGATAGACTGAGAGTGACAGAGAGAGATAGACTGAGAGTGTCAGAGAGAGATAGACTGAGAGTGGCCAGAGAGAGATAGACTGAGAGTGGCAGAGAGAGATAGACTGAGAGTGTCAGAGAGAGATAGACTGAGAGTGACAGAGAGAGATAGACTGAGAGTGACAGAGAGAGATAGACTGAGAGTGGCCAGAGAGAGATAGACTGAGAGTGACAGAGAGAGATAGACTGAGAGTGACCAGAGAGAGATAGACTGAGAGGGCCAGAGAGAGATAGACTGAGAGTGTCAGAGAGAGATCGACTGAGAGTGTCAGAGAGAGATAGACTGAGAGTGGCAGAGAGAGATAGACTGAGAGTGTCAGAGAGAGATAGACTGAGAGTGGCAGAGAGAGATAGACTGAGAGGGCCAGAGAGAGATAGACTGAGAGTGTCAGAGAGAGATAGACTGAGAGTGACAGAGAGAGATAGACTGAGAGTGGCCAGAGAGAGATAGACTGAGAGTGGCCAGAGAGAGATAGACTGAGAGTGACAGAGAGAGATAGACTGAGAGTGACCAGAGAGAGATAGACTGAGAGTGACAGAGAGAGATAGACTGAGAGTGTCAGAGAGAGATAGACTGAGAGTGTCAGAGAGAGATAGACTGAGAGTGACAGAGAGAGATAGACTGAGAGTGACCAGAGAGAGATAGACTGAGAGTGTCAGAGAGAGATAGACTGAGAGTGTCAGAGAGAGATAGACTGAGAGTGGCAGAGAGAGATAGACTGAGAGGGCCAGAGAGAGATAGACTGAGAGTGTCAGAGAGAGATAGACTGAGAGTGTCAGAGAGAGATAGACTGAGAGTGGCAGAGAGAGATAGACTGAGAGGGCCAGAGAGAGATAGACTGAGAGTGTCAGAGAGAGATAGACTGAGAGTGGCAGAGAGAGATAGACTGAGAGTGTCAGAGAGAGATAGACGGAGAGTGGCAGAGAGAGATAGACTGAGAGTGCCAGAGAGAGATAGACTGAGAGTGGCCAGAGAGAGATAGACTGAGAGTGCCAGAGAGATAGACTGAGAGTGACAGAGAGATAGACTGAGAGTGACCAGAGAGATAGACTGAGAGTGACAGAGAGATAGACTGAGAGTGACAGAGAGATAGACTGAGAGTGCCAGAGAGATAGACTGAGAGTGACCAGAGAGAGATAGACTGAGAGTGACAGAGAGAGATAGACTGAGAGTGCCAGAGAGATAGACTGAGAGTGTCAGAGAGAGATAGACTGAGAGTGACAGAGAGAGATAGACTGAGAGTGCCAGAGAGATAGACTGAGAGTGTCAGAGAGAGATAGACTGAGAGTGTCAGAGAGAGAAAGACTGAGAGTGACAGAGAGAGAGATAGACTGAGAGTGACCAGAGAGAGATAGACTGAGAGTGACAGAGAGAGATAGACTGAGAGTGTCAGAGAGAGATAGACTGAGAGTGGCACAGAGAGATAGACTGAGAGTGCCAGAGAGAGATAGACTGTGAGTGCCAGAGAGATAGACTGAGAGTGTCAGAGAGAGATAGACTGAGAGTGTCAGAGAGAGATAGACTGAGAGTGACCAGAGAGAGATAGACTGAGAGTGTCAGAGAGAGATAGACTGAGAGTGGCCAGTGAGAGATAGACTGAGAGTGTCAGAGAGAGATAGACTGAGAGTGCCAGAGAGAGATAGACTGAGAGTGACAGAGAGAGATAGACTGAGAGTGTCAGAGAGAGATAGACTGAGAGTGCCAGAGAGAGATAGACTGAGAGTGCCAGAGAGAGATAGACTGAGAGGGCCAGAGAGAGATAGACTGAGAGTGGCAGAGAGAGAGATAGACTGAGAGTGACAGAGAGAGATAGACTGAGAGTGGCCAGAGAGAGATAGACTGAGAGTGACAGAGAGAGATAGACTGAGAGGGCCAGAGAGAGATAGACTGAGAGTGGCAGAGAGAGATAGACTGAGAGTGTCAGAGAGAGATAGACTGAGAGTGGCCAGAGAGAGATAGACTGAGAGTGACAGAGAGAGATAGACTGAGAGGGCCAGAGAGAGATAGACTGAGAGTGTCCAGAGAGAGATAGACTGAGAGTGACAGAGAGAGATAGACTGAGAGGGCCAGAGAGAGATAGACTGAGAGTGACAGAGAGAGATAGACTGAGAGTGCCAGAGAGAGATAGACTGAGAGTGTCAGAGAGAGATAGACTGAGAGTGGCAGAGAGAGATAGACTGAGAGTGACAGAGAGAGATAGACTGAGAGTGTCAGAAAGAGATAGACTGAGAGTGACAGAGAGAGATAGACTGAGAGTGGCAGAGAGAGATAGACTGAGAGTGGCAGAGAGAGATAGACTGAGAGTGTCAGAGAGAGATAGACTGAGAGTGCCAGAGAGAGATAGACTGAGAGTGACAGAGAGATAGACTGAGAGTGGCCAGAGAGAGATAGACTGAGAGTGTCAGAGAGATAGATAGACTGAGAGTGACAGAGAGAGATAGACTGAGAGTGTCAGAGAGAGATACATTGAGTGTGACCAGAGAGAGATAGACTGAGAGTGGCCAGAGAGAGATAGACAGAGAGTGACAGAGAGAGATAGACTGAGAGTGTCAGAGAGAGATAGACTGAGAGTGACCAGAGAGAGGTAGACTGAGAGTGACAGAGAGAGATAGACTGAGAGTGTCACAGAGAGATAGACTGAGAGTGTCAGAGAGAGATAGACTGAATGTGCCAGAGAGAGATAGACAGAGAGTGACAGAGAGAGATAGACTGAGAGTGGCCAGAGAGAGATAGACTGAGAGTGACCAGAGAGAGATAGACTGAGTGGCCAGAGAGAGATAGACTGAGAGTGTCAGAGAGAGATAGACTGAGAGTGTCAGAGAGAGATAGACTGAGAGTGACAGAGAGAGATAGACTGAGAGTGACCAGAGAGAGATAGACTGAGAGTGTCAGAGAGAGATAGACTGAGAGTGACAGAGAGAGACAGACCCTCACCAGGTACAGACTAAGCGACCACCAACTGGAAATTGAAAAAGGCAGATACAAGAAATCCTGGCAGCCTAGAGAGAATAGAATATGCGATCAATGTCTGGCTGGCGAGGTTGAAACAGAAATGCATTTCCTCCTAAAATGCGAAAAATTCAACACATCAAGAAACATATTATTCAACAAGCTAAGCCAAACAACCCCAGATTTCAAGGAATTGGATGATCTGTCAAAATTGAGATTAGTCCTAGGAGAAGGAGACAGACCATACCTTGGGGCCAAATATGTAACAACATGTCACAACCTGAGGACTGTTTAAAATTAAGACTGTTTAAAATTAATATTGAACGTACCAAATGAAGTACAAAGACTGTTTAAAATTAATATTGTTTAAAAGTAATATTGTATGTACCCAACAAATGTCAAATCGATTGACACCTACAGAATGTTGGAAAACTGTACCTTTTTGCTATGTAAGCTTTGGCAATATGGTTCTCTGTAAACTTTCATGCCAATAAAGCATTTTAATTGGAATTGGAATTGGAATTGGACTGAGAGTGGCAGAGAGAGATAGACTGAGAGTGACCAGAGAGAGATAGACTGAGAGTGGCCAGAGAGAGATAGACTGAGAGTGACAGAGAGAGATAGACTGAGAGTGCCAGAGAGAGATAGACTGAGAGTGGCAGAGAGAGATAGACTGAGAGTGCCAGAGAGAGATAGACTGAGAGTGGCAGAGAGAGATAGACTGAGAGTGGCAGAGAGAGATAGACTGAGAGTGTCAGAGAGAGATAGACTGAGAGTGGCAGAGAGAGATAGACTGAGAGTAACCAGAGAGAGATAGACTGAGATTGGCAGAGAGAGATAGACTGAGAGTGACAGAGAGAGATAGACTGAGAGTGACAGAGAGAGATAGACTGAGAGTGACAGAGAGAGATAGACTGAGAGTGTCAGAGAGAGATAGACTGAGAGTGTCAGAGAGAGATAGACTGAGAGTGGCAGAGAGAGTTAGACTGAGAGTGACAGAGAGAGATAGACTGAGAGTGTCAGAGAGAGATAGACTGAGAGTGTCAGAGAGAGATAGACTGAGAGTGGCAGAGAGAGTTAGACTGAGAGTGACAGAGAGAGATAGACTGAGAGGGCCAGAGAGAGATAGACTGAGAGTGCCAGAGAGAGATAGACTGAGAGTGTCAGAGAGAGATAGACTGAGAGTGTCAGAGAGAGATAGACTGAGAGTGACAGAGAGAGATAGACTGAGAGTGTCAGAGAGAGATAGACTGAGAGTGGCAGAGAGAGATAGACTGAGAGTGGCAGAGAGAGATAGACTGAGAGTGGCAGAGAGAGATAGACTGAGAGTGTCAGAGAGAGATAGACTGAGAGTGACCAGAGAGAGATAGACTGAGAGTGACCAGAGAGAGATAGACTGAGAGTGACAGAGAGAGATAGACTGAGAGTGGCCAGAGAGAGATAGACTGAGAGTGTCAGAGAGAGATAGACTGAGAGTGACCAGAGAGAGATAGACTGAGAGGGCCAGAGAGAGATAGACTGAGAGTGACAGAGAGATAGACTGAGAGTGGCAGAGAGAGATAGACTGAGAGTGGCAGAGAGAGATAGACTGAGAGTGGCCAGAGAGATAGACTGAGAGTGGCCAGAGAGATAGACTGAGAGGGCCAGAGAGAGATAGACTGAGAGTGTCAGAGAGATATAGACTGAGAGTGACAGAGAGAGATAGACTGAGAGTGGCAGAGAGAGATAGACTGAGAGTGGCAGAGAGAGATAGACTGAGAGTGTCAGAGAGAGATAGACTGAGAGTGGCAGAGAGAGATAGACTGAGAGTGGCAGAGAGAGATAGACTGAGAGTGACAGAGAGAGATAGACTGAGAGTGGCAGAGAGAGATAGACTGAGAGTGGCAGAGAGAGATAGACTGAGAGTGGCAGAGAGAGATAGACTGAGAGTGGCAGAGAGAGATAGACTGAGAGTGGCCAGAGGGAGATAGACTGAGAGTGACCAGAGAGAGATAGACTGAGAGTGTCAGAGAGATAGACTGAGAGTGACAGAGAGAGATAGACTGAGAGTGACAGAGAGAGATAGACTGAGAGTGGCAGAGAGAGATAGACTGAGAGTGGCAGAGAGAGATAGACTGAGAGTGCCAGAGAGAGATAGACTGAGAGTGGCCAGAGAGAGATAGACTGAGAGTGACCAGAGAGAGATAGACTGAGAATGCCAGAGAGATAGACTGAGAGTGACAGAGAGATAGACTGAGAGTGACCAGAGAGATAGACTGAGAGTGACAGAGAGATAGACTGAGAGTGACAGAGAGATAGACTGAGAGTGCCAGAGAGATAGACTGAGAGTGACCAGAGAGAGATAGACTGAGAGTGACAGAGAGAGATAGACTGAGAGTGCCAGAGAGATAGACTGAGAGTGTCAGAGAGAGATAGACTGAGAGTGACAGAGAGAGATAGACTGAGAGTGCCAGAGAGATAGACTGAGAGTGTCAGAGAGAGATAGACTGAGAGTGTCAGAGAGAGAAAGACTGAGAGTGACCAGAGAGAGATAGACTGAGAGTGCCAGAGAGAGATAGACTGAGAGTGCCAGAGAGAGATAGACTGAGAGTGACCAGAGAGAGATAGACTGAGAGTGTCAGAGAGAGATAGACTGAGAGTGACAGAGAGAGATAGACTGAGAGTGGCAGAGAGAGATAGACTGAGAGTGTCAGAGAGAGATAGACTGAGAGTGACAGAGAGAGATAGACTGAGAGTGGCAGAGAGAGATAGACTGAGAGTGACAGAGAGAGATCGACTGAGAGTGTCAGAGAGAGATAGACTGAGAGTGACAGAGAGAGATAGACTGAGAGTGACCAGAGAGAGATAGACTGAGAGTGGCAGAGAGAGATAGACTGAGAGTGACCAGAGAGAGATAGACTGAGAGTGGCAGAGAGAGATAGACTGAGAGTGACCAGAGAGAGATAGACTGAGAGTGGCAGAGAGAGATAGACTGAGAGTGACCAGAGAGAGATAGACTGAGAGTGACAGAGAGAGATAGACTGAGAGTGTCAGAGAGAGATAGACTGAGAGTGGCAGAGAGAGATAGACTGAGAGTGGCAGAGAGAGATAGACTGAGAGTGGCAGAGAGAGATAGACTGAGAGTGTCAGAGAGAGATAGACTGAGAGTGACCAGAGAGAGATAGACTGAGAGTGACCAGAGAGAGATAGACTGAGAGTGACAGAGAGAGATAGACTGAGAGTGGCCAGAGAGAGATAGACTGAGAGTGTCAGAGAGAGATAGACTGAGAGTGACCAGAGAGAGATAGACTGAGAGGGCCAGAGAGAGATAGACTGAGAGTGACAGAGAGATAGACTGAGAGTGGCAGAGAGAGATAGACTGAGAGTGGCAGAGAGAGATAGACTGAGAGTGGCCAGAGAGATAGACTGAGAGTGGCCAGAGAGATAGACTGAGAGGGCCAGAGAGAGATAGACTGAGAGTGTCAGAGAGATATAGACTGAGAGTGACAGAGAGAGATAGACTGAGAGTGGCAGAGAGAGATAGACTGAGAGTGGCAGAGAGAGATAGACTGAGAGTGTCAGAGAGAGATAGACTGAGAGTGGCAGAGAGAGATAGACTGAGAGTGGCAGAGAGAGATAGACTGAGAGTGACAGAGAGAGATAGACTGAGAGTGGCAGAGAGAGATAGACTGAGAGTGGCAGAGAGAGATAGACTGAGAGTGGCAGAGAGAGATAGACTGAGAGTGGCAGAGAGAGATAGACTGAGAGTGGCCAGAGGGAGATAGACTGAGAGTGACCAGAGAGAGATAGACTGAGAGTGTCAGAGAGATAGACTGAGAGTGACAGAGAGAGATAGACTGAGAGTGACAGAGAGAGATAGACTGAGAGTGGCAGAGAGAGATAGACTGAGAGTGGCAGAGAGAGATAGACTGAGAGTGCCAGAGAGAGATAGACTGAGAGTGGCCAGAGAGAGATAGACTGAGAGTGACCAGAGAGAGATAGACTGAGAATGCCAGAGAGATAGACTGAGAGTGACAGAGAGATAGACTGAGAGTGACCAGAGAGATAGACTGAGAGTGACAGAGAGATAGACTGAGAGTGACAGAGAGATAGACTGAGAGTGCCAGAGAGATAGACTGAGAGTGACCAGAGAGAGATAGACTGAGAGTGACAGAGAGAGATAGACTGAGAGTGCCAGAGAGATAGACTGAGAGTGTCAGAGAGAGATAGACTGAGAGTGACAGAGAGAGATAGACTGAGAGTGCCAGAGAGATAGACTGAGAGTGTCAGAGAGAGATAGACTGAGAGTGTCAGAGAGAGAAAGACTGAGAGTGACCAGAGAGAGATAGACTGAGAGTGCCAGAGAGAGATAGACTGAGAGTGCCAGAGAGAGATAGACTGAGAGTGACCAGAGAGAGATAGACTGAGAGTGTCAGAGAGAGATAGACTGAGAGTGACAGAGAGAGATAGACTGAGAGTGGCAGAGAGAGATAGACTGAGAGTGTCAGAGAGAGATAGACTGAGAGTGACAGAGAGAGATAGACTGAGAGTGCCAGAGAGAGATAGACTGAGAGTGACAGAGAGAGATCGACTGAGAGTGTCAGAGAGAGATAGACTGAGAGTGACAGAGAGAGATAGACTGAGAGTGACCAGAGAGAGATAGACTGAGAGTGGCAGAGAGAGATAGACTGAGAGTGACCAGAGAGAGATAGACTGAGAGTGGCAGAGAGAGATAGACTGAGAGTGACCAGAGAGAGATAGACTGAGAGTGGCAGAGAGAGATAGACTGAGAGTGACCAGAGAGAGATAGACTGAGAGTGACAGAGAGAGATAGACTGAGAGTGTCAGAGAGAGATAGACTGAGAGTGGCCAGAGAGAGATAGACTGAGAGTGGCAGAGAGAGATAGACTGAGAGTGTCAGAGAGAGATAGACTGAGAGTGACAGAGAGAGATAGACTGAGAGTGACAGAGAGAGATAGACTGAGAGTGGCCAGAGAGAGATAGACTGAGAGTGACAGAGAGAGATAGACTGAGAGTGACCAGAGAGAGATAGACTGAGAGTGACCAGAGAGAGATAGACTGAGAGTGACAGAGAGAGATAGACTGAGAGTGTCAGAGAGAGATAGACTGAGAGTGGCCAGAGAGAGATAGACTGAGAGTGGCAGAGAGAGATAGACTGAGAGTGTCAGAGAGAGATAGACTGAGAGTGACAGAGAGAGATAGACTGAGAGTGACAGAGAGAGATAGACTGAGAGTGGCCAGAGAGAGATAGACTGAGAGTGACAGAGAGAGATAGACTGAGAGTGACCAGAGAGAGATAGACTGAGAGGGCCAGAGAGAGATAGACTGAGAGTGTCAGAGAGAGATCGACTGAGAGTGTCAGAGAGAGATAGACTGAGAGTGGCAGAGAGAGATAGACTGAGAGTGTCAGAGAGAGATAGACTGAGAGTGGCAGAGAGAGATAGACTGAGAGGGCCAGAGAGAGATAGACTGAGAGTGTCAGAGAGAGATAGACTGAGAGTGACAGAGAGAGATAGACTGAGAGTGGCCAGAGAGAGATAGACTGAGAGTGGCCAGAGAGAGATAGACTGAGAGTGACAGAGAGAGATAGACTGAGAGTGACCAGAGAGAGATAGACTGAGAGTGACAGAGAGAGATAGACTGAGAGTGTCAGAGAGAGATAGACTGAGAGTGTCAGAGAGAGATAGACTGAGAGTGACAGAGAGAGATAGACTGAGAGTGACCAGAGAGAGATAGACTGAGAGTGTCAGAGAGAGATAGACTGAGAGTGTCAGAGAGAGATAGACTGAGAGTGGCAGAGAGAGATAGACTGAGAGGGCCAGAGAGAGATAGACTGAGAGTGTCAGAGAGAGATAGACTGAGAGTGTCAGAGAGAGATAGACTGAGAGTGGCAGAGAGAGATAGACTGAGAGGGCCAGAGAGAGATAGACTGAGAGTGTCAGAGAGAGATAGACTGAGAGTGGCAGAGAGAGATAGACTGAGAGTGTCAGAGAGAGATAGACGGAGAGTGGCAGAGAGAGATAGACTGAGAGTGCCAGAGAGAGATAGACTGAGAGTGGCCAGAGAGAGATAGACTGAGAGTGCCAGAGAGATAGACTGAGAGTGACAGAGAGATAGACTGAGAGTGACCAGAGAGATAGACTGAGAGTGACAGAGAGATAGACTGAGAGTGACAGAGAGATAGACTGAGAGTGCCAGAGAGATAGACTGAGAGTGACCAGAGAGAGATAGACTGAGAGTGATAGAGAGAGATAGACTGAGAGTGCCAGAGAGATAGACTGAGAGTGTCAGAGAGAGATAGACTGAGAGTGACAGAGAGAGATAGACTGAGAGTGCCAGAGAGATAGACTGAGAGTGTCAGAGAGAGATAGACTGAGAGTGTCAGAGAGAGAAAGACTGAGAGTGACAGAGAGAGAGATAGACTGAGAGTGACCAGAGAGAGATAGACTGAGAGTGACAGAGAGAGATAGACTGAGAGTGTCAGAGAGAGATAGACTGAGAGTGGCAGAGAGAGATAGACTGAGAGTGCCAGAGAGAGATAGACTGAGAGTGCCAGAGAGATAGACTGAGAGTGTCAGAGAGAGATAGACTGAGAGTGTCAGAGAGAGATAGACTGAGAGTGACCAGAGAGAGATAGACTGAGAGTGTCAGAGAGAGATAGACTGAGAGTGGCCAGAGAGAGATAGACTGAGAGTGTCAAAGAGAGATAGACTGAGAGTGCCAGAGAGAGATAGACTGAGAGTGACAGAGAGAGATAGACTGAGAGTGTCAGAGAGAGATAGACTGAGAGTGCCAGAGAGAGATAGACTGAGAGTGCCAGAGAGAGATAGACTGAGAGGGCCAGAGAGAGATAGACTGAGAGTGGCAGAGAGAGAGATAGACTGAGAGTGACAGAGAGAGATAGACTGAGAGTGGCCAGAGAGAGATAGACTGAGAGTGACAGAGAGAGATAGACTGAGAGGGCCAGAGAGAGATAGACTGAGAGTGGCAGAGAGACATAGACTGAGAGTGTCAGAGAGAGATAGACTGAGAGTGGCCAGAGAGAGATAGACTGAGAGTGACAGAGAGAGATAGACTGAGAGGGCCAGAGAGAGATAGACTGAGAGTGGCCAGAGAGAGATAGACTGAGAGTGACAGAGAGAGATAGACTGAGAGGGCCAGAGAGAGATAGACTGAGAGTGACAGAGAGAGATAGACTGAGAGTGCCAGAGAGAGATAGACTGAGAGTGTCAGAGAGAGATAGACTGAGAGTGGCAGAGAGAGATAGACTGAGAGTGACAGAGAGAGATAGACTGAGAGTGTCAGAAAGAGATAGACTGAGAGTGACAGAGAGAGATAGACTGAGAGTGGCAGAGAGAGATAGACTGAGAGTGGCAGAGAGAGATAGACTGAGAGTGTCAGAGAGAGATAGACTGAGAGTGCCAGAGAGAGATAGACTGAGAGTGACAGAGAGATAGACTGAGAGTGGCCAGAGAGAGATAGACTGAGAGTGTCAGAGAGATAGATAGACTGAGAGTGACAGAGAGAGATAGACTGAGAGTGTCAGAGAGAGATACACTGAGTGTGACCAGAGAGAGATAGACTGAGAGTGGCCAGAGAGAGATAGACAGAGAGTGACAGAGAGAGATAGACTGAGAGTGTCAGAGAGAGATAGACTGAGAGTGACCAGAGAGAGGTAGACTGAGAGTGACAGAGAGAGATAGACTGAGAGTGTCACAGAGAGATAGACTGAGAGTGCCAGAGAGAGATAGACTGAGAGTGCCAGAGAGATAGACTGAGAGTGTCAGAGAGAGATAGACTGAGAGTGTCAGAGAGAGATAGACTGAGAGTGACCAGAGAGAGATAGACTGAGAGTGTCAGAGAGAGATAGACTGAGAGTGGCCAGAGAGAGATAGACTGAGAGTGTCAGAGAGAGATAGACTGAGAGACAGAAAAGAGTCCCCTGAGTCAGCTGCTACGGAAACTAAGTACTCAGCCGGACCCTGACCAGCCCCAGACCAACACAGCCGCCCAAACACCAATCCGAGTGAACCAAATCATTAAAAAATGCAAAGAAACCTACCTGGAACATTGGAACAAAATAACCGAAAGCCAAAGCAGATTAGAATGTTACCGGGCCCTAAAAAGAGAATATAAACTGGCAGACTACCTCACGACCAACAGAGACACAAAACAGAGACAGACCCTCACCAGGTACAGACTAAGCGACCACCAACTGGAAATTGAAAAAGGCAGATACAAGAAATCCTGGCAGCCTAGAGAGAATAGAATATGCGATCAATGTCTGGCTGGCGAGGTTGAAACAGAAATGCATTTCCTCCTAAAATGCGAAAAATTCAACACATCAAGAAACATATTATTCAACAAGCTAAGCCAAACAACCCCAGATTTCAAGGAATTGGATGATCTGTCAAAATTGAGATTAGTCCTAGGAGAAGGAGACAGACCATACCTTGGGGCCAAATATGTAACAACATGTCACAACCTGAGGACTGTTTAAAATTAAGACTGTTTAAAATTAATATTGAACGTACCAAATGAAGTACAAAGACTGTTTAAAATTAATATTGTTTAAAAGTAATATTGTATGTACCCAACAAATGTCAAATCGATTGACACCTACAGAATGTTGGAAAACTGTACCTTTTTGCTATGTAAGCTTTGGCAATATGGTTCTCTGTAAACTTTCATGCCAATAAAGCATTTTAATTGGAATTGGAATTGGAATTGGAGTGCCAGAGAGAGATAGACTGAGAGTGACAGAGAGAGATAGACTGAGAGTGTCAGAGAGAGATAGACTGAGAGTGCCAGAGAGAGATAGACTGAGAGTGCCAGAGAGAGATATTGCACTGTACGGTAGTGAAGTATGGGGCCCGCTAAATCACCAAAGCTACACTAAATGGGAAAAACATACAATAGAAGCCCTACATGCAGAATTCTGCCGAAGCATCCTTCGCACCCAAAGGAAAACGCCAACAAATGCATGCAGAGCCGAACTAGGCAGATACCCACTGATAATAAACATCCAAAAACGAGCACTAAACTTCCTAAATCACCTCAAATCTAGCTCCCCAGACACCCTTCATTTCAAAGCCTTTCAGACCCAAGAGTTAAACCCAGAAAAGAGTCCCCTGAGTCAGCTGCTACGGAAACTAAGTACTCAGCCGGACCCTGACCAGCCCCAGACCAACACAGCCGCCCAAACACCAATCCGAGTGAACCAAATCATTAAAAAATGCAAAGAAACCTACCTGGAACATTGGAACAAAATAACCGAAAGCCAAAGCAGATTAGAATGTTACCGGGCCCTAAAAAGAGAATATAAACTGGCAGACTACCTCACGACCATCAGAGACACAAAACAGAGACAGACCCTCACCAGGTACAGACTAAGCGACCACCAACTGGAAATTGAAAAAGGCAGATACAAGAAATCCTGGCAGCCTAGAGAGAATAGAATATGCGATCAATGTCTGGCTGGCGAGGTTGAAACAGAAATGCATTTCCTCCTAAAATGCGAAAAATTCAACACATCAAGAAACATATTATTCAACAAGCTAAGCCAAACAACCCCAGATTTCAAGGAATTGGATGATCTGTCAAAATTGAGATTAGTCCTAGGAGAAGGAGACAGACCATACCTTGGGGCCAAATATGTAACAACATGTCACAACCTGAGGACTGTTTAAAATTAAGACTGTTTAAAATTAATATTGAACGTACCAAATGAAGTACAAAGACTGTTTAAAATTAATATTGTTTAAAGGTAATATTGTATGTACCCAACAAATGTCAAATTGATTGACACCTACAGAATGTTGGAAAACTGTACCTTTTTGCTATGTAAGCTTTGGCAATATGGTTCTCTGTAAACTTTCATGCCAATAAAGCATTTTAATTGGAATTGGAATTGGAATTGGATAGACTGAGAGGGCCAGAGAGAGATAGACTGAGAGTGGCAGAGAGAGAGATAGACTGAGAGTGACAGAGAGAGATAGACTGAGAGTGGCCAGAGAGAGATAGACTGAGAGTGACAGAGAGAGATAGACTGAGAGGGCCAGAGAGAGATAGACTGAGAGTGGCAGAGAGAGATAGACTGAGAGTGTCAGAGAGAGATAGACTGAGAGTGGCCAGAGAGAGATAGACTGAGAGTGACAGAGAGAGATAGACTGAGAGGGCCAGAGAGAGATAGACTGAGAGTGGCCAGAGAGAGATAGACTGAGAGTGACAGAGAGAGATAGACTGAGAGGGCCAGAGAGAGATAGACTGAGAGTGACAGAGAGAGATAGACTGAGAGTGCCAGAGAGAGATAGACTGAGAGTGTCAGAGAGAGATAGACTGAGAGTGGCAGAGAGAGATAGACTGAGAGTGACAGAGAGAGATAGACTGAGAGTGTCAGAAAGAGATAGACTGAGAGTGACAGAGAGAGATAGACTGAGAGTGGCACAGAAAGATAGAACGAGAGTGGCCAGAGAGAGATAGACTGAGAGTGTCAGAGAGAGATAGACTGAGAGTGCCAGAGAGAGATAGACTGAGAGTGACAGAGAGATAGACTGAGAGTGGCCAGAGAGAGATAGACTGAGAGTGTCAGAGAGATAGATAGACTGAGAGTGACAGAGAGAGATAGACTGAGAGTGTCAGAGAGAGATACATTGAGTGTGACCAGAGAGAGATAGACTGAGAGTGGCCAGAGAGAGATAGACAGAGAGTGACAGAGAGAGATAGACTGAGAGTGTCAGAGAGAGATAGACTGAGAGTGACCAGAGAGAGGTAGACTGAGAGTGACAGAGAGAGATAGACTGAGAGTGTCACAGAGAGATAGACTGAGAGTGTCAGAGAGAGATAGACTGAATGTGCCAGAGAGAGATAGACAGAGAGTGACAGAGAGAGATAGACTGAGAGTGGCCAGAGAGAGATAGACTGAGAGTGACCAGAGAGAGATAGACTGAGTGGCCAGAGAGAGATAGACTGAGAGTGTCAGAGAGAGATAGACTGAGAGTGTCAGAGAGAGATAGACTGAGAGTGACAGAGAGAGATAGACTGAGAGTGACCAGAGAGAGATAGACTGAGAGTGTCAGAGAGAGATAGACTGAGAGTGACAGAGAGAGATAGACTGAGAGTGGCAGAGAGAGATAGACTGAGAGTGACCAGAGAGAGATAGACTGAGAGTGGCCAGAGAGAGATAGACTGAGAGTGACAGAGAGAGATAGACTGAGAGTGCCAGAGAGAGATAGACTGAGAGTGGCAGAGAGAGATAGACTGAGAGTGCCAGAGAGAGATAGACTGAGAGTGGCAGAGAGAGATAGACTGAGAGTGGCAGAGAGAGATAGACTGAGAGTGTCAGAGAGAGATAGACTGAGAGTGGCAGAGAGAGATAGACTGAGAGTGACCAGAGAGAGATAGACTGAGATTGGCAGAGAGAGATAGACTGAGAGTGACAGAGAGAGATAGACTGAGAGTGACAGAGAGAGATAGACTGAGAGTGACAGAGAGAGATAGACTGAGAGTGTCAGAGAGAGATAGACTGAGAGTGTCAGAGAGAGATAGACTAAGAGTGGCAGAGAGAGTTAGACTGAGAGTGACAGAGAGAGATAGACTGAGAGTGTCAGAGAGAGATAGACTGAGAGTGTCAGAGAGAGATAGACTGAGAGTGGCAGAGAGAGTTAGACTGAGAGTGACAGAGAGAGATAGACTGAGAGGGCCAGAGAGAGATAGACTGAGAGTGCCAGAGAGAGATAGACTGAGAGTGTCAGAGAGAGATAGACTGAGAGTGTCAGAGAGAGATAGACTGAGAGTGACAGAGAGAGATAGACTGAGAGTGTCAGAGAGAGATAGACTGAGAGTGGCAGAGAGAGATAGACTGAGAGTGGCAGAGAGAGATAGACTGAGAGTGGCAGAGAGAGATAGACTGAGAGTGTCAGAGAGAGATAGACTGAGAGTGACCAGAGAGAGATAGACTGAGAGTGACCAGAGAGAGATAGACTGAGAGTGACAGAGAGAGATAGACTGAGAGTGGCCAGAGAGAGATAGACTGAGAGTGTCAGAGAGAGATAGACTGAGAGTGACCAGAGAGAGATAGACTGAGAGGGCCAGAGAGAGATAGACTGAGAGTGACAGAGAGATAGACTGAGAGTGGCAGAGAGAGATAGACTGAGAGTGGCAGAGAGAGATAGACTGAGAGTGGCCAGAGAGATAGACTGAGAGTGGCCAGAGAGATAGACTGAGAGGGCCAGAGAGAGATAGACTGAGAGTGTCAGAGAGATATAGACTGAGAGTGACAGAGAGAGATAGACTGAGAGTGGCAGAGAGAGATAGACTGAGAGTGGCAGAGAGAGATAGACTGAGAGTGTCAGAGAGAGATAGACTGAGAGTGGCAGAGAGAGATAGACTGAGAGTGGCCAGAGAGAGATAGACTGAGAGTGCCAGAGAGATAGACTGAGAGTGACCAGAGAGAGATAGACTGAGAGTGACAGAGAGAGATAGACTGAGAGTGCCAGAGAGAGATAGACTGAGAGTGGCAGAGAGAGATAGACTGAGAGTGGCCAGAGGGAGATAGACTGAGAGTGACCAGAGAGAGATAGACTGAGAGTGTCAGAGAGATAGACTGAGAGTGACAGAGAGAGATAGACTGAGAGTGACAGAGAGAGATAGACTGAGAGTGGCAGAGAGAGATAGACTGAGAGTGGCAGAGAGAGATAGACTGAGAGTGCCAGAGAGAGATAGACTGAGAGTGGCCAGAGAGAGATAGACTGAGAGTGACCAGAGAGAGATAGACTGAGAATGCCAGAGAGATAGACTGAGAGTGACAGAGAGATAGACTGAGAGTGACCAGAGAGATAGACTGAGAGTGACAGAGAGATAGACTGAGAGTGACAGAGAGATAGACTGAGAGTGCCAGAGAGATAGACTGAGAGTGACCAGAGAGAGATAGACTGAGAGTGACAGAGAGAGATAGACTGAGAGTGCCAGAGAGATAGACTGAGAGTGTCAGAGAGAGATAGACTGAGAGTGACAGAGAGAGATAGACTGAGAGTGCCAGAGAGATAGACTGAGAGTGTCAGAGAGAGATAGACTGAGAGTGTCAGAGAGAGAAAGACTGAGAGTGACCAGAGAGAGATAGACTGAGAGTGCCAGAGAGAGATAGACTGAGAGTGCCAGAGAGAGATAGACTGAGAGTGACCAGAGAGAGATAGACTGAGAGTGTCAGAGAGAGATAGACTGAGAGTGACAGAGAGAGATAGACTGAGAGTGGCAGAGAGAGATAGACTGAGAGTGTCAGAGAGAGATAGACTGAGAGTGAGAGAGAGAGATAGACTGAGAGTGGCAGAGAGAGATAGACTGAGAGTGACAGAGAGAGATCGACTGAGAGTGTCAGAGAGAGATAGACTGAGAGTGACAGAGAGAGATAGACTGAGAGTGACCAGAGAGAGATAGACTGAGAGTGGCAGAGAGAGATAGACTGAGAGTGACCAGAGAGAGATAGACTGAGAGTGGCAGAGAGAGATAGACTGAGAGTGACCAGAGAGAGATAGACTGAGAGTGGCAGAGAGAGATAGACTGAGAGTGACCAGAGAGAGATAGACTGAGAGTGACAGAGAGAGATAGACTGAGAGTGTCAGAGAGAGATAGACTGAGAGTGGCCAGAGAGAGATAGACTGAGAGTGGCAGAGAGAGATAGACTGAGAGTGTCAGAGAGAGATAGACTGAGAGTGACAGAGAGAGATAGACTGAGAGTGACAGAGAGAGATAGACTGAGAGTGGCCAGAGAGAGATAGACTGAGAGTGACAGAGAGAGATAGACTGAGAGTGACCAGAGAGAGATAGACTGAGAGTGACCAGAGAGAGATAGACTGAGAGTGACAGAGAGAGATAGACTGAGAGTGTCAGAGAGAGATAGACTGAGAGTGGCCAGAGAGAGATAGACTGAGAGTGGCAGAGAGAGATAGACTGAGAGGGCCAGAGAGAGATAGACTGAGAGTGGCAGAGAGAGATAGACTGAGAGTGTCAGAGAGCGATAGACTGAGAGTGGCCAGAGAGAGATAGACTGAGAGTGACAGAGAGAGATAGACTGAGAGGGCCAGAGAGAGATAGACTGAGAGTGGCCAGAGAGAGATAGACTGAGAGTGACAGAGAGAGATAGACTGAGAGGGCCAGAGAGAGATAGACTGAGAGTGACAGAGAGAGATAGACTGAGAGTGCCAGAGAGAGATAGACTGAGAGTGTCAGAGAGAGATAGACTGAGAGTGGCAGAGAGAGATAGACTGAGAGTGACAGAGAGAGATAGACTGAGAGTGTCAGAAAGAGATAGACTGAGAGTGACAGAGAGAGATAGACTGAGAGTGGCAGAGAGAGATAGACTGAGAGTGGCAGAGAGAGATAGACTGAGAGTGTCAGAGAGAGATAGACTGAGAGTGCCAGAGAGAGATAGACTGAGAGTGACAGAGAGATAGACTGAGAGTGGCCAGAGAGAGATAGACTGAGAGTGTCAGAGAGATAGATAGACTGAGAGTGACAGAGAGAGATAGACTGAGAGTGTCAGAGAGAGATACACTGAGTGTGACCAGAGAGAGATAGACTGAGAGTGGCCAGAGAGAGATAGACAGAGAGTGACAGAGAGAGATAGACTGAGAGTGTCAGAGAGAGATAGACTGAGAGTGACCAGAGAGAGGTAGACTGAGAGTGACAGAGAGAGATAGACTGAGAGTGTCACAGAGAGATAGACTGAGAGTGTCAGAGAGAGATAGACTGAATGTGCCAGAGAGAGATAGACAGAGAGTGACAGAGAGAGATAGACTGAGAGTGGCCAGAGAGAGATAGACTGAGAGTGACCAGAGAGAGATAGACTGAGTGGCCAGAGAGAGATAGACTGAGAGTGTCAGAGAGAGATAGACTGAGAGTGTCAGAGAGAGATAGACTGAGAGTGACAGAGAGAGATAGACTGAGAGTGACCAGAGAGAGATAGACTGAGAGTGTCAGAGAGAGATAGACTGAGAGTGACAGAGAGAGATAGACTGAGAGTGGCAGAGAGAGATAGACTAAGAGTGACCAGAGAGAGATAGACTGAGAGTGGCCAGAGAGAGATAGACTGAGAGTGTCAGAGAGAGATAGACTGAGAGTAGCAGAGAGAGATAGACTGAGAGTGACCAGTGAGAGATAGACTGAGAGTGACAGAGAGAGATAGACTGAGAGTGTCAGAGAGAGATAGACTGAGAGTGTCAGAGAGAGATAGACTGAGAGTGGCAGAGAGAGTTAGACTGAGAGTGACAGAGAGAGATAGACTGAGAGTGTCAGAGAGAGATAGACTGAGAGTGTCAGAGAGAGATAGACTGAGAGTGGCAGAGAGAGTTAGACTGAGAGTGACAGAGAGAGATAGACTGAGAGGGCCAGAGAGAGATAGACTGAGAGTGCCAGAGAGAGATAGACTGAGAGTGTCAGAGAGAGATAGACTGAGAGTGTCAGAGAGAGATAGACTGAGAGTGACAGAGAGAGATAGACTGAGAGTGTCAGAGAGAGATAGACTGAGAGTGGCAGAGAGAGATAGACTGAGAGTGGCAGAGAGAGATAGACTGAGAGTGGCAGAGAGAGATAGACTGAGAGTGTCAGAGAGAGATAGACTGAGAGTGACCAGAGAGAGATAGACTGAGAGTGACCAGAGAGAGATAGACTGAGAGTGACAGAGAGAGATAGACTGAGAGTGGCCAGAGAGAGATAGACTCCTAGATGGAGAAGTGAAATCCCTGTTCTATGCGGACGACCTGGTTCTGCTGTCTCCCACAGAACAGGGATTACAGCAACAACTAGACCTACTCGACAAATACTGCCAAAATTGGGCTCTAACAGTAAATCTAAAGAAAACCAACATCATGATTTTTCAAAAAAGGCCCAGATGTCAGGAAAACAAATACCAGTTTACCCTCAGTGATACCACTATAGGACACACTATGAGCTACACCTACCTTGGTCTAACTATTACAGCATCAGGGAGCTTCAGCATAGCAGTGAATGCACTAAAAGAAAAAGCCCGAAGAGCCCTATATGCAATAAAAAGAAAATTCTACAACATCCAAATCCCAATCAAAATCTGGCTCAAAATATTTGACAGCATAATCCTGCCCATTGCACTGTACGGTAGTGAAGTATGGGGCCCGCTAAATCACCAAAGCTACACTAAATGGGAAAAACATACAATAGAAGCCCTACATGCAGAATTCTGCCGAAGCATCCTTCGCACCCAAAGGAAAACGCCAACAAATGCATGCAGAGCCGAACTAGGCAGATACCCACTGATAATAAACATCCAAAAACGAGCACTAAACTTCCTAAATCACCTCAAATCTAGCTCCCCAGACACCCTTCATTTCAAAGCCTTTCAGACCCAAGAGCTAAACCCAGAAAAGAGTCCCCTGAGTCAGCTGCTACGGAAACTAAGTACTCAGCCGGACCCTGACCAGCCCCAGACCAACACAGCCGCCCAAACACCAATCCGAGTGAACCAAATCATTAAAAAATGCAAAGAAACCTACCTGGAACATTGGAACAAAATAACCGAAAGCCAAAGCAGATTAGAATGTTACCGGGCCCTAAAAAGAGAATATAAACTGGCAGACTACCTCACGACCATCAGAGACACAAAACAGAGACAGACCCTCACCAGGTACAGACTAAGCGACCACCAACTGGAAATTGAAAAAGGCAGATACAAGAAATCCTGGCAGCCTAGAGAGAATAGAATATGCGATCAATGTCTGGCTGGCGAGGTTGAAACAGAAATGCATTTCCTCCTAAAATGCGAAAAATTCAACACATCAAGAAACATATTATTCAACAAGCTAAGCCAAACAACCCCAGATTTCAAGGAATTGGATGATCTGTCAAAATTGAGATTAGTCCTAGGAGAAGGAGACAGACCATACCTTGGGGCCAAATATGTAACAACATGTCACAACCTGAGGACTGTTTAAAATTAAGACTGTTTAAAATTAATATTGAACGTACCAAATGAAGTACAAAGACTGTTTAAAATTAATATTGTTTAAAAGTAATATTGTATGTACCCAACAAATGTCAAATCGATTGACACCTACAGAATGTTGGAAAACTGTACCTTTTTGCTATGTAAGCTTTGGCAATATGGTTCTCTGTAAACTTTCATGCCAATAAAGCATTTTAATTGGAATTGGAATTGGAATTGGACTGAGAGTGTCAGAGAGAGATAGACTGAGAGTGACCAGAGAGAGATAGACTGAGAGGGCCAGAGAGAGATAGACTGAGAGTGACAGAGAGATAGACTGAGAGTGGCAGAGAGAGATAGACTGAGAGTGGCAGAGAGAGATAGACTGAGAGTGGCCAGAGAGATAGACTGAGAGTGGCCAGAGAGATAGACTGAGAGGGCCAGAGAGAGATAGACTGAGAGTGTCAGAGAGATATAGACTGAGAGTGACAGAGAGAGATAGACTGAGAGTGGCAGAGAGAGATAGACTGAGAGTGTCAGAGAGAGATAGACTGAGAGTGTCAGAGAGAGATAGACTGAGAGTGGCAGAGAGAGATAGACTGAGAGTGACAGAGAGAGATAGACTGAGAGGGCCAGAGAGAGATAGACTGAGAGTGGCAGAGAGAGATAGACTGAGAGTGTCAGAGAGAGATAGACTGAGAGTGACAGAGAGAGATAGACTGAGAGTGCCAGAGAGAGATAGACTGAGAGTGTCAGAGAGAGATAGACTGAGAGTGGCAGAGAGAGATAGACTGAGAGTGTCAGAGAGAGATAGACTGAGAGTGCCAGAGAGAGATAGACTGAGAGTGTCAGAGAGAGATAGACTGAGAGTGCCAGAGAGAGATAGACTGAGAGTGCCAGAGAGAGATAGACTGAGAGTGGCAGAGAGAGATAGACTGAGAGTGGCCAGAGAGAGATAGACTGAGAGTGTCGGAGAGAGATAGACTGAGAGTGACCAGAGAGAGATAGACTGAGAATGTCAGAGAGAGATAGACTGAGAGCGGCAGAGAGAGATAGACTGAGAGTGCCAGAGAGAGATAGACTGAGAGTGTCAGAGAGAGATAGACTGAGAGTGTCAGAGAGAGATAGACTGAGAGTGGCAGAGAGAAATAGACTGAGAGGGCCAGAGAGAGATAGACTGAGAGTGTCAGAGAGAGATAGACTGAGAGTGTCAGAGAGAGATAGACTGAGAGTGGCAGAGAGAGATAGACTGAGAGGGCCAGAGAGAGATAGACTGAGAGTGTCAGAGAGAGATAGACTGAGAGTGGCAGAGAGAGATAGACTGAGAGTGCCAGAGAGAGATAGACTGAGAGTGGCCAGAGAGAGATAGACTGAGAGTGACCAGAGAGAGATAGACTGAGAGTGCCAGAGAGATAGACTGAGAGTGACCAGAGAGAGATAGACTGAGAGTGGCCAGAGAGAGATAGACTGAGAGTGCCAGAGAGATAGACTGAGAGTGACCAGAGAGAGATAGACTGAGAGTGACAGAGAGAGATAGACTGAGAGTGCCAGAGAGAGATAGACTGAGAGTGGCAGAGAGAGATAGACTGAGAGTGGCCAGAGAGAGATAGACTGAGAGTGACCAGAGAGAGATAGACTGAGAGTGTCAGAGAGATAGACTGAGAGTGACAGAGAGAGATAGACTGAGAGTGACAGAGAGAGATAGACTGAGAGTGGCAGAGAGAGATAGACTGAGAGTGGCAGAGAGAGATAGACTGAGAGTGCCAGAGAGAGATAGACTGAGAGTGGCCAGAGAGAGATAGACTGAGAGTGACCAGAGAGAGATAGACTGAGAGTGCCAGAGAGATAGACTGAGAGTGACAGAGAGATAGACTGAGAGTGACCAGAGAGATAGACTGAGAGTGACAGAGAGATAGACTGAGAGTGACAGAGAGATAGACTGAGAGTGCCAGAGAGATAGACTGAGAGTGACCAGAGAGAGATAGACTGAGAGTGACAGAGAGAGATAGACTGAGAGTGCCAGAGAGATAGACTGAGAGTGACAGAGAGAGATAGACTGAGAGTGCCAGAGAGATAGACTGAGAGTGTCAGAGAGAGATAGACTGAGAGTGTCAGAGAGAGAAAGACTGAGAGTGACTAGAGAGATATAGACTGAGAGTGCCAGAGAGAGATAGACTGAGAGTGCCAGAGAGAGATAGACTGAGAGTGACCAGAGAGAGATAGACTGAGAGTGGCAGAGAGAGATAGACTGAGAGTGTCAGAGAGAGATAGACTGAGAGTGACAGAGAGAGATAGACTGAGAGTGGCAGAGAGAGATAGACTGAGAGTGACAGAGAGAGATCGACTGAGAGTGTCAGAGAGAGATAGACTGAGAGTGACAGAGAGAGATAGACTGAGAGCGACCAGAGAGAGATAGACTGAGAGTGGCAGAGAGAGATAGACTGAGAGTGACCAGAGAGAGATAGACTGAGAGTGGCAGAGAGAGATAGACTGAGAGTGACCAGAGAGAGATAGACTGAGAGTGGCAGAGAGAGATCGACTGAGAGTGACCAGAGAGAGATAGACTGAGAGTGACAGAGAGAGATAGACTGAGAGTGTCAGAGAGAGATAGACTGAGAGTGACCAGAGAGATAGACTGAGAGTGACAGAGAGATAGACTGAGAGTGACAGAGAGATAGACTGAGAGTGCCAGAGAGATAGACTGAGAGTGACCAGAGAGAGATAGACTGAGAGTGACAGAGAGAGATAGACTGAGAGTGCCAGAGAGATAGACTGAGAGTGTCAGAGAGAGATAGACTGAGAGTGACAGAGAGAGATAGACTGAGAGTGCCAGAGAGATAGACTGAGAGTGTCAGAGAGAGATAGACTGAGAGTGACAGAGAGAGATAGACTGAGAGTGGCCAGAGAGAGATAGACTGAGAGTGACAGAGAGAGATAGACTGAGAGTGACCAGAGAGAGATAGACTGAGAGTGACCAGAGAGAGATAGACTGAGAGTGACAGAGAGAGATAGACTGAGAGTGTCAGAGAGAGATAGACTGAGAGTGGCCAGAGAGAGATAGAGTGAGAGTGGCAGAGAGAGATAGACTGAGAGTGTCAGAGAGAGATAGAATGAGAGTGACAGAGAGAGATAGACTGAGAGTGACAGAGAGAGATAGACTGAGAGTGGCCAGAGAGAGATAGACTGAGAGTGACAGAGAGAGATAGACTGAGAGTGACCAGAGAGAGATAGACTGAGAGTGTCAGAGAGAGATCGACTGAGAGTGTCAGAGAGAGATAGACTGAGAGCGGCAGAGAGAGATAGACTGAGAGTGTCAGAGAGAGATAGACTGAGAGTGGCAGAGAGAGATAGACTGAGAGGGCCAGAGAGAGATAGACTGAGAGTGTCAGAGAGAGATAGACTGAGAGTGACAGAGAGAGATAGACTGAGAGTGGCCAGAGAGAGATAGACTGAGAGTGGCCAGAGAGAGATAGACTGAGAGTGACAGAGAGAGATAGACTGAGAGTGACCAGAGAGAGATAGACTGAGAGTGACAGAGAGAGATAGACTGAGAGTGTCAGAGAGAGATAGACTGAGAGTGTCAGAGAGAGATAGACTGAGATTGACAGAGAGAGATAGACTGAGAGTGACCAGAGAGAGATAGACTGAGAGTGTCAGAGAGAGATAGACTGAGAGTGTCAGAGAGAGATAGACTGAGAGTGGCAGAGAGAGATAGACTGAGAGGGCCAGAGAGAGATAGACTGAGAGTGTCAGAGAGAGATAGACTGAGAGTGTCAGAGAGAGATAGACTGAGAGTGGCAGAGAGAGATAGACTGAGAGGGCCAGAGAGAGATAGACTGAGAGTGTCAGAGAGAGATAGACTGAGAGTGGCAGAGAGAGATAGACTGAGAGTGTCAGAGAGAGATAGACGGAGAGTGGCAGAGAGAGATAGACTGAGAGTGCCAGAGAGAGATAGACTGAGAGTGGCCAGAGAGAGATAGACTGAGAGTGCCAGAGAGATAGACTGAGAGTGACAGAGAGATAGACTGAGAGTGACCAGAGAGATAGACTGAGAGTGACAGAGAGATAGACTGAGAGTGACAGAGAGATAGACTGAGAGTGCCAGAGAGATAGACTGAGAGTGACCAGAGAGAGATAGACTGAGAGTGACAGAGAGAGATAGACTGAGAGTGCCAGAGAGATAGACTGAGAGTGTCAGAGAGAGATAGACTGAGAGTGACAGAGAGAGATAGACTGAGAGTGCCAGAGAGATAGACTGAGAGTGTCAGAGAGAGATGCATGCAGAGCCGAACTAGGCAGATACCCACTGATAATAAACATCCAAAAACGAGCACTAAACTTCCTAAATCACCTCAAATCTAGCTCCCCAGACACCCTTCATTTCAAAGCCTTTCAGACCCAAGAGCTAAACCCAGAAAAGAGTCCCCTGAGTCAGCTGCTACGGAAACTAAGTACTCAGCCGGACCCTGACCAGCCCCAGACCAACACAGCCGCCCAAACACCAATCCGAGTGAACCAAATCATTAAAAAATGCAAAGAAACCTACCTGGAACATTGGAACAAAATAACCGAAAGCCAAAGCAGATTAGAATGTTACCGGGCCCTAAAAAGAGAATATAAACTGGCAGACTACCTCACGACCATCAGAGACACAAAACAGAGACAGACCCTCACCAGGTACAGACTAAGCGACCACCAACTGGAAATTGAAAAAGGCAGATACAAGAAATCCTGGCAGCCTAGAGAGAATAGAATATGCGATCAATGTCTGGCTGGCGAGGTTGAAACAGAAATGCATTTCCTCCTAAAATGCGAAAAATTCAACACATCAAGAAACATATTATTCAACAAGCTAAGCCAAACAACCCCAGATTTCAAGGAATTGGATGATCTGTCAAAATTGAGATTAGTCCTAGGAGAAGGAGACAGACCATACCTTGGGGCCAAATATGTAACAACATGTCACAACCTGAGGACTGTTTAAAATTAAGACTGTTTAAAATTAATATTGAACGTACCAAATGAAGTACAAAGACTGTTTAAAATTAATATTGTTTAAAAGTAATATTGTATGTACCCAACAAATGTCAAATCGATTGACACCTACAGAATGTTGGAAAACTGTACCTTTTTGCTATGTAAGCTTTGGCAATATGGTTCTCTGTAAACTTTCATGCCAATAAAGCATTTTAATTGGAATTGGAATTGGAATTGGATAGACTGAGAGTGTCAGAGAGAGAAAGACTGAGAGTGACAGAGAGAGAGATAGACTGAGAGTGACCAGAGAGAGATAGACTGAGAGTGACAGAGAGAGATAGACTGAGAGTGTCAGAGAGAGATAGACTGAGAGTGGCAGAGAGAGATAGACTGAGAGTGCCAGAGAGAGATAGACTGAGAGTGCCAGAGAGATAGACTGAGAGTGGCAGAGAGAGATAGACTGAGAGTGTCAGAGAGAGATAGACTGAGAGTGACCAGAGAGAGATAGACTGAGAGTGTCAGAGAGAGATAGACTGAGAGTGGCCAGAGAGAGATAGACTGAGAGTGTCAGAGAGAGATAGACTGAGAGTGCCAGAGAGAGATAGACTGAGAGTGACAGAGAGAGATAGACTGAGAGTGTCAGAGAGAGATAGACTGAGAGTGCCAGAGAGAGATAGACTGAGAGTGCCAGAGAGAGATAGACTGAGAGGGCCAGAGAGAGATAGACTGAGAGTGGCAGAGAGAGAGATAGACTGAGAGTGACAGAGAGAGATAGACTGAGAGTGGCCAGAGAGAGATAGACTGAGAGTGACAGAGAGAGATAGACTGAGAGGGCCAGAGAGAGAGAGACTGAGAGTGGCAGAGAGAGATAGACTGAGAGTGTCAGAGAGAGATAGACTGAGAGTGGCCAGAGAGAGATAGACTGAGAGTGACAGAGAGAGATAGACTGAGAGGGCCAGAGAGAGATAGACTTTGAGTGGCCAGAGAGAGATAGACTGAGAGTGACAGAGAGAGATAGACTGAGAGGGCCAGAGAGAGATAGACTGAGAGTGACAGAGAGAGATAGACTGAGAGTGCCAGAGAGAGATAGACTGAGAGTGTCAGAGAGAGATAGACTGAGAGTGGCAGAGAGAGATAGACTGAGAGTGACAGAGAGAGATAGACTGAGAGTGGCAGAAAGAGATAGACTGAGAGTGACAGAGAGAGATAGACTGAGAGTGGCAGAGAGAGATAGACTGAGAGTGGCAGAGAGAGATAGACTGAGAGTGTCAGAGAGAGATAGACTGAGAGTGCCAGAGAGAGATAGACTGAGAGTGACAGAGAGATAGACTGAGAGTGGCCAGAGAGAGATAGACTGAGAGTGTCAGAGAGATAGATAGACTGAGAGTGGCAGAGAGAGATAGACTGAGAGTGTCAGAGAGAGATACACTGAGAGTGACCAGAGAGAGATAGACTGAGAGTGGCCAGAGAGAGATAGACAGAGAGTGACAGAGAGAGATAGACTGAGAGTGTCAGAGAGAGATAGACTGAGAGTGACCAGAGAGAGGTAGACTGAGAGTGACAGAGAGAGATAGACTGAGAGTGTCACAGAGAGATAGACTGAGAGTGTCAGAGAGAGATAGACTGAATGTGCCAGAGAGAGATAGACAGAGAGTGACAGAGAGAGATAGACTGAGAGTGGCCAGAGAGAGATAGACTGAGAGTGACCAGAGAGAGATAGACTGAGAGTGGCCAGAGAGAGATAGACTGAGAGTGTCAGAGAGAGATAGACTGAGAGTGTCAGAGAGAGGTCCATTTTATTTCGTTTTATTGAACTATATAAATGCGTTCTTTCCACATAAGCTGCTGGAATATCCAGGGCCTCCGCTCCTCAACTTTTGGGATGAAGAGTACAGACCCTGAATTCCTAAAAGCTATAAAAGACATTGATATAATTGTGTTAACAGAAACATGGTGCCAAAAGGACATGCCGACCCACTGTCCCCCAATGTACCATGAAATTATTGTGCCTTCAGTAAAGAACATTAAGACACGCAAGGGCAGAACCTCCGGGGGAATCCTGGTGTGGTATAAAGGAGAACTGAACAAACACATCTCACCGATAAAACAGGGAAAATCACACGTATGGCTAAAATTAGATAAAAATATAGGAATAGAAAAAAACGATGTTTACTTATGTGCGATCTACATACCTCCAATAGAATCGCCATATTTTGAAGAGGAGATATTTGACACTCTCCACATGGAAATCAGCCATTTCCAGGCCCAAGGAAAGGTGCTACTATGTGGGGACCTAAATGCAAGGACAGGATGTGAACCTGACTTCATAGACCCACAGGGCAACAACCATGTGTTTGGCCAGACCCCTCTATATGTCACACCAGCCATCGCAAACCGAAACAACCTCGATTGTGAAATAAATAAAAGCGGTAGGGAGGTAGTGCAACTCTGCCGAGCCTTAGGCCTGTACATAGTTAACGGTAGGTTCAGAGGGGACTCCTTAGGGAGACTCACATATTCCTCAACTCTTGGGTCTAGTGTGGTGGATTATACAATCACTGACCTGGACCCCTGCGATATCAACGCATTCACTGTCAGGCAGCAATCCCCCCTCTCAGACCATAACCAAATAAATGTGTACCTTAAACTTTCTGCCCAAACTACAGACACAAAAAAGGAACCCAGTAAGCTACATAAAATAAACCAGACATACAGATGGGCCCCAGACAGTGGAGATAAATTCATCACAGCACTAAATTCACCTGATCTCACAAGTAAAATTTCAAAATTTAAAGAAAATCTATATGAGATCACCAGAGATGGGGTAAACATGGCCATAGAGGATATAAATATGATCTTTCATGAGGCAGCTGTAAAAGCCGACCTCGTGAAACAGAAGAGGAAGAGTCACAAAAGACAAAATAAAAATAAGAAATGGTTTGACCACGAATGCAAAAATGCCAGAAAAGACCTGAGAAAAATATCAAACCAAAAGCATCGCCAACCAAACAATCCGGACCTACGTACTAGATACAATGAAACCCTCAAAAGATATAAACACACCATTAGGAACAAAACACAAAACTATACCCACAAAATACTAGAAGAAATTGAAAACTCCACCAACCCAAAACAATTCTGGGAAATGTGGAATAACCTGAGTACAACACAATTGCAAGCATTACCAATCCAAGATGGCGACATCTGGAGAACACATTTTGAAAACCTCTACAAAGACATCCCAATAAACGAAACAAACCCAAGTCAACATCAGGTCACAGAAAAACTCCACACATTAGAAGCAACAATCAAAGACAACCAAAACCCTCTAGACTCCCCAATCACATGGAAAGAAATGGCCACAAAAACAAAATCTCTCCACCTAAAGAAAGCCTGTGGCCCAGACAACATCAAAAATGAAATGCTCAAGTTCAGCAATATGGAGATGCAGGGTGCGGTACTCAAATTATTCAACATCATATTACGTTCAGGCTGTTTTCCCGATATCTGGTGCCAAGGACTAATCTCCCCCATATATAAAAGCGGAAACAAATCAGACCCAAATAACTACCGCGGCATCTGTGTCAACAGTTGTCTAGGGAAGTTATTCTGCAGTATTCTAAATAGTAGATTACTTGATTTTCTTAACAAACATAATATCCTCAGAAAAAACCAAATAGGCTTTCTTCCAAAACACCGCACCGCCGACCATATCTATACCCTTCACACCCTCATTGAAAAACATATACACCAAACAAAAAATGGGAAAATATTCGCCTGTTTCATCGACTTCAAGAAAGCCTTTGACTCTATATGGCACGAAGGGCTCTATTATAAACTTCTTCAATGTGGAATAGGGGGCAAAGTCTATGACCTTATTAAATCAATGTATCTGAAAAACAAATGCGGGGTCAAAATTGGAGACAAACGCACCGATTTCTTCACCCAGAGAAGAGGCGTCCGGCAGGGCTGCAATTTGAGCCCGACCCTGTTCAACATATACATAAATGAATTAGCAGACATGCTGGAGCAAAGCGAGTCACCAGGTCTCCGTCTCCTAGATGGAGAAGTGAAATCCCTGTTCTATGCGGACGACCTGGTTCTGCTGTCTCCCACAGAACAGGGATTACAGCAACAACTAGACCTACTCGACAAATACTGCCAAAATTGGGCTCTAACAGTAAATCTAAAGAAAACCAACATCATGATTTTTCAAAAAAGGCCCAGATGTCAGGAAAACAAATACCAGTTTACCCTCAGTGATACCACTATAGGACACACTATGAGCTACACCTACCTTGGTCTAACTATTACAGCATCAGGGAGCTTCAGCATAGCAGTGAATGCACTAAAAGAAAAAGCCCGAAGAGCCCTATATGCAATAAAAAGAAAATTCTACAACATCCAAATCCCAATCAAAATCTGGCTCAAAATATTTGACAGCATAATCCTGCCCATTGCACTGTACGGTAGTGAAGTATGGGGCCCGCTAAATCACCAAAGCTACACTAAATGGGAAAAACATACAATAGAAGCCCTACATGCAGAATTCTGCCGAAGCATCCTTCGCACCCAAAGGAAAACGCCAACAAATGCATGCAGAGCCGAACTAGGCAGATACCCACTGATAATAAACATCCAAAAACGAGCACTAAACTTCCTAAATCACCTCAAATCTAGCTCCCCAGACACCCTTCATTTCAAAGCCTTTCAGACCCAAGAGCTAAACCCAGAAAAGAGTCCCCTGAGTCAGCTGCTACGGAAACTAAGTACTCAGCCGGACCCTGACCAGCCCCAGACCAACACAGCCGCCCAAACACCAATCCGAGTGAACCAAATCATTAAAAAATGCAAAGAAACCTACCTGGAACATTGGAACAAAATAACCGAAAGCCAAAGCAGATTAGAATGTTACCGGGCCCTAAAAAGAGAATATAAACTGGCAGACTACCTCACGACCATCAGAGACACAAAACAGAGACAGACCCTCACCAGGTACAGACTAAGCGACCACCAACTGGAAATTGAAAAAGGCAGATACAAGAAATCCTGGCAGCCTAGAGAGAATAGAATATGCGATCAATGTCTGGCTGGCGAGGTTGAAACAGAAATGCATTTCCTCCTAAAATGCGAAAAATTCAACACATCAAGAAACATATTATTCAACAAGCTAAGCCAAACAACCCCAGATTTCAAGGAATTGGATGATCTGTCAAAATTGAGATTAGTCCTAGGAGAAGGAGACAGACCATACCTTGGGGCCAAATATGTAACAACATGTCACAACCTGAGGACTGTTTAAAATTAATATTGAACGTACCAAATGAAGTACAAAGACTGTTTAAAATTAATATTGTTTAAAAGTAATATTGTATGTACCCAACAAATGTCAAATCGATTGACACCTACAGAATGTTGGAAAACTGTACCTTTTTGCTATGTAAGCTTTGGCAATATGGTTCTCTGTAAACTTTCATGCCAATAAAGCATTTTAATTGGAATTGGAATTGGAATTGGATAGACTGAGAGTGACAGAGAGAGATAGACTGAGAGTGACCAGAGAGAGATAGACTGAGAGTGTCAGAGAGAGATAGACTGAGAGTGACAGAGAGAGATAGACTGAGAGTGGCAGAGAGAGATAGACTGAGAGTGACCAGAGAGAGATAGACTGAGAGTGGCCAGAGAGAGATAGACTGAGAGTGACAGAGAGAGATAGACTGAGAGTGCCAGAGAGAGATAGACTGAGAGTGGCAGAGAGAGATAGACTGAGAGTGCCAGAGAGAGATAGACTGAGAGTGACAGAGAGAGATAGACTGAGAGGGCCAGAGAGAGATAGACTGAGAGTGGCCAGAGAGAGATAGACTGAGAGTGACAGAGAGAGATAGACTGAGAGGGCCAGAGAGAGATAGACTGAGAGTGACAGAGAGAGATAGACTGAGAGTGGCAGAGAGAGATAGACTGAGAGTGGCAGAGAGAGATAGACTGAGAGTGTCAGAGAGAGATAGACTGAGAGTGCCAGAGAGAGATAGACTGAGAGTGACAGAGAGATAGACTGAGAGTGGCCAGAGAGAGATAGACTGAGAGTGTCAGAGAGATAGATAGACTGAGAGTGGCAGAGAGAGATAGACTGAGAGTGTCAGAGAGAGATACACTGAGAGTGACCAGAGAGAGATAGACTGAGAGTGGCCAGAGAGAGATAGACAGAGAGTGACAGAGAGAGATAGACTGAGAGTGTCAGAGAGAGATAGACTGAGAGTGACCAGAGAGAGGTAGACTGAGAGTGACAGAGAGAGATAGACTGAGAGTGTCACAGAGAGATAGACTGAGAGTGTCAGAGAGAGATAGACTGAATGTGCCAGAGAGAGATAGACAGAGAGTGACAGAGAGAGATAGACTGAGAGTGGCCAGAGAGAGATAGACTGAGAGTGACCAGAGAGAGATAGACTGAGAGTGGCCAGAGAGAGATAGACTGAGAGTGTCAGAGAGAGATAGACTGAGAGTGTCAGAGAGAGATAGACTGAGAGTGACAGAGAGAGATAGACTGAGAGTGACCAGAGAGAGATAGACTGAGAGTGTCAGAGAGAGATAGACTGAGAGTGACAGAGAGAGATAGACTGAGAGTGGCAGAGAGAGATAGACTGAGAGTGACCAGAGAGAGATAGACTGAGAGTGGCCAGAGAGAGATAGACTGAGAGAGTTGGAAAACTGTACCTTTTTGCTATGTAAGCTTTGGCAATATGGTTCTCTGTAAACTTTCATGCCAATAAAGCATTTTAATTGGAATTGGATAATTGGATAGACTGAGAGTGCCAGAGAGAGATAGACTGAGAGTGTCAGAGAGAGATAGACTGAGAGTGGCAGAGAGAGATAGACTGAGAGTGACAGAGAGAGATAGACTGAGAGTGGCAGAAAGAGATAGACTGAGAGTGACAGAGAGAGATAGACTGAGAGTGGCAGAGAGAGATAGACTGAGAGTGGCAGAGAGAGATAGACTGAGAGTGCCAGAGAGAGATAGACTGAGAGTGGCAGAGAGAGATAGACTGAGAGTGACCAGAGAGAGATAGACTGAGAGTGCCAGAGAGAGATAGACTGAGAGTGGCAGAGAGAGATAGACTGAGAGTGTCAGAGAGAGATAGACTGAGAGTGTCAGAGAGAGATAGACTGAATGTGCCAGAGAGTCCCAAGGAAAGGTGCTACTATGTGGGGACCTAAATGCAAGGACAGGATGTGAACCTGACTTCATAGACCCACAGGGCAACAACCATGTGTTTGGCCAGACCCCTCTATATGTCACACCAGCCATCGCAAACCGAAACAACCTCGATTGTGAAATAAATAAAAGCGGTAGGGAGGTAGTGCAACTCTGCCGAGCCTTAGGCCTGTACATAGTTAACGGTAGGTTCAGAGGGGACTCCTTAGGGAGACTCACATATTCCTCAACTCTTGGGTCTAGTGTGGTGGATTATACAATCACTGACCTGGACCCCTGCGATATCAACGCATTCACTGTCAGGCAGCAATCCCCCCTCTCAGACCATAACCAAATAAATGTGTACCTTAAACTTTCTGCCCAAACCACAGACACAAAAAAGGAACCCAGTAAGCTACATAAAATAAACCAGACATACAGATGGGCCCCAGACAGTGGAGATAAATTCATCACAGCACTAAATTCACCTGATCTCACAAGTAAAATTTCAAAATTTAAAGAAAATCTATATGAGATCACCAGAGATGGGGTAAACATGGCCATAGAGGATATAAATATGATCTTTCATGAGGCAGCTGTAAAAGCCGACCTCGTGAAACAGAAGAGGAAGAGTCACAAAAGACAAAATAAAAATAAGAAATGGTTTGACCACGAATGCAAAAATGCCAGAAAAGACCTGAGAAAAATATCAAACCAAAAGCATCGCCAACCAAACAATCCGGACCTACGTACTAGATACAATGAAACCCTCAAAAGATATAAACACACCATTAGGAACAAAACACAAAACTATACCCACAAAATACTAGAAGAAATTGAAAACTCCACCAACCCAAAACAATTCTGGGAAATGTGGAATAACCTGAGTACAACACAATTGCAAGCATTACCAATCCAAGATGGCGACATCTGGAGAACACATTTTGAAAACCTCTACAAAGACATCCCAATAAACGAAACAAACCCAAGTCAACATCAGGTCACAGAAAAACTCCACACATTAGAAGCAACAATCAAAGACAACCAAAACCCTCTAGACTCCCCAATCACATGGAAAGAAATGGCCACAAAAACAAAATCTCTCCACCTAAAGAAAGCCTGTGGCCCAGACAACATCAAAAATGAAATGCTCAAGTTCAGCAATATGGAGATGCAGGGTGCGGTACTCAAATTATTCAACATCATATTACGTTCAGGCTGTTTTCCCGATATCTGGTGCCAAGGACTAATCTCCCCCATATATAAAAGCGGAAACAAATCAGACCCAAATAACTACCGCGGCATCTGTGTCAACAGTTGTCTAGGGAAGTTATTCTGCAGTATTCTAAATAGTAGATTACTTGATTTTCTTAACAAACATAATATCCTCAGAAAAAACCAAATAGGCTTTCTTCCAAAACACCGCACCGCCGACCATATCTATACCCTTCACACCCTCATTGAAAAACATATACACCAAACAAAAAATGGGAAAATATTCGCCTGTTTCATCGACTTCAAGAAAGCCTTTGACTCTATATGGCACGAAGGGCTCTATTATAAACTTCTTCAATGTGGAATAGGGGGCAAAGTCTATGACCTTATTAAATCAATGTATCTGAAAAACAAATGCGGGGTCAAAATTGGAGACAAACGCACCGATTTCTTCACCCAGAGAAGAGGCGTCCGGCAGGGCTGCAATTTGAGCCCGACCCTGTTCAACATATACATAAATGAATTAGCAGACATGCTGGAGCAAAGCGAGTCACCAAGTCTCCGTCTCCTAGATGGAGAAGTGAAATCCCTGTTCTATGCGGACGACCTGGTTCTGCTGTCTCCCACAGAACAGGGATTACAGCAACAACTAGACCTACTCGACAAATACTGCCAAAATTGGGCTCTAACAGTAAATCTAAAGAAAACCAACATCATGATTTTTCAAAAAAGGCCCAGATGTCAGGAAAACAAATACCAGTTTACCCTCAGTGATATCACTATAGGACACACTATGAGCTACACCTACCTTGGTCTAACTATTACAGCATCAGGGAGCTTCAGCATAGCAGTGAATGCACTAAAAGAAAAAGCCCGAAGAGCCCTATATGCAATAAAAAAGAAAATTCTACAACATCCAAATCCCAATCAAAATCTGGCTCAAAATATTTGACAGCATAATCCTGCCCATTGCACTGTACGGTAGTGAAGTATGGGGCCCGCTAAATCACCAAAGCTACACTAAATGGGAAAAACATACAATAGAAGCCCTACATGCAGAATTCTGCCGAAGCATCCTTCGCACCCAAAGGAAAACGCCAACAAATGCATGCAGAGCCGAACTAGGCAGATACCCACTGATAATAAACATCCAAAAACGAGCACTAAACTTCCTAAATCACCTCAAATCTAGCTCCCCAGACACCCTTCATTTCAAAGCCTTTCAGACCCAAGAGCTAAACCCAGAAAAGAGTCCCCTGAGTCAGCTGCTACGGAAACTAAGTACTCAGCCGGACCCTGACCAGCCCCAGACCAACACAGCCGTCCAAACACCAATCCGAGTGAACCAAATCATTAAAAAATGCAAAGAAACCTACCTGGAACATTGGAACAAAATAACCGAAAGCCAAAGCAGATTAGAATGTTACCGGGCCCTAAAAAGAGAATATAAACTGGCAGACTACCTCACGACCATCAGAGACACAAAACAGAGACAGACCCTCACCAGGTACAGACTAAGCGACCACCAACTGGAAATTGAAAAAGGCAGATACAAGAAATCCTGGCAGCCTAGAGAGAATAGAATATGCGATCAATGTCTGGCTGGCGAGGTTGAAACAGAAATGCATTTCCTCCTAAAATGCGAAAAATTCAACACATCAAGAAACATATTATTCAACAAGCTAAGCCAAACAACCCCAGATTTCAAGGAATTGGATGATCTGTCAAAATTGAGATTAGTCCTAGGAGAAGGAGACAGACCATACCTTGGGGCCAAATATGTAACAACATGTCACAACCTGAGGACTGTTTAAAATTAAGACTGTTTAAAATTAATATTGAACGTACCAAATGAAGTACAAAGACTGTTTAAAATTAATATTGTTTAAAAGTAATATTGTATGTACCCAACAAATGTCAAATCGATTGACACCTACAGAATGTTGGAAAACTGTACCTTTTTGCTATGTAAGCTTTGGCAATATGGTTCTCTGTAAACTTTCATGCCAATAAAGCATTTTAATTGGAATTGGAATTGGAATTGGATAGACTGAGAGTGGCAGAGAGAGTTAGACTGAGAGTGACAGAGAGAGATAGACTGAGAGGGCCAGAGAGAGATAGACTGAGAGTGCCAGAGAGAGATAGACTGAGAGTGTCAGAGAGAGATAGACTGAGAGTGTCAGAGAGAGATAGACTGAGAGTGACAGAGAGAGATAGACTGAGAGTGTCAGAGAGAGATAGACTGAGAGTGGCAGAGAGAGATAGACTGAGAGTGGCAGAGAGAGATAGACTGAGAGTGGCAGAGAGAGATAGACTGAGAGTGTCAGAGAGAGATAGACTGAGAGTGACCAGAGAGAGATAGACTGAGAGTGACCAGAGAGAGATAGACTGAGAGTGACAGAGAGAGATAGACTGAGAGTGGCCAGAGAGAGATAGACTGAGAGTGTCAGAGAGAGATAGACTGAGAGTGACCAGAGAGAGATAGACTGAGAGGGCCAGAAAGAGATAGACTGAGAGTGACAGAGAGATAGACTGAGAGTGGCAGAGAGAGATAGACTGAGAGTGGCAGAGAGAGATAGACTGAGAGTGGCCAGAGAGATAGACTGAGAGTGGCCAGAGAGATAGACTGAGAGGGCCAGAGAGAGATAGACTGAGAGTGTCAGAGAGATATAGACTGAGAGTGACAGAGAGAGATAGACTGAGAGTGGCAGAGAGAGATAGACTGAGAGTGGCAGAGAGAGATAGACTGAGAGTGTCAGAGAGAGATAGACTGAGAGTGGCAGAGAGAGATAGACTGAGAGTGACAGAGAGAGATAGACTGAGAGGGCCAGAGAGAGATAGACTGAGAGTGGCAGAGAGAGATAGACTGAGAGTGTCAGAGAGAGATAGACTGAGAGTGACAGAGAGAGATAGACTGAGAGTGCCAGAGAGAGATAGACTGAGAGTGTCAGAGAGAGATAGACTGAGAGTGGCAGAGAGAGATAGACTGAGAGTGTCAGAGAGAGATAGACTGAGAGTGCCAGAGAGAGATAGACTGAGAGTGTCAGAGAGAGATAGACTGAGAGTGCCAGAGAGAGATAGACTGAGAGTGCCAGAGAGAGATAGACTGAGAGTGGCAGAGAGAGATAGACTGAGAGTGGCCAGAGAGAGATAGACTGAGAGTGTCAGAGAGAGATAGACTGAGAGTGACCAGAGAGAGATAGACTGAGAGTGTCAGAGAGAGATAGACTGAGAGTGGCAGAGAGAGATAGACTGAGAGTGCCAGAGAGAGATAGACTGAGAGTGCCAGAGAGAGATAGACTGAGAGTGTCAGAGAGAGATAGACTGAGAGTGTCAGAGAGAGATAGACTGAGAGTGTCAGAGAGAGATAGACTGAGAGTGGCAGAGAGAGATAGACTGAGAGTGGCAGAAAGAGATAGACTGAATGTGCCAGAGAGAGATAGACAGAGAGTGACAGAGAGAGATAGACTGAGAGTGACCAGAGAGAGATAGACTGAGTGGCCAGAGAGAGAGAGACTGAGAGTGTCAGAGAGAGAGAGACTGAGAGTGGCAGAAAGAGATAGACTGAATGTGCCAGAGAGAGATAGACAGAGAGTGACAGAGAGAGATAGACTGAGAGTGACCAGAGAGAGAAAGACTGAGAGTGCCAGAGAGAGATAGACTGAATGTGCCAGAGAGAGATAGACTGAGAGTGGCCAGAGAGAGATAGACTGAGAGTGGCAGAGAGAGATAGACTGAATGTGCCAGAGAGAGATAGACTGAGAGGGCCAGAGAGAGATAGACTGAGAGGGCCAGAGAGAGATAGACTGAGAGTGACAGAGAGAGATAGACTGAGAGTGGCAGAGAGAGATAGACTGAATGTGCCAGAGAGAGATAGACTGAGAGTGGCAGAGAGAGATAGACTGAATGTGCCAGAGAGAGATAGACTGAGAGGGCCAGTGACCATAAAAGATTACCAAAACCCTTTAGACTCCTCAATAACTGAAAAAGAGCTATTTGAAAACTCAAGGACCTGCGACCAAGAAATGCCTGTGGTGCAGATGGCATCCTAAACGAGATGCTTAAACACACTGATGATAAACTGAAATTGGCTATCCTAAAAATCTTCAACTTGGTTCTGAGTGTCGGTTACTTCCCTGATGTCTGGAACAAAGGACTCATAACGGCCATATATAAAAGTGGAGACAAAGTTGACCCAAATAACTACCGAGGCAGCTGTGTGAACAGTGATCTGGGGAAGTTATTCTGTTGTATCATAAACAAAAGACTTATAAACTTCCTTATGGAGCACAACGTCTTGAGTAAAAGCCAAATTGGATTCTTACCAAATTACAGAACATCGGATCATATTTTCACCCTACACACCCTAATTGACAAACATGTTCACCAAAACAAAAGCAAAATTTTTGCCTGCTTTATAGATTTCCAGAAGGCTTTCGATTCTATTTGGCACGACGGTCTATTCTTAAAACTTATTGAAAGTGGTGTAGGGGGAAAAACATATGATGTAATTAAATCAATGTATACAAACAATAAATGTGCAGTTAAAATTGGAGACAAACATACAAAATACTTCCCACAGGGGCGTGGTGTGACACAGGGCTCGTCTATCTCACCGACACTTTTTAATATTTATATAAATGAATTGGCAAAACTACTTGAACAAACTACAGCACCTGGCCTCGCCCTATATGACTCCAAGGTTAAATTCCTCCTCTGTGCAGATGACCTGGTTCTGCTCTCACCAACAGAGGAGGGTCTACAGCAGAACCTGGATCTGCTTGAGTCATTCTGTCAGACCTGGGCCCTGACAATAAACCCCCAAAAAACCAAAGTTCTTGTGTTCCAGCAAAGATCCAGACATCAGGGACCCAAAATAAACTTCACATTAGGAGCAACAAAAATTGAACAAACTACAAACAACACATACTTAGGCTTAAAAATCAGTTCTATGGGAAATTTTCATTTAATTGTGAATGAACTGAAAGAGAAAGCAAAAAGGGCTTTCTATGCCATTAAAAAGTCAATCCAAATAGAAATTCCAATTGGCATTTGGCTCAAAATTCTTAAATCAGTAATTGAACCAATTGCACTTTATGGCAGTGAGGTGTGGGGTCCGCTGACACAACAAGGATTTGCAAAATGGGACAAACATCCAACTGAGACCCTGCACGCAGAATTCTGTAAAAGTATCCTCCGGACTCAGAGGAAAACCACAAACAATGCATGCAGGGCAGAATTAGGCCAATATCCACTACTAATTAATATCCAAAAAAGCGCCATCAAATTTTGGATCATCTAAAAATGAGCAACCCCCACTGCTATCATTACAAAGCCATGAAATGCCAAGAGGTGAAAATAGAGAAGAGTCCCCTCAGTCAACTGGTCCTGGGACTCAGTGAAGTAACTACTAACACTACTAATAATAATCAGCCCCAGGACAGTGACATCCTAGCACAGAGAATTCGACTCAACACAATTATTACTAAACAAAAAGGAAAATATTTGACACATTGGACAGAAACGACAAAAACCCAAAACAAACTCGATTGCTATTTGGCCCTAAACAGACTGTACACCATGGCTGATTACCTGACCATGGTGAAAGATAGCAAACTGAGAAAAACCTTGACAATGTACAGGCTTAGTGAGCATAGCCTGGCCATCGAAAAAGGCAGACACAGGCAGACCTGGCTGCCCAGAGAGGACAGGCTGTGCTCTCACTGCAGCCAGGGAGAGGTGGAGACAGAGATGCACTTCCTCACATCTTGTGGAAACTATCAGGACATAAGGGGGATTTTCTACCCAAAATTCATAAAAATATGCCCTGAATTAAAAATTTGAATGACCACCAAAAACTCCCATATCTATTAGGGGAACAGAGAAAATGTGTAACATTAGCGGCAAATTATGTTACAGCTTGCCATAAGCAGAGGGACAACCAGTGAGCATTAAATCTAAGAAAAGATTATACGTATGTTATATGTGTGTATATTTATGTATACATGGGTATATTTGTCTATACACTGCATGCCTAGATCTGTGTTTATGTGTTCAATTATATATGTTTTTCTGTGCTTTGGCAACATAAGATGTATCTTGTCATCATGTCAATAAAGCAATTTGAATTGAATTGAATTGAGAGATAGACTGAGAGTGGCAGAGAGAGGTAGACTGAGAGTGACCAGAGAGAAAGCATTTGAACTGAACTGAACTGAACTGAACTGATAGACTGAGAGTGACAGAGAGAGATAGACTGAGAGTGACCAGAGAGATAGACTGAGAGTGACAGAGAGAGATAGACTGAGAGTGTCAGAGAGAGATAGACTGAGAGTGGCCAGAGAGAGATAGACTGAGAGTGGCAGAGAGAGATAGACTGAGAGTGACCAGAGAGAGATAGACTGAGAGTGTCAGAGAGAGATAGACTGAGAGGGCCAGAGAGAGATAGACTGAGAGTGACAGAGAGAGATAGACTGAGAGTGACAGAGAGAGATAGACTGAGAGTGCCAGAGGGAGATAGACTGAGAGTGGCAGAGAGAGATAGACTGAGAGTGGCAGAGAGAGATAGACTGAGAGTGACCAGAGAGAGATAGACTGAGAGTGCCAGAGAGAGATAGACTGAGAGTGACAGAGAGAGATAGACTGAGAGTGCCAGAGAGAGATAGACTGAGAGGGCCAGAGAGAGATAGACTGAGAGTGGCAGAGAGAGATAGACTGAGAGTGACCAGAGAGAGATAGACTGAGAGTGTCAGAGAGAGATAGACTGAGAGTGTCAGAGAGAGATAGACTGAGAGTGGCAGAGAGAGATAGACTGAGAGTGGCAGAGAGAGATAGACTGAGAGTGACCAGAGAGAGATAGACTGAGAGTGACAGAGAGAGATAGACTGAGAGGGCCAGAGAGAGATAGACTGAGAGTGGCAGAGAGAGATAGACTGAGAGTGACAGAGAGAGATAGACTGAGAGTGACAGAGAGAGATAGACTGAGAGTGTCAGAGAGAGATAGACTGAGAGTGGCCAGAGAGAGATAGACTGAGAGTGACCAGAGAGAGATAGACTGAGAGTGACCAGAGAGAGATAGACTGAGAGTGTCAGAGAGAGATAGACTGAGAGTGTCAGAGAGAGATAGACTGAGAGTGTCAGAGAGAGATAGACTGAGAGTGGCAGAGAGAGATAGACTGAGAGTGGCAGAAAGAGATAGACTGAATGTGCCAGAGAGAGATAGACAGAGAGTGACAGAGAGAGATAGACTGAGAGTGACCAGAGAGAGATAGACTGAGTGGCCAGAGAGAGAGAGACTGAGAGTGTCAGAGAGAGAGAGACTGAGAGTGGCAGAAAGAGATAGACTGAATGTGCCAGAGAGAGATAGACAGAGAGTGACAGAGAGAGATAGACTGAGAGTGACCAGAGAGAGAAAGACTGAGAGTGCCAGAGAGAGATAGACTGAATGTGCCAGAGAGAGATAGACTGAGAGTGGCCAGAGAGAGATAGACTGAGAGTGGCAGAGAGAGATAGACTGAATGTGCCAGAGAGAGATAGACTGAGAGGGCCAGAGAGAGATAGACTGAGAGGGCCAGAGAGAGATAGACTGAGAGTGACAGAGAGAGATAGACTGAGAGTGGCAGAGAGAGATAGACTGAATGTGCCAGAGAGAGATAGACTGAGAGTGGCAGAGAGAGATAGACTGAATGTGCCAGAGAGAGATAGACTGAGAGGGCCAGTGACCATAAAAGATTACCAAAACCCTTTAGACTCCTCAATAACTGAAAAAGAGCTATTTGAAAACTCAAGGACCTGCGACCAAGAAATGCCTGTGGTGCAGATGGCATCCTAAACGAGATGCTTAAACACACTGATGATAAACTGAAATTGGCTATCCTAAAAATCTTCAACTTGGTTCTGAGTGTCGGTTACTTCCCTGATGTCTGGAACAAAGGACTCATAACGGCCATATATAAAAGTGGAGACAAAGTTGACCCAAATAACTACCGAGGCAGCTGTGTGAACAGTGATCTGGGGAAGTTATTCTGTTGTATCATAAACAAAAGACTTATAAACTTCCTTATGGAGCACAACGTCTTGAGTAAAAGCCAAATTGGATTCTTACCAAATTACAGAACATCGGATCATATTTTCACCCTACACACCCTAATTGACAAACATGTTCACCAAAACAAAAGCAAAATTTTTGCCTGCTTTATAGATTTCCAGAAGGCTTTCGATTCTATTTGGCACGACGGTCTATTCTTAAAACTTATTGAAAGTGGTGTAGGGGGAAAAACATATGATGTAATTAAATCAATGTATACAAACAATAAATGTGCAGTTAAAATTGGAGACAAACATACAAAATACTTCCCACAGGGGCGTGGTGTGACACAGGGCTCGTCTATCTCACCGACACTTTTTAATATTTATATAAATGAATTGGCAAAACTACTTGAACAAACTACAGCACCTGGCCTCGCCCTATATGACTCCAAGGTTAAATTCCTCCTCTGTGCAGATGACCTGGTTCTGCTCTCACCAACAGAGGAGGGTCTACAGCAGAACCTGGATCTGCTTGAGTCATTCTGTCAGACCTGGGCCCTGACAATAAACCCCCAAAAAACCAAAGTTCTTGTGTTCCAGCAAAGATCCAGACATCAGGGACCCAAAATAAACTTCACATTAGGAGCAACAAAAATTGAACAAACTACAAACAACACATACTTAGGCTTAAAAATCAGTTCTATGGGAAATTTTCATTTAATTGTGAATGAACTGAAAGAGAAAGCAAAAAGGGCTTTCTATGCCATTAAAAAGTCAATCCAAATAGAAATTCCAATTGGCATTTGGCTCAAAATTCTTAAATCAGTAATTGAACCAATTGCACTTTATGGCAGTGAGGTGTGGGGTCCGCTGACACAACAAGGATTTGCAAAATGGGACAAACATCCAACTGAGACCCTGCACGCAGAATTCTGTAAAAGTATCCTCCGGACTCAGAGGAAAACCACAAACAATGCATGCAGGGCAGAATTAGGCCAATATCCACTACTAATTAATATCCAAAAAAGCGCCATCAAATTTTGGATCATCTAAAAATGAGCAACCCCCACTGCTATCATTACAAAGCCATGAAATGCCAAGAGGTGAAAATAGAGAAGAGTCCCCTCAGTCAACTGGTCCTGGGACTCAGTGAAGTAACTACTAACACTACTAATAATAATCAGCCCCAGGACAGTGACATCCTAGCACAGAGAATTCGACTCAACACAATTATTACTAAACAAAAAGGAAAATATTTGACACATTGGACAGAAACGACAAAAACCCAAAACAAACTCGATTGCTATTTGGCCCTAAACAGACTGTACACCATGGCTGATTACCTGACCATGGTGAAAGATAGCAAACTGAGAAAAACCTTGACAATGTACAGGCTTAGTGAGCATAGCCTGGCCATCGAAAAAGGCAGACACAGGCAGACCTGGCTGCCCAGAGAGGACAGGCTGTGCTCTCACTGCAGCCAGGGAGAGGTGGAGACAGAGATGCACTTCCTCACATCTTGTGGAAACTATCAGGACATAAGGGGGATTTTCTACCCAAAATTCATAAAAATATGCCCTGAATTAAAAATTTGAATGACCACCAAAAACTCCCATATCTATTAGGGGAACAGAGAAAATGTGTAACATTAGCGGCAAATTATGTTACAGCTTGCCATAAGCAGAGGGACAACCAGTGAGCATTAAATCTAAGAAAAGATTATACGTATGTTATATGTGTGTATATTTATGTATACATGGGTATATTTGTCTATACACTGCATGCCTAGATCTGTGTTTATGTGTTCAATTATATATGTTTTTCTGTGCTTTGGCAACATAAGATGTATCTTGTCATCATGTCAATAAAGCAATTTGAATTGAATTGAATTGAGAGATAGACTGAGAGTGGCAGAGAGAGGTAGACTGAGAGTGACCAGAGAGAAAGCATTTGAACTGAACTGAACTGAACTGAACTGATAGACTGAGAGTGACAGAGAGAGATAGACTGAGAGTGACCAGAGAGATAGACTGAGAGTGACAGAGAGAGATAGACTGAGAGTGTCAGAGAGAGATAGACTGAGAGTGGCCAGAGAGAGATAGACTGAGAGTGGCAGAGAGAGATAGACTGAGAGTGACCAGAGAGAGATAGACTGAGAGTGTCAGAGAGAGATAGACTGAGAGGGCCAGAGAGAGATAGACTGAGAGTGACAGAGAGAGATAGACTGAGAGTGACAGAGAGAGATAGACTGAGAGTGCCAGAGGGAGATAGACTGAGAGTGGCAGAGAGAGATAGACTGAGAGTGGCAGAGAGAGATAGACTGAGAGTGACCAGAGAGAGATAGACTGAGAGTGCCAGAGAGAGATAGACTGAGAGTGACAGAGAGAGATAGACTGAGAGTGCCAGAGAGAGATAGACTGAGAGGGCCAGAGAGAGATAGACTGAGAGTGGCAGAGAGAGATAGACTGAGAGTGACCAGAGAGAGATAGACTGAGAGTGTCAGAGAGAGATAGACTGAGAGTGTCAGAGAGAGATAGACTGAGAGTGGCAGAGAGAGATAGACTGAGAGTGGCAGAGAGAGATAGACTGAGAGTGACCAGAGAGAGATAGACTGAGAGTGACAGAGAGAGATAGACTGAGAGGGCCAGAGAGAGATAGACTGAGAGTGGCAGAGAGAGATAGACTGAGAGTGACAGAGAGAGATAGACTGAGAGTGACAGAGAGAGATAGACTGAGAGTGTCAGAGAGAGATAGACTGAGAGTGGCCAGAGAGAGATAGACTGAGAGTGACCAGAGAGAGATAGACTGAGAGTGACCAGAGAGAGATAGACTGAGAGTGGCCAGAGAGAGATAGACTGAGAGTGGCCAGAGAGAGATAGACTGAGAGTGGCAGAGAGAGATAGACTGAGAGTGACAGAGAGAGATAGACTGAGAGTGTCAGAGAGAGATAGACTGAGAGTGGCAGAGAGAGATAGACTGAGAGTGGCAGAGAGAGATAGACTGAGAGTGCCAGAGAGAGATAGACTGAGAGTGCCAGAGAGAGATAGACTGAGAGTGACCAGAGAGAGGTAGACTGAGAGTGTCAGAGAGAGATAGACTGAGAGTGACCAGAGAGAGATAGACTGAGAGGGCCAGAGAGAGATAGACTGAGAGTGACCAGAGAGAGATAGACTGAGAGTGTCAGAGAGAGATAGACTGAGAGTGTCAGAGAGAGATAGACTGAGAGTGGCCAGAGAGAGATAGACTGAGAGTGTCAGAGAGAGATAGACTGAGAGTGTCAGAGAGAGATAGACTGAGAGTGGCCAGAGAGAGAGAGGGTGAGAGTGACAGAGAGATAGACTGAGAGTGACAGAGAGAGATAGACTGAGAGTGTCAGAGAGAGATAGACTGAGAGTGTCAGAGAGAGATAGACTGAGAGTGACCAGAGAGAGATAGACTGAGAGTGTCAGAGAGAGATAGACTGAGAGTGGCCAGAGAGAGAGAGGATGAGAGTGACAGAAAGATAGACTGAGAGTGGCCAGAGAGAGATAGACTGAGAGTGGCCAGAGAGAGAGAGACTGAGAGTGGCAGAGAGAGATAGACTGAGAGTGGCCAGAGAGAGATAGACTGAGAGTGTCAGAGAGAGATAGGCTGAGAGTGGCCAGAGATAGATAGACTGAATGTGCCAGAGAGATATGGACTGAGAGTGGCCAGAGAGAGATAGACTGAATGTGCCAGAGAGAGAAAGATTGTGAGTGCCAGAGAGAGAAAACAACTGAGAGACAGAGGCAGTGCCAGTGAGAGAGAGACAGACACAGAGAGATAGAGTGAGAGTGGCAGAAATAGAGAGCAAGAGACACAGACACATGGAGAAAGATAGAGCAAGAGAGAGAGATACAGAGAGACAGTTACAGAGTAAAACTCCCTCTACACTGTCCCATCATCACTCCCAGGGCAGGTACAGCACGGGTTAGATACAGAGTAAAGCTCCCTCTACACTGTCCCTCTACACTGTCCCAAGAGAGCTTGGACCTGTGGGAGAGCAGCAGCGCGACCGGCGGCACTTAAAACCGGCGGGTTCAGCAGAGGCGAGGTCAGAGAGCTTGGACCTGTGGGAGAGCAGCAGCACGACCGGCGGCACTTAAAACCGGCGGGTTCAGCAGAGGCGAGGTCAGAGAGCTTGGACCTGTGGGAGAGCAGCAGCGCGACCGGCGGCACTTAAAACCGGCGGGTTCAGCAGAGGCGAGGTCAGAGAGCTTGGACCTGTGGGAGAGCAGCAGCGCGACCGGCGGCACTTAAAACCGGCGGATTCAGCAGAGGCGAGGTCAGAGAGCTTGGACCTGTGGGAGAGCAGCAGCGCGACCGGCGGCACTTAAAACCGGCGGGTTCAGCAGAGGCGAGGTCAGAGAGCTTGGACCTGTGGGAGAGCAGCAGCGCGACCGGCGGCACTTAAAACCGGCGGGTTCAGCAGAGGCGAGGTCAGAGAGCTTGGACCTGTGGGAGAGCAGCAGCGCGACCGGCGGCACTTAAAACCGGCGGGTTCAGCAGAGGCGTGGTCAGAGAGCTTGGACCTGTGGGAGAGCAGCAGCGCGACAGGCGGCACTTAAAACCGGCGGGTTCAGCAGAGGCGTACCAAATCAACAGCAGAGGAGAGAGGTAAAAAGTAATCAGAGTGTGACGTCACCAGGGAGCAGGTAAGTGATTGGTTGGTGAGTATTTCTCTTTTTTAAATTAAACTCTGTAGTTTATAGTTACTAGGGTCTTTTCTGGTGTAGCAGGGACTTTTGATAGACTATACAAGCGCCTTAGAGATATTTTTAATTGGTGATAGTAAATTAATTTAAATTAAGTAAAGGGAAGGTCATGCCAGGTGAGCCCAGCCCTGTGATATGCTCCTCTTGCTCTATGTGGGAATTCAGGGACACTGCCGGTGCCCCTGATGACCACGTGTGCCAGAGATGTATCCATCTGCAGCTACTAGCAAACCGCATTGAGGCGCTGGAGCTGCGGGTGGATGGGTTGTTGAGCATTCACGATGCTGAGAGGTTCGTGGATAACACGTTTAGTGAGTTGGTCACACCGCAGGGAAGGGCTGCACAGGAAGATAGGAAATGGGTGACCACCAGGAGGAGCAATAGAAGCAGGCAGGTTGTGCAGGAGACCCCTGTGACCATTCCCCTCTCAAACAGGTATGCCGCTTTGGATACTGTTGAGGGGGATGACTCACCAGGGGAAGGCAGCAGCAGCCAACTTCCTGGTACTGGGGGTGCTCCTGCTGCCCAGGAAGGGGGGAAAAAGAGTGGGAGAGCAATAGTGGTAGGGGATTCTATAGTAAGGGGAACAGATAGGCGTTTCTGTGGCCGTAGACGTGAATCCAGGATGGTTTGTTGCCTCCCTGGTGCCAGGGTCAAGGATATCACTGAGCGGCTGCAGGGCATTCTGGAGGGGGAGGGTGAACAGCCAGAGGTCGTGGTCCACATTGGTACCAACGACATAGGTAAAAAGAGGGATGAGGTCCTGCAGCAAGAATTTAGGGAGCTAGGTGAAGGATTAAAGAGCAGGACCTCAAAGGTTGTAATCTCTGGATTACTCCCGGTGCCACGTGCGAGTGAGTATAGGAATGGGAAGATAGAACAGATGAATGCGTGGCTAAAGGGATGGTGCAGGAGGGAGGGCTTTAGTTTCCTGGATCACTGGGTCTGCTTCTGGGAAAGGTGGGACTTGTACAAGTCGGACGGTTTACACCTGAACCAGAGGGGAACCAATATCCTTGCGGTGAGGTTTGCTAGCACTGCTGGGGGGTGTTTAAACTAACTTGGCAGGGGGATGGGGTACAGAGTGGAGCTATAGCAGGGGGTGATTTACAGCCAAATACAGAGAAAAAAACAAGGCAGAGCAAATATGCGAAGGCAAAAGGGAATATGGCAGGGCTGGAAGGCATTTATTTTAATGCAAGGAGTCTTGCAAATAAGGTGGATGAACTGAAGTTGTTGTTGAACACATGGGAGTACGATATTGTTGCTATCACGGAGACATGGTTGAGGGAGGGTCAGGACTGGCAGCTCAATATTCCGGGGTATAGAATCTTCAGGCGAGACAGAGGGGGGTGTAAAAGGGGAGGGGGTATTGCAATATTAATTAAGGAGTCAATTACTGCTGTAAGGAGGGATGATATATTAGCGGGTTCCTCTAATGAGGCCATATGGGTAGAACTTAAAAACAAAAAGGGGGCAAGCACTTTGCTGGGAGTGTACTATAGGCCCCCAAACAGTCAGGGGGAGATAGAGGAACAGATATGTAGGCAAATCTCAGAGAAGTGCGAAAATAATAGGGTAATAATAGTGGGGGATTTCAACTTCCCCAATATAAATTGGGATAGTCAGAGTGTGAAAGGCTTAGAGGGTGCAGAATTCTTAAAGTGCATCCAGGAGAGCTTTGTGAGCCAACATGTAGAAAGTTCTACAAGAGAGGGGGCGATACTGGACCTAATTCTGGGGAATGTAGCCGGGCAAGTGGTGGAAGTGTCAGTAGGAGAGCATTTTGGCGATAGTGACCATAATTCGGTGAGATTTAAGGTGGTCATGGAAAAAGACAAAGACGGCCCGGAAATAAGGGTTCTAAATTGGGGGAAGGCCGATTTTAATATGATAAGGCAGGATCTGGCCAAAGTGGACTGGGAGCAGCTACTTATAGGAAAATCCACATCAAGACAGTGGGAGACTTTCAGAAGGGAAATAGAGAGAGTACAACGCCAACATGTTCCTGTAAAGGTCAAGGGTGGGACCAACAAGCAAAGGGAACCTTGGATGACAAGGGATATACAAAAATGCATTAGAAATAAAAGGGGGGCTTTTGGCAGTTACAAAAGACTAAAGACAGAAGAAGCCCTAGAGGAGTATAAAAAGTGCAGGGGCATACTTAAAAAAGAAATTAGGAGGGCGAGGAGGGGCCATGAAATAACACTGGCGAGCAAAATAAAGGAAAATCCTAAGATGTTTTATAAGTATATTAAGGGCAAGAGGATAACCAGGGAAAGGGTAGGGCCCATTAGGGACCAAAGTGGCAATCTGTGTGTAGAGCCAGATGATGTAGGTGGGGTTTTAAATGAATTTTTTGCATCTGTGTTCACTATGGAGAGAGACGATGCAGACATAGAAATTGGGCAAGGGGACTGTGACATACTTGAACATATTAGCATCGAGAGGGAGGAGGTGCTAGCGGTTTTAGCAGGCCAAAAAGTGGATAAATCCCCAGGCCCGGACGAGATGTATCCCAGGCTGCTGTGGGAGGCAAAGGAGGAGATTGCAGGGGCTCTGACACAAATTTTCAGAACCTCTCTGGCCACAGGGGATGTACCAGAGGACTGGAGAACAGCTAATGTAGTACCATTATACAAGAAGGGTAGCAGGGATAAACCAGGGAATTACAGGCCAGTGAGCCTAACATCTGTGGTAGGGAAATTATTGGAAAAAATTCTGAGGGACAAAATTAGTCTCCACTTGGAGAGGCAAGGATTAATCGGGGATAGTCAGCATGGCTTTGTCAAGGGTAAATCATGTCTGACAAATCTGATTGAATTTTTCGAGGGGGTGACTAGGGGGGTGGATGAGGGAAATGCTGTGGATGTGGTTTACATGGACTTCAGTAAAGCTTTTGACAAAGTCCCGCATAGGAGACTGGTCAAGAAGGTAAGAGCCCATGGGATCCAGGGTGCCTTGGCGCGTTGGATCCTAAACTGGCTGAGTGGCAGGAGGCAGAGGGTGATGGTCGAAGGTTGCTTTTGTGACTGGAAGCCTGTGTCCAGTGGGGTACCTCAAGGATCGGTGCTGGGTCCCTTGTTGTTTGTGATCTACATAAATGATTTGGATGAGAATGTAAAAGGTATGATCAGTAAGTTCGCAGATGACACGAAAATTGGTGGGGTGGTAAATTGCGAGAAGGAAAGCCTCAGGCTACAGGACGATATAAAAGGGTTGGTCAGATGGGCGGAAAAGTGGCAAATGGAATTTAACCCTGAAAACTGCGAGGTGATGCATTTTGGACGGACAAATAAGGCAAGGGAATACACAATGAGTGGTAGGACCCTAGGAAGTACAGAGGGTCAGAGGGACCTTGGTGTACATGTACATAGATCTCTGAAGGCAGTGGAACAGGTAGATAAGGTGGTTAAAAAGGCATATGGGATACTTGCCTTCATTAACTGAGGCATAGAATATAACAGCAGGGAGGTTATGATGGAGCTGTACAAAACGCTGGTGAGGCCACAGCTGGAGTACTGTGTGCAGTTCTGGTCGCCTCACTATAGGAAGGATGTGATTGCTTTGGAGAGGGTGCAGAGAAGATTCACCAGGATGTTACCTGGGATGGAGCGCCTCAGCTATGAAGAAAGACTAAACAGGCTGGGGTTGTTTTCCTTGGAGCAAAGAAGGCTGAGGGGGGACCTGATTGAGGTGTACAAAATGATGAGGGGCATAGATAGGGTAGATAAAGAGGAACTTTTCCCCTTAGTAGGGGGGTCAATAACAAGGGGGCATAGATTCAGGGTAAGGGGCAGGAGACTTAGAGGGGATTTGAGGAGGAACTTTTTCACCCAGAGGGTGGTTGGAATCTGGAACTCACTGCCTGAAAGGGTGGTAGAGGCAGGAACCCTCACAACATTCAAGAAGCATTTGGATGAGCACTTGAAATGCCATTGCATACAAGGCTATGGACCAAATGCTGGAAAATGGGATTAGACAGGACAGGGATGGATGGCCGGCGCGGACACGATGGGCCGAAGGGCCTCTTTCTGTGCTGTAAAACTCTATGACTCTATGACTCTATGACTCTATAAACACTCCCAGGGCATGTACAGCATGGGTTAGATACAGAGTAAAGCTCCCTCTACACTGTCCCATCAAACACTCCCAGGGCATGTAAAGCATGGGTTAGATACAGAGTAAAGCTCCCTCTACACTGTCCCATCAAACACCCCCAGGGCAGGTACAGCATGGGTTAGATACAGAGTAAAGCTCCCTCTACACTGCCCCATCAATCACTCCCAGGGCAGGCACAGCACAGGTTAGATACAGAGTAAAGCTCCCTCTACACTGTCCCATCAAACACTCCCAGGGCAGGTACAGCACGGGTTAGATACAGAGTAAAGCTCCCTCTACACTGTCCCATCAAACACTCCCAGGGCAGGTACAGCACGGGTTAGATACAGAGTAAAGCTCCCTCTACACTGTCCCATCAAACACTCCCAGGGCAGGTACAGCATGGGTTAGATACAGAGTAAAGCTCCCTCTACACTGTCCCATCAAACACTCCCAGGGCAGGTACAGCACGGGTTAGATACAGAGTAAAGCTCCCTCTACACTGTCCCATCAAACACTCCCAGGGCAGGTACAGCATGGGTTAGATACAGAGTAAAGCTCCCTCTACACTGTCCCATCAAACACTCCCAGGGCAGGTACAGCACGGGTTAGATATAGAGTAAAGCTCCCTCTACACTGTCCCATCAAACACTCCCAGGGCAGGTACAGCACGGGTTAGATACAGAGTAAAGCTCCCTCTACACTGTCCCATCAAACACTCCCAGGGCAGGAGTCATATAGAGTTATACAGCACAGAAACATAGATACATAGAAGATAAGAGTAGGAGTAGGCCATTCGGCCCCTCGCGCCTGCTCCGCCATTCAATGAGATCATGGCTGATCATCCAAATTCAATACCCTGTCCCTGCCTTCTCCCCATACCTCTTGATCCCTTTAGCCTTAAGAAATATATCCAACTCTTTTTTGATTATATTTAATGAACTGGCCTCCACCGCCCTCTGTGGCAGAGAATTCCACAGGTTCACCACTCTCTGGGTGAAGAAATTCCTCCTCATTTCAGTCCTAAATGGCTTACCCCTGATCCTTAGACTATGACCCCTGGTTCTGGACTCCCCGGCCATCATAAACATCCTTCCTGCATCTAGTCTGTCCAGGCCTGACAGAATTTTATAAGTTTCGATGAGATCCCCTCTCAATCTTCTAAACTCCAGTGAGTATAAGCCCAATCGACACAATCTCTCCTCATACGTCATTCCTGCCATCCCAGGTATCAGCCTGGTGAATCTTCGCTGCACTCCTTCCATGGCAAGCACGTCCTTCCTCAGGTAAGGCGACCAAAACTGCACACAGTACTCAAGGTGCAGTCTCACCAAGGCCCTGTACAACTATAGCAAGACATCCTTGTTCCTGCACTCGAACCCTCTTGCTACGAAGGCCAACATACCATTTGCCTTCTTAACCGCCTGCTGCACCTGCATGCTTACCTTCAGCGACTGGTGCACAAGAACACCCAGGTCTCTTTGCACTTCCCCTTCTCCCAATCTATTGCCATTCAAATAATAATCTGCCTTCCTGTTTTTGCCACCAAAGTGGATAACCTCACATTTATCCACATTATAGTGCATTTGCCATGTTTCTGCCCAATCACCCAATCTGTCCAAATCGTACTGGAGTTTCACGACATCCTCCTCACAGCTTACCCTCCCACGCAGCTTTGTGTCATCTGCAAATTTGGAGATATTACATCCAATTCCCTCGTCCAGATCATTAATATATATTGTGAACAGCTGGGGTCCTAGGACCGATCCTTGCGGTACCCCACTAGTCACTGCCTGCCACTCGGAAAACGACCCGTTTATTCCAACTCTTTGCTTTCTGTCCGCCAACCAGTTCTCTATCCAAGTCAATACCTTGCCCCCAATCCCATGTGCCTTAATTTTGCACGCTAATCTCTTATGTGGGACCTTATCGAAAGCCTTCTGAAAGTCCAAATACACCACATCCACTGGTTCTCCCTTATCTATTTTACCAGTTACATCCTCAAAAAATTCCAGTAGATTAGTCAAGCATGATTTACCTTTTGTAAATCCATGTTGACTTTGTCCGATCCTGTCACTGCTTACCAAGTGCTCTGCTATTACATCTTTTATAATAGATTCTAGCATTTTCCCCACTGCCGATGTCAGGCTTACCGGTCTATAATTCCCCGCTTTTTCTCGACCACCTTTTTTGAAAAGTGGGGTAACATTAGCTACCCTCCAATCCATGGGTACTGTTCCAGAGTCTATCGAGTTCTGGAAGATGACCAGCAATGCATCTACTATTTCCAGGGCCACTTCCTTAAGTACCCTGGGATGTAGCTTATCAGGCCCTGGGGATTTATCGGCCTTTAGTCCCATCAATTTTCCTAACACCATTTCCCTACAAATACTGATTTCTTTCAGTTCCACCCTTTCATCAGGCCCTATGTTCCCCGGCATCTCTGGGAGGTTATTTGTGTCCTCCTTTGTGAAGACAGAACCAAAGTATGGATTTAGTTGGTCTGCCATTTCTTTGTTTCCCATTATAAATTCCCCTGATTCTGACTGTAAGGGACCTATGCTTGACTTCACCAATCTTTTTCTCTTCACATATCTATAAAAGCTTTTACAGTCAGTTTTTATGTTCCTGGCTAGCTTACTCTCATATTCTCTTTTCCCTTTCTTAATTAATCCCTTTGTCCTCTTTTGTTGAATCCTAAACTGTTCACAATCCTCAGGATTATTGCTTTTTCTGGCCAATTTATATGTCGTCCCCTTGGATCTTATGCTATCCCTAATTTCCCTTGTTAGCCACGGTTGAGTCACCTTTTTTGTTTTATTTTTATGCCAAACTGGGATGAACAAATTCTGTAGCTCATCCATTCGGTCTTTGAATGTTTGCCATTGCCTATCCACCGTCAACCCTTTGAGTGCCATTCCCCAATCAATCCTACCCAACTCATTCCTCAGACCATCGTAGATTCCTTTATTTAAATTGAGGACCCTAGTCTCTGAGTCAACTACTTTATTCTCCATCTTAATGAAGAATTCGATCATATTTTGATCGCTCAGACCCAAGGGGCCTCGTACAACAAGATTGCTAATTAATCCTTTGTCGTTACATAATACCCAGTCTAAGATGGATGGTTGGTTCCTCGACATATTGGTCCAGGAAACCATCCCGTAAACACTCCAGGAATTCCTCCTCCACAGTATTGTTACTAATTTGGTTGGCCCAATCTATATGTAGATTAAAGTCACCCATGATGACTGCTGTGCCCTTTTTGCACGCTTCTTTAATTTCCCTTTTAATGCCATCCCCAACCTCCGCCTTACTGTTGGGAGGTCTATATACCACTCCCACTAATGTTTTTTTCCCCTTAGTATTTCTCAATTCTACCCATACAGATTCCACATCATCAGAGCTAATATCCTTCATTACAATTGTATTAATCCCTTCTTTAACCAGTAATGCTACCCCACCTCCCTTTCCTTTTTGCCTATCTTTCCTGAATATCGAATACCCCTGGATGTTGAGTTCCCAGTCTTGGCCATCCTTGAGCCACGTTTCCGTAATCCCAACCAAATCATATTCGTTTACCTCTATTTGCGCAGCCAATTCATCCACCTTATCACAAATGCTCCTCGCATTAAGACACAAAGCCTTCAGGCTTGTTTTTTTAACGCACTTAGACCTATTAGAATTATTATTTACTGTGGCCGTGTTTGATTTAAACCGTTGATTTCTCTGACTGCCACTTTTGTTTTTCTCCTTCCTATCTTTTGCTTTTATCCCTGTTTCCCTTTCCTCTGTCTCCCTGCTCAGGTTCCCAACCCCCTGCCATTTTAGTTTAAACCCCCCCCGAACAGCGGTAGCAAACCTCCCCGCAAGGACATTTGTCCCGCTCTGGTTCAGGTGCAACCCGTCCGACTTTTACAAGTCCCACCTTTCCCAGAAGCAGGCCCAGTGATCCAGGAAACTAAAGCCCTCCCTCCTGCACCAACTCTTTAGCCACGCATTCATCTGCTCTATCCTCCTATTCCTATACTCACTAGCACATGGCACTGGGAGTAATCCAGAGATTACAACCTTTGAGGTCCTGCTCTTTAATCTGCTACCTAGCTCCCTAAATTCTTGCTGCAGGACCTCATCCCTCTTCCTACCCATGTCATTGGTCCCAATGTGAACCACGACCTCTGACTGTTCACCCTCCCCCTTCAGAATGCCCTGAAGCCGTTCAGTGACATCCTTGACCCTGGCACCAGGGAGGCAACAAACCATCCTGGAGTCACGTCTATGGCCACAGAAACGCTTATCTGTACCCCTTACGATAGAATCCCCTACTACTATTGCTCTTCCACTCTTTTTCCTCCCTTCCTGAGCAGCAGAAGCACCCCTGGTGCCAGGAAGTTGGCTGCTGCTGCCTTCCTCTGGTAAGTCATCCCCCTCAACAGTATCCAAATCGGTGTACCTGTTTGAGAGGGGGATGGCCACAGGGGTCCCCTGCACTACCTGCCTGCCTCTACTGCTCTGCCTGATGGTCACCCATTTCCCTTCTGCCTGTGCAGCCCTTACCTGCGGTGTGACCAACTCACTAAACGTGTTATCCACGACCCTCTCAGCATCGTGAATGCTCCAAAGCCCATCCATCCGCAGCTCCAGCGCCGCAATGCGGTCTGCTAGTAGCCGCAGCTGGATGCATTTCTGGCACACGTGGTTATCAGGGACACCGGCAGTGTCCCTGAATTCCCACATAGAGCAAGAGGAGCATAACACGGGGCTGGGCTCTCCTGGCATGACTTACCCTTTAATTAATTTAAATTAATTCACTATCACCAATTAAAGACAACTCTAAAGCGCTTGTATGGTTTACCAACAGTCCCTGCTACACCAGAAAAGACCTTAATAACTATAAACTACAGAGTTAAAGTTATAAAAAGAGAAATACTCACCAACCAATCACTTACCTGCTCCCTGGTGACGTCACACTCTGATTACTTTTTACCTCCCTCCCCCGCTGCTGAGTTAGTAAGCCTCGCCTCGCTCCTCCTTTTGTACTGCCGCCTCGCTGCTCCCTGGTCTGAACTGGTCGGGCCTCGGTGCTCGCGCCGGTTTTTATACCGGGCTCCTCCTCGGCTCGCTGCTCCCTGGTCCGAACTGGTCGGGCCTCGCCTCGCTCCTCCTTTTAACTGCAGCCTCGCTGCTCCCTGGTCCGATCTGGTCGGGCCTCACCTCGCTCCTCCTTTTATACTGCCGCCTCGGTGCTCTCCTGGTCCGATCTGGTCGGGCCTCGCCTCGCTCCTCCTTTTATACTGCCGCCTCGGTGCTCTCCTTCGGCCCATCGTGTCTGCGCCGGCCATCAAACCCTATCTATTCTAATCCAATTTTCAGCACTTGGTCCGTAGCCTTGTATGCTATGGCATTTGAAGGTGCTCATCTAAATGCTTCTTGAATGTTGTGAGGGTTCCCGCCTCTACCACCCTTTCAGGCAGTGAGTTCCAGATTCCAAACACCCTCTGGGTGAAAAAAGATTTTCCTCAAATCCCCTCTAAACCTCCTGCCCCTTACCTTGAAACTATGCCCCCTGTTTATTGGCCCCTCTACTAAGGGGAAAAGTTCCTTTCTATCTACCCTATCTATGCCCCTCATAATTTTGTACACCTCAATCAGGTCCCCCCTCAGCCTTCTCTGCTCTAAGGAAAACAACCCCAGCCTGTCCAGTCGCTCTTCATAGCTGATGCATTCCAGCCCAGGTAAATACAGAGGAAAGCTACCTCTGCACTGTTCCATCAAATACTCCCAGGTCAGGTGCAGCACGGTTTAGATATAGGCCCAGAACTTCGGGTCTCCACGGGTGAGTACGCATGGGGTACTCACCCGTAGGCTCAATGGAAGTGCTGGTTTCCTGCATGCACGGTGCATACGCGGGAAACCAGCACTTCCGTTCCCCTGAACGAAGGGGTTCAGAGTTCGAACGCGTGCGCGGGAGAGGCTGCGCGTGCGCATCGAACTTAGTTTTTTTTTTGCAGGTGTAACCCCTTCACGGTTCTCTAGATATATGTGAGATGTGGTCTCTGTTGTAGACAGTATTCTATAGTCCAGTAAGGAGATCACTACTACAATGGCTTAATTCTAATTATCTTACTTTATAGTTTTAATGTCAGACAGTATAAGAAGATTACAGGTCAATGAACTAAATTAGACATTTGCATACATTAGAATGAATCTAGACATAATAAACATACATTCTGCATTTACATGGATTCAAAGGAGAATCTGTCCCTGTGTCCAAATTCGAGTACACTCTTTCGTTGGCGCGCTTAAGTTGGAGCTCATGGTATGTATAATGTCTGCAAGACTTACGACTCCGAACCCCTTCGTTGAATTCTCTTCATGATCACTGAATCCCACTTTGAGTTCTGGATGCAGAGCTACTAATATGAAGGGCGGCGGCCGAGTTTGGAAGCCCGGGACGGGATGCGGCAGCCATTTGCCTCCTGCGCCCTCTTTTCAGAGCTCCTGCCCTCTTCTCTTCCAGTCGCCCCTTTTTCCCGCTCGAAAACCCCGACTCCACCCCTTCCTCCTGGGGTTTCTGCCTGGAGACTGCGCAGCCTCACTGTCTGCAACAGTTGATACTGGTGCAGAATTATGGAAAGTCTGCTCTTAGTCACATTGTGTCCTTAAAAGTTCTTGCCGTACCTTCACATGGGCAACTTTAACCCAGGGATTTATAACAATGATAATACAGTGTCTAAGTTAAAGATTGATAACCATACTTAGCGTACATAACATTTCCAGTGGGTATTACACTCCCCCCCTACCAAATATAGGCATGCCCCCATGACTAATGAACTTTACACATAAGTGGTTGCATGCTTCCCAACCATGTATAAAGGGAGGTAACATATCGAACCGTAGAGGCTATCATTACACTTGGCACTCCTAGTGTACTGTATGTCAATCTTTCAGGAACCTTCTTAACTCGCTGTGAGCTCCTTATTTCGGATACCCGGTCTTCAGTTCCTTCAACTACGTTGGAGGCGTTGGTTCCTTTGTTATCATGCCTTTCAGTCTCTTTTATCTCCTTCTCGGAAGCATCTGGTTCTTCCCAGACCATGTCCAAGTCTGAGCTAAATGGTTCAGGCAATTCATCCAGATTCTGTCTTATGCGTCTTTCTGGGAGGTCGTACCATAGATCCCATTCTTCATCTTCCGACTCATCAGGTTCCTCATGATCCACACACTGTGTCATGGGTTTTCTGTCTTCTGGAACAAAGTTTTCCTGGTTTCTCGTTTTTTTCCTTCTTCTTCTCTGCAGGGCTCTCCTACTAGGTGTCGGCTCATTATCCGCTGGCGGATCCAGACGCACTTGCTGTCCCAATGGCAGGATATGATTCCGGTGCAGTATTTTTATGGGTCCATTCCCACCTGCAGGTTTTAGCCGAAACACAGGTAGTTGTGACATTTGACTTTCAACAATGTAAGGTGTAGAAGCCCAGTGGTCTGCTAACTTATGTTTCCCTAGAAGTCCTAGGTTCCGTATGAGAACTCGGTCACCAGGCATGAGTTGGGAAAAACGGATCTTCTGGTCATACCTCTGCTTATTTCCTTTATTCTGTTTGGCAGAAACAGACTCAGCAAGTTCATAAGCAGCTTGCAATTCCTTTCTCATGTCAGATACATACTTGAGGTAAGTTCTCTGTGATGTGCCATCACTGGATACTCCGAAACACAAATCCACCGGCATCCTCGCTTCACGTCCAAACATGAGGTAGTACGGTGAAAAACCAGTAGCGTCATTTCGGGTACAATTATAAGAATGAACAAGATGTCCAATGTGCCGACTCCACTTGTTCTTTCGCTTTGAATCCAGCGTTCCAAGCATGTCTAACAAAGTACGGTTAAACCGCTCAGGTTGAGGATCTCCCTGAGGATGGTATGGAGTTGTTCTTGACTTCTCAATCCCGAGCATGGACAACAACTCATGTATAAGTCTACTTTCAAAGTCTCTACCTTGATCACTGTGTATTCGCTTTGGCAGTCCATAGTGGATGAAGTATTTCTCCCACAACACTTTGGCAACGGTGGATGCTTTCTGATCCTTTGTGGGAAAAGCTTGGGCGTAGCGATTATAATGATCTGTAATGACCAAGACATTTGCAGTATTGCTGGAATCGGGTTCGATGGACAGAAAATCCATACAGGCAAGGTCTAGAGGTCCATCACTTTGCATGTGAAACAGAGGAGCAACTCTTTTAGGTAAAGTCTTTCTCTGGACACAACGTGCACAGGATTTGCAGAACTCCTCAACCGCAGACTTCATACGCGGCCAATAGAATCTGTCCTTGACCAACCCATAGGTCTTATCTACTCCCAGATGACCTGCGTCATCATGCAAAGACTTCATCACTATTTCCCTGTACTTTTCAGGCAGGACCAACTGTGAGTGACATGGTTTAGTGGGTGGGTGAGTGATTCTACACAACACTCCCTCTTTAATTTCCAAGTGGTCCCATTCTCTTAGGAGCAGACGACAGTCAGGATGTTTTGATTTGTCGATCTGTGTAATATCACCCAGACAGAGAGCTGAAAACAGCTCATGAATACAGGGATCCTCCTGTTGCGCTTTGGATATTTCAGATGAACAAAACATGGGTAAGTTTTGTACATCCAAACTGGAAAGGTTGCAAAATGCCTGGGGAACAGCATGCATTGACGCTCCCAAGTGGTCAATCTCTCGGGCATGAAATGAATTCTTTGGTCCAGATACCACGGACATCTGACACATTACTTTCACATCTGCTGAAGCAACATCTTTCCACTCTGGTTTCTGGTAGTGTGGGCGACGAGACAGAGCATCTGCATCAATGTTCTGGTTCCCAGGTCTGTACCTGAGACTAAAGTCGTAAGCAGATAGTGCAGCAAGCCAGCGGTGGCCGGTGGCATCAAGTTTTGCCGAAGTCAACACAGGTTAATGGATTATTGTCTGTCCTCACTTCAAACTTCGCTCCATACAGATAATCCTGCAGCTTATCCACCACCCCCCACTTCAACGGCAAGAATTCTAGCTTATGAGCTGGGTAGTTACGCTCTGATGGCGTAAGACTGCGACTGATGAACGCTCTATGATTTTTCCTGCCAAAGTGCATAACCTCACACTTTCCAGTATTGTATTCCATCTGCCAAATCTCTGCCCACATTACTTAGCCAGTCTATGTCCCTTTACAGGTTTTTTATGTCCTCCTCACTCACTACTTTCCGTCCCATCTTTGTATCATCTGCAAACTTTGATATGTTACACTCGGTCCCCTCCTCCAAATCATTAATATAGATTGTAAAGAGTGGGGGACCCAGCACTGACCCCTGTGGAACACCACTAGTTACTGGTTGCCAATCTGAGAACGAACCATTTATCCCAACTCTCTGCTTTCTGTTAGAGAGCCAATCCTCCACCCATGCCAGAATATTACCCCCAATCCCGTGATTTTTTATCTTGAGCAATAATCTTTTGTGTGGCACCTTGTCAAATGCCTTTTGGAAGTCTAAATACACTACGTCCACTGGTTCCCCTTTATCCACCCTGTATGTTACTTCCTCAAAAACTCAAGTAAATTTGTCAAACATGACTTCCCCTTCATAAAACCATGCTGACTTTGTCCTATTAAATTATGATTATCCAAATGTCCTGTTACTGTCTCCTTCATAATGGACTCCAAAATTTTACCTACCACAGATGTTAGGCTAACCGGTCTATAGTTTCCAGCCTTCTGCCTACTGCCCTTTTTAAATAAGGGTGTTACATTCGCAGTTTTCCAGTCTGCCGGGACCTTTGCTGAGTCCAGGGAGTTTTGGAAAATTATTACTAATGCATCCACAATCCCTACCGCCACTTCCCTCAAGACCCTAGGATGTAAGCCATCAGGTCCAGGTGATTTATCCGCTTTGAGTCCCATTATTTTACCGAGTACCACTTCCTTAGTGATTTTGATCGTGTTTAGCTCCTCCCCCCTATAGCCCCCTGTTTGTCCAGTGTTGGGATATTCTTAGTGTCTTCTACTGTAAAGACTGATACAAAATATTCATTCAGTGTTTTTGCCATCTCCATATTTCCCACCATTAATTTCCCGGTCTCATCCTCTAAGGGACCAACATTTACTTTAGCCACCCTTTTTCTTTTTATATAACTATAAAAACTCTTACTATCTGTTTTTATATTTTTTGCTAATTTACTTTCATAATCTATCTTCCCTTTCTTAATCAATCTTTTTGTTATTTTTTGCTGTCTTTTAAAGTTTTCCCAATCCTCTATCCTCCCACTAGATTTGGCTACCTTATATGCCCTTGTTTTTAGTCGAATACTATCCTTAATTTCTTTACTTAGCCACGGATGGCTGTCTTTTCTTTTACACTCTTTTCTTCTCAGTGGAATATATATTTTTTGGAAGTTGTAAAATAACTCCTTAAATGTACACCACTGATCGTGTATCGTCTTACCCTTTAATCTATTTTCCCAATCCACTCTACTCAATTCGCTTAGCACACTTGTTTGAGATCCAACCTTCTCACCCTCTAATTGAATATGGAATTCAACCATGTTATGGTCACTCATTCCAAGGGGATCCTTTACTAGGACATTTTTAATTAATCCTGTCTCGTTACACAGGACCAGATGCAAGGTTGCTTGCCCCTTGGTTGGTTCAGTTACATACTGCTCAAGAAACCCATCCCTAATACATTCAATGAACTCATCCTCAAGGCAGCCCTGCCCAATTTGATTTGTCCAATTAATATGATAATTAAAATCCCCCATAATTATAGATGTTCCCTTATTACAAGCCTCAACTATTTCCTGATTGATACTCCGTCCAACAGAGTTGCAACTGTTCGGAGGCCTATAGACTACGCCCACTAGTGTTTTTTTCCCCTTATTATTCCTTATCTCCACCCAAACTGTTTCATTATCCTGATCTTTTGACCCAATATCATTTCGTTGTATTACAGTGATTCCTTCCTTTATTAACATGGCCACCCCACCTCCACTTCCTTCCGGCCTGTCCTTCCTGATCGTTAAATAACCTGGTATGCTTAATTCCCAGGCATTATCACCCTGCAGCCATGTTTCTGTAATGGCCACAAGATCATACCCATATGTAGTTATTTGTGCCATTAACTCGTCTATTTTGTTACGAATGCTACGTGCATTCAGATAGAGAACTTTCAAATATGTTTTGTGACACTTAGTTCCTGCTTTTGCCCTTTTTATTACTTCACCTTTTACTCCATACCTTCTGCCCCTTCCTGACATGCTCTGGTTTTTAATTTCCCCACTGCTACCTAAGTCTATGACCTTCTCTGTTGTCATTTTTATTATTTGCTCTCTAGGAACCTCCCCCCGACTAGTTAGTTTAAAGCCCTCTCTACACCCCTAGTTATATGATCCGCCAGGACTCTAGTCCCAGCACTGGCCAAGTGAAGCCCGTCCCAACGGAACAGCTCCCTCCTGTCCCAGTACTGGTGTCAGTGTCCCAGGAAGCAAAACCCATTTCTCCCACACCAGTCTTTGAGCCACGCATTTAACTCTCTAATTTTATTTGTCCTAGCCAAATTCGCTCGTGGCTCAGGTAATAATCCAGAGATTATTACCCTTGAGGTTCTGTTTTTTAATTTGCCCCCTAGCTGCTCATACTCCTTTAACAGAACCGGCTTCCTAGTCCTATCTACGTCGTTTGTACCAACATGGACCACGACAACTGGATCCACCCCCTCCCACTGCAAGTTTCTTTCCAGCCCAGAGGAGATGTCCTTAACCCTGGCACCGGGTAGGCAACACAGCCTTCGGGACTCTCGCTCTCGGCTGCAGAGAACTCTATCTATCCCCCTAATAATACTATCCCCTACTGTAAAGTCCGCGCCTCAATAATACACGGACTTCGGAAGAACAGTTTAACAGATACTTTACTGAACAGGAGGGCACTCTTTTGTTTGGACCCCAAAAAACCCCAAAACAAATTGGACTGTAAATTAACAAAAGTTCAACTAAATCTTAACAAATCAAATTAAAATTTGGTTTTCCGGGTTGATGATGCACTCCAGTCCCCGCGGCGCCCACCGGTCGCGGAAATACTCAAGCGTGCCGGTGGACACCGCGTGCTCCATCTCCAGGGCCACCCGGGCGTGAACATGGCCGCAGAAGAGAGGCAGGCAATCCGGCCGGACGACCCCCTCGACCGCCCGCTGCCTGGACCAATTGATGGCTCTTTTAGCCAGGCCCAGGAGCAGGCCTGCAAGGAGGTCCTCCAACCTGCCTGCTCCCCTCCACACCGGGTGACCGTAGATCAAGAGCGTGGGACTGAAGTGCAACCAAAAATCGAGGAGCAGCCCCTTCAAGTAGTGAAAGAGGGGCTGCAACCTCTCACACTCGACATAAACGTGAAACACGGACTCCTCCAGGCCGCAAAAAATGCAGGCGGCCTGGGAGTCCGTGAACCTACTTAAAACCATATTGCACGGGACTGCTCCGTGCAACACCCTCCAGGCCAAGTCCCCGATGGAACAAGGGAGGACTCCCGCGTAGAGAGCCCTCCATTGGGGACCTCCGCCTCCGCCGGTCGGCAAGATGCCACGCCAAGGCATGTCCGGACGGCAGACGAAGATGGCAAAGTGGAGAGTGTGTAGGAGCAGCCCGTACAGGAAACCCCTCCGCGCGGAATGAAAAGGCACGGAGGGTATTTCCTCGAGACGGCTCAAGTTGTGAGGCGCCGGTTCCCGAGGGGAGTTTCGGGGCCGGGCACCGATGAGGAATTCCGTCCGAAAGGGTGTAAGCTCGGACGGGATCGCCCCACGTGCTTGAGCCACCTCGATACACCTAGTGGAGTCGGGGCCCAGTGCCACTTTCACCGACTCGATGGCTTCGACCGCGAGCCGGACGTTAGCCCAGGGCAGGCGCCGCGCCAGCTCCTCCGGCGCCATCTAGCCCACTCCTCCGCCATCGAGCAGGTCCCCGACTCTGGTCACCTTGCCAGGCACAGCCCTGCCCTCCGCCAGCCGCCCGAACCCGCGGTCGTGGAGGTGCGGATTCCTGAGCAGCGGCTCACGGGGGAGAGCTCCGCCTGGAAGCGACGTAGTTCCAAACCCATAGCAGTTCCTGGTAGAAGACAGGCAGCTCCCGCAGGCCGGCACGCCTGCAGCCCACTTTCACAAACAGGAGCTGCGTGTCGTAATTGAGGCCGTGCAGCTGGCGGAAGAAATACGTCGCCAGCGCACACCATCTCGGAGGATTCTCGATGTACAGGTATCTCTGCAGCATCTGAAGACGGAAAGTCGCAGCCTGGGTGCGAAGGCACACCAGCGCCTGACCGCCCTCCCTAAGCGGGAGACTCAGAACCGTGGCAGAGACCCAGTGCTTCCTTTTGTCCCAGAAGAAGTCGATGAGCTTCTTCTGCATCTTGGCGACAAACGCAGGGGGAGGGATCAAAGTGACCAACCGGTACCACAACATGGTGGCCACCAGCTGGTTTTTGACCAGCGCTCGACCCCTGTAGGACAACACTCGGAGCAGTCCTGTCCAGCGTCCGAGGTGAGCGGTGGCTTTGGCCTCCAGCTCTTGCCAGTTCGCCGGCCAGGCGTCCTCGGCAGGCTAAGGTAGACTCCCAAATAGCGGAGGTGCGTGGTGCTCCAGGCGAAAGGCCTGAACTCCTCCGGCAGGTAGTCCACCCGCCACTGACCCACCAGGAGTCCGGAACATTTCTCCCAGTTGATCTTGGCGGCGGATGCGTCCGAGTAAATCTGCTGGCATTCCCGCATCCTCCGCAAGTCAGCGGGATCCGTGACCGTGAGGAGCACGTCATCGGCGTAAGCCGAGAGGACCACCTCCACGCCCGGCCCTTGCAGAGCCAGTCCCGTCAACCTCTTCCGCAAGAGGCGCAGGAAAGGCTCCACGCAAATGGCGTATAACTGACCGGACATGGGGCATCCCTGACGCACCCCCCTCCCGAAGCGAAGGGGCGCTGTCAAGGACCCGTTAACTTTAATCAGACACTCCGCGGCGGCATACAGAAGTCGGATCCGGGCGACGAAATGCGTCCCGAACCCGAATGCACGCAGTGTCCCGAAGAGATACTCATGATCCACCCTGTCAAACGCCTTCTCCTGATCCAGGGAAAGGAAGGCGACTGACAGACCAGCCCTCTGGCAGTGGTGGACCAGGTCCCGGACCAGATGGATGTTATCATGGATGGTCCGGCCCGGGACCGTGTAGGACTGGTCGGGGTGGATCATGTGGGCCAGCACGGTGCCAAGGCGAGCAGACATGGCCCTGGCAAAGATTTTATAGTCCGTGCTGAGGAGGGAGACCGGGCGCCAGTTCTTAAGGAGGCGGAGATCGCCCTTCTTAGGCAGCAGGACAATGACCGCCCTGCGCCAAGAGAGGGGCATCTCCCCGGTCGCCAAGCTTTCCCCCAGGACCCGTGCGTAGTCGCCCCCCAAGACGTCCCAGAACGCCCTGTGGAACTCCACGGTCAGTCCGTCCAGCCCCGGGGATTTTCCCCTGGAGAGCTGGCGGAGGGCGCCAGTCAGCTCTGCCAGGCTTAGCGGAGCGTCCAATTTTTCGGCGCCCTCCGGGCTGACCTTCGGCAGGTTCTCCCACAAAACTCTGCGCGCATCCTCGCTGGACGGATCTGGAGAGAACAGAGCCCCATAATAGGCACGGGTCTCCGCGCTGATTCCCTCCGGATCCAAGACCAGAGATCCGTCGTCGGCCAGCAGCCCCAAGAGCTGCTTATGGACCCCCCGTCTTTTTTCCAGCGAGTAGAAGAAGGGGGAGCCGCGGTCCAGGTCCCGCAGGAGCTGGATCCGTGACCTCAAGTGCGCGCCTCGGGACCCGACGAGCTGCAGGTCCTTCAGCGCGCCCTTCTTCTCTTCGTACACCTTCCGCAGGGCCGGGTCCTCGGCGACCTGACCGAGACGGGACTCCAGGTCGAGCACCTCCTTCTCCAACCGCCCGACCCGGGCCTCCCGCCTCTTGGTCGACCCCTTCGCGTACTCCTGACAGAAGAGATGGACGTGAGCCTTGCCCACATCCCACCATAGCCTCAAGAAGGGGAAGCCCCCCCGCTTCCTTCTCCAGTCGGCCCAGAACCGATGAAACGAATCCCGGAATCGCGCGTCCTCCAGCAGCAGGTTGTTAACTTGCCAGTACGCGGACCCCCCCCCGCGCGCGCAGCGGAGCGAGCTCCGCCCACACCAGGTGGTGGTCCGTGCATGGCACTGGCCGCATGGAAGCCGCCGGAACGCAGGAGACGTACGCCCGTGAAATGTAGAGGCGGTCGATTCTGGACCTTCCTCCCCCAGGCCTCACACTAGTGAAGACGCTGGAGTCGGGGTGGAGATTTTGCCAGACGTCCACCAAGTCGAAGGACCCGACCAGGTCCCTCAACTTCTCCATCGCCGCCGGGCTTCGCGGGGGACGCGAACGGTCCCTCGCCTCAAGGGTGCAGTTAAAATCCCCCCCGAGGATGACGCACTCGCCCGCGTCGACGGAGCCCAAAAGAGCGGACACTTCTTCGAAGAAGCGCACTTGCTGCGCACCAGTCTGAGGGGCGTACATGTTCACTAGATGGAGCGGCACGCCCCCCAGGCGAACAGTGACCTGGAGCAAGCGGCCCGGCACGTGCTCCTTGACCCCCCAAGATCTCCGGCTGAAAATGCGGGGCCAGCAAGATAGCCACCCCGCTGGAATTGTTGGAGAGGTGACTCATGCTGACACCTCCTTGCCACTCCAGGAGCCATATGGCTTCATCTCCCGGAACGGTGTGGGTTTCTTGCAGGAAGCACACCGCATACTTCCTGTCCCGAAGGACCGAGAAGTTATTGAATCTGCGGCGCGCCTCCCTGCTGCCGTTGATGTTGAGGTTGGCTATGGTTATCTTCATGTCAGAAGCATAGTGCAACCCATACCTACACCTAACGGGGGGAGGGAGCGCGGCCGCTGGTCAGCCGCCACTTCCTCAGCAGCCCAGTGAGAAACGTTCTGAGCCGATGCAGCTCGAGCGGGTCCACGCCCTCGTCCGCGCCCATGATTTTAACGGCGGTGCGGACGGACACGATGAGTAGCGCCAGCTCCGACCACCTGTTGAGGGCCAGCCGGATCTTATTGTGCCGACCCTGGCACATGGCCATAAAGTCCCGGAGTTCCCTTACGGGAATGAGGAGAGACTCGGCGAGGGGCACGAGGTCATCCAGCGCCTCATCGACGGTGGAGTCCAAATCGTCCTCCGTGCCCATCACCGAGTCCCCATCCTCCTCCAGGGGGTCATCACCAGCGGCCAACCCGTCCGTCATGCAGTGCGCAGCGAATGGCTCGGCCGCACCAGCCGGCCCCGCCTCCGCCCGGATCCCACCCCCAGGATCGGCGGCAGAGGATTCCTCCCTGGGCTCCTCTAGGGGCGCCGGGCCAGAAGACGGCGGCGGTTCAGAGCTCCCCTCCGCCCCAGACGCCGGAACGACTGGAGAAACCGGGGAGAGAACAATTCCCAGCTCCTCCAGTACGTCCGGCACCAGAGACGCAGCCAGGGGGCCATCCTCCTCCCTGCCACCAACCTCCGATCCAGCGGGTGGGGTGTCTTGAATTAAAACCTCGGCCAGGTCGAGCAGCCCCTGGGAGATGTCCGGGTCGCATTGGGCGAGCTCATTTTCTTCAAACTCGCCCGACCTGGACCCCAGGCCGCCCGACCCGGCGAGGGGTAACGGCACAGATAAAATGTCAATTTCCGCGGGTTGATCCGCGACCCCCCCCACGGGCAGGGTCTCATCCCCATCCCCGGGAGGCACGTGCCGGACAGACACATTTGCCTCAGCCTCCCGAGGGACAGGCGACCCCTGCCGATCGCTGGTGATGATGACAGCGGGGGGGGGCGCAGTACCCGCAGCGGGCGACGACTCCCCCTGCTCGGAGGGACATTCCTCCTCCCGGTCCTCCTCCTCTTCCAGGGGGTCGCGCCTTCTTTTTAGCACGGAGGGAGCGAGGGAGACCTCCATGTCTGCAGAGGCCTCCTCCTCTGCTCCCTCCGGCGGAGCAGGTTTGTCGGGTTCCTCGGGCCCGAGCCCGGCCGCAGGTATTGGCGTTACCGCTATGGTGGTTGCGGCCACAGGCTCGGGCACGAGGCCCCTCCCACTCGCGTCTGCCCCGATCAACTCCGCGAGGAGCGCGGGTGCCAGGGGCTCTAAGTTTAAGGGCCAGCCCTCCACGGGGGGACCAGCCCTGAGGTGTTTCAATTTTCGCCACGCCTTCCTTCCGCCCGGACGCGCTCCCTCCCCCCCGCCGGAGGCCTTGGTGGCATCGGCCTCCGACCACGCATCGGTTGCTCGGGGGGAGGAGCGGCGGTGGCGCCAGCCTCGGCCGCACTAGATGACCTGGCGGCCTTGGAGGCGGGGCAGTTTTTTCTGATGTGCCCCACCTCCTTGCAGGCGTGGCACCGCACACCGTCCGACGTCCAGAAGACACGATAGGCGGTCCCCTCGTGGAGGACGACGAAAGCCCCGTCGGTGTCCTTCTCCCGCGCCAGCTGAATAAAGAGCTGGCGCCAGAAGGAGAAGACGTGGCGAAGGCTGGCTTCCCGGAAGCCGAGCAGGATGGGTGTGATCCCCGACCTCACCTCCCCGAGTTGGCGTAAGTGCGGGAGGAGGAGCTCACCAGGAACAAAGGGCGGGACATTAGAAATAACCACCCTCTGCGCGGTGGCCTCAAGGGGGTCCACCGGCAGGAAGGTCCCGCCCACGGTGAGCCCCTTGGCGACGGCCAGGGACACCGCCCGCTCCGACCCCAGGAAGAACACAGCCTTCCTGTACATTTTTGAGGTGGCGAGGATGGCTGAAGGGCCGACAACCCCAGCCATAGCTTTTGCACACGTCTCAATTGTCATTGTGGGGTGGGTGTAGCTCTTCACCCCAAGCTTTTTGGTTATTAGTGAGAAAGGTGATGGGGCGGCAGAAGCAGCGGGAGCAGCCGTGGCTGTGGCTGCCACCGCCGCATATGACCTAGCTGGCCCCGCCACCGGCGATGAAGCAGACGCCATTATGGGGTGGTTTTTAAAAAAGAGCTACACTCACCCCAAGTCACAGGCCTGAAGGTATTAATGGCCTCGGGTTATTTTAAAGTCCTCCCTTGAGCAGAGGGAGCTGTTAAATTGAAGGCACACCTCTCCCCCTATTGATTGGAATTGGGAGAGGGGCCTTCTCCCCTCTGCTCAAGTGGCAATCAATAAAAATATTAATAGAGGTGCCTCTTGAGAGAGAGAGCAGAGAGAGACAAAGAGAGAGAGAGGGGGGGTGGGAAGGAGGGAGGCCGCAAGGGCAGGGTTGCCACTAAGGATGGTGGGTGGGTGGGTGTCGGCAGGGGTGCACTCTCCGATGGAAAAACAAAGTCTTTGTTGGTGGTCTTCTGGCAGGGGGAGAAGATGTCTTCGCCTGGGAAAGCTGGAGATGCCCAGACTCAGTCCTGCACCAGGTCTTAACGATGTTTAATGGAAATTAACCACTTCACCTAGGCAGCTCCAGCTGTCCCAGGCCAGGCAATAGAAGGGGCTGTTTGATAGTGGTGTGTGTGGCCTAGTGTTCTACAAGAGCCACACACACACACAGACACCCCTTGGTGTTCCGGTCTTCTTTCCTCCCCCCACCTACAGTACAAAGTCTTTTGGAGAGTGCACCAAATAACACCCACCTGCAGATGTTCAGTGAAGATGTCCTTCTCTCCTTCCAAGCAGTTGATGGTGGGTGTTGGTTGTTGCTTCTCTCCCCTCTCTCCCTCTCCTGGAATGGAGGCCAATTTGGGGAGGCAGTGATGGAAAGGCCTCTCCTCTGGTCGGTGTTGGCCTCCTTTTTCCCTCTCCTCTCCTCTGTCCTCTCCCTCCAGGCACCTCAGTAGTTGTTGTTGTAGTTGTTGTTGTGGTAGTGGTGGTCTGTGGTTTCTCCTTCTCCTCCTCTCCCTGGTCAGGGGACCACCACTTTCCACTCTCCTGGTTTGGCTGCTCCTTCTCCTCCTGCTGACTGAGGCAGCTCTAACAGGAGGGCAACGTCAAACTGAAAAACAGAAGCCTGCTAGGGCCTTTTATACAGGGGTGGTCACTGCCGGTACTGCAGTCTAAAACCAGTTCTTCCCTTAAAGGTACATACACAACAATTCCTCCCCTTTTAGAAAAACAGTACATTGTGGCGTTGCCACATTGGGGAAACACTGTGTGTATGTAGATAAACCTGTATAATCCCCTTTTAACTGCTGTATTCCCCTCCCCCCGCAAGACAGTTGCAAGCTGAGAGGAATAAGGCATGTTCAGACTTGCCTGCTGCTGAGAGAAGGAAAACCAATCAGGTTCCAGCAGGTGACCAATCCGTGAGTCATCACAGGTTCGCGGACTGTACGAATTCAGTACTGTATTGTGAGAGTTGGAGTAAAGACCTATTTCTTGTAGCTCGCTGTGTTGCCTATTTCTTTACGCGGGAGACTGTAGTCTCCCACATTGGTGACCCCGATGTGATGGTCAATGGGGATGGTCAATTTCTATCACCGTTTCGTGCCCAAGGCCGCCTCACTCATGCGCCCCCTCTACGAAGCCACCAGGGGCAAAACGGGCAAAGAGCAACTCACCTGGTCCAGTGAGATGGTGACAGCCTTCCACCAGACCAAAAGCGCCTTGGCCAACGCCACACTACTGGCCCACCCCATCCCGGGCGCCAAGACCGCCCTCACCACGGATGCCTCGGATTACGCCGTCGGCGCTGTCCAGCAACAGTGGGTCGAAGGCGCGTGGCAGCCACTGGCATTTTTCAGCCGACAGCTGCGCAAGAATGAGCAGGCCTACAGCACATTCGACAGAGAGCTCCTGGCCCTGTTCCTGGCAATCCGGCACTTCCGTTTCCTCCTGGAAGGCCGGCCGTTCACCGCATTCGTGGACCACAAGCCGCTCACTTTCACCATGGCCAAAGTAACTGAACCCTGGCCCGCGCGCCAACAGCGCCAACTCAACTTCATCTCGGAGTTCACCACGGACATCCGCCACATCGCCGGCAAGGACAATTTGGTGGCCGACTGCCTCTCAAGACCCTCGCCCCATGCAGTGCACCTGGGCGTCGACTACGCCAGCATGGCGAGAGACCAGGCCGCCGACGCGGAGATCCAGGCCCTCAGGACGTCAGCCACCAGCCTCACTCTGGCCGACATCCACTTCCACGCAGCCGGCACAACCCTCCTGTGCGACGTCTCAGTCCCCTCGCCTAGGCCGGTCGTCCCATCCGCCTGGCGCAAGCGAGTTTTCGACATCATCCACGGCCTCTCACATCCAGGGATGTGTGCGACTCAGAAACTCATGTCCGCCAAGTTCACCTGGCCTGGACTCCACAAGGATGTGAGAGACTGGACCAACACATGCGTGGCGTGTCAGCGCACTAAGGTCCAGCAGCACACCAAGGCGCCATTGGAGTGTTTCCCGGTGCCCGAGAGGCGTTTCGACCACGTCCATGTCGATCTGGTAGGCCCCTTGCTGCCGTCGCACGGTTTCACACACCTGCTCACGATCGTCGACCGCACCACCAGATGGCCCGAGGCAGTCCCCCTCGCCTCCACCACCATGACCGACATCGCGCGAGCATTCGTCTCGACATGGGTGGCCCAGTTCGGCGTGCCGACCGACATATCCTCGGACAGAGGCCCCCAGTTCACCTCCCACTTGTGGAATGCCATCACCGCCGGCCTCGGCACCAAGTTGCACAGGACAACAGCCTACCACCTGCAGGCCAACGGGATCTGCGAGCGCTTTCATCATTCCTTGAAAGCCTCCCTCCGCGCCAGCCTGGCCGACACCAGCTGGATCGACAAACTACCCTGGGTCCTCCTGGGATTGCGCACCGCGCCCAAAGAGGACCTCCGCGCCTCCGTGGCCGAGATGGTCTACGGCCAACCGCTCAGAGTAACAGGCGACTTCCTCCCCCTGACAAAGGAGCCGTGGTCGGCCGCCAGACAGCTTTCCCTGCACCAGGACGCGGCCCAGCAATTCTGTCCAGTGCCCACTTCGCAACACGGCCCGCAGCCGTCCTACGTGCCTCGAGACTTACGACATGCGGAGTTCGTCTTCGTGCGCCGGGACACGCACAGAGGCCCGCTGCAGGCACCATACACCGGCCCCTTCTCAGTATTGGAGATGAGGGACAAAGCTTTTCTTATCGACGTCGGCGGGAAGCCGGGCCTTATTTCAGTCGACCGCCTCAAACCGGCGCACCTGGACCTCAGCTTCCCGTTTCGTCCGGCTCTCCCCCCACGGCGGGGCAGACCTCCCGCGTTGGCGGCGGCCCCACAAGAGGACCAAGACACGCCAGAACCTTACTTCCCGGCCGCCGCCCCACCTTCGCCGGCAGCCCGTCCAGCCAGCCCACCGGCAGACCAGCTGCCAGACCAGCTGACGAACCAACCGGCCGACCTCCCAGACAGCCCTCCTCACACGCCAGATGGCTACAACAGCCGCTACGGCCGTTTGGCCAAACCTCCGCAGAGACTGACTTTTACAGTTAACGAGGATTCTGGGGGGGCGTATGTGGCATTGCCACATTGGGGAAACACTGTGTGTATGTAGATAAACCTGTATAATCCCCTTTGAACTACTGTATTCCCCTCCCCCCGCAAGACAGTTGCAAGCTGAGAGGAATAAGGCATGTTCAGACTTGCCTGCTGCTGAGAGAAGGAAAGCCAATCAGGTTCCAGCAGGTGACCAATCCGTGAGTCATCACAGGTTCGCGGGCTGTACGAATTCAGTACTGTATTGTGAGAGTTGGAGTAAAGACCTATTTCTTGTAGCTCGCTGTGTTGCCTATTTCTTTACGCGGGAGATTGTAGTCTCCCACAACATAACATTCATTTTTAACAACTAAATAATAACTAATTACAATTTTCTGGATGCTATATACATCAACTGAAATAATCATTTATAAGTTCAGTCTTTGAGGAGGCTTCCTGATCCTGACTGGATAGCGCCTTTCTCAAGTATCCTGTTCTTGCGGCGGAGTTGATTCTGGTTCATTGTCATTGGTTGGTTCGTCAGCTTCCAATACCAGTGCTTCTGAGGTAGACGCAATCTGTACTTCGGGTTGATTACCAGGTGCAACTTCTCGTGGTATGGATTTGGCTTGTTCCTGTGACTCTAGAATCTGGTCAGCATGGCGCCTCACGATGCTCTCTCCAATGTCCACTGTGTACATTAGTGGTCCCTGCTGTGTGCATATCGTTCCTGGCTGCCATTTTTCTGTTCGGTAGTCGCGGGCCAAGACTGGTTGCCCTATCTTGAAGCTCCTGGTTGGCTTCTCATTTATGTGCTGGAAATGCTTATCCTCAACATCTCGTCTTATGTTTGGTTTGAGCAAATCCAGGCGACATCTTAGCCTTCGGTTGAAGAACAGTACGGCTGGAGCTTAGTTGGTGACTGCATGTGTCGCATTCCGGTAAGCAAACAAGAAATTATCCACCTTGTGTTGTAGTGGTATGTCGTCATTATACATCGCATTTATGGCCTTTTTAAAGGTCTGAACAAACCTCTCAGCCAATCCATTTGTGGCTGGATGATATGGGGCAGATGTGTAATGTTTCACCCCATTATTCCTCAGAAACCTCTGGAAATCCTCAGACACAAACTGTGGCCCATTGTCGGAGCAAATCTGTTCTGGCAACCCATTCCTGGCGAAGATGGTCCTTAGGACTGCAATAGTTTTCTCCGTGGTGGTGGAGGACATTTTAATGACCTCTGGCCATTTCGAATGGGCGTCCACAGCGATTAGAAACATTGGCCTAGAAATTGAGTTTTGGCTTAGCCAGGGCTTTAGCGCCGGAAGTTAGTGCCGGCGCTAAGTCCCCCTGCGCGCGCCAAAAATTCAGCAGGGCCGCGCCCAAACGGCTGCCGGCGCTACTGAAGGGTCTTTGCGGCGTTAAATCGGCGCTAACTGCCGTTTCGCGCCGCAATTCCGGCGCTGCGGCACCCGATGCGGTGCGGCAGGCTCGGGAAGTGCAGGCCTCCTCCTTCCCTTAAGGAGGAGCTGCCTGCACCCGATCGCGGCCCGCGAAATCTTTTAAAAAATGAGCCCGGCACCTCGGACAAGTGCCGGGCTTGCTTCTGTTCCGGGGGGGGGGGGGGGAAAGTCCGGGGAGGGAGCTGCGGCCAGGCGGCCGGCGGGAAAGCGGCCGGCCGCCGCGGGGCCTTTAATGCGCCGGCGCAAAGATTCGTAAGACTCTGTTGCCAGAGTCTTAGTTGCGGCTGTCACGGGCGAGGCGGCCGCAACTGAATTTCGGCGCTGGGGCCCGTCGGCATGGCAACCGGGACGCTGCGCACACCGATGACGTCATCGGTGCCGGCGCAGCGCTACCGGTCTACTGCGGCGTAAGGGCCCCAGGCAATTTCGGCGCCGGCGCCAAATGCAGCGCTAGGCCCTCTAGCGCCGCAAAATCGGCGCTAAGGGCACTCAATTTCTAGGCCATTGAGTCCATAAATGGACCAGCAAAATCAATGTGTACCCGTTGCCATGGAGATGAGGGCCACTCCCATGGATGTAGCGGGGCCTGTGGTGGAGCGTTTTGGACCTTCTGGCGTCCTGTGCATCTCTTGGTCATATCCTCGATTTCTTTATCGATTCCCGGCCACCACACAAACGCCCTGGCTAGGCTCTTAATTTTTACCCCTCCCAGATGACCCTCATGAAGCTCATTGAGCACTCTATCTCTCAACTTAGGTGGAATTACCACTCGGGATCCACACATCAAGGTTCTCCAGCACACTGACAGCTGTTCTCTCCTTGGCGAGAATGCTGGCAACAGTGAGTCGCCATGTGCTGGCCATCCCTTCACCGTCAAATCAAAGACCCGAGAGAGGGTCAGGTCATTTCGGGTTTCCTTCTCTATACTTGAGTTTGTAACAGGCAAACATTCGACTATGGTTGCATGGAATATCTCCACAGGGTCCACTGCAGGTGCTTCTTCTACCGTAGGCAACGGTAGGCGCGACAGCCCATCAGCGTTTCCATGCTGTTTCGTACCCTTGCACTCTATGTCGTACTGATGTTCCCCTAGAAAAGGTGACCATCTTTGCAGCCGTTGCGCCATCATCACCGGAACGCCCTTCTTTGGGTTAAAAATGGAGACCAGGGGCTGATGATCAGTCAGCAGGGTGAATTTCTGCCCGTGCAGATAGTCATAGAGTCATAGGCCTAGAAATTCAGCTGTTTGCGCCAGACGTTAGCGCCAGATTTCCGGCGCTATCCACTTAGCGCCCGGGCACCGCCGGATCTGCGCCTACACCGAAATTCAGCTGGGCTTTAGCGCCGGCGCAAAGTGTTAGCGCCCGGTCAGCTGCGCGCGCATCTTATGACGTCATTCCGTCGTGCAACGCCGTTTGTGCGCCCCAAACCGGAAATTCAGTGGCGCCCGGCCGATGTTGGCGTGGCGCTACTAAGAACTGTGAAATGGAACTCAACAGAGGCCCTGTGGGATTCGGGGAGCGCTAATTAAAGGGCACATCCACTCACCCATAAAAGCTAGCCATTTCGCTGCAATGACTTGACTGGTTTGGATTTCTGCACAGAGAGCAAGGCACAGAGATTACTGATTTCGGACACCATAGGAGAGGTATTTTTGGCTTCTAGCCAGTGCTTTGACATTTGCATCCTTGTGATTTTGCTGGTTGGAACTTTGTAATGGGGGCTGCATGGGGGGCCAACCCTCAGTTGCGACATTTTGTGCGAAGGGCTGGCAGACGCTTTGAGAGAGGGCCAGGCATGGCTAGACGCAGAGGGGCCATTAGGCGTCGCCAACGTAGGCCTTACCCAGTCAGGCAATACCGGGAGCAGGTCTCATATCTCACCATGACTGCGGCGCATTGTGTTAAGAGGCTGCGCTTCAGAAGGGAGGTGGTTGAAGAGATCTGCCAGCGGCTTCATGCAGATTTGCAGCCACAGCTCATGTCCAGGGCGTCTCTCTCGGTGGAAGTGAAGGTCACGGTGGCTCTCAGCTTTTATGCAAGCGGCTCCTTCCAAGCCGCTGCTGGGGACATCGCGACCACCTCCCAGTTCGCCGCGCATCGCTGCATCCGACAGGTCACCGAAGCACTTTTCGCGAGGAGCCACCAATTCATCTCCTTCCCCATGACCCAACACAAGCAGGAGCAGCGTGCATTCGGATTTGCCAGGATCGCGGCCTTCCCCATGGTGCAGGGCGCCATTGACTGCACGCATGTGGCTATGCGGCCACCTATCCGCAATGCCGAGCAAGACCGCAACCGGAAGGGCTACCATTCCCTAAATGTGCAGCTGGTGTGTGACCACAGGCAGCGCATCCTAGCTGTCAATGCCCGCTTCCCAGGAAGCATCCACGATGCCTTTATCCTGCGACAGACTACTGTGGCTGACATGTTCCAGGCACAGCCTCAACCAAGGGGATGGCTTCTCGGGGACAAGGGCACCCTTTGTGCACATGGCTCATGACCCCGCTCCGCGCGCCCAGGACCCCAGCGGAGCTGGCATACAACGAAAGCCATCAAGCCACAAGGAACCTAATAGAGCAAACGATAGGCGTCCTCAAGCAACGGTTCCGTTGCCTGGATCGTTCGGGCGGGTCTCTTCAGTATTCGCCGGATAGAGTCTCCCAGTTCATCGTGGTCTGCTGCATGCTCCACAACCTGGCTATCCGCAGGACTCAGGCACTGCCACCTGACATTGGGCCACCACCTCAGGAGGACGAGCAGGAGGACCCTGAGGAGGAGCAGCACCAGGCCAGGAGGGAGCGACAAGGTCCAAGGGCCGTCCGCCGGGGGCTTATTGCTCGACACTTCTAGGCCCCCTGTCAGGGAATGGCCTGGCCCACTGAACGCAGCCGCTTCGCAAGCCCTCAGCCGGTTAACCCAACAACCACTTGAAACATGACACCTGCACATGGTGAATAAATAAACATCTTTATTTGAAAACCTCAGGGCCCTTCCCACATGGAAGAGCAAAACAGAGAAGACCCCCAAAAAACAGTAACAAACTTCTGTCACTCCCAAAACCTGGGGAGGACTAACATAACATCAGCATCCAAATGGCCTCGTCACTGGCCTAACAAAAACAAGCCCCCCCAGCAACACAAAGACCCCCATAAAACAAAAACACATAATGCCCCCCAGAACAGAAGCCCCCGCATCACCCAAACCCTCGGTGAACACACTCTATTGGGTGTGGCGAGAGGGCGAGTGTGTGGACAGGCGTCTTTTGCCCCGGCCCGTCCTGCTGCTGCGCCTCAAGCTGGGCCGTGAGGCTGTGCCGAGGCTGGGGGAAGGATCCTCAGGGCGACAAGGCGTCTCGCCAGATGCCCTTGGGGGTCGGCCTACACGAGGGCGGGCCCGGGAGGGGCCGGCTGGTGGCTGCTGCAGCTGTGGGTGGCCCTCTTCACTGCCTGCAGCAGCTCCTTGCACCGTGGCTGGGGGAGTGGCAGGCTCGCCTGCACCAATGGGTACAAGGTGGGTGATGCCAGGCGCGCGCTGGTCGCCAGACACACGTGCACTCGGGCGGCCTGGCCGGGGAGCAAGCGCGCCAAACTGTGGGTGGCCAGACCGGTGTGTGGCAGCAGGGCGGCGCCTGGCCTGGCGACGCCTCCCCGCCAGTGCGAGGGTCGCAGAAGTCAGTGCCCCAACTGCGCCGGCATGTGCCCGCATCTGCAGTCCCATTGTCTGGACAGCACCTCTCAGCTGGCGAGTGGCGTGCTGCGCTGCCTCGAGTTGCTCGACCCCCCTCTCATGCGCTGCCACAAGGAGCTCCACCCCCCTGGCGTGCGCTGCAGCGAAAACCTCGAGGCCCCTGGCCTGGGCTTGGCCGAAAGCCACCACACTTTGAGAGAGGCTTTCGATGGCCTGAGGCATCTGTGCCAGCACCTCCATGATTTCCACGTGGCGGCGCTCCGACGCCGCCGACATCTCGTCCAGGAGGCGCACCTCCTGGGCGACGTCCGAGTCCGGACTGGAAAGCGCCTCCACCCTCTGGCCAGAAGGCTGGCGTGCCGCCGGAGCGCTGCCGCGTGCGGCCACGCCACTGACACCAGGTTCTGCCCTCCCCTCCACCGCCTCCCCCCTCTGGGCAGAAGGGTCGCGTGCCGCCGGAGCCTTGCCGCGGGCGTCCATGCCACTGGGACCAGGTTCGGGGCTCCCCTCCCCCGCCTCCCCCTGGCTCTCCGGCACGCCAGACGTATCCCCTTCATTGGCATGTCCTGGAGCGGAGGAGGGTTCCCCCGAGGTGGCGCCTTCCTGCTGCTCCTCCACGTCCTCCTCCTCCGAGGGCCTGGCTGTGTGGGCTTCAGGGAGCACCTCCTCCTCACCAGCTGAAAGCAGGAAGGCACAAGTGTAGCTTTAGAGTGAGGACAGGCCGACAGCGAGGGAGGCCGCACTGGTGCATTATGCGCATTTATCGGCCACTGGGGAAGGATGTAGATCTGATGCGCGAGGGCAAGGATAGAGGTGCAGCCGGTCCTGTCCTTACCAGTGGGCTCCAGTATAGGGTCGGCGTCGCCGATCGCCACAGGCCCAATCACCGGGTGCCGCAGCAGTCGGGCCACCCTCTCTTCCAGAGGCGTCAGCTCCTGGAACTCGCGAGGGCCTCCACCAGTGACACGGAGGCTCCTGGCGTTCCTCGCCAGCTTGGCCTGCAAGAGAAAGGAGGGCGTCTAAGTACAGTGTGGTGCCCCGTTGCTGTGTGTGAGGCCTCCCATGGTGGAATAGCTTGCACAGTGTGGTGCCCTGTAGCTCTGTGTGAGGCCTCCCATGGTGGAATAGCTTGCACAGTGTGGTAAGTGCAGAAAGAGCTCTTGATTAACATGCAAGTGCCATTGCAGCGGCAGCAGGGCTGGCCATTAGACCTTGGATGTCCCTTTGGCCCTAATGGGAGGTGCACATGCAAGGATGAGGGGGACATTGGAAAGGGTACTCACCTTGACCAGCCGACATAGGTCGTTGTATTTCTTGCGGCACTGGTCCGCACTCCTGGGAACATCTGAGCTGGAGGAGACCCTCCGGGCAATTTTGGTCCAGGCCTCCCTGAACTGGCTCCTGGGAACCTTCCTGCCACTAGCCGGGCAAACGACCCGCCTTCTTTTGCGCACCCCATGAAGGAGCACACCCAGCGCATGCTCAGAGAAGCGTTCGGCTCTTTCACGGGCCCTCTCCATGTCCTCCAGGCGTTGATATGCCACACAACCACTCCTGAGGCCTAGTTGCAGGGCTACAGCATGCAGGGCGTGGCTGCAGTCAAAGTTGACCCTTCCCCCTTTAAGAGCTGGCCGGCGTCAGGGTGTCTGCTGACACTCACCACATGATCGCACCTGCGCTGCGCCCGGAATCGGCGTTATTAGGCTGCATCGCCGGATTAGCGCCTGAACACAGGGTTCCAACGCCTTGTGCAGCGCTCGGCCAAAAAGTTGGCCAAATCTACTGAATTTCGGCGAGCTCGCCTGCACTTTCCGGCGGGCGCTAAATTTGACGAGCGCCCGACTTTAGCGCCGCAATAGCGTCAGAACTGAATTTCTAGGCCATAGAGTTTTACAGCACAGAAAGAGGCCCTTCGGCCCATCGTGTCTGCGCTGCCCATCCATCCCTGTCCAGTCTAATCCCATTTTCCAGCATTTGGTCCATAGCCTTGTATGCAATGGCATTTCAAGTGCTCATCCAAATGCTTCTTGAATGTTGTGAGGGTTCCTGCCTCTACCACCCTTTCAGGCATTGAGTTCCACATTCCAACCACCCTCTGGGTGAAAAAGTTCCTCCTCAAATCCCCTCTAAATCTCCTGCGCCTTACCCTGAATCTGTGCCCCCTTGTTATTGACCCCCCTACTAAGGGGAAAAGTTCCTCTTTATCTACCCTATCTATGCCCCTCATCATTTTGTACACCTCAATCAGGTCCCCCCTCAGCCTTCTTTGCTCCAAGGAAAACAACCCCAGCCTGTCCAGCCTCTCTTCATAGCTGAGGCGCTCCATCCCAGGTAACATCCTGGTGAATCTTCTCTGCACCCTCTCCAAAGCAATCACCTCCTTCCTATAGTGAGGCGACCAGAACTGCACACAGTACTCCAGCTGTGGCCTCACCAGCGTTTTGTACAGCTCCATCATAACCTCCCTGCTCTTATATTCTATGCCTCGGCTAATGAAGGCAAGTATCCCATATGCCTTTTTAACCACCTTATCTACCTGTTCCGCTGCCTTCAGGGATCTATGTACATGTACACCAAGGTCCCTCTGACCCTCTGTACTTCCTAGGGTCCTACCACTCATTGTGTATTCCCTTGCCTTATTTGTCCGTCCAAAATGCATCACCTCGCACTTTTCAGGGTTAAATTCCATTTGCCACTTTTCCGCCCATCTGTCCAACCCGTTTATATTGTCCTGTAGCCTGAGGCTTTCCTCCTCGCAATTTACCACCCCACCAATTTTCGTGTCATCTGCGAACTTACTGATCATACCTTTTACATTCTCATCCAAATCATTTATGTAGATCACAAACAACAAGGGACCCAGCACCGATCCCTGAGGTACCCCACTGGACACAGGCTTCCAGTCACAAAAGCAACCTTCGACCATCACCCTCTGCCTCCTGCCACTCAGCCAGTTTAGGATCCAACGCGCCAAGGCACCCTGGATCCCATGGGCTCTTACCTTCTTGACCAGTCTCCTATGCGGGACTTTGTCAAAAGCTTTACTGAAGTCCATGTAAACCACATCCACAGCATTTCCCTCATCCACCCCCCTAGTGATTGAACTTCTTCACCCCCCACACCAGGCTGAGGGCCTCCCTGTCAATCTGGGCGTAGTTACGCTCGGCTGAAGTTAGCGAGCGCGACGCAAAGGCCATTGGCCTCTCTGAACCGTCAAGGAATTTGTGTGACAGCACCGCTCCAATGCCGTAGGGTGACGCATCACATGCCAACCGAATTGGTAGTGTTGGGTTGTAGTGGGCCAATACTTCTTTTGAAGTGATTAGGCATTTACATTCCTGAAAGGCACGCTTACACTCATCACTCCATTTCCATGTTACTCCAGTTTGCAGCAGGGCATTCAGTGGGTGCAGAATTGTAGATAAATTCGGCAAGAACTTATGGTAGTAGTTCACCAACCCGAGGAACGACCTCAGTTGCGACACATTTTCCGGTGCTGGAGCCTTGACTACAGCCTCAATCTTGTCCGGCGACTTATGCAACCCTTCCTCATCAATCATGTGGCCACAATACGAGATTTGTCTCCTGAAGAACTCGCATTTGGGGCGGTTGGCTCGTAACCCATATTCCTGTAATCTCGTGAGCACCTGCTCCAAGGTGTTCACTGTCATTTTCGCCCGTAACCAGGATGTCGTCCAAATAACACTGGGTCCCCGGGATCCCTTGCAGGACTTGTTCCATCGCCCTCTGCCAAATAGCCGGGGCTGATGTTACCCCGAATACCAGTCGATTGTACTGGTAAAGGCCTTTGTGAGTGTTTATCGTGAGGTATTTTCTAGATGCTTCTTCCTTCTCCATTTGTAGATACGATTGGGCCAGATCAATCTTTGTAAAACATTTCCCTCCATATAGTGAGGCGAAAATATCTTCTATCCGCGGAAGTGGATACTGTACTGTGTGCAGGACTGGGTTCACAGACACCTTGCAGTCCCCACAGATGCGAACCTTCTTCGGCTCCCCAGGCGAGCTGCTCAATGCTTTCTTCATTACAGGAACGATGGGTGTGGCCCACTCACTCCAGTCCACTTTGGACAGCACACCCGAATGCTCCAGACTCTCCAGTTCAGCTTCAACGGCTGGGCGGATCGCGTGTGGCGGTTTGCTTTATCTTCAATCATTATGGTTGCCTTTACTCCTTTTAGAGTCCCAAGTCCTTGTTGGAACACCTCTTCCGCGTCAGATAGAATTTGTGACAGACGTGCAGGTGCGACGTCATCATTCTTTTTGTCAGTCACAGTTAGCGCCTGAATGGAATGCTAATCCAATTGTATTTTTCGGATCCATTCACGTCCCAATAATGGTGGTCCTCCATCTCGTAGTATATACATATATAGTTTCTGTGTTTCCTTGCCTTTATATTTAACTGGCACCCTTATTTTTCCTCTGGGGTAGACCTTTTGCCCCGTGTATGTCTTCAATACAATGGACGTGTCCTTTAAGGGTATGTGTGAGAATAGCCGCTCATAGTCTCGTCGATTCATGACAGTTAGGGCTGATCCTGTGTCCAATTCCATCTTTACTGGGGACCCTGCTATCATGAGGGTGACCCAAATGGTTCGGTGATCCTCCTTTGCGATCACGTTGTGTAACTTTAGACAACTTAGTCTCCTGCTCCCGGAGTCCTTATCACTCTCCTAATCTTCCGAACTACTGTCTGTCAGTTTCTTTACTTTCCTGTACTGTTCCTTAGTAGTTTTTGTCGTGTTGGTTTTCTTCCCCGACCTGCAGACTCTTGCTATATGTCCCATTTTTCCACATTGCCTGCATACTTTGTCCTTAAACCAGCAGTCCTTCTGCTCATGGGTTGTTCTGCCGCAGCGATAGCACCTTTCTGCTCCATACGCCATTTCATTAGTGCTGTATTCTTGTGGCTTCTGTTGTATTTCCACAGCTCCCCGTGCTGCTGCTTCGTAGGATACTGCCACGCTGAAAGCCTGTTCTAGCGTCAGGTCCTTTTTCGAAAGAAGTCGTTTCTGGGTTCCTTCACTCTGGAGCCCGCAGACAAACTTATCCCGTAAGGTGTCTGCCAGTCCTGCTCCGAACTGGCAGTGCTTCGATAACTTGCGTAGTTCCGTAAGATAGTCAGCATTGCTCTCATCTTTGTGCTGGTTTCTTTTATAGTACTTGAATCTTTCTGCTATCAGCAGCGGTGTAGGGTTTAGGTGTTCCTGTAAGATATTAACAATCTCCTCAAACTTTTCTCCATTGGTTTAGCTGGGGTAATTAAATTCCGCAATAGGCCGTACGTACTCGTGCCCATCAAATTCAATAATACCGACGCCCTCTTTCCATCGGCCACCTCATTTGCCTTGCAGTACACTTCAATTCTTTCCACATACGTGGTCCAGTCTTCTACCTCGTTGTCGAAAGCAGTGATACTGCCACTTTTCGGCATCTTGGGTGATTTAAAATGGTGCCTCCCGTGCTTTTTCTTCTTCCCCAATGGAATAAAATGGCGCCTCCCGCGCTTTTCCTTCTTCCCCTTGCTGCCACGCTGCTCCTAGCGTTCTACAGGGTAATGGCGGCGACCCGCGGCTTCGACGCGTCTCGCTTTCCTTCCCCCCATTTATTTTCTCTCCGCTGCCCGGTTCTTGAGCACCGACCGCGCCCTGTGCGCTCCACCCTCTCTCTCTTGTTTTCTTTTCCCGGCGACGCTGCGCGGCCCATTTTGTAGAGCCGCTCGATCGAGCTTGAGCCTGCCGCAGTCCGGAAGGGTCAGCGGACTACCTGCTACCAGCACGATTTGCTGGAACACCTTAACTGGGGAGCCAAGCACAGCTCTCCACAGCCTCTCCCGCAATTCTCCGAACACCAATGAATCCTTTGGGCGGTTGCCCGCGGTCGACGCCCGTTGCTCAGACTACGACCTCCAAGAAACCTCCTCTCAGGGTGAGATCCCCGTGAGATGATGCAACACTGCAGGTGAGTTCGAACTTACTAGTCGCCACTGTAAAGTCCGCGCCTCAATAATACAAGGACTTCGGGAGAACAGTTTAACAGGTACTTTACTGAACAGGAGGGCAACGTCGTACTGAAAAACAGAAGCCTGCTAGGGCCTTTTATACAGGGGTGGTCACTGCCGGTACTGCAGTCTTAAACCAGTTCTTCCCTTAAAGGTACATACACAACACCTACCACTACAACATTTCTATTTACTCCCCCCTCTTGAATGGCCCCCCGTTCCACGGTGCTGTGGCCAGGTTGCTCATCCTCCAGGTTGGTCTTCCTGTCAAACTTATGAACGGGCATTCCCTGCTCCGATTGGCTTTCCATGGCCCACGTGATCCCAGAGGATGCTTCAAACTAACTGCGCCCCTGGGATACGCAAACACTGAGCGCCGGCAGTTGGAGGAGGCCCAGGATCGGAATCTCACGCGGGCCCACAGCTCAACGGCCGCGCGCAAGGTAAGTGCAGGTCGGGGGCTTGCACCCGCGGGAAGCCCCCGACCTGAATTTCTGGGCCATTGCGTAAAGCTCCCTCTACACAATCCCCATCAAACACTCCCAGGGCAGGTGCAGCATGGTTTAGATACAGAGTAAAGCTCCCTCTACACTGCCCCATCAAACACTCCCAGGGCATGTACAGCACGGGTTAGATACAGAGTAAAGCTCCCTCTACACTGTCCCATCAAACACTCCCAGGGCATGTACAGCACGGGTTAGATACAGAGTAAAGCTCCCTCTACACTGTCCCATCAAACACTCCCAGGGCAGGTACAGCACGGGTTAGATACAGAGTAAAGCTTCCTCTACACTGTCCCATCAAACACTCCCAGGGCAGGTACAGCACGGGTTAGGTACAGAGTAAATCTCCCTCTACACTGTCCCATCAAACACTCCCAGGGCAGATACAGCACGGGTTAGATACAGAGTAAAGCTCCCTCTACACTGTCACATCAAACATTCCCAGGGCAGGTACAGCACGGGTTAGACACAGAGTAAAGCTCCCTCTACACTGTCACATCAAGCATTCCCAGGGCAGGTACAGCACGGGTTAGATGCAGAGTCGGTCCGCTCCCGCTGCTATTGGGAGCAGTATCGGGAGTGGACTGAGCTGGGAGGGAACCGGCGGTAGTGGAGCGAGTAAATAAAGCCTGAGACTCGAGGCCCAGACCGAGCTGTTGAGAGCAGTAGCGGGAGCGGAACCACTTTCGAATCAATTCGAAAAACAGGGTAAAAAAATCAAAGTGTGACATCACAGGGAAGCAGGGACGTGATTGGTCGGTGAGTGTTTCTCTTTTTTTCTCCCTCTACACTAGGGCATTGGTTTAACTGAGAGCCGGGAAATTAAACATTTCAATCGGGCTAAGTAAAACAGTAAATGAATTAATAATAAGATTATTAGTTAAAGTTAAACTCGGACTTGAGGGCTAGGTTACTGTAAAGTCCTAAACAAAGAACTAAATTTAATAACTTAAAGAAGGTTATTACCTAGATTAAAAACTAGACAATTGAGTGATAATTCAAAACTTGAAAACCTAATTAGTTAAATAAAATCCAATAGAGATGTCAGGGTAGGTGATGTGTTGCAGCTGTAGCACGTGGGAGCTGGCGGACCCCAGTGTGATCCACAGCGACCACATCTGCAGTAAGTGTCTGAAGCTCGGGGAACTTCGGCTCCGAGTTGATGGGCTGGAGTCTGAGCTTTGGACACTGTGATACATCAGGGAGGGGGAGAGTTACCTGGACACTTTGATCCAGAAGGCAGTCACACCCCCTTAGGTTATGTACTTCAGATTTGGCCCATGGTGAGGGACAGGAGGATGTGACTATGCGTAAGGCAGGTATTGCAGGATATGCGGGATTTCCCCTCGGCCCGTCCAACAGGTTATGGAGTTCGGACTTGAGACTTATGCGAAATTACACCAGACACACGGTGTCATGAATCTTATCATGACTCATGAAGTAACAATGGGCGGCCAGCTGGTGGCGTCGTCCAGGGAAAGTCTAAATACTCGGGCGTGGGCCCAGCTTGTTCAGGACGTTTCTGTAACCAGGAACTAGTGATGTAACTAGAATCTCATGGTTGTGAAACAGTTGATTAAAGTCTTGTTTTATACTCAAACCAAGCACCCAGTCGTCTTTTTACATCACATGGGGTCTGCTTTTAACCTTTTATTGTTCCTAAGGCAGATTCAAAACCCCAACCACTATTCCAGCAGTCCACCAATAATGTTACAGGAAGTCATACATACAGCCACCCGCAGATGATCAGTCCAGTGTTGATTGTAGGCCACGCCCTTTCAACTGCAGCTCTTAAAATTGAGACCATCAGCCAGGCCCCTCCTTCCGACTGCAGTGCCGATATTTTTTGTCACTGGTTTTTATACAGTTTTCCTTGTTTTTCCAGTAAGTCAATCATTCAGAAATGTTGAAATGTTCATTTAGTGTTCGACCTGAGTTGTTTGAGCTGTCAAACTTTCACACACACACTATCCATTAGTTGCCTTTTATCAAAGCCCAAAATTGTTCATTCACTCATAAAGTTTACAAAAATGGCAGAAAACCACTTGGTCACAGTTCATGTGTTACGTCGTATCCTGCATTTCAAAACTTCAAAGGTTTGACTCCTCCCCTTTAGCCACCAAAAATCGTTCTACAATTTTGTAGCCTATGTTGTTATGGACACGATGGGCTGGATTTTGATACTGGGGTGGGCTGGGGTCGTGTGATCCGAATTTTGTGTTAGCCACCCGATTCTAAATCGATGTGGGAGAATTATGTGATTTTAACTTAATTGGCCAATTGAGTTCCAACGTGTGGGAACCCATGGCCAATGAGTTTTTCCAGTCTGAAAGTCGCCTCCGATGAAGTCATCATTGCTGCTGCATTTAAGGTCTGCAACAAGCCTTGCTTCTTCTAAAGACTGCCAACCTTTTGGCCTTTGCAGTGAGAGGCACCTGCAGGAAGAATGGCCAGCCAGAGACCTAGGTCTGCCCCCCGCTTCGATGATGTTGCCCTGCAGGCTTTAGTTGAGGGAGCAAGAGCACATAAAGAGGTGCTCTTCCCTTCTTCAGGGAGGGAGAAGTCTCCCCAGCAGATCAAGGCTGTGTGGATCCAGGTGGCCCAGGAGGTCAACTCATTGTCAGTAACCCGCAGAACCTGGCTTCAGTGCAGGAAGAGCTTTCATGACCTTCTGCGCACTGGAAAAGTGAGTATGAATTTCCCATCACCCTCAATCTGATCCCCATTGCCTTTCCTCACCAGCACTCAGCTTTAACAATCTCTTCCTCCACATCCCACTTGACACTGACATCCCTGCATCCTTACCCATTCCCTTTCTCTCTATGGTCACATTCACCTAACTATTCGACTATGCAGCCCTCACACTCCCTATCACTGTGATGCTATGAAAACATCTGACAACACACAGGGAGGGCCCTTGGTCTTGCCACCTCACTCCAACTTCATCTCTTGCTAAGCATCTATGCTATGGATTCTCTACACTCACTCCTTCATTCTCACTCAACCTCCACTTGTCTCCCTCATTGCAGGAAAAGAGAGCTCACAATAAAAGGGAAAGAGCGAGGACAGGAGGAGGCCCACCATCAGTAGCCCACCTCACCCCCTGGGAGGAGGCGGTCCTGGAGATCGTGGGACTGGAGGACGATGTGCAAGTGGGGGACAGACAGACAGGTGCATCACAGCAAGCTGGTGACAGAATAGTTTTCCATCTCTCTCAATGACATTGCATGAGTCGCTGATAATGATTCTGAAGCTCTAACGGATGGACTTATGATCATCTGCAATATGAAATGTGCATGTAACCTTGGCATCACATCTCTGACTCTTTCCTTTACTCCCCCACAGGACCATTGACAGCACCCGTCCCCACTAGCCAGGAGGAAGAGCCTGAGCATCCAGGCTCCTCAGAGGAAGCTGCAACCTCTGAAGGCACAGCGTCAGCAGAATTCAGTGCACCCAGCATCAGTGCAGAGACTCACACCTCGGTGGGAACTTTGCGAGATAGAGTAGTGTTGTCACCTAGTGTATCACAGCTCACAAGTGAGCATCAGCACATTGTGGAGACAGGGACAGCAGTGGAGAGTCCTAGTCTGAGGGCGCAGGACTCTGCCAGCTCGGCGCAGCTGCATGTCGACCCTCAGCCTCTGGGTCCATCCATAAGATCAGCGGTGCTGGAACTCCAAGAACAGATGCAGGAGTCTCTGGCAAGTTTTGTCTCCAGGGTCGCTGCGAGTGTGGAGCGAATGGAGGATTCCATTGTGAACATGAGCAGAGCCTTTGTGGAGTCATTGGCGTATGAACGCATCACCATGGAAAGGATGGCAACCTCCATGGAGGTGATAAGTTGCCAGAGTGCAGAAAACATGGTGAGTGTTCTGAATAGAATGACACCTCTGGAGGAGCGATGGTCATCTATGAACAGAGAAACCAGACCTTCATGGAAGTCCTTCTGAGTAGGACTGCCAGTGCAGATACGGGTCCCCATGGCCCCCCTGATGTGCAGCAAGGTGCTCTCAAGCCACTTGCAAGCGCTGAGGGGGACCTGACCCATGAGAGGGAGGTTGGTGGCAGACATCAAGGAAGTGGGGGCTCCTCTCCAAGCACTCACACGACCATGCCACTGCAGAGCACTCAGTCAGAGCCCCACCAGAGTCCACAACCAACTGAGATCGGCGTATCAACCCCTGCACAGCCGCAGGAGCAGCAGACTGTTGACGAGCCCTCACAGGCTCGCAACCCCAGAGGATGCCCGCCAAAGGTGTCAAGACAGGAGCAGCAAGAAAGTGAGCAAGTGGCCTCCACATCTGCTGAAGCCACAGGGGAAGCACCACGTAGGAGCACGCATAAGGGAAAGATACTGCACAAATAGTCACACGGATAGTCACTTGGGTGAAATTTGATGCTTTATGTTAAAAAGCCATCAGATGATTACTGTAAATAAAAAGTCTGATGGCTACTGCTGTAGTTGTGGCATGTGTCATTTCGTGAATGGGACTTCCACATTGAGGGCTTAGGATTACTTGGTATATGCCTCAGTTGAGGAAGCGCTCAGTGAAGGTGGCAAGAGGAGTTTCCCAGGAGGTCCCACTGGAGATGGGTGTCAGGCTCCAAACTTCCACAGCTATGGTTATGCCTTAGAGTCATAGAGTCATAGAGTTATACAGCACAGAAAGAGGCCCTTCGGCCCATCACGTCCGCGCCGGCCATCAAGCCCTGTCTAATCTAATCCCATTTTCCAGCATTTGGACCATAGCCTTGAATGCTATGGCATTTCAAGTGCTCATCCAAATGCTTCTTGAATGTTGTGAGGGTTCCTGCCTCTACCACCCTTTCAGGCAGTGAGTTCCAGATTCCAACCACGCTCTGGGTGAAAAAGTTCTTCCTCAAATCCCCTCTAAACCTCCTGCCCCTTACCTTGAATCTATGCCCCCTGGTTATTGACCCCTCTACTAAGGGGAAAAGTTCCCTTCTATCTACCCTATCTATGCCCCTCATCATTTTGTACACCTCAATCAGGTCCCCCCTCAGCCTTCTCTGCTCCAAGGAAAACAACCCCAGCCTGTCCAGCCTTTCTTCATAGCTGAAGCGCTCCAGCCCGGGGGGCACGGTGGCATAGTGGTTAGCACTGTTGCCTCACAGCGCCAGGGACCCGGGTTCAAATCTGGCCTCAGGCGACTGTCTGTGCGGAGTTTGCACATTCTCCCTGTGTCTGCGTGGGTTTCCTCCAGGTGCTCCGGTTTCCTCCCACAGTCCAAAGATGTGCAGGTTAGGTTGATTTGGCTATGATAAATTGACCCTTAGTGTTAGGGGATTAAATACGTGGGGTTACGGGGTTACGGGGATAGGGTGGGATATGTGTCGGTGCAGGCTCGATGGGCCGAAATGGCCTCTATCTGCACTGTAGATTCTGTGATTCTGTGATCTGTGAACATCCTGGTAAATCTCCTCTGCACCCTCTCCAAAGCAATCACATCCTTCCTATAGTGTGGCGACCAGAACTGCACACAGTACTCCAGCTGTGGCCTTACCAGCGTTTTGTACAGCTCCATCATAACCTCCCTGCTCTTATATTCTGTGCCTCGGCTAATGAAGGCAAGTATCCCATATGCCTTTTTAACTATCCACCTGTTCTGCTGCCTTCAGGGATCTATGTACATGCACACCAAGGTCCCTCTGATCCTCTGTCTTTCCTAGGGTCTTACCATTCATTGTGTATTCCCTTGCCTTGTTAGTCCATCCAAAATGCATCACCTCACACTTTTCAGGGTTAAATTCCATTTGCCACTGCTCCGCCCATCTGACCAACCCATCTATATCGTCCTGTAGCCTGAGGCTACCCTCCTCGCTATTTGCCACCCCACCAATTTTCGTGTCATCTGTGAACTTACTGATCATACATTTTACATTCACATCCAAATCATTAATGTAGACCACAAACAGCAAGGGGCCCAGCACCGATCCCTGCGGTACCCCACTGGACACAGGCTTCCAGTCACAAAAACAACCTTCCACCATCACCCTCTGCCTTCTGCCACTAAGCCAGTTTTGGATCCAATGTGCCAAGGCACCCTGGATCCCATGGGCTCTTACCTTCCTGACCAGTCTCCTATGCGAGACTTTATCAAAAGCCTTACTGAAATCCATGTAAACCACATCCACTGCACTACCCTCATCCACACACCTTGTCACCCCCTCGAAAAATTCAATCAAATTGGTTAGACATGATCTTCCCTTGACAAAGCCATGCTGGCTATCCCTAATTAATCCTTGCCTCTCCAAGTGGAGACTAATTCTGTCCTTCAGAATTTTTTCCAATAATTTCCCTACCACTGATGTTAGGCTCACTGGCCTGTAATTCCCTGCTACCCTTCTTGAATAATGGTACTACGTTAGCTGTTCTCCAGTCCTCTGGCACATCCCCTGTGGCCAGAGAGGTTCTGAAAATTTGTGTCAGAGCTCCTGCAATCTCCTCCTTTGCCTCACATAGTAGCCTGGGATACATCTCGTCCGGTCCTGGGGATTTATCCACTTTTAAGCCTGCTAAAACCGCTAGCACCTCCTCCCTCTCGATGCTAATATGTTCAAGTATATCACAGTCCCCCTGCCCGATTTCTATGTCCACATCGTCCTTCTCCATAGTGAACACAGATGCAAAAAATTCATTTAAAACCCCACCTACATCTTCTGGCTCCACACACAGATTGCCACTCTGGTCCCTAATGGACCCAACTCTTTCCCTAGTTATCCTCTTACCCTTAATACACTTACAAAACACCTTAGGATTTTCCTTTATTTTGCTCGCCAGTGTTATTTCATGGCCCCTCCTCGCTCTCCTAATTTCTTTTTTAAGTATCCCCCTGCACTTTTTATACTCCTTTAGGGCTTCCTCTGTCTTTAGTCCTTTGTATCTGCCAAAAGCCCCCCTTTTTTTCCTAATCCATTCTCGTATATCCCTTGACATCCAAGGTTCCCTGGGCTTGTTGGTCCCACCCTTGACCTTTACGGGAACATGTTGCCATTGTACTCTCTCAATTTCCTTTCTGAAAGACTCCCATTGCTCCGATGTGGATTTTCCTTCAAGTAGCTGATCCCAGTCCACATTGGCCAGATCCTGCCTTATCATATTAAAATCGTCCTTCCCCCAATTTAGAACCTTTATTTCCGATCCATCCTTGTCCTTTTCCATGACCACCTTAAATCTCACCGAGTTATGGTCACTATCACCAAAGTGCTCACCTACTAACACTTCTACCACTTGCCCGGCCACATTCCCTAGAATTAGGTCCAGTACCGCCCCTCTCTTGTAGGACTTTCTACATGCTGGCTCAAAAAGCTCTCCTGGATGCACTTTAAGAATTCTGCACACTCTGACTGTCCCAGTTAATATTGGGGTAGTTGAAATCCCCCACTATTATTACCCGATTATTTGCACACTTCTCTGAGATTTGCCTACATATCTGTACCTCTATCTCCCCCTGACTGTTTGGGGGCCTATTGTACACTCCCAGCAAAGTGCTAGCCCCCTTTTTGTTTTTAAGTTCAACCCATATGGCCTCATTAGAGGAACCTGTTAATACTGTATATCATCCCTCCTTACAGCAGTAATTGACTCCTTAATTAATATTGCGACACCCCATCCTCTTTTACCCCTCCCTCTGTCTCGCCTGAAGATTCTATACCCCGGAATATTGAGCTGCCAGTCTTGCCCCTCCCTCAACCATGTCTCCGTGATAGCAACAATATCATACTCCCATGTGTTCATCAACACCTTCAGTTTATCCACCTTATTCGCAAGACTTGCATTAAAATAAATGCCATCCAGCCTTGCCCTACTCCCTTGTGCCGTTACATATTTGGTCTGCCTTCCAGTCTGACTTGTTTTTTCCTCTATATTTGGCTGTACATCACCCCCTATTACAGCTCCACTCTGTATCCCATCCCCCTGCCAAGTTAGTTTAAACCCCCCCGAACAGTGCTAGCAAACCTCCCCGCAAGGATATTTGTCCCGTTCTGGTTCAGGTGCAACCCGTCCGACTTGTACAAGTCCCACCTTCCCCAGAAGCAGGCTCAGTGATCCAGGAAACTAAAGCCCTTCCTCCTGCACCAACTCTTTAGCCACGCATTCATCTGTTCTATCCTCCTATTCCTATACTCACTAGCATGTGGCACCGTGAGTAATCCAGAGATTACAACCTTTGAGGTCCTGCTTTTTAATCTAAGTTCCCCCAGACCTGAGACAACAAAGTCCTGCCACCTGCAAATGATGGCTGATCAAATATCCTATTTAATGGTAATAGCTAATAGTCAGCAATCCAATTGTGCTCCCGCCAGGTTTCACTGTCGTATTTCAGAACAGGCGTGCTTCACGTCGGAAAAAGGTTAAAATCACCAAGGCCTTTCAAAATGGCATTATAGAGGCAATTTAGTGCTTGTTAAGGGCCTTAACGGCCTATCCCGCCTCTTGGAGGCGGGACGGAGACGGGACCATTAGACACGAATTAATGAAAAGTGCTTGGAGGCGGGGTTGGGCCCGCCCACCAGTTTTTGCAATTTTAACCCCCCACAGGCTTCCAATCCCGCCTCCATGGCCCAATGAAAATCAAGCCCGATGTCTGCAAATCTAAGGGGGTTTGTTTATCTCTGTTGTCTGTGACGACCCTCTGCAGTCAATTCAATTCAATTCAATTCAAATCGCTTTATTGGCATGACAAGTTACATCTTATCTTGCCAAAGCATCGAAAAACATTCATGTTTGTACACAAAAATACAGATCTATCCATACAGTGTATAAACAGATATATCCCTGAGTGTATAAATATACTTTCATATAATTTATATATACTCTTTTCTTATATTTAGTGGTTGTCCCTCTGTTTATGGCAAGCTGTAACATATTGTGCCGCTAGTGTTACACAATTTCTCTCTTCCCCTAGTAGGTATGGGAGTTTTTGGTCGTCATTCAAATTTCTGAATTCCGGGCATATTTTTGTGAATTTTGGGTAGAAATTCTCCCTTATGCCCTGATATTTTCTACAAGCTGTGAGGAAGTGCATCTCTGTCTCCACCACTCCCTGACTGCAGTGAGAGCATATCCTGTCCTCTCTCGGTAGCCGGGTCTGCCTGTGTCTACCTTTTTCGATCGCCAGGCTATGTTCACTAAGTCTGTACATTGTCAAGGTTTTTCTCAGTTTGCTATCCTTTACCATGGTCAGGTAATCAGCCATGTTGTATTGTCTGTTTAGGGCCAAGTAGCCATTGAGTTTGCTTTGGGTTTTTGTTGTTTCTGCCCAATATGACAGATATTTTTCCTTTTGCTTAGCGACGATTGTGTTGGGTCACAACCATTTGTTCTGTCAATATCTGCTTATCCGAAACACAGCTCTTGACATATCTCCATCACAAAGCAACAGTTCCTTTTGAAAGTACACTTCCTCCCAAATGTTTGATGACTTTTAGTAAAGCAGGTCAAAGCACTTTCCATGTCCACTTATCAGTGAAAGGCCATCTGGTACAATTTTAGTTCACTTTGAAAAACCCTTTGGCCTGGCAAAGCATTTTAATATATACCAAAATTAAAAATGAAGGGCCTGTGTACGGCTCCAGTATGGGGATCGGGAGGTAGCATTGGGGGAGCTTCAGCCCTTGCTCTTGTCCAACAGGTACAAGGCTCGTGTAGCCTGTGTGAATGAGAGCAGGGACTGCACCATGGCACGGGGGGCCATTCAAGGTGGGGGAGTAAAAAGGAATGTAGTAGTGGTAGGGGGCAGTATAGTTAGGGGGATAGATAGTGTTCTCTGCAGCCGAGAGCGTGAGTCCTGAAGTCATAGAGTCATAGAGTTATACAGCACAGAAAGAGGCCCTTCGGCCCATCGTGTCCGCGCCGGCCATCAAGCCCTATCTATTCTAATCCCATTTTCCAGCACTTGGTCCGTAGCCTTGTATGCTATGGCGTTTCAAGTGCTCATCTAAAGGCTTCTTGAATGTTGTGAGGGTTCCTGCCTCTACCACCTGTGTTGCCTGCCTAGTGCCAGGGTTAAGGACATCTCCTCTGGGCTGGAGAGGAACTTGGAGTAGGAGGGGAAGGATCCAGTTGTCATGGTTCACGTAGGTATCAACAACATAGGTAGGACTAAGAAAGAGGTTCTGCTAGGGGCTAAATTAAAAAGCAGAACCACAAAGGTAATAATCTCTTGATTACTACCTGAGCCACGAGCAAATTGGCATAGGGTCAATAAGATCAGAGATTTGAATGTGTGGCTCAAAGACTGGTGCGGGAGAAATAGGTTTCGATTCATGGGGCACTGGCACCAGTACTGGGGAAAGAGGAAGCTGTTCTGTTGGGACGGGCTTCACTTGAACCGTGCTGGGACCAGCGTCCTGGCGAATCGAATAGCTAGGGCGGTAGATAGGGCTTTAAACTAAATAGTAGGGGGGAGGGTTCAGGTGAGGGGAAATTTAGAAAGTTAAAGAGATAGGACAGGGCAATAGTGCAGGGTAGCGATAGGGGTAATGATAACCAAAGTCTGACAGGAAGGGACAGAGTATAAAAACATAAGAGTGCACCAGCAAATAGGGTCAGAGTGGGAAAAATGGTAAAAAGACAACATTAAAGGCTCTTTATCTCAATGCACGCAGCATTCATAACAAGATAGATGAATTGATGGCACAAATAGAAATAAATGGGTATGATCTGATAGCCATTACAGAGACATGGCTGTAAGGGGTATACAGGGCAGGATAAAGAAAAAAAGGGAAGCTTATGACAGATACCGAGGACTCAATACTGCAGAAAGCCGAGAGGAGTATAGAAAGCTCAGGGGTGAAATTAAAAAGGGAATTAGGAAAGCAAAGAGAGGGGATGAAAAAATATTGGCAAGTAACATCAAGGTAAACCCAAAGATGTTTTATAAATACATTAAGAGCAAGAGGATAACTAAAGAAAGAGTAGGGCCTATTAGGGACCATAAAGGTAACCTGTGTGTGGAGGCGGAAGAGTTGGGTATGGTTCTTAATGAATACTTTGCGTCTGTTTTCACAAAAGAGAGGGACGATGCAGACATTGCTATCGGGAGGAGGAATGTGAAATATTAGAAGAAATAAACATAGTGAAAGAGGATGTATTAAGGGGTTTAGCATCTTTGAAAGTGGATAAATCCCCAGGCCTGGATGAAATGTAACCCAGACTGCTAAGAGAAGTAAGAGAGGAAACAGCAGAGGCTCTGACCATCATTTTCCAATCCTCTCTGGCTACGGGTATGGTGCCAGAGGACTGGAGGACTGCTAACGTGGTACCGTTGTTTAAAAAGGGAAAATGGGATAGACCAAGTAATTACAGGCCAGCCAGTCTAACATCGGTGGTGGGAAAATTATTGGAAAAATTCTGAGGGACAGGATAAATCTTCATTTAGAAAGAAACAGATTAATCAGGGACAGTCAGCATGGATTTGTTAAGGGAAGGTTGATTAATGAGCAATTTTGTTGTACAAGGCCCCTTGGGTCGGAGCGATCATAATATGATAGAATTCTTCATTAAGATGGAGAGTGAAGTAGTTGACTCAGAGACAAGGGTCCTGAATTTAAATAAAGGAAACTACGATGGTCTGAGGCGCGAGTTGGGTAGGATTGATTGGGGAATGTCACTCAAAGGGTTGACGGTGGATGGGCAATGGCAAACATTCAAAGACCGCATGGATGAACTACAGAATTTGTTCATCCCAGTTTGGCATAAAAATAAAACAAAAAAGGTGACTCAACCGTGGCTAACAAGGGAAATTAGGGATAGCATAAGATCCAAGGAGAGGACATATAAATTGGCCAGAAAAAGCAGTAAACCTGAGGATTGGGAGCAGTTTAGGATTCAACAAAGGAGGACAAAGGGATTAATTAAGAAGGGGAAAATTGAATATGAGAGTAAGTTTGCAGGGAACATAAAAACTGACTGTAAAAGCTTTTATAGATATGCGAAGAGAAAAAGATTGGTGAAGTCAAGCGTAGGTCCCTTGCAGTCAGAATCAGGGGAATTTACAATGGGGAACAAAGAAATGGCAGACCAATTAAATACATATTTTGGTTCTGTCTTCACAAAGGAGGACACAAATAACCTCCCAGAGATGTTGGGGACCATAGGGTCTGATGAAAGGGAGGAACTGAAAGAAATCAGCATTTGTAGGGAAATGGTGTTAGGGAAATTGATGGGATTGAAGGTGGATAAATCCCCAGGGCCTGATAATCTACATCCTAAGGTACTTAAGGAAGTGGCCCTAGAAATAGTAGATGCATTGCTGATCATCTTCCAACATTCGATGGAATCTGGAACAGTACCCATGGATTGGAGCGTAGCTAATGTTACCCCACTATTCAAAAAAGGTGGTAGAGAGAAAACGGGGAATTACAGACCGGTAAGCCTGACATCGGTAGTGGGGAAAATGCTAGACCATTATAAAAGATGTAATAGCAGAGCACTTGGAAAACAGTGACAGGATCGGACAAAGTCAACATGGATTTACAAAAAGTAAATCATGCTTGACTAATCTACTGGAATTTTTTGAGGATGTAACTAGATAAAATAGATAAGGGAGAACCAGTGGATGTGGTGTATTTAGACTTTCAGAAGGCTTTCGATAAGGTCCCGCATAAGAGATTAGCGTGTAAAATAAAGGCACATGGGATTGGGGGCAAGGTATTGACTTGGATAGAGAACTGGTTGGCAGACAGAAAGCAAAGAGTTGGAATAAACGGGTCGTTTTCCGAGTGGCAGGCAGTGACAAGTGGGGTACTGCAGGGATCGGTCCTTGGACCCCAGCTATTCACAATATATATTAATGATCTAGACAAGGGAACTAGATGTAATATCTCCAAATTTGCAGACAACACAAAGCTGGGTGGGCATGTGTGCTGTGAGGAGGATACCGAGAAACTCCAGGATGATTTGGACAGGTTGGGTGATTGGGCAGAAGCATGGCAGATGCAATATAACGTGGATAAATGTGAGGTTATCCACTTTGGTGGCAAAAACAGGAAGGCAGATTATTATCTGAATTGCAATAGATTGGGAGAAGGAGAAGTGCAACGAGACCTGGGTGTCCTTGTGCACCAGTCGCTGAAGGTAAGCATGCAGGTGCAGCAGGCGGTTAAGAAGGCAAATGATATGTTGGCCTTCGTAGCGAGCGGGATTGAGTACAGGAACAAGGATGTCTTGCTGCAGTTGTACAGGGCCTTGGTGAGACCACATCTTGAGTATTGTGTGCAGTTTTGGTTGCCTTATCTGAGGAAGGATGTTCTTGCCATGGAAGGTGTTCAGTGAAAATTCACCAGGCTGATACCTGGGATGGCAGGAATGATGTATGAGGAGAGATTGGGACGATTGGGCTTGTACTCGCTGGAGTTTAGAAGAATGAGAGGGGATCTCATTGAAACTTATAAAATTCTGACAGGACTGGACAGACTAGATGCAGGAAGGATGTTCCCGATGGTAGGGAAGTCCAGAAGCAGGGGTCACAGTCTAAGGATAAGGGGTAGGCCATTTAGGACAGAAATGAGGAGGAATTTCTTCACCCAGAGAGTGGTGAACCTGTGGAATTCTCTACCACAGAAGGCAGTAGAAGCCAATTCATTAAATATATTCAAGAAGGAGTTGGACATATTTATTAAGGCTAAAGGGATCCAGGGATGTGGGGAGAAAGCAGGGACTGGGTACTGAAATTGGATGATCAGCCATGATCGCATTGAATGGCGGAGCAGGCTCGAGGGGCCGAATGGCCTACTCCTGCTCCTATCATCTATGTTTCTATCTTCCTATGTTTCTATGTGTCTGACTAACTTGATTAAATTTTATGACGAGGTAACAAGGAGGGTAGATGAGGGTAGTGCGTTTAATGTAGTCTATATGGATTTTAGCAAGGCTTTTGATAAGGTCCCACATGGCAGACTGGTCACGAAAGTAAAAGTCCATGGGATCCAAGGCAAAGGGGCAAGTTGGATCCAAAATTGGTTCAGAGGCAGGAAACAAAGGGTAATTTTCGAAGGGTGTTTTTGTGACTGGAACGCTGTTGTCAGTGGGGTTCCGCAGGGCTCAGTACTGGGTCCTTTGCTTTTTGTGGTATATATCAATGATTTGGACTTGAATATAGGAAGTATGATTAAGATGTTTGCAGATGATACAAAAATTGGCCGTGTGGTTGATAATGAAAAGAATGTTGCAGACTGCAGGAAGATATCAATGGACTAGTCAGGTGGGCAGAACAGTGGAGGTGCACTTGAAGTGCTGTAACCTACAGGGCTACGGACCAAGAGCTGGAAAGTGTGATTAGGCTGGAGAGCTCTTTGTCGGCCGGCACGGACACGATGGGCTGAATGGCCTCCTTCTGTGCTGTAAATTTCTATGATTTCTATGATGAAGGTGACCAAAGCTGGAAACTGAATATTCAGGGGTATTTAACATTTTGGAAGGATACACAGAAAGGAAAAGGAGGTGGGGTAGCTCGGTTAATAAAGGATGAGATCATTGCAGTAGTGAGAAATGATATTGGCTCAGAAGATCAAGATATAGAATCAGTTTGGGTGGAGATAAGAAACAGTAAGGGAATGAAGTCACAGTTGGGAGTAGTCTATAGGCCCCCTAACAGTAGCTACATGATAGGACAGAGTATAAATCAAGAAATAATGGGGGCTTGCTACAAAGGTACTGCAATAATCGTGGGCGATTTTAATCTTCATATAGATTGGACAAATCAAATTGGCAAAAGCAGCTTTGAGGACGAGATCATAGAATGTATTCGGGATGGTTTCTTAGAACAATAAATTATGGAACCAACCAGGGAGCAGGCTATTTTAGATCTGGTACTGTGTAATGAGGCAGGATTAATTAATGATCTCATAGTAAAGGATCCTCGAGGGAAGAGTGATCATAGCATGATAGAATTTCACATTCAGTTTGAGGGTGAGAAACTTGGGTCTGAAACTAGTGTCCTAAACTTAAATAAAGGGAATTACAAAGGTATGATGACAGAGTTGGCTAAAGTGGACTGGGAAAATAGGTTAAAGGGTAAGATGGTAGATAAGCAGTGGAAGACATTTAAGGAAATATTTCATAAATCTCAGCAAAGGTTTATTCCAGTGAGAAAGAAAGACTCCACGAGAAGGATGAACAATTCATGGCTAACTAAGGAAGTAAAGGATGGTATCAAATTGAAAGGAAAGGTATAAAATGTTGCGAAGATTAGTGGTGGGCCAGATTTTTGGGAAATTTTTAGAAACCTGCAAAGGACGACTAAAAAAATAAGAAAGAAGGAGAAGATAGATTATGAGTAAACTAGCAAGAAATATAAAAAAGACAGTAAGAGCTTCTACAGGTATATAAAAAGGAAGCGAGTAGCTAAAGTAAACATTGGTCCCTTAGTGGATGAGACTGGGGAATTAATAATGGGAAACAAGGAAATGGCAGAGACTTTGAACAAATATTTTGTATCGGTCTTCACGGTAGAAGACACTAAAAGCATCCCAATAATGGATAATCAAGGGGCAATAGGGAGGGAGGAGCTTAAAACAATGACTATCACTGGAGAAAAAGTACTAGGCAAACTAATGGGACTAAAGGCTGGACCCGATGGTCTGCATCCTAGGGTCTTAAAAGAAGTGGCTGCAGAGATAGTGGATGCATTGGTTGTAATCTACCAAAATTCCCTGGATTCTGGAGAGGTCTCAGCGGATTGGAAATGTAACGCCCCTATTCGAGAAAGGAGGGAGACAGAAAGCAGGAAACTATAGGCCAGTTGGCCCAACATCTGTCATTGGGAAAATGCTGGAATCCATTATTAAGGAAATAATAGCAGGACATTTAGAAAATCATAAGACAATCAAGTAGTATCAACATGGTTTTATGAAACGGAAATCGTGTTTGACAAATTTGCTGGAGTTCTTTGAGGAGGTAACGAGCAGGGTGGATAAAGGGGAACCAGTAGATGTGGTGTATTTGGATTTCCAGGAGGCACTCGATAAGATGCCACATAAAAGGTTACTGCACAAGATAAGAGCTCATGGTATTGGGGGTAATATATTAGCATGGATAGAGGATTGGCTAACTAACAGAAAACAGGGAGTCGGGATAAATGGGTCATTTTCCGGTTGGCAAACTGTAACTAGTGGGGTGCCACAGGGATCAGTGCTGGGGCCTCAACTATTTACAATCTATATTAATGACTTGGATGAAGGGACCGAGTGTAATGTAGTTAAATTTGCTGACAATGCAAAGGTAGGTGGGGTAGCAAATTTTGAATAGGACAAAGAATCACCAAAAGAGGACAGGTTAAGTGAGTGGGCAAGAATTCAGCAGATGGAGTATAATGTGGGAAAATGTGAGGTTATCCACTTTGGTAGGAAGAATAAAAAAACAAATTACTATTTAAATGGAGATTACAGAATACTGCGGTAGAGAGGGATCTGGGGGTCCTTGTACACGAAACACAAAAAGTTAGCATGCAGGTACAGCAAGTAATTAGGAAGGCAAATGGAATGTTGGCCTTTATTGCAAAGAGGGATGGGGGGAAAAATTGGGTTGATTTGCATCTCTCTTTAGCGCCCCCGGGGGCAGAAATTCCCTATCGCCCGGGCGCGGCGGCGCTGACGCCCCACCCTATAATGAGCGGGAGGTTAGAGGCAGCAGTGGATGGTAGCGTCCCACGACGCTGTGCCGCCGGCGATTACATCGGCGCCGTGCGCTGTGCCCTGCTCGCGCCCTGGCCGCAAAATTCCTTTACGCCCCCTGACCTACCGCTGGACGATATGTAAGGGTAAGGGGGTGTTTTTGCAGTTGCGGTAGCGCTACTTAAAGGGCAGGTGTCGGGCGGCCATTTGTGTTTCGGCCGACTGCCAGCAGCTGCCCCCTTCCACTTTTTACTTCGGGATGCCGGCCGCGATCGCTCAGCAGGGCACCAATGCGTGCAGCCTACTCCTGCTCCTATCTCTTATGTTCTTACATTCTTAGAGTAAAGCTCCCTCTACACTGTCCCATCAAACACTCCCAGGGCAGGTACAGCACGGGTTAGATACAGAGTAAAGCTCCCTCTACACTGTCCCATCAAACACTCCCAGGGCAGGTACAGCACGGGTTAGATACAGAGTAAAGCTCCCTCTACACTGTCCCATCAAACACTCCCAGGGCAGGTACAGCACGGGTTAGATACAGAGTAAAGCTCCCTCTACACTGTCCCATCAAACACTCCCAGGGCAGGTACAGCACGGGTTAGATACAGAGTAAAGCTCCCTCTACACTGTCCCATCAAACACTCCCAGGGCAGGTACAGCACGGGTTAGATACAGAGTAAAGCTCCCTCTACACTGTCCCATCAAACACTCCCAGGGCAGGTACAGCATGGGTTAGATACAGAGTAAAGCTCCCTCTACACTGTCCCATCAAACAATCCCAGGGCAGGTACAGCACGGGTTAGATACAGAGTAAAGCTCCCTCTACACTGTCCCATCAAACACTTCCAGGGTAGGTACAGCACGGGGTTAGATACAGAGTAAAGCTCCCTCTACACTGTCCCATCAAACACTCCCAGGGCAGGTACAGCACGGGTTAGATACAGAGTAAAGCTCCCTCTACACTGTCCCATCAAACACTCCCAGGGCAGGTACAGCACGGGTTAGATACAGAGTAAAGCTCCCTCTACACTGTCCAATCAAACACTCCCAGGGTAGGTACAGCACGGGTTAGATACAGAGTAAAGCTTCCTCTACACTGTCCCATCAAACACTCCCAGGGTAGGTACAGCACGGGTTAGATACAGAGTAAAGCTCCCTCTACACTGTCCCATCAAACACTCCCAGGGCAGGTACAGCACGGGTTAGATACAGAGTAAAGCTCCCTCTACACTGTCCCATCAAACACTCCCAGGGCAGGTACAGCACGGGTTAGATACAGAGTAAAGCCCCCTCTACACTGTCCCATCAAACACTCCCAGGGCAGGTACAGCACGGGTTAGATACAGAGTAAAGCTCTCTCTACACTGTCCCATCAAACACTCCCAGGGCAGGTACAGCACGGGTTAGATACAGAGTAAAGCTCCCTCTACACTGTCCCATCAAACACTCCCAGGGCAGGTACAGCACGGGTTAGATACAGAGTAAAGCTCCCTCTACACTGTCCCATCAAACACTCCCAGGGCAGGTACAGCACAGGTTAGATACAGAGTAAAGCTCCCTCTACACTGTCCCATCAAACACTCCCAGGGCAGGTACAGCACGGGTTAGATACAGAGTAAAGCTCCCTCTACACTGTCCCATCAAACACTCCCAGGGCAGGTACAGCACGGGGTTAGATACAGAGTAAAGCTCCCTCTGCACTGCCCCATCAAACACTCCCAGGGCAGGTACAGCACGGGTTAGATTCAGAGTAAAACTCCCTCTACACTGTCCCATCAAACACTCCCGGGTCAGGTACAGCACGGGTTAGATACAGAGTAAAGCTCCCTCTACACTGTCCCATCAAACACTCCCAGGGCAGGTACAGCACGGGTTAGATACAGAGTAAAGCTCCCTCTACACTGTCCCATCAAACACTCCCAGGGCAGGTACAGCACGTATCGAGTTAGATACCGGGTAATATTCTTGTTATTCCCCTATAACAAGATGCTCCATTTCCCATATTGGTTTGGAACACCAGCCAGTGTTTGACCTTCCCTAGTGATGTTGGCCAATTTGATGCCAGCGTTGGGAGCAGAGGAGTTCTCCCAGTGTCCTGGTTGATGGTCCTCCTTGAATCCACATGACCAAAAAACAGATACACTGATCATTTGTCTCATTGCCCTTTGTAGAATGCGACTGGTGCAAAATGGCTTCACAAGAGCGGTCACTGTACTGTTTTGTACGTGAGGTGATTCCGAGGTGTGTAGTAAGGGGACGGGTTCGAATCTTTTTCTTATTTCCTTAGTCAAAGCAGTGAAAAGGTGAGTGAGTGTTCCACAATGGAAGGGAAAACAGCAGAAAGGGAATGGGAGAGGCCAGCTTGGAAATCAAAGAGGTGGCCGAGGTCAGAAATACTGAAGGAATTGTTCAGGGCAGAGGGCTGGAGAGAAATACATGGAAGTTCGAAAAGGAAACAGGCCATTCGGCCCCTCCAGTCCCTGCCGCAGAGTGCAGGAAAAGGCTTACATGGAGCTTGCTTCAAACCGTGCAGGAGGCCAGCAATAGGAGTGGGAATGGGACGGGGAGTAGGAGAAGGAAGGGGTGGGAAATGGGAACAGATGCAGCATTGGGAATGGGAGAGGGAGTAAGAGCCAGTCTGAATCCCGTCTCTTCCAACTTTTGTAAACCTGTACACGCACTGAAATCGAGTGTAGAAACCTCAGGGGGTTGGAGTGGGTTGGGGGGGTCGGGAGTGGGTTGGAGGGGTCGCGAGTTGGTTGGGGGTGTCGGGAGTGGGTTGGGGGCGTCGTTGATGGGTTGGGGGGTTCTGGAGTGGGTTGGAGGGGTCTGGAGTGGGTTGGGGGGTTCTGGAGTGGGTTGGAGGGGTCTGGAGTGGGTTGGGGAGGTTGGAGTGGGTTGGGGGTGTCGGGAGTGGGTTGGGGGGTAGGGAGTCGGATGGGGGGGTCTGGAGTGAGTTGGGGGGTTGGGAGTGGGTTGGAGGGGTCTGGAGTGGGTTGGGGGGGTCAGGAGTGGGTTGGGGAGGTCTGGAGTGGGTTGGGGAGGTTGGAGTGGGTTGGGGGGGTCAGGAGTGGGTTGGGGGGCCTGGAGTGAGTTGGGGGGGTCAGGAGTGGGTTGGAGGGGTCTGGAGTGAGTTGGGGGGTATGGAGTGGGTTGGGGGGTCAGGAGTGGGTTGGGGGGTCTGGAGTGAGTTGGGGGGGTCAGGAGTGGGTTGGAGGGGTCTGGAGTGAGTTGGGGGGTCTGGAGTGAGTTGGGGGGTCTGGAGTGGGTTGGGGGGGTCAGGAGTGAGTTGGGGGGGTCAGGAGTGGGTTGGGGGGTCTGGAGTGGGTTGGGGAGGTTGGAGTGGGTTGGGGGGGTCAGGAGTGGGTTGGGGGGTCTGGAGTGAGTTGGGGGGGTCAGGAGTGGGTTGGAGGGGTCAAGAGTGGGTTGGAGGGGTCTGGAGTGAGTTGGGGGGTCTGGAGTGAGTTGGGGGGTCTGGAGTGGGTTGGGGGGGTCAGGAGTGAGTTGGGGGGTCTGGAGTGGGTTGGGGGGGTTGGAGTGGGTTGGGGGGGTCAGGAGTGGGTTGGGGGGGTCAGGAGTGGGTTGGGGGGGTCAGGAGTGGGTTGGGGAGGTTGGAGTGGGTTGGGGTGGTCAGGAGTGGGTTGGGGGGTCTGGAGTGAGTTGGGGGGTCTGGAGTGAGTTGGGGGGTCTGGAGTGGGTTGGGGGGGTCAGGAGTGAGTTGGGGGGTCTGGAGTGGGTTGGGGGGGTTGGAGTGGGTTGGGGGGGTCAGGAGTGGGTTGGGGGGGTCAGGAGTGGGTTGGGGGGGTCAGGAGTGGGTTGGGGAGGTTGGAGTGGGTTGGGGGGGTCAGGAGTGGGTTGGGGGGTCTGGAGTGAGTTGGGGGGGTCAGGAGTGGGTTGGAGGGGTCAGGAGTGGGTTGGGGGGGTATGGAGTGAGTTGGGGGGGTCAGGAGTGGGTTGGAGGGGTCTGGAGTGAGTTGGGGGGGTCAGGAGTGGGTTGGAGGGGTCTGGAGTGAGTTGGGGGGTCTGGAGTGGGTTGGGGGGGTCAGGAGTGGGTTGGGGGGGTCAGGAGTGGGTTGCCGGTCCCCTCTGGATTCTGATACTCAGTGATGTTGCTCCATCCACAATGACTTCTACCAGAGGCAAGGCAGCTCCTCGGTTTAATGATGACTCCCTCCAAGTTCTTGTGGATGCTGTCGGAGGGTGCAGGGAGATTCTCTTCCCTCCTGATGGCCGGAGGAAGCTTCCTCAGCAGACTAAGGCAGCCTGGCTGCCCATTGCTCAGGAGATCAGCGCAAGGCCCATTGATGCACGCTCATGGATCCAGTGCCGCAAAAGGTTTAATGATCTTGTGAGAGCATCAAAAGTCAGTTTCCCGTCTCACCTGCCTTCACTCTGCTTCCCTTCTCTTCTCATCACCGGCACTCTGCGTTGTAAGCCTCCTCTGTAGTGTATGTGCCTTCAAGTCGGAACTACTTTTTACAGCTCCTGTATACTGTAGTACCGGCAGTGACCACACCGGTATATAAGCTGTGCGCATGCCTCTGTACCCCAGTCTAGAGATTACCCTTCGAAACATTACCTTACGATCAACACTCATAAAGGTCTCTATCAATACAACCGGCTGGTGTTTGGAGTAGCCTCGGCTCCGGCTATCTGGCAAAGGGCGATGGATCAGGTCCTGCAAGGGATTCCAGGGACCCAGTGTTATTTGGACGACATCTTGGTCACGGGTGAAAATGACGGTGATCACCTCGCTAACTTGGAGAAGGTGCTCACTAGATTAAAGGAGTATGGGCTACGAGCTAATCGCCACAAGTGTGAGTTTTTCCAGAAACAGATCTCGTATTGCGGCCACGTCATCGATGAAGAGGGGTTACATAAGTCCCCTGACAAGATTGAGGCAGTAGTCAAGGCTCCAGCACCGGAAAATGTGTCACAACTGAGGTCGTTCCTCGGGCTGGTAAACTATTACCACAAGTTCTTACCAAATTTGTCTATGGTATTGCACCCGCTGAACACCCTACTGCAAACAGGGGTACCATGGAAGTGGGATGACGAACGTAGACGAGCTTTCCAGAAGTGTAAAGAATTGATCACATCAAAAGAGGTGTTGGCCCATTTCAACCCAGCACTACCAATTCGTTTGGCATGTGATGCATCACCCTACGGCATTGGAGCGGTGCTGTCGCACAAATTCCCAGACGGGTTGGAGAGGCCAGTAGCCTTTGCGTCTCGGTCACTAACCTCAGCCGAGCGCAACTACGCCCAGATTGACAGGGAGGCCCTCAGCCTAGTATGGGGAGTAAAAAAATTCAACCACTATCTGCATGGGCAGAAGTTCACCTTGCTGACTGACCACCAACCACTTGTCTCCATCATTAATCCTAAGAAGGGCGTGCCAGTAATGACTGCACAGCGGTTACAAAGATGGTCCCTGTTTCTCGGGGCAAATCAATATGAAATAGAATATAAAGGCACGAAACAGCATGGGAATGCTGATGGGCTATCGCGCCTGCCACTGCCTACGGTGGAGGAAGCACCAGCTGTGGACCCTATCGAGATATTTTATTCGTCGATAATTGAACGATTACCAGCAACAAACGTGGATATAGAGAAGGAGACCCGCAATGATCCAACGCTGTCACGGGTATATGAATTGACGGTGAGGGGATGGCCAACACATGGCGACTCACTGTTGCCAGCATTCTCATCCAGAAGAGAACAGCTGCCAGTATGCCAGGGGACAGTGATGTGTGGATCCAGAGTGGTGATTCCACCCAAGTTAAGGGAGAGACTGCTAAATGAGCCACATGAAGGTCATCTGGGGGGAGTGAAAATGAAAAGCCTAGCTAGGGCTTATGTGTGGTGGCCGGGAATCAATCAAAAAATTGAAGACCTAACTAAGAGCTGCTTAGGATGCCAGAAGGTCCAAAATGCACCACCACATGCCCCTCTACACCCATGGGAGTGGCACTCCTCTCCATGGCAACGGGTGCACATTGATTTCGCTGGTCCATTCATGGAGTGAATGTTCTTAATTGCAGTGGATGCTCATTCAAAGTGGCCTGAGGTGATAAAGATGTCTTCAGCCACTACAGAGAAAACGATTGCAGTCCTACGGACCATATTTGCCAGAAACGAGTTGCCAGAGCAGATCTGCTCTGATAATGGACCACAGTTTGTGTCCGACGAGTTCCAAAAATTCATGAAAAGGAATGGGGTAAGGCATTACACATCCGCCCCGTATCATCCAGCCACTAATGGATTGGCTGAGAGGTTTGTACAAACCTTTAAGAAGGCGATAAAGGCCATGTGCGACGAGGAAATTCCACTACAGCATAAGATGGACAATTTCTTATTAGCCTACCGAAATGTGACACATGCAGTTACCAACCAGACCCCGGCCATGATGTTCTTTAACCGAAGGTTGAGATCTCGTCTGGACTTGCTCAGACCAAATGTGCGAAGAAATGTTGAGGACAAACAATTCCAGCACATCAATGAGAAGCCGACAAGGAGCTTCAATGTAGGGCAACCAGTCTTGGCCCGTGGCTATCGAACAGAGAAGTGGCAACCCGGAACGATATGTACAAGGCAGGGACCATTAATGTACACAGTGGATGTTGGGGAGAACATTGTGAGACGCCACGTTGATCAGATCTTAGCGTCACAGGAACGTGTCAACCCCATGTCTCGAGTACCTGGGGATGAACCCGACATACCGGTAGCATCTACTTCAGACCCAGTAGCAGTGGAACCCGATGAACTACCCGATGAAAAGGGGTCAGAATTGACTCTGCACCAAGAACAAGAACCTCTGGAAAGGTGCTATCCCGAAAGGGTCAGGAAGCCGCCCCAAAGACTGAATCTATAAATGGACTTTTGTTATTTAATGTACATGTAAAAATGTTAATTATTATTTGAATATTAGGGGGTATTATTAATCTAAAAGGGGAGGAATTGTAGTGTATGTGCCTTTAAGTCAGAACTACTTTTTACAGTTCCTGTATACTGTAGTACCGGCAGTGACCACACCGGTATATAAGCTGTGCGCGCCTCTATACCCCAGTCTAGAGATTACCCTCCAGCAGTAAAGACCTGCTATTTGTTAATGTACAGCATCCGTGTGATTATTTATCCACTGAACCACGGATCTAACATCCTCCTCCACATCCCACCTTACTCTTACTTCCCTTGCAGCCTTTCCTATCCAGCTCTGTCTCTGCACTGAATCACTTCAGCATCCTGCCTAAGCACCCCTTATACTCGCACTCACTGTCCTGCAGTGACAACAACTAACAACGCACAGGGAGCTAGCTTCCTCTTGGCACCTTAACCCATCTTCGTCTCCCTCAAAGGTTCGATGTTATGGATTCCTCACATTCACTCCATCATTGTGGTTGAAACTCCGCTTGTGTCCCTCACAGGAAAAGATAGCCCATAATAAGAGGGAGCGAGCACTGACTGGAGGAGGGACACCAACTCTAGGAGCGTTGACAAGTGCTGAGGAGGCTGCACGCAAAATTGTTGGAGGTGGTGAGGATCTGGAAGTGGATGATGGAGAGACGGGCAAACTAGAGAAAGCTAGTGACAGAATAGAGTTTCATCCCTCTCAGACTGCAATGGCATATGATATTCATAGAGAATCGCATTGTATCACGTGCACAAAAGGCTGTGCTGCTACATCAACATCAGATGTCTAAATCATGCCTTTACTCTCCCACAGGACCATCGAGTGCCCCCCTCCCCACGATCCAGGACGAAGAGCCAGACGACTCCTCAGAGGAACCTGAAGCCTCTGAGGGAGCAGCGTCACCAGGACTCAGCGCACCCAGCACCAGCGCAGCAACGCACACCTTGGTGGGGCCATCGCGAGTTCGAGTAGTGTTGCCACCTGGTCTATCACAGCGCACAAGTGAGCATCAGCAGATGGTGGAGACAGCGACAGCAGTGGAGAGTCCTCGGCGGAGGTCGCAGCAATCTCCTAGCTCTGCTGAGCTGCATGCAGACGCTGTGCCTCTGGGGCCATCCAGAAAAAGAGCGGTTCGGGAAATACAGGAACAAGTGCTGGCGTCTCTGGAAGGGTTTGCCTCCAGGGTTAGTGCGAGTGTGGAGAAAATGGAGGAGTCCATCTCTAACATCAGCACTGTCGTGGTGGAGGCAATGGCGCATGAACACACCACCATGGATAGGATGGCAACCCCCGTGGAAAGGATGGATATGTCCATGGATAGGATGGCAACCTTTGTGGATAGGATGGCTACCGCCATGGAGGAAATAAGTTGCCAGAGTCAGGAAAACATGGTGACTGTTCAGAATACATTGTCATCTCTGGAGGAGAGATGGGCAGCTATTGAGCTGAGAGACCAGAGCTTCATGGACGTCCTTGTTATGAGGATGGCCAGTGCAGATACGGGTCTTCATGGCCCCCCTGATGTGCAGCAGGGTGCTCTCCTACCACTTGCCAGCACTGAGGTGCGGCTGACCCATGAGAGGGATGTTGTTGGCAGGACACAAGGAAGTGTGGGCTCCTCTCCAAGCACTCACACGACCATGCCACTGCGAAGCCCTTGGTCAGAGACCCACATTGCAGAGACAACTGAGAGAGCCGTTTCAGCCCCTGCACAGCCGCAGGAAGAGCAGACTGTTGAAGAGCCCTCCCAGGCTCCCAAACCCAGAGGATGCCCGCCGAAGGCATGTAAGCAGGCGCAGCATCCTAGTCAGCAAGGTGCCTCTACATCTGCTGAAGCCACAGGGGTAGCACCACGTAGAAGCACGTGTAAGAGAAAGATAAAGCACCTATAGTCACAAGGGGACTCACGTGGTGTTTTGTCTTTTTTTTTCTGACTGCTATTGATTTGTGATGCTTTTGTCATGTGGTAATGAAAAATGATGGCAAATGGTTGATTGTGTGGCCTATGTGTTCTGGGAAATGGCAAAAGTGCATTGAGGGCTCAGGGTGACTTGGTTTTGTAATGCTGATGGTGAAAGTGATAGGAAATAACCGGGTATAGCAGAGATGATGTATGATGGTGGACTAACGTCGCCTACAATTACAGAGCCATATGGCAGCCACCTATGGTTGAAGAGTAAGCTTATGCTAATGTGGCATGGCAGTGTGCATACCCTGCTTGATGGGCAGCAGTGAACTGGAGGGATGCTGCATTGATCACAACAGGGCACGCAAGGTGCCCCTCGTCCTCCTCCTACTCCTCTTCCCAGGAAGATCTACGCTGAGCCCCGTGGCTGCCACTCCTCCCATTATGAGGACCAGGATGAGAGGACATAAATGTTACCCATCCCCTTGCTATAGATTTCATTTGAGGCAAGAAGCTTGCAAGCGCACAGTCAAAGTGGCCTGAAATTATTCCAATCAGGTCACACTGCAGGTGGGTGTCAGCTTGAACAGTCACAAGGCCAGTAAACCTCCAACAGCAAAGTTGTTGCATTTGAAGGGCAGCACGGTGGCATAGTGGTTAGCACTGTTGCCTCACAGCGCCAGGGACCCGGGTTTGAATCCGGCCTCGGGTGACTGTCTGTGTGGAGTTTGCACATTCTCCCCGTGTTTGCGTGGGTTTCCTCCGGGTGCTCCGGTTTCCTCCCACAGCCCAAAGATGTGCGGGTTAGGTTGATTGGCTATGATAAATTGACCCTTAGTGTTAGGGGGATTAAATACGTGGGGTTACGGGGATAGCGTGGGATAGGTGTTGGTGTAGGGGTTACGGGGATCGGGTGGGCTATGTGTTGGTGCAGGCTCGATGGGCCGAAATGGCCTCTATCTGCACCGTGGGCTTTCTGTGATTTCTGTGATTTCTGTGAATGTCAGCCATGTTTCAGGGGCACTTTTAAAGTGCTCCACCAATGACTGCAAATCATGTCCTCCACCAACTCGTCTCCTTGCAGCTGGCCTGTTTCTGACAAGATGGGAAACAGGAGCCAGAAGCACGAAAATGGGAAACCACGATGAAAATAGGATTAGCAAGGCAGTTAACAGGCCCCTAACTGCCTTAACTAGCTGTCCCACCGGTTGGAGTCGGGTCAGTTTGGGAGCGGCTGAACGGACACGAAAATCGCGTGGGGGCGGGATTGAGGCGGGTTGGGTGTCTGAAGCCACTTTTTCCTGATTTTCGCTGCCAACCGGCCTCCAAAACCTGCCTCCTCGGGGCCATTAAAGTCGAGCCCGAGATGTCTATCAGCATCAGATAAAGAGAGAGAATTGGATCCAAATTTTGCTCTTGGCATGTTTTTCAATTTGAGCCTGTCAACCAGAATTAATGTATTTACAATTAGCTCCCAGTCTCCTCAGCGTGTTGGAGAACACATTGCACCGTCTTCTAATCCAAATAATCTGTTCCCAGGACCGCAGAGCTATGAGACTCCTCCCCTTGCTCAGTCTTCCCCTTCCTCCAGCTATCTCCAGACTTTAAAAACCCAATGTGGGTCTTCACCACCTCCGCTGCCCCCCGATCTCCCACTCGGTTCACAGTGACGGTGTCCCACACTGTGAGACTTGGCCATTCCCCTGGGGTTTATCGAATCCAAAGATGGTTTTACGTGAGGGGCTTTTGTTGACCATCGCCCTCCTACTTCGGGAGGAGGCCCCGGTTTGTACGGATTCGGATCCCCAGGACCAAAGGTTCAAAGAGCCTCGGAGATTGAGCAATGTTTCACCCTGTAGGATTCCAAGCTGATTGACACGTTTCTTTTGGCCGATGTTTCTGGGAAATCTTTCCTTGCAATGGACCTCTGAACTCCCCGTGACAGGGAGACGCCAGGAGCTGTCAAAGAATCGATGTAAACAGGCTGTGCTTAATCCCTCTGAAGAGGAGAAATGCAACTTTTGATGTGGGAGAATCGGGAGGCAGTGAAGTGGGGGTTATGTTACTGGATTAGTAACCCTGTAGAATAGGAGTTCAAATTCCTACTGCAGATGTTTGGGAAGCGGGACTCAGTTTATAAAAATCTTGGAATAAAGGGTGTACAATTAGCAAAAAAAAGCAAGTGTTTCACTGACGTCCTTCAGCCGTGTCCCAGTAGGTAGCACTGCTGCCTCTGATTGAGAAGATTGTGTGTTCATGTCCCACTCCAGAGACATGAGCACAAAAATCCAGGCTGACACTCCAGTGCAGTACTGAGGGAGCGGCGCACTGTCAGAGGGGCAGTAGTGAGGGAGTGCTGCACTGTCGGAGGGTCAGTACTGAGGGAGTGCTGCACTGTCGGAGGGGCAGTACTGAGGGAGTGCTGCACTGTCGGAGGGGCAGTACTGAGAGAGCGCAGCACTGTCGGAGGGGCAGTACTGAGGGAGCACTGCACTGTCGGAGGGGCAGCAATGAGGGAGTGTCGCGCTGTCGGAGGGGCAGTACTGAGGAAGCGCAGCATTGTTGGAGGGGCAGTACTGAAGGAGTGCTGCACTGTCGGAGGGGCAGTACTGAGGGAGCACTGCACTGTCAGAGGGGCAGTGCTGCGGGAGTACTTCACTGCCAGAGGGGCAGTACTGAAGGAGTGCTGCACTGTCGGAGGGGCAGAAATGAGAGGGCGATGCACTGTCGCAAGGGGCAGTACTGATGGAGCGCGGCAGTGTCGGAGGGGCATATTGAGGGAGCGCTGCACTGTCGGAGGTGCAGTACTGAGGGAGCGCCGCACTGTCGGAGGGGCAGTACTGAGGGAGCGCTGCACTGTCGGAGGGGCATATTGAGGGAGCGCTGCACTGTCGGAGGGGCGGTATTGTGGGAGCGCTGCACTGTCAGAGGGGCAGTACTGAGGGAGCGTCGCACTGTCGGAGGGGCAGTACTGAGGGAGCGCTGCACTGTCGGATAGGCAGTACTGAAGGGGTGCCGCACTGTTGGAGGGGCAGTAATGAGGGAACATTGCGCTGTCGGAGAGGCTGTACTGAGGGAGTGCTGCACTGTCGGAGGGGCAGTACTGAGGGATCGCTGCACTGTCGGAGGGGCAGTACTGAGGGAGCGCTGCACTGTCGGAGGGGCAGTACTGAGAGAGCACTGCACTGTCGGAGGGGCAGTACTGAGGGAGCGCTGCACTGTCGGCGGGACAGTACTGAGGGAGCGCTGCACTGTCTGAGGGGCAGTACGGAGGGAGCGCTGCACTGTCGGAGGGGCAGTACGGAGGGAGCGCTGCACTGTCGGAGGAGCAGTACTGAGGGAGTGCTGCACTGTCGGCGGGACAGTACTGAGGGAGCGCTGCACTGTCTGAGGGGCAGTACCCCTGAGGGAGCGCTGCACTGTCGGAGGTGCCGTCTATCGGATGAGATGTTAAATCGAGACCCTGGCTGCCCTCTCAAGTGAACGTAAAAGATCCCATGGTACTATTTCGAAGTAGAGCAGGGGAGTTCTCCCTGGTATCCAGGCCAATATTTATCCCTCAACCAACATCACTAGAAACAGATGATCTGGTCATTATCACGGTGCTGTTTGTGGGAGCTTGCTGTGCACTAATTAGCTGCCTCAATCCCTACTCTACAACAGTGACTACACTTCAAAAAGTATTTAATTGTCTGTAAAGCATTTAGGACGTCCTGAGGTGGTGAAAGGTGCTGTAGATTTGAAACATCTTTCTTTTTTTTCAGGGAAAATAATGTGCCGTCTTTACGAGGTCTGTCCCTGCGGTGACGTGAGTCTCACACTCCACAGTTCAATCTTAATGCCCTCAGGAAAGCTAAGGATGGTCACTAAATACAATCACCCACATAACTCAGCATTATTAAAAAGATGTGAACTCCGGATGACTCTGTCTGGGATTTTATTGCACCAGCTCCACCTTCAATTTTCAGTACTGAGGGAGCGCTGCACTGTCGGAGGGGCAGTACGGAGGGAGCGCTGCACTGTCGGAGGGGCAGTACGGAGGGAGCGCTGCACTGTCGGAGGGGCAGTACTGAGGGAGCGCTGCACTGTCGGAGGGGCAGTACGGAGGGAGTGCTGCACTGTCGGAGGGGCAGTACGGAGGGAGTGCTGCACTGTCGGAGGGTTGGTACTAAGGGAGTGCTGCACTGTCGGAGGGGCAGTACTGAGGGAGCGCTGCACTGTCGGAGGGGCTGTACTGAGGGAGTGCTGCACTGTTGGAGGGGCAGCACTGAGGGAGCGCCGCACTGTCGGAGGGGCAGTACTGAGGGAGCGCCGCACTGTCGGAGGGGCAGTACTGAGGGAGCGCTGCACTGTTGGATGGGCAGTACTGAGTGAGTGCTGCTCTGTCGGAGGGGCAGTACTGAGGGAGTGCTGCACTGTCGGAGGGGCAGTACTGAGGGAGCGCCGCACTGTCGGAGGGGCAGTACTGAGGGAGCGCCGCACTGTCGGAGGGGCAGTACTGAGGGAGCGCTGCACTGTTGGATGGGCAGTACTGAGGGAGTGCTGCTCTGTCGGAGAGGCAGTACTGAGGGAGCGCCGCACTGTCCGAGGGTCAGTTCTGAGGGAGTGCCGCACTGTCGGAGGGACAGTACCGATGGAGTGCCGCACTGTCGGAGGGGCAATACTGAGGGAGTGCTGCACTGTCGGAGGGGCAGTACTGATGGAGCGCTGCAATGTCGGAGGGGCAGTACTGAGGCAATGGTCACTGCTGTTTCCTACGGGGAGATAGTCAGACGTCTTTCACTGTCAGGTGATGCCACAGCATCCGCAGATGCTGAATAAAATACATAGAAGAAACAATAACAACAACTTGTATAGTGTCTTTAATGTAATAAATTGTCCCAAGAGGCTTCACAGGAGTTACATCAAAAAATGCCAAAATTTGTCACCGAGCCGCTTAAGGAGATATTAGGGCAGGTGACCTAACGCTTGTTCAAAGAGGTAGATTTTCAGGAGTGTCTTCACAGAGGAGAGAGATGTGGAGAGGTTTAGGGAGGGTAATCCAGAGCTTAGGGCCCAGGCGGCTGAAGGCACGGCCGCCAATGGTGGAGCGATTAAAATCAGGGATGCTCAAGAGGCCAGGATTAGAGGAGCGCAGATATCTCGGGGGGTTGTGGGGCTCGAGGAGATTACAGAGATAGGGAGGGGCGAGGCCACGGAGGGATTTGAAAACAAGGATGAGAATTTTAAAATTGAGGCATCGCTTAACCGGAAACATCAAGCCAGGGGTGGATGAGGGATCTTTAGCAGGAGAAGTTTCAACTGGACATTTTAGGGGGAGGAATTAACGTCATACCTTGGACCCCATTTTAACTTTAAGAGGCACAGACAGAACACTCCCCCCTCGGTAACGAGACTCCCCCCTCGGTAACGAGACTCCCCTCAGTAGCGAGACTCCCCTCGGTAATGAGACTCCCCCCTCAGTAACGAGTCTCCCCTCGGTAATGAGACCCCCCTCGGTAACGAGACACCCCCTCGGTAAAGAGACACCCCCTCGGTAACGAGACCCTCCCTCTGTAACGAGATCCCCCCTCGGTAACGAGACTCCCCCCTCGGTAACGAGGACCCCGCTCGGTAACGAGACCCCCCTCCCAGTACACAATAGATAAGGGTAGCACGTTTGATGTAGTCTATATGGACTTTAGCAAGGCTTTTGATAAGGTTCCACATGGCAGACTGGTCACCAAGTTAAAAGCCCATGGGATCCAGGGCAAAGTGTCAAGTTGGATTCAAAACTGGCTCGGAGGCAGGAAGCAGAGGGTAATGCTTGATGGGTGTTTTTGTGACTGGAAGGCTGTTTCCAGTGGGGTTCCGCAGGGCTCAATACTAGGTCCCTTGCTTTTTGTGGTATATATCAATGATCTAGACTTGAATATAGGGGGTATGATTAAGAAGTTTGCAGATGATACTAAAATCGGCTGTGTGGTTGATACTGAAGTGTAATGATATGTAGTAACATGTCATTCTAGAATGGTACACTAGTTGTAGCTGTATGTTTTGTAGTGGGCTACATCTATATGGGTGGTCTTGTTTAACATGAGGCACTGGTCGAGAGAGTCAACATGGCTACTGTATACAAGTCAACATGGCTGAATAAATGACTAGCACAAGCTAGCTGTTCATAATAAAAACATCTATTTATTTATGAACATAACATGGTACCAGGAGTGGTAATATCTGCTGAATATTGCGAAATGCGACATGGAGAATTTGAAGCCACTGGAGGGTTTGAAACTCATGGGGAATGTCGACTGCAATTGGCAGACTTGCAATCAACAATTCGAACTCTACATTGCCGCCATCAGGTTTAGTACAAAGCCAGACGCAAGGAAAATAGCGTTGCTGCTCATGGTTGCAGGCCCGCAGGCGATAGAGGTATTTAATACATTTGTATTTGACCAAGAGGAGGACAGAGAAAAAATGGACGACGTGCTAAAGAAGTTTGATACACATTGTTCTCCCAAAAAGAATGAGACCTATGAGAGGTACGTGTTCCGTTCACGGACACAGCAGCAAAATGAGACTTTTGATAGCTTTGTGACTGATCTGAAACTGAAAGCACAGACATGTAATTTCTCTGAACTGAAATCATCCATGATTCGTGACCAGATTGTGTTTGGTATTCATGATAAAAAGGTCAGGGAACATCTGTTGAGAGAAACCGAACTAACATTGGAGGATGCTGTGAAAATATGCCATGCCAGTGAGCTAGCTCAGCAGCACGCAAAGACTTTCAGTGAAATTAATAATGGTGCAACTGTAGTGAGTGACAATGCAGCTGTCAGTGCTGTGTCCTGCAAGGGGAAGAAACGTGGGCAGAGCAGGAATGCAAAGCAATCGGAGGATGATACTTTCAATTGTAAACGCTGTGGTTACCAGCACCAGTCAAGACAATGCCCAGCGTTTGGGAAAATGTGCACAAAATGTAATGGAAAGAATCACTTTGCCAAACAATGCTTTTCAAAAGTAAAAACAAAGAAAGAACATAAAGTTAATGCAGTAAAAGAGGACACTGATTTAAGAGAGACATTTTTTGTAGGAATGGTGTCATGTGACAATATAGAAAAGGATACAGAAAATGTGTAGCCCTCAGGAATGGACAATGCTGAACATAAAGTTAATGCAGTAAAAGAGGACAAATGGATGATGCCACTGCAGGTAAATGGAGCATTAGTTACATTGAAACTAGACACTGGGGCAAAAGCAAACTTAATCAGTATGAGTGACATTAAAAATATGAAAGGAAAGCCCAAAATACAGAAAAAGTCAGTACTACTGAAGAACTATAATGGACAGAAAATAGATAGCTTAGGTGTATGCAGACTTAAAGTGACAGTCAAAGACAAAGTGCATCATCTCATGTTTTCTGTTGTGGCTGAAGGACTTGATTCACTACTAGGTGACAAAGTTTGTGAGGACATGGAACTGGTCAAGAGAGTCTACCGTATAAACTGTGCCATAAGCAGACCAGATGCCTCAGTGGATTCTGTAGTGAGTAATTTCCAGGATGTGTTCAAAGGATTTGGAGTTCTACCATTCACTTACAAGATCCAGCTAAAGGAGAATGCTCAGCCAGTGGTACATGCTCCACGGAGAGTTCCAGCACCCCTGCGTGACCGGCTCAAGAAAGAACTGGACAGAATGACCACACTAGGAGTCATCAGGAAAGTCGAAGAGCCAACAGACTGGGTTAACTCCATGGTATGTGTAAAGAAAAAGAACAATGATCTAAGAGTATGCATGGATCCAAAGGACTTAAATGCAAACATAAAACGTGAACACTACCAGATTCCCAAGCGAGAAGAAATCACCAGTGAAATGTCAGGTGCCAGATACTTCACAAAGCTTGATGCCTCACAAGGATTTTGGCAACTAAAACTGGATGAAGAGAGCACCAAATACTGTACCTTCAACACACCATTTGGCAGGTATTGTTTCCTCAGAATGCCTTTCGGGATAATATCTGCATCTGAAATCTTTCATAGAGCGATGGAACACATAATTGAAGGTCTGGAAGGAGTTCGGGTCTATGTTGATGACATCATCATCTGGGGCTCCACACTGAAAGAACACAATGAGAGACTGACTAAAGTGCTACAGAGCATATGCCGGAATGGACTGAAGCTCAACAAAGCCAAGTGTCAGTTTGGCGTCCAGGAAGTCACTTTCCTAGGAGATAATCTATCTGGTAAAGGAATAGAGCCAGATATGGAAAAAGTAAATGCCATACTCAACATGCCCCGACCCACTGACAAAAAAGGAGTGCTACGCATCATGGGGATGATAAACTTCATTGGAAAGTTCATTCCTAACTTGTCAGCCAAGACAGCCTGTCTGCGAGACCTGCTACATAAAACAAATGAGTTTGCATGGACAGAAAGACATGAACAAGAGTGGATGAACCTCAAAACAGTGCTGACAACCACACCTGTACTCACCTTCTTTGACCCAACAAAGAGACTCAAAGTGTCAACGGATGCATCAAAAGATGGCCTAGGCGCGGTCTTGCTACAAGCAGAGGGTGAAGATTGGAAGCCTGTTGCCTATGCCTCCAGGTCTATGACTGATTCTGAGTGTCGATACGCCCAGATTGAAAAGGAATGTCTAGGCTTGGTAGTTGGACTAGAAAAGTTCCATGGCTACATATATGGACTTCCCACCTTCACAGTTGAGACAGACCACTGCCCACTGGTTGCCATCGTAAAAAAAAAAAACGAATGAGATGTCTTCAAGGATTCAATGACTCATGATGAAGCTGCAAAGATATGACTTTGAACTGATCTACACACCAGGCAAACACATAGTGTTAGCAGATGCACTATCCCGAGCACCCATAATGAATCATGTGAGCTCTACTGAGGAAGACGTGGATGTTCATGTGAGTATGGTCACTGCTGCGCTGCCCATGTCAGACACGAAATCAAAGCAAATAGCAAAAGAATCAGTAAAAGATACAGTGTTACAAACAGTAATAGAGAACATTCATCATGGTTGGCCAAAAGGTTCCTGTCCAAAGTACTATCACATCAGGTCAGAGTTGAGTGTCGCAAGTGGACTATTACTAAGACAGAACAGAATAGCCATTCCACTGGCTTTACGTCGAGACATGCTCAAAAGGATTCATGAGGGACACCTCGGAATTGAAAAATGCAAAAGGAGAGCAAGAGACACTGTTTATTGGCCTGGCATAAATAAGGATATTGAGAACATGATAGGCAAATGTGAGACATGTCAGAAACACCAAAACAAACAAGCAAAGGAACCAATGATAGTAGCTGACTTACCAACAGCACCATGGCAAAAGGTTGGTATGGACCTTTTTCATTTGAATGGTAAAGACTATCTATTAGTGATTGACTATTATTCTAACTATCCTGAGATGGCGCTGCTCTCAAGCACATCAGCAAGCAGTGTCATAATGCATGTTAAATCCATCTTTGCCAGACATGGGATTCCCAGGATTGCCGTTAGCGACAATGGTCTGTGCTTCAACTGTAAGGAGTGGCAACAGTTTGCAGCACATATACTTTCATCACATCACATCCAGTCCTCTGTATGCTCAGTCAAATGGTAAGGCAGAGAAAGTTGTTCAAGTTCTCAAACAGCTACTGAAGAAAGCAACAGAAAGCAAGTCTGATCCTCATCTCGCCCTGCTGAGCTACCGAGCATCCCTTTTAGACTATGGTTCTTCACCTGCTGAACTCCTAATGGGTCGCAAGTTGCGCACCACGCTACCCTGCTGTGCAAAAGAAAAGCAGAATAAGGAACTGAGACAGAGACTTCAACTGTTAAAGCTGAAACAGACATCACACTATGACAAGTCATCCAAAACTCTGAAACCATTGACAAGGGATGATGTTGTCAGGATTGAGGATCCAAATGCATGGAACAGGAAAGCTACAGTTCTTGAGGAAGTAGGACCAAGGTCATACACTGTTAGAACTGAGGAAGGACAGATTCTCAGGAGGAACCGTCGTTCCCTCCTAAAAACACAAGAAACTATCCAAGAGCAAATCGCTGACAATGCCGCAACTGAATCTTGTCACTCACCACCAGAACAATCTAACACAAATACACGTACAGGCTCTCATGAAAACACATCAGACTTACCTGTGCTGAGAAGATCCACACGTGAAATAAAAAAGCCTGATAGACTTAATCTTTGAGTACAAAGAAAACTATAATAAAAGAATGAAAAGCTTAGAGTTCATAAAGTAAAGCTTTGAAGATGTGTTGACTGTTGTGAAGATTTTTAAAAAAATGTTTGTGTCGTTATGTAAAAAAAACCAAGTTCATTCGAAGGTTTATAGAGCTCGAACAAAAGTGTTACTGATATCATCTTTATCGTTTTTCTTGAAAGTTGATTGATATTGATTTTGTTTAACCTCAAAGGAAGGGGAATGTAATGATATGCAGTAACATGTCATTCTAGCACCTGGCTCTAGGTGTAGCTGTATGTTTTAGTAGTGGGCTACATCTATATGGGTGGTCTTGTTTAACACGAGGCACTGGTCGAGAGAGTCAACATGGCTACTGTATGCAAGTCAACATGGCTAAATAAATGACTAGCACAAGCTAGCTGTTCATAATAAAAACGTCTATTTATTTATGAACATAACAGTGAAGAAGGAAACTGTAGATTGCAGGAAGATGTCAATAAATTGGTCAGGTGGGCAGAACAATGGCAAATGGAATTCAATCAGGAGAAGTGTGAGGTAATGCATTTGGGGAGGGCTAACAAGGAAACGGAATACACTTTAAATGGTTGGACACTGAGTAGTGTAGAGGAACAAAGGGACCTTGGAGTGCATGTCCACAGATCCCTGAAGGTAGCAGGCCAGGTAGATAAGGTGGTTAAGAAGACATACGGAATGCTTGCCTTTATTAGCCGTGGCATAGAATACAAAAGCAGGGGGGGCTATGCTTCAACTGTATAAAACACTAGTTAGGCCTCAGCTAGAGTACTGCGTGCAGTTCTGGTCACCACATTACAGGAAAGATGTGATTGCACTAGAGAGGGTACAGAGGAGATTTACAAGGATGTTGCTGGGAGTAGAGAATCTTAGCTATGAGGAAAGACTGGATAGGCTGGGTCTGTTTTCCTTGGAACAGAGGAGGCTGAGGGGAGACCTTATTGAGGTGTATAAAATAATGAGGGGCATAGATAAAGTGGATAGAAAGGACCTATTTCCCTTAGCAGAGGGGTCAAAAACCAGGGGGCACAGATTTAAAGTAATTGGGGGAAGGTTTAGAGGGGATTTGAGGGGAAATTTCTTCACCCAGAGGGTTGTGGGGGTCTGGAACTCACTGCCTGAAAGGATGGTAGAGGCAGGAACCCGAACCACATTTAAAAAGTACTTGGATGTGCACTTGGGATGCTCTAACCTGCAGGGCTACGGACCAAGAGCTGGGAAGTGGGATTAGGCTGGATAGCTCCTTGTTGGCCGGCGCGGACACGATGGGCCGAAATGGCCTCCTTCCGTGCTGTAACTTTCTATGATTCTATGAAGTTAGACCCCCACTCGGTATTGAGACCCCCCTCAGTAACGAGACCCCCCTCGGTAACGGGCGCCCCCCTACCCCCGAGCACCGACCTGTGCCCTCCTCCCTTCGCCCCCTCCCTCCACAAGAGAATCTCCCCATTGATCCCTCAACGCCGGTCCTTTTAATTTATTTTCTTCCACAAGTTGGTCAGATTAATGATGGATTTGTCGAAAGAGAAAACTTGCTGAAGGGATTGCTGGGAAGCGATCTGCAGAAACTAATCAAAACATGAGCTTGCACTATTTGCGTTATCCTGTGGAATGCCAGTCCCTGGGGCAGGGAGGGTCATTTAGGGGTCTGTCTCCTGTAGCTCAGTGTTGGCTGAGAAGTCTCTGTCTCCTTCCAGCAAGGGCAGTCGGGGTCAAGGTTGAGTCAAGGCTGCCCATTCTCCAGTCTGTGCGCACAGAGTTGGCATGGCTGGAGCGAGCGGCTCTGATTCGTCAGTCTCTGCCCACGTGATGCTGAGAACCCTTGACAGTGAAGAAGGCCTCAGGACACTTCTCTCGAGTGTTTCCCAGCAGATACTGAGACATCTGTAAACAACAAAGGAGCTCAAAGCTGCTCAATGGCTGCAGACACGATGTTGAATCTTTCTCACGAGAGGTGGTGGGTCTACCCAGACTCGGTCGAGAGGCTGCAGCTGTTTAAAGGGAAGAGTAGCCCTGCGAAGAGTAGGCTGTCCTAGGATGAGAGATTGTGTAGAATGGGCCTTTACTCTCTGGAGTTTAGAAGAATGAGAGGTGATCTCATTGAAACATATAAGATTCTGAGGGGGATTGACAGGGTAGATGCTGAGAGGTTGTTTCCCCTGGCTGGAGAGTCTAGAACTAGGGGGCACAGTCTCAGGATAAGGGGTCGGCCATTTAAGACTGAGATGAGGAGGAATTTCTTCACTCAGAGGGTGGTGAACCTTTGGAATTCTCTACCCCAGGGGGCTGTGGAGGCTCAGTCATTGAGTATATTCAAGGCTGAGATCAATAGATTTTTGGACTCTAGGGGAATCAAGGGATATGGAGATTGGGCGGGAAAGTGGAGTTGAGGTCGATGAGCAGCCGTGATCTTATTGAATGGCAAAGCAGGCTCGAGGGGCCGAATGGCCGACTCCTGCTCTGAAGAGATCTCAAAGTCTCTGTTTGAAGAATGGACTCAGCTGAGAATATTTTGTGGACTTTATGGGATTTTTCTGAGGGTGTTTTCCCTGTGATGGGATCGCCCTGTGCAGATACGTGAAAAACTGGTTTGTTAAAACTCCAGAGAACGCATGGCAGTTGGCTGTGACAAAAGAGCTGTCAGTCATCCAGAATGTATGGGTTCGCCCGACAGTCCTGGGAAAAGGAAGGGGGCCATTGACGAAGGGGCTGAGGACCCTGAGGCACCTGTTGAACTTGAACTTGATTAAAAGGCCACTCTAATATGCGAAGCACTTCTCACCTCCATCTCAGAAGAGAAGCAGAACAATGAACCCACTGGCCTCAGCCAGCCGAAGAGGAGCCAGTTTTTTTACCAACACAAAGACCGAAAGATATGTCCCAGACTTAGGGCCATTAATCCAATCACGGAATACTCATGGGTCTGATGATGGCCCATCACTAACTAAGCACGGGAGTGCTTAGAAATGAAAGGATTTTTAAAGATTGGCGGGAAAGATAGGGGTAGCAAGACTCCTATAAAGATAGATCCTTTTCGACCATTTTCTCTCTCTCTCGCTCTCTCGATCCACCAAGATCGAGCTAACAAGAAGAAGTACCAGAGGAAGAAAACGCTGAGACTGAGAACCGCATACCCCTCACAGGGAACGGCCTCTGGGCCGTGACTTCCCACAGCTGAGCGGAGTGACCGAGACCGACTGTGTGTGGTGGTAAGCATGGTCTCGAGTGCCCCAAGCCGGTAACCAGATCTCCCAGGTGAGCTGGGTGAGTTGTAAGGGCTCAGGGTTTTTCTCAGAAGTGAAGCTTTTGGGCTATTCTGGGGTGGAAGCTTCGATTGGTTCAACCAGGTGAAAGGGTTTATGCGACTGGGTAATTCGTTGGTAGGGTGGAGTTAGAGTCCGCCATAGCAACAAGGGAATTACTGCTTGTTATAGTCCCCAGTTGTGTACTGTATGTATGTTGTTTGTAACCTGGATCTTATTCTCCACAGAGACAGTGATTTCATTTAGTAGTGCATGTTTTAGCCAGTGTATGTTAGACCAAATAAATTTAAGCCTAATTTTTCACTGAAGCATTCCTGTCCGTGACTTATTCCATTTACACTCTGAATAATAATTGCTGGGTATAGAACTTTCCTAAGGTGGGGGCGATTCGAACCGTCCGTCTAGCAATTGGGCTAGGATCAAAACCGCTTACAGCTCCTAATTCTCATGTTCTTATTTAAGCCTAATGAATTGCCACATAACCCATTATGCACTATTAGGAGGCTGAGTCTTTATTTACTCCCATTCTAAAGGAAGGAACCTGCTTTTCTAGAGCGCCTTTCACAACCTCAGAATGTCGCAAAGCGTTTCACAGCCAATTAAGTACGATTTTTTTGAAGTGTAGTCGCTGTTGTAATGTAGGAAATGCAGCAGCCAATTTGTGCACAGCAAGCTCCCTCAAACAGCAATGAGGTAATGACCAGTTAACCCGTTTCCTGCCTGTTCACCGGCCCAACTTCGCAGTTGTGACCCACCCGCCCAACCCCCTCCCCCGTGTTGCTCATTTTAATATATGTGGATGAGGGCCAATGGTTTTACGCTCACTAGGCACTCGGGGTAAGTTAGAATGAGAGTTATAAGGAGCAGCTTTTCACAGGGCTGACCGAGAAGGTGGAGGACTTTGAGCCTGAATAGTTTGGAGAGTTTGAATAGCAATTTCAGCAACTGGGAATGACTTAATTTACCTCCTTAGACATTCACTCCCTCCACCACCAGCGTACCGTGGCTGCAGTGTGTACCATCTACAAGATGCACTGCAGCAACTCGCCAAGGCTTCTTCGGCAGCACCTCCCAAACCCGCAACCTCTTCCACCTAGAAGGACAAGGGCAGCAGGCGCATGGGAACACCACCACCTCCAAGTCACACACCATCCTGACTGAGAAGTAGATCGGCCCTTCCTTCATCGTCGCTGGGTCAAAATCCTGGAACTCCCTCCCTAACGGCACTGTGGGAGCACCTTCACCACACGGACTGCAGCGGTTCAAGAAGGCAGCTCACCACCACCTTCTCAAGGGCAACTAGAGATGGGCAATAAATGCCGGCCTTGACAGCGATGCCCACATCCAGAGAATGAATTAAAAAAAAATAGGAACATAGGAATTGCTAGACGAGCAAAACCAAGGTCCGTCTAGTTCGCCTTTTACCATCCCAGTGGTCGCACGATACAACAATAATGGAGTTGTTGACCAATCACAGCGATCAATCTCTATCAATGAGTCTACAACAGACCCAGGCATGGCGTGAGGAAAACCCCCAGTGGGGGAGAGCTTTGGGAACCAGAGGTCCAAGGTCACCTCTTCCTCCAGTTTAGCAATTTTTTTTCAGTGCTTTGAGCCTAGACTGTATTCAGTGTTGGACTTGCTTCTTACTGCCTGTGGGGCTGTGGATTCATAAGCACATTAGTAGTGTAGAAGTTACATTACTGGACTAGTAATCCTGAGTTCAAATCCCACCATGGTCGTTTGCGAATTTGAATTTAGTTGAAAACCCCTAAAAAATCTGGAAGTATAAAACTGGTGTCAGTAAAAGTGAGCGTGAAGCTGTGGGATTGTCTTAAAAACCCAACTGGTTCACCAATGTCCTTTAGGGAAGGAAGCCTGCTGTCTTTACCCGGTCTGGGCCGATGTGTGACTCCAGACCCACACCAATGTGGTGGACTCTTATACAAAAGCAAATTACAGCGGATGCTGGAAATCTGAAATAAAAACAGAAAATGCTGGAAATACCCAGCAGGTCGTGGCGAGAAACAGAGTTCCCAGCAGCGGGTAGTCAAAACTGCCCAACGCATTACCGGCACCCGGCTACCGACCATAGAGCACATATACCAGAAACGCTGTTTACGGAGGTCACAGTCCATCATCAAAGACCCTACCCACCCAGCCACAGTCTGTTCGCCCTCCTGCCATCTGGGAGACGCTACAGATGCATTCGCACCCGTACGACCAGATTTAGGAACAGCTTCTTTCCCAGGGCTGTCATCCTACTGAACTCTACAAATAAACTCTAAAGCCTGCACATCTGCCAATGCACTTTATTATGGTTATGTTTATGTTAATGTATTACAAGCCAAATGTATGTGGAATGTTTAAATGTCTTAATCTAAATGTACACTCTCGGGAGCCGCAAGCCTACATTTCGTTGTACTGCACTTGTGCACTAACAATGACAATAAAGTTGATTTGATTTGATTTGAGTTAACGTTTCAGGTCGATGACCTTTCGTCAGTACTGGAAAAAGCTGGAGATGGAACAGGTTTTTAAGCAAGTGCAGGGGCTGGGATGGAAAGAACAAAAGGGAAGGTCTGTGATAGGATGGAGGGCAGGAGAGATGAAGAGACAAAAGGGGCGATGGTGGCCTGAGGCAAAAGGAGCTGGTAATGGGACAAGTTAAGAAACAAAAGGTGACTCTAGATGAAGCGTAAATGGCAGAATAATCGACAGCTGCCATGTGAGACAGAGAAAAAAAATGATAGGGGTAGAGATTATGATCTGAAATTGTTGAACTCGATGTTGAGTCCAGGAGGCTGTAAAGTGCCTAATCGAAAGATGAGGTGCTGTTCCTCGAGCTTACGGTGTAAGAGGCCGAGGATGGAGAGGTCAGAGTGCGAGTGGAGTGGTTGACTCTTAACTGCCCTTTAAACTAGCCTAGTAAACCCCTCAGTTGTATCAAGCTATACAACAAATAGCCTTTCTCTACCTAAATTGCATGGGCCTTTTACCTTACCATCTCTCAGGATCTACTGACCTGGATCTCCACAACTGACCCTACTGAACCTTCGGGGGTCAGGGAAAGATGCCCCCATTTAAATATTCCTCCCGTATACTCATCATAAATCCACCGGGACAGCACTGTCAATATTTAAATGAGGGGGACTGAGAAAAATCATGAAATTAAAAAAATAATGTCTTCAGGACCCTGGACCAGAGACCCTGGTCCTGCCCCACTTGCAGTGGCCAATACTCCACCTTTCCCTGGCTGTATCAGTGTCTTGTGACCTCCCCCCACACCTCCCCACCTCGCCGGCCGGGAACGAGGCCTCAGAGCTCCCCTCAGGTGCGGGTGACCTTATTTGGGGAGGGGCAAAGGTTCCGGCCCCAAAGGTGGCCGTGCCGAGCCTGGTGGAGAAGGCCCAAACCCGGCCTAATGCTCAGCCCATCAGCTGCAGCGGACTCACAGCGGCCGTGTGACAGAAAGGGATGAGGATTTTCAGTCACCCCCTTGCATTCAGCGTAAGGCAGTAGCTCCTCGGGGGTGCAGTCACGCTGAGGTTTTGCCCATCCCGTGAGGGACCCTCCCAGTAAACCATCCATCGGAACACAGGAACAGGAGGAGGCCATTCAGCCCCTCGAGCCTGTTCCACCATTCAATAAGATCATGGCCGATCTGTGACCTAACTCCATATACCCACCTTTGGCCCATATCCCTTAATACCTTTGGTTAACAAAAATCTCCGATTTAAAATGAACAATTGATCTAGCATCAATTGCCATTTGCGGAAGAGAGTTCCAAACGTCTACCACCCTTTGTGTGTAGAAGTGTTTCCTAATTTCACTCCTGAAAGGTCTGGCTCTAATTTTTAGACTCTGCCCCCTAGTCCGAGAATCCCCAACCAGCGGAAATAGTTTCTCTCTCTCTACCCTATCTGTTCCCCTTAATATCTTGAAAACTTCAATCAGATCACCCCTTAACCATCTAAATTTCAGGGCGTACAACCCTAATTTGTGTAACCTCTCCTCGTAACTTAACTCCTGGAGTTGGGGTATCATTACTGGGGTCCTCTATCACCCAGCAGCCAAGTTCGATGTTATCGTCACTGCGTCAGTAGCTCCGCCCTGTTGCTGTGACACGTAACAAGCAAGAAATTCAGACGCACTTCAGCCTGAGATAAATTCAAGTGCTCGTCCCAGGGGGCGAAGCTCCGGCCTTTAATTGGCTGCATCATCCATTTCTCCTGTGGGGAAACATTCCACCAATCTGCCATTCCCTTGGTATAAAATTTTTTAAACGATTTATTTAAATTCCAAACCAGTTACATTCACTTGTGCCCTGACACAGGGAGAGAGCCGAACCTCAGACCTGGCATGGTGACATCTCCCAGATAGGCCGGATACCCTCTGCACCCATCAACTGAGAGAGAGAGAGAGAAGGAAAGAAAGAAAGACTTGCATTTCTATCGCACCTTTCACCATTTCAGGACGTCCCAAAGTGCTTTACAGCAAATGAAGTACTTTTTGAAGTGTGGTCACTGTTGTAATGTGGGAAACACGGCAGGCAATTTGTGCACAGCAAGCTCCCACAAATAGCAACGTGATCATCTGTTTGTTGATTGAGGGATAAGTATTAGCCCAGGACACCGGGTAGTACTCCCCTGCTCTTCTTCGAAATAGTGACATGTAGGCCTAGAAATTCAGTATAGCCACTTTTGGGGCGCTAAAGTCGGGCGGCCGCTAAAGTTTGCGCCTGGCGCAAAGTCGCGCCCCCTTCGCCGATATTCAGTCGCATCGCCCCAAGAGGTTGCTGCTGCGCTAAAACAGGCGATGCACGACTATCTTTAGGCGCTAAGCCGGCGGTGCTGAGCGATACCCCCGAGGCTGGGCGCAGCGCAGGTGCAGCGAGTTCTTGATTGACGGCAGACACTCTGGCGCCGGTCAGCTCTTAAAGGGGGAGGGTGGATTTGTTTGCCTGCCACGCCCTGCACACTGCAGCCCTCAACCTAGGCCTGACCACTTCAGCTTCACCTGCACAACGCCCAGGGCAATGGAGAAGGCCAGGGAGAGAGCGCAGCGCTTCAGCGACGGTGACCTGAGGCTGCTGGTTGGCGGAGTGGAGCGCAGGCGCCATGTTCTGTTCCCAGAAGGTGGCAAGAGGCCGCTGCCCAGCGCCTACCGGAAAGCCTGGAGGGAGGTCTCCAACAGGGTGTCTTCCAACAGCGTGGTTGCCAGGACTCCTGTGCAATGCCGGAAGAAGTTCAACGACCTCACTCAGGTTGTCAGGGTGAGTACCCTTTCCAGTGTCCTCCTCATCCCTGCATGTGCACCTCACTTTATGGGCAAAGGGACCTGAAAGCCCTAATGGCCAGCCCTCATCCAGCAGCTATGGGACTGGCATGCAAATCACTTGCACATTCAGCACTTTACACACTGTACAAGCTATTCGACCATGGGAGGCATTGCAGATAAGATCAGGGCTACACACTGTCAGGGCCAGTCCACCATGGGAGGCATTGCAGACAAGATCAGGGCTACACACTGTCAGGGCCAGCCCACCATGGGAGGCATTGCAGACAAGATCAGGGCTTCACACTGTACAAGCTATTCGACCATGGGAGGCAGTGCAGACAAGATCAGGGCTTCACACTGTACTTAGAGGCCGTCCTTTCTCTTGCAGGCCAAGGTGGTGCACAATCGGCGCAACCGAACTGAGACCAGGGGAGGCCGTCCTGACCTCAAAGAACTCTCCGACCTCGACCAGCGTGTGGAGCGCATTATGGCAGGCCGGCTGATTGGCCCCGTCACCAGTGGAGATGCCAACCCTGTTCTGGGCACCAATGGTAAGGGCATCACCTTTTTGACCTCTCTCGTTCCACTTGCGCCTCAGATCAGCATCCTTTGCCACTGTCCGACCAATGCAGTGAATGGCAGCACTCATGCCTCCCTCGCTGCTGCCCTGTCCTCACTCTAAAGCTACTCTTGTGCCTTCCTGCTTTCAGATGGTGAATCGCCAGGTGAGGAGGCGGGCCCTCAAGCTGCCACTGTCAGTCCTTCGGAAGACGAGGAGGAGGAAGAGGAAGCCGGCCCATCAGTGCCACCCTCAGCCGTGCCAGCCCATGGCGATGTAGGGGACACATCTTCCCTGGAGGGGAGCCGGGGGGAAGGGTCGGAGGAGAGTGAAGCTCCGGGGCCCAGCGGCCTGCAGCAACGCGGGAGGGGTGGGGAAGCTCGGCGGACTTCTCCCCAGAGGGTGAGTGCGGCCTCCAGTCCTGCGACGGTCAGCGCAGAGGAGGTGCGCCTCCTAGAGGAAATGGCCGTCCAGGCTGAGCGCAGGCACACTGAGCTCATGGCTGCAGTGGCAAGGATGCCTGACTCCATAGAGTCTCTGTCAAGGAGTGTGCAGCAATTCGGAGCAGCACAGGCCAAGAGCCTGCAACAATTCAGTGCAGCACAGGCCAGGAGTCTGGAACAATTCAGTGCAGCACAGGCCAGGAGTCTGCAGGACTTCGCGGCAGCACAGGCGGCTTCTAGCCACGTGCTCAGTCGTGCCGTCCATTCACTGGGTGGTGTCATGCGGACACAGACCAGGGCCACACGGGCACTAACTGCTGCCACCCTCGCTGGATCAGCCAGGCATCGCCAGGGCACTCGCCGCGCAGCAGCAGCCCAGCAGTCTGTTCTTCAGCTGTTTGCTGCGCATGCTGCAGTGCTGGCCCGTGCGAGTGCCAATGTCTCAGGCGACCAGCGAGCACCTGCGATCTGCCAGGTTGCCACCATTCCTGCAGCCGACACTGCCACTCCGCCATTGCAGCTGCCACGAGCCGCTGGACAGACTGCTGCCGCCCAGCCAGAGTTGGAGCAGTCAGCAGCCGGACACTCCAAGGCCAGAGCTGGTGCAGGCCGACCCCCAAGGGCATCTGCCGTCTCGCCATCTGCCCCTCAGCAGCCTTCCCCCAGCCTTGCTGCAGCCACTGGGCTCCCATTGAGGAGGAGCTGCAGGGCGGGCAGGGGCCAGGCAAGGATGCGCAAGGCATCGCCCTCGCAGGGCAAAAAGTAGAGGTATGCACAAATGCCTGGTGCTTGTTCTAAGGCCGAGACTGGTGCAGTTGTTTTTGTGTAAGGCCGAGACTGGTGTCTTTCTTTCTTTTTGTAAGGCCGAGACTGGTAGTTTTGTGTTTTTGGAGGGGGCTTCTCCACATGAGCATGTAATGTGGGAAGGGCAGAGGTTTACAATAAATTATTGCTGTTAAATTGAAGTGTGCATGGTTTTTTGGTTAAGTCTTGGTTGCCCTGCTCGGCTGAGAGCTTGTGGAGTGGCTACATTCATCTGCTGACATTGGCACAAGCCATTCCCTGAGAGGGGGCCTAGAACCGACGTTCAATAAGCCGGCGAGGGGCGGCCCTTGCACTTTGTGCCTCCCTCCTGTGCTGGTCCTCCTCCTCCTCCTCCTCCTCCTCCTCCTGAGGTGGTCCTCCAATCTCTGGTGGCAGTGCCTGAGTCCGGTGGATAGCCAGGTTGTGCAGCATGCAGCAAACGACCATGAAATGGGAGACTCGCTCCGGCGAATACTGTAGGGCTCCATCGGAACGATCCAGACAGCGGAACCGTTGCTTCAGGACGCCGATTGTTTGTTCGATGATGTTCCTGGTCGCTTGATGGCTCTCATTGTATCCCTCTTCAGCAGGGGTGCTGGGCGCACGGAGCGGGGTCATCAGCCAGGTACACAAAGGATAGCCTTTGTCCCCGATAAGCCATCCTCGTGGGTGAGGCTGTGCCTGGAACATGTCTGCCACAGAGGTCTGTCGCAGGATGAAGGCACCGTGGCTGCTGCCTGGAAAGCGGGCATTGACAGCTAGGATGAGCTGCCTGTGGTCACACACCAGCTGGACGTTGAGCGAATGGTAGCCCTTCCGGTTGCGGTAATCCTCGGCATTCTCCAGAGGTGCCCGCAAAGCCACATGCGTGCAGTCAATGGCGCCCTGCACCATGGGGAAGCCCGCGAATGCTGCAAAGCCCATTGCACGCTGTTGCTGCTTGGCAAGGGCCATGGAGAAGGAGATGAACTGACGTCTCCTTTTGAAAAGGGCATTGGTCACCTGGCGGATGCAGCAATGCACGGCGAACTGGGAGATGTTGGCAATGTCCCCAGTAGCGGATTGGAAGGAGCCGGTGGCATAGAAGTTGAGAGCCACCGTCACCTTCACTGCCACCGACAGAGACGTCCTGCTCCTCAGCTGTGGCTGCAGATCACCGCCAAGCAGCTGGCAGATCTCTGTGACCACGTCCCTTCTGAATCGCAGCCTCCGAACACACTGCTCGTCAGACATGTTGAGATAGGAGAACTGCTGGCGGTATACCCTGGGTGAGTAAGGCCTCCTTTCCCGACGCCTGTTGCCCCCTCTCCGTCTAGCCAGGGCTGCCACTCTCTCACGGCGTCTGTGAGCCCTTTGGATGTAATTGAGAAAGCCAGCGTTGACACCCATTGCAGCCCCCATAATATGCTGACAAACAATGAGATGTCAATGAAGGTAAAGACTAGTGGAAAGCTGTGGCCTGAAGCCACAAGTACCTGTCCGAGTGTTGGGCCAAAGCAGAAAGCTCTCTACCTTGGTCTCTCTCCAAAGATCTGTTTCACAAGAAGGAGTGCTGCGAAATGGCAGCCTTTTATAGTGCAGGAGGAGTGCCCTTTAATTTGCGCCCCCCGCGCCCCACATCGGCTGAGCACCGTTCCACTCTAACAGTCGCTAGGGGCGCCAGGCGCACAATGGGGCGGCGCGACTGAAGTTCCGGTTGGGGGCGCACAAAGGGCGTTGCACGAGGAAATTACGTCATGATCTGCGCGCGCAGCTGAGCGCGCGCAAAGACTTTGCGCCGCTGCTAAATCTCTAGTGAAGTTGGGGCGAGGCGCAGATCGCGCTGTGCCCGGGCGCTAGCCGCCTAGCGCCCGACATCTACTCCTCCTAAGGCGCTAACGGCTAGCGCAACCAACTGAATGGTAAGACCCTAGGCAAGACGGAGGGTCAGAGGGATCTGGGTGTGCAAGTACACAGATCCCTGAAGGCGGCGGAACAGGTGGATAAGGTGGTAAAAAAGGCATATGGGATACTTGCCTTCATTAGCCGAGGCATTGAATATAAGAGCAAGGAGGTTATGATGGAACTGTATAAAACACTGGTTAGGCCACAGCTGGAATACTGTGTGCAGTTCTGGTCGCCAAACTACAGGAAGGATGTGATCGCGTTGGAGAGGGTGCAGAGGAGATTCACCAGGATGTTACCAGGGCTGGAGCACTTCAGCTATGAAGAGAGACTGGGCAGATTGGGTTTGTTTTCCTTGGAGCAGAGGAGGCTGAGGGGGGACATGATTGAGGTGTACAAAATGATGAGGGGCATAGATAGGATGGATGCTGAGGAGCTTTTTCCCTTAGTAGAGGGGTCAATAACTAGGGGGCATAGATTCAAGGTAAAGGGCGGGAGGTTTAGAGGGGATTTGAGAAAGAACTTTTTCACCCAGAGGGTGGTTGGAGTCTGGAACTCACTGCCTGAAAGGGTTGTGGAGGCAGGAACCCTCACAACATTTAAGAAGCATTTGGATGAGCACTTGAAATGCCACAGCATACAAGGCTACGGACCAAATGCTGGAATATGGGATTAGATTAGACAGGGCTTGATGGCCGGCGCGGACACGATGGGCCGAAGGGCCTCTATCCGTGCTGTATAACTCTATGACTCTATGACTCTATGAATTTCTAGGCCGTAATCTTTTATGTGCACCTGCGAGGGCAGACGGGGCCTCAGTTTAATGTCTCATCCGGAAGATGGCACCTCTGAGAGCGCAGCGCTCCCTCAGTACTGCCCCTCCGACAGTGCAGCGCTCCCTCAGTACTGCCCCTCTGACAGTGCAGCACTCCCTCAGTACTGACCCTCCGACAGTGCAGCGCTCTCTCAGTGCTACACCTGTGACAGTGCCACACTCCCTCAGTACTGCCCCTCCGACAGTGCGGCGCTCCCTCAGTGCTGCCCCTCCGACAGTGCAGTGTTCCATCAGTACTGCCCCTCCGACAGTGCGGTGCTCCCTCAGTACTGCCCCTCCGACAGTGCAGCACTCCCTCAGTACTGCCCCTCCGACAGTGCAGCGCTCCCTCAGTACTGCCCCTCCGACAGTGCAGCACTCCCTCAGTACTGCCCCTCCGACATTGCGGCACTCCCACAGTACTGCCCCTCCGGCAGTGCAGCGCTCCCTCAGTACTGCCCCTCCAGCAGTGCAGCGCTCCCTCAGTACTGCCCCTCCAGCAGTGCAGCGCTCCCTCAGTACTGCCCCTCCGACAGTGCAGCGCTCCCTCAGTACTGCCGCTCCGGCAGTGCGGCACTCCCTCAGTACCCCCCCTCCGACAGTGCAACGCTCTCTCAGTACTCAGTACAAGGTATTGACTTGGATAGAGAACTGGTTGGCAGATAGAAAGCAAAGAGTTAGAATAAACGGGTCATTTTCCGAGTGGCAGGCAGTGACTAGTGGGGTACCGCAAGGATCGGTCCTAGGACCCCAGCTGTTCACGATATATATTAATGATCTGGATGAGGGAATTGGATGTAATATCTCCAAATTTGCAGATGACACAAAGCTCGGTGGGAGGGTGTGCTGTGAGGAGGATGTTGTGAAACTCCAGTACGATTTGGACAGGTTGGGTGATTGGGCAGAAACATGGCAAATGCACTATAATGTGGATAAATGTGAGGTTATCCACTTTGGTGGCAAAAACAGGAAGGCAGATTATTATTTGAATGGCAATAGATTGGGAGAAAGGGAAGTGCAAAGAGACCTGGGTGTTCTTGTGCACCAGTCGCTGAAGGTAAGCATGCAGGTGCAGCAGGTGGTTAAGAAGGCAACTGGTATGTTGGCCTTTATAGCGAGAGGGTTCGAGTACAGGAGCAAGGATGTCTTGCTGCAGTTGTACAGGGCCCTGGTGAGACCGCACCTTGAGTATTGTGTGCAGTTTTGGTCACCTTATCTGAGGAAGGATGTTCTTGCCATGGAAGGAGTGCAACGAAGATTCACCAGGCTGATACCTGGGATGGCAGGAGTGACGTATGAGGAGAGATTGTGTCGATTGGGCTTGTACTCGCCGGAGTTTAGACGATTGAGAGGGGATCTCATCGAAACCTATAACATTCTGTCAGGCCTGGACAGACTAGATGCAGGAAGGATGTTCCCGATGGTCGGGGAGTCCAGAACTAGGGGTCATAGTCTAAGGATAAGGGGTAAGCCATTTAGGACAGGGATGAGGAGGAATTTCTTCACCCAGAGAGTGGTGAACCTGTGGAATTCTCTACCACAGAGGGCGGTGGAGGCCAGTTCATTAAATATATTCAAGAAGGATTTGGATATATTTCTTAAGGCTAAAGGGATCAAGGGATATGGGGAGAAAGCAGGGACAGGGTACTGAGTTTGGATGTTCAGCCATGATCTCATTGAATGGCGGAGCAGACTCGAGGGGCCAAATGGCCTACTCCTGCTCCTATCTTCTATGTTTCTATGTTTCTATGTACTGCTCCTCTGACAGTGCAGCACTCCCTCAGCACTGCAGTTGAAGGTCAGCCTAGCTTTATTTGCTCAAGTCTCTGGAGAGAGGAACAAAAGCTCCTCTCTGAAACCAAACAATACCAACTGGGATAAAAACAGAAAGTGATGGAGTCACTCAGTGGGTGTGGCAGTGCCGCCGGTGAGAGTGAACACTCAGCGGGTGCAGCACTGCCAGTAGTGAGGGGAAGGCAGGATTTATGGTCCAGCTCGATGACCTTAGCTGCAGGGAATGAATTCCCAGCTTCTGCTTTCTCCTCTTCTCTCGAAGGCACTGACTCTGCCGGGGGTATCGTTCACCCGGGGTACCCTCCCCCGAACACTTCCCGCAGCTCATGTTAGAATCATAGAACAATACAGCACAGGAGGCCATTCGGCCCATCGTTCCTGTGCCGGCTCTTTGAAAGAGCTCTCCAATTAGTCCCACTCCCCCTGCTCTTTCCCCATAACCTTGCAAATATTTCCCCTTCAAGTATTTCTCCAATTCCCTTTTGAAAGTTACTATTGACTCTGCTTCCACCGCCCTTTCAGGCAGTGCATTCCAGATCACAACAACTCGCTGCGTAAAAATAATTCTCCTCATCTCCCCTCTGGTTCTTTTGCCGATTATCTTAAATCTGTGCCCTCTGGTTACCGACCCTCTGCCCACTGGAAACAGTTTCTCCTTATCTACACTAGCAAAATAATTCATGGTTTTTGTTGTGTTTGTACCGCTATACACAACTACATAAAATAATAAAGCAGCAGAGACTGAGAGTAACATCAAGTGATCTTTACTGGGTAACTGGAACTTTGGCACTGACTATACAAATCGATACGCGTCTGTTATATACGCTCGCAACTAAGGATATACATCCGCAATACAAAGTAGTCCCTTCAATGTTGTATACATTACACTTCCTCCCCCTTTAGTTTAATAATATATTAATGCAAAATTTCTATAATTAACATACAGAGCCTGTCTTTACAGTAACAAAATTCAAATTCCAACATAACATTTTATTTTGTCAACAGCCCTTTTACAAGTCAAATCTCTGGGGAGGCCTCCTCTGCCTCTCTGGGTAACGTCTCTCCAGACTCTTTTGCTTTGGGGAATGAGACTGTACAGGTACAGGTGCATCAGATGAGCTATCAGTACAGGTAGAGCTCTCAGCTGTGGATGAGGCTGGTGCTGATGCTAATGCTGATGAATCAGGAGTGTCTGTTTCCATGTCAGGTGAGTCTGGGCGAGGTATAGGGGTGTTTTCCACCTGAACATCCAGAATTTGGTCCACATGACATCTCAAAACGTTCTCTCCCACATCCACAGTATACATCAGTGGCCCCTCTCTTGTGGATATTGTACCTGGTTGCCACTTTTCCGTCCGGAAATCACGAGCAAGAACTGACTGTCCCACACTGAAGCTTCTTGTTGGCTTAGCATTCAAATGTTTGAACTGTTTGTTCTCTACATCACGACGTACATTCGGTTTAAGAAGGTCCATGCGAGATCTCAGGTTCCTGTTCAGAAACATCACCACTGGAGTCTGATTAGTGGCTACGTGTACTGCGTTCCGATAAGCAAAGAGGAAATTGTCTATCTTGTGTTGCAGTGGTAGATTCTCGCTGTACATTGCTTTGATGGCCTTCTTGAAAGTCTGTACGAATCTTTCTGCCAAGCCATTTGTAGCTGGATGGTACGGGGCAGATGTGCAGTGCTTGATTCCATTTTCCCTCATGAAACCTTGGAATTCGTCAGAGACAAATTGCTGTCCATTGTCTGTGCAGATTTGTTCTGGTAGGCCATTTCTAGCGAACATGGTCCTCAGAACTGAAATGGTCTTTTCAGATGTGGTTAATTTCATTTTAATGACCTCGGGCCATTTGGAATGTGCATCGACTGCAATCAAGAACATGGAGTCCATGAACGGTCCAGCAAAGTCGATGTGCACACGTTGCCATGGTGATGAGGGCCATTCCCATGGATGGAGAGGGGCTTGTGGTGGTGCATTCTGGACCTTTTGACATCCTGAGCAGCTCTTTGTCAGGTCCTCGATCTGTTTGTCAATTCCCGGCCACCACACGTAACCACGGGCAAGGCTTTTCATCTTTACTGTACCTAAGTGGCCTTCATGTAGTTCATCTAGCACTCGGTTACGAAGCTTGGGAGGAATCACAACTCGTGAGCCGCACATCAGTGTTCCCCGACACACTGATAACTGCTCCCTCCTAGCTGAGAATGCTGGAAACAATGAGTCACCATGCACTGGCCATCCCTTCACAGTGATGTCATAAACGTTTGACAATGTAGGGTCATTGTGTGTTTCTCTTTCAATGAGGGAGTTTGTCACTGGTAGCTGCTCAACTATTGTTGTGTGAAATACCTCTGCTGAGTCAACTGTTGTAGTTCTCTCTGAGGTCGGCAGTGGTAAACGTGACAAACCATCGGCGTTGCCATGTTGCTTGGTCCCCTTGTATTCAATGTCATACAGGTGAGCCCCTAGGAAGAGTGACCATCGCTGTAGCCATTGTGCCGTCATCACTGGAACGCCCTTCCTTGGGTTGAAGATTGAAACGAGAGGCTGGTGGTCAGTTAACAGTGTAAACTGTTGACCATACAAGTAGTGGTTGAATTTCTTGACTCCCCACACAAGGCTGAGGGCCTCTCGGTCAATCTGTGCATAATTGCATTCAACTGTAGTCAATGATCTTGAGGCAAAGGCTATTGGTCTTTCTGAGCCATCTGGGAACTTATGTGACAACACGGCACCAATGTCATGGGGTGAAGCATCACATGCCAGTCGAATAGGTAAGGATGGGTCAAAGTGAGCTAGCACCTCTTCTGAAGTAATGAGTCTTTTACTCTCTTGAAAAGCTTGTTCACAGCTGTCACTCCACTTCCATTGTGACCCTGTCTGTAGCAGTGCATTTAGTGGATGTAACACTGTGGATAGGTTGGGCAAGAACTTGTGATAGTAGTTCACCAGTCCAAGATATGATCTCAACTGAGACACATTTTCAGGTGTTGGTGCATTAATCACAGCTTCAATCTTGTCTGGAGACTTGTGTAAACTGTCCTTGTCAATCACATGTCCACAGTATGAGATTTCCTTTTAGAAAAACTCACACTTGTCTCGGTTCGCTCGGAGCCCATACTCCCGTAACCTGATGAGCACCTGTTCGAGGTTGGAAAGGTGGTCGTTGTCATTCTTGCCAGTAATGATGATGTCATCAAGATAACACTGAGTACCTGGGATCTCCTGCAGGATTGGTCCATTGCCCTTTGCCAGATTGCAGGAGCTGATGCTATTCCGAATACCAGCCGATTGTCCTGGTAAAGGCCTTTGTGCATATTTATTGTCAGGTACTTCTTTAATGCATCATCAATTTCCATTTGGAGATAGGCCTGGGCCAAGTCAATTTTTGTGAAGCGTTCCCCTCTTGACAGGGAAGCAAAGATGTCCTCAATGCGAGGCAATGGGTACTGTACTGTGTGGAGGACTGGGTTAACAGTCACTTTAAAGTCTCCACAGGTGCGCACTTTTCTTGGCTTTCCTGGTTTTGTGCTGGAGGTTTTCTTCATCACTGGAACTATAGGTGTGGCCCATTCACTCCAATCCACCTTGGACAGGATCCCTAACTGCTCCAAGTTCTCCAGCTCTGCTTCTACTGAAGGGCGAATTGCATAAGGCACTGGTCTGGCCTTGTGGAACTTTGGATTTGCGTTCTCCTCAATCTTAATTTTTGCTTTCATGCCCTTAAGTGTTCCTATTCCCTTCTTGAACACTTCCTGAGAGTCAGAGAGTATTTGTGACAGTCTCTCAGGAGTGGCGTTGCTGTCCTCCTTTGCTGACACAAACAGTGCTTGGATGGTGTGCCAATCCAACTGTATTTTCCTGAGCCATTCGCGTCCCAGCAATGGTGGTCCTCCATTTTCCACTACATAGAGGTTCAATTGCGGTATTTTTTTTTCTTTGTATGTCACTGTCACTTTTATTTTACCTTTGGGGCACACACTTTGTCCTGTGTATGTCTTTAACAGTACTTTAGTTGGCCTTAGCGGTATGTGTGAAAACAGTCGTTTGTAGTCATGTACAGAGATCATTGTTAAAGCTGAGCCTGTGTCCAACTCCATTTTCAGCCTAACTCCTGCCACTTCTGGAGTAACCCATATTATTCTGTGATCCCCTGTCTCTTTCACACTGTGTAGTTTTAGACAAGCCAGATCCTCTTCATCTGAGTCTGTGTCACTTTTTTCTTTATCTGAACTGCCTCCAGTCACGTGGTGTACCTTCTTGTATCTTTCTTTGAAAGGTTTCTTGTTTTCAGTCACTTGATGTATCTTCTTGTTACTCTGTATTGTATCAGTTTTCGGCTTCTTATTTGCTTTGCAGACTCTTTCAATGTGCCCTTGTCTGCCACATTGTCTGCAGTCTTTGGCCTAGAAATTCAGTTGCGTTCGCCAGCCGTTAGCGCCATAAGAGGAGTAGATCTCGAGCGCTAGGCACTTAGCGCCCGGGCGCAGACCGATCTGCGCCTACGCCCAACTTCAGTTGACATTTAGCACCGGCGCAAAGTGTTTGCGCGCGCTCAGCCGCGCGCGCAGCTTATGACGTCATTTCGTCGTGCAACGCCGTTTGTGCGCCCCAAACCGGAACTTCAGTGGCGCCCGCCCAATGTGGGCGTGGCGCTGTTAAGGACTGTGAAGTGGAACGCAGCAGAGGCCCTGCGGACCTCGGGGAGCGCTAATTAAAGGGCACTTAGACTGAACTATAAAGGCCAGCCATTTTGCTGCAATGACTTTAGTGCTTTGGATTTCTGGACAGAGACCAAGGAAGAGACCTTACTGATTTGGGCCAACATAGGAGAGGTATTTTTGGCTTCTGGCCAGAGCTTGGAAATTTGACTCATTGTGATTTCACTGTTTGCAAGTATATTATGGGGGCTGCATGGGGATCCAACACTCAGTTCCAGCATTATGTGCGAAGGGCTCGCAGACGCTGTGTGAGAGGGGCAGCCATGCCTAGACGCAGAGGGGGCATCAGGCGTCGGCAACGTAGGCCTTACCCACTCAGGGAATACCGCCAGCAGGTGTCCTATCTCACCATGACTGCCGCGCATTGTGTTAAGAGGCTGCGCTTCAGAAGGGAGGTGGTTGCAGAGATCTGCCAGCTGCTTCACAGAGATCTGCGTCCACAGCTGATGTGCAGGACGTCTCTGTCGGTGGAAGTGAAGGTCACGGTGGCTCTGAACTTTTATGCAAGCGGCTCCTTCCAAGCCGCTGCTGGGGACATAGTGAACATCTCCCAGTTCGCCGTGCATCGCTGCATCCGGCAGGTCACCGATGCCCTTTTCGCAAGGAGACACCAATTCATCTCCTTCCCCATGACCCTAGAGAGGCAGGAGCAGCGTGCAGTCGGATTTGCGAGGATCGCCGACTTCCCCATGGTGCAGGGCGCCATTGACTGCACGCATGTGGCTATGCGGGCACCTATCGACAATGCCGAGGATTACCGCAACCGGAAGGGCTACCATTCCCTCAATGTACAGCTGGTGTGTGACCACAGGCAGCGCATCCTAGCTGCCAATGCCCACTTTCCAGGCAGCAGCCACGATGCATTTATCCTGCGCCAGACTACTGTGGCTGACATGTTCCAGGCACAGCCTCCCCCAAGAGGATGGCTTATCGGGGACAAAGGCTATCCTTTGTGTACATGGCTCATGACCCCGCTCCGCGTGACCAGGACCCCTGCTGAGGAGGCATACAACGAAAGCCATCAAGCCACAAGGAACATCATAGAGCAAACGATTGGCGTCCTCAAGCAACGGTTCCGCTGCCTGGATCGTTCCGGCGGATCTCTACAGTATTCGCCAGATAGAGTCTCCCAGTTCGTCGTCGTTTGCTGCATGCTGCACAACCTGCTATCCGCAGGACTCAGGCACTGCCACCTCACGTTGGACCACCACCTCAGGAGGACGAGCAGGAGGACCATGAGGAGGAGGAGGAGGAGGAGGAGGAGGAGTACCAGCCCAGGAGGGAGCCACAAGGTCCAAGGGCCGTCCGTCGGCGGCTTATTGAACGACACTTCTAGGCCCCCTGTCAGGGAATGGCTTGTGGCAATGAAGGCACATGAATGCAGCCGCTCCGCAAGCCCTCAGCCGGTTAACGCAACAACCACTTGAAACATCACACATGGACAAGCTGAATAAATAAAAAGCTTTATTGAACAAACTCAGGGCCCTTCCCACATGAAACCCAAAAACAGACAAGACCCCCAAAAAACAGTCAAAAACATATCTCACTCCCACAACCTGGGGAGGAATAACAAAACTTGTCCATCCAAATGGCCTTCATCCTCGGCCTTACCAAGACAAACCCCCCCATACAGAACACAAACACCCCCATATAAAAAAACATTTGCCTTCATCTTCGGCCTTACCAAAATAAACCCCCCCCATACAGAACACAAACACCCCCATATAAAAAAACATTTGGCAACACACTCTACTTTGTGTGCCGAGAGGGCGAGTCCTTGTCCAGGCTTTTCTGGCCCCTGGCCGACCTGCTGCTCCGCCTCAACCTGGGCCCTGTGGGTGTTGCAAGGCTGGGGGAAGGCTCCTGAGGGGCACAATGCGTGACGACAGATGCCCTTGGGGGTCGGCCTAGACGAGCTCTGGCCCTGGAGGGGCCGGCTGCTGACTGCTGCAGCTGTGGCTGGCCAGCATCAGTCTCTCCAGCAGCTCGTCGCAGCTTTGCTGGGGGAGTGGCAGTGGCGGCTGCAGCAATGGGGGCAAGCTGGCTGATGCCAGGCGCTCGCTGGTCGCCAGAGACACTGGCAGTCAGCCGGGCTGGCACTGCAGCAAGCGCAGCAATCTGGTGAAGGCCAGACCGCTGTGCTGCAGCAGCGCGGCGGGTGCCCTGGCGATGCGTGCGTGACACAGCGAGTGTGGCAGCAGTGAGTGCCCGTACTGCCCTGGTCTGTGCCCGCATCAGACCAGCCAGTGACTGCACGGCACCACTCGTCAACTCTCCACTCGCTGCCTGTGCTGCCCTGAATTCGGACCGACTCGCGTCCTGTGATGCCCTGAATTCTGCCCGACTCGCGTCCTCTGATGCCCCGAATTGTTCGAGACCCCTGGCCTGTGCTGCCGCGAGTTGTTCGAAACCCCTAGCCTGTGAGGCCCCGAAATCGGCCACACTATGAGCCAGGGACTCAATGGCCTCAGGCAACCGTGCCACAACCCCCATGAACTCGGTGTGGCGACGATCCGAGTCCGCGGACATTTGATCAAGGAGGCGCACCTCCTGGGCGAGGACCATCTCCGGACTGGAGGCCGGACTCTCCCTCTGGGGAGAAGGCCGCCGAGCTGCCCGACCCTTCCCGCGTGGCTGGACGCCACTGGGCCCAGCAACTGCACTCCCCTGCAACACTTCCCCCCTCTGGGGAGAAGGCCGCCGAGCTGTCCGACCCTTCCCGCGTGGCAGGATGCCACTGGGCACAGGAGCTACACTCCCCTGCAACACTTCCCCCCTCTGGGGAGAAGGCAGCCGTGCTGCCCGACCCTTCCCGCGTGGCTGGACGCCACTGGGCACAGGAGCTACACCCCCCTGCAACACTTCCCCCTGGCTCTCCTCCAGGCAAGATGTGTCCCCTTCATTGCCATCCCCTGGCGCGGATAAGGGTTCCCCCGATGTGCCGCCTTCCTCTTGCTCCTCGTCGTCCTCCTCTTCCGAGGGACTGACACTCGCAGCTTCAGGGACCTCCTCCTCACCAGCTGAAAGCAGGAAGGCACAAGAGTAGCTTTAGAGTGAGGACAGGGCGTCAGCGAGGGAGGCATGAGTGGTGGCATTATGCGCATTGGTCGGACAGTGGCAAAGGATGTAGATCTGAAGCGCAAGGGGAACAAGAGAGGTCCAAACGGTCATGTCCTTTCCATTGGGGCCCAGCACAGGGTCGGCATCTCCAGTTGCAACGGGGCCAATCACCCGGGCACCCATGAGTCGACCCACGCGCTCCTCCAGGTCACTGAGCTCCTGGAACTGGGCACAGCCTCCCCCGGTGACAGTCCGGCTCTTCAGATTCTCGGCCAGCTTGGCCTGCAAGAGAAAGGACGGCTTCTAAGTACAGTGTGGTGCCCTGTTGTTGTGTGCACTGCCTCCCATGGTGGAATAGCTTGGCCAGTGTGGTGCCCTGTTGTTGTGTGCACTGCCTCCCATGGTCGAATAGCTTGGCCAGTGTGTCAAGTGCAGAAAGTGCTATTGATGTTCATGCCAGTGCCATAGCTGCTGGAGGAGGGCTGGCCATTAGGCCTTTGAGGTCCCTTTGCCCATAATGTGAGGTGCACATGCAAGGATGAGGAGGACACTGGAAAGGGTACTCACCCTGACCAACCGAGTGAGGTCGTTAAACTTTTGCCGGCATTGGTCACCAGTCCTGGGGACATCGCTGTTGGCTGTGACACTCTGGCCGATTTCCCTCCAGGCTCTCCTGTACAGCCTCTTGGGAGCCTTCTTGCCACTGTCCGGGAACAAGATATCTCTTCTCTTCTCCAAAGCCCTAACCAGCACCTTCAAATCATGGGCAGAGAAGCGCTGCGCTTGCTCACGGGCCCTCTGCATCCTTGCTGGCGCTATTTCTCTCCCGCAGCAGTGTTTAGGCCTAGCTGGAGGGCTGCAGTATCCAGGGCTTGGCAGCAGACCAAGTCGACCCTTCCCCCTTTAAGAGCTGGCCGGCGCCAGGGTGTCTGCTGTCAATCAAAACATGACCGCACCTGCGCTGCGCCCGGCCTCAGCGGTATCAGTCTGCACCGCCGGCTTAGCGCCTAAAGATAGGGGTGCAACGCCAGTTTTAGCGCTCGAGCAAACTCCTTGGCCAAAGCTACTGAATATCGGCGAAGTGGCCTCCACTTTCCGGTGGGCGCAAACTTTTGCGCCCGCCCGACTTTACCGCCCCAAAAGTGGCTATAATGAATTTCTAGGCCTTTATCTTTAAACCAACAGTCATTGTGGCCATGTGACATTTTGCCACAGCGATAGCACTTCTTTTCTTGTTTCAGTGACATTTTATTAGTTGAATATTCCAGGGATTTTTGTTGAATTTCTAAAGCGCCACGTGCTGCTGCTTCCATTGATATTGCGATACTTCGAGCCTTCTCCAATGTGAGGCCTTTTTCAGACAGGAGCTTCTTTTGTGTGCTTTCACTTTGCATGCCACACACAAATCTGTCCCTCAATGCGTCTAATAAGCCCACTCCAAATTGGCAATGTTCTGATAATTTGCGCAACTTTGCCAAATATTCAGAAATGCTTTCATTTTTGCTCTGGTTCCGTTTATGGAATTTAAATCTTTCAGCTATGAGCAGTGGTTTGGGGCTTAAATGGTCTTGGAGTGTGTCCACTATTTGTTTGAATGTTTTGTTTGCTGGCTTTTCAGGGGTTAATAAACTGCGTAGCAGCCCGTATGTCTTTGCGCCCATAACACTCAGCAAAACAGTGGCTTTCTTTTCTACCTCCACTCCGTTAGCCTCACAGTACAACTCCTCTCTTTCAATGTAAGTTGCCCAGTCTTCAATGCTGCTATCAAATGCTGCAATAGTGCCAATCATCGCCATTTTTTTTTCCAAACCCGTTTTTCTTTCTTTACTAGTTAGCTAGCGTCATGCAAGTCCTGTGCACTTTTCACTTGACTTACGTATCCCCTGCCTAGCTGAGCAAGCGTGCTCCGTTTTCTCTACCTTCTCGCTCCTTTCTGCCAAGTTTCGGTGTCCTCTGGATGCGATGCCAGAATAGAAAGACGTAGGTTCATAATTCTCGTCGCCAATTTGTTGTGTTTGTACCGCTACACACAACTACATAAAATAATAAAGCAGCAGAGACTGAGAGTAACTTCAAGTGATCTTTACTGGGTAACTGGAACTTCGGCACTGACTGTACAAATCGATACGCGTCTGTTATATACGCTCGCAACTAAGGATGTACATCCGCAATACAAAGTAATCTCTTCAATGTTGTATACATTACAGTTTTGAACACCTCGATTAAATCTCCCCTTAACCTTCTTTGCTCCAAGGAGAACAACCCCAGCTTCTCCAGTCTGTCCAGCTACCTGAGGTAATAGTTGGCATAGGATCTTCCCACCGGGAGCGGTGAGCCAAGGCTGATCCTGCCCTCGGGTGGCATTCACCGCATTCACGTTTCGGCACGGAGACACCAGACAGCGGGCCGACCACGGGCGGGGAAGGGGAGCACCAGCCCGCGTCGGGTAAATCACAAATTCACCGCTCGATGGCGCTAAGCTGCTGTTGTAGATTGAGGGAGGAAGGGATAAAAGATAGACTCACATTTCTACAGCACCTTTCATGACCTCAGCACACCCCAAAGCAATTGACAGCCAATGAAGTAGAATTTCTAAATTTGCCGATGACACCAAACTTGGGGGTGTGGCAAACAGTGAGGATGACACCAATCGACTGCAACAGGACATAGAAAGGCTAGCAGAATGGGCAGACAAGTGGCAGATGGAATTTAATACAGAGAAGTGTGAGGTGGTGCATTTTGGCAGAAGGGACAGGGAGAGGCAATATACACTTAATGGCACAGTTTTAAAGAGTGTGCAGGGACAGAGGGACCTGGGAGTTAATGTGCATAGGTCCCTGAAGGTGGCGGGACATATTGAGAGAGTGATTAGCAAAGCATATGGGATCTTGGGCTTCATAAATAGAGGTATTGAGTACAAAAGTAGAGATGTTATGCTGAACCTTTATAAAGCGCTGGTTAGGCTACAACTGGACTATTGCATCCAGTTCTGGTCACCACACTTTAGGAAGGATGTGAAGGCCCTTGAGAGGGTGCAGAGGAGATTTACCAGAATGGTTCCGGGGACGGGGGATCTTAGCTACAAGGACAGGTTGGAGAAGCTGGATTTGTTTTCATTAGAGCAAAGGAGGTTGAGGGGTGATTTGATAGAGGTGTACAAGATTATGACGGGTTTGGATAGGCTAGACGGGGAAAGGCTGTTCCCACTAGTTGATGGTACAAGGACTAGGGGACACAGATTTAAGGTTCTGGGCAAGAGATACAGGGGGAATGTGTAAGCTTTTTATTTTGACTGGCATTAAATTGACAGCAAGACCAATTCTTTTTGAAACAATTTGGAATAAGTTTATTAAACACACAAACTCGTGCAAGTTTATTAAACACACACACTCATGTAAGTTTATTTAAACACACACACTCATGCACATCAAAACAATAGCCTATAGGCTCTACTCGATTACAACACATAAGGTAATTTACACAGACTGGTACCTCCCTGAGTCAAGCAATGCATGCGGCCTTTTTCCTTGCTTCTTGGTCTGGTCTGTAGAGGGAGCACTTCTTGGTCTTCCGCGTGGTTGTCCAGAGAGAGAGAGAGAGAGCCTTTGGTTCCTTGTTTTTATATATTTTTTAAGTCTATTAATATATTAATGGCCCAGAACTTCGGGTCTCCACGGGTGAGTCCGCACGGGGTACTCACCCGTAGGCCCAATGGAAGTGCCGGTTTCCTGCATGCACTGCGCATGCGCGGGAAACTGGCACTTCCGTTCCCCTGAAAGAAGGGGTTCAAAGTTTGAACACGTGCGCGGGAGAGGCAGCGCGTGCGCATCGAACTTACATTTTTTTTGCAGGTTTTCCCGTGAGGGTCAGTCTCCAGAAGTTACACATATAAAAAGCAGTCGCAAGGCCTGCTTTTTACAAGGTAAATGGTGAATTAATTAAAACTAAAACATTTTTTCCACAGGTTTATTATTTTTAAATACTTTAAAGAAAGGTAAGTTTATTTTTAACCCCGTTAGAAAATAAAATTATTTTTTTCAAAAATTTAAATTATTGTTTAAAATAGTTATTTCATGTAATTTATAGTTTATTTTAAAAATGTGATGTTTTTAAAAAATTTATTTGAAGATTTAGTGACGTTTTGGGGCCCGTAGTATTTATATGTTTGACAGCCCTTCCTGTCAAACTTATGAATGAAGCATTCCCTGCTCCGATTGGCTCTTCATGGCCCACGTGATCCCAGGGGATGCATCGAACTAACTGCGCCCCTGGGATACGCAAGCACTGCGCGCCGGCAGCTGGAGCAGGCCCAGGATCGGAATCCCACGCGGGCCCACAGCTCAATGGCCGGCGCGCTAGGTAAGTGCAGGTCGGGGGCTTGCACCCGCGGGAAGCCCCCGACCCGAATTTCTGGGCCAATTGTCTTCTAGTTTAAATTCTTAAGACGCCACGATTGGGTCTTAGATTCTGGCAGTTCTTGATTGGCTTTCCTTTGAACATGTGTCTGTCTGCAGTGGCTGGTGCCATTTCTTGCTGAAGTTAATTGTTTGTTGACACCTTTTAGTGGTGCTTGAGTTTCGATGGTGAGTTTCGATGGTGTCTCTGTGGGGGGTTATCCTGTTCTGCAGGTTTCCTTTGTTAAGTTTCACTCCATTGCCTTACCCAGGGGAGATCCATACACATCAAATTTATCTTTGTAACATACATCTTATATTAATAGTCTCAAGTCCATCACACATTCAAAACATATATTTTTATTCCTACAGATGTGAGGAAATACTTTTTTACGCAGCGAGTGGTGAGGACCTGGAACTCGCTGCTGACGGAAGTGGTGGAAGCGGAGACACTCGATGTTTTCAAGGGGAGACTGGATAGGCACCTGAGGAAGCGTACGAGAGCATGGGCCTTACACTAAACATCTGTAAGACAAAGGTCCTCTACCAACCTGCCCCGCCACACAGTACTGCCCCCTGATTATCAAAATCCACGACAAGGCCTTGGACAACGTGGACCACTTTCCATACCTCGGGAGCCCACTGTCAACAAGGACAGGCGTCGACGACGAAGTCCAACACCGCATTCAGTGTGCCAGTGCAGCCTTCGGTTGCCTGAGGAAGAGAGTGTTTGAAGACTAGGACCTCAAACCCGGCACTAAGTTCATGGTCTACAGAGCAGCAGCGATACCCGCCCTGCTGTATGCCTCAGAGACATGGACCATGTACAGCAGGCACCTCAAAGCACTGGAGAGGTATCACCAATGCTGCCTCCGCAAGATCCTGCAAATCCATTGGCAGGATAGGTGCACCAATGTCAGTGTTCTCGCTCAGGCCAACATCCCCAGCATCGAAGCTTTGACCACGCTCGATCAGCTCCGGTGGACGGGTCACATTGTCCGCAAGCCTGATACGAGACTCCCAAAACAAGCGCTCTACTCGGAGCTCCGGCACGGCAAGAGAGCCCCAGGTGGGCAGAGGAAACACTTCAAGGACACCCTCAAAGTCTCCTTGAAAAAGTGCAACATCCCCACCGACACCTGGGAATCCCTGGCCCGAGACCGCACAAAGTGGAGGAGAAGCATCTGGGAAGGCGCCGAACACGTTCGAGTCTCTTCGCCGGGAGCAAGCGGAAGCCAAGCGCAAACAGCGGAAGGAACGCACGTCAACCCAAGCACCCCACCCACCCGCCCCTTCAACCACCGTCTGCCCCACCTGTGACAGAGACTGTAGGTCCCGCATTGGTCTCATCAGTCACCTGAGAACTCATTTTTAATGTGGAAGCAAGTCATCCTCGGTTCCGAAGGACTGCCTAAGAAGAAGAAGAAGATATTAATAGTCTCGAGTCCATCACACATTCAAAACATATATTTTTATTCTTACAGATGTGAGGAAAAACTTTTTTATGCAGCGAGTGGTGAGGACCTGGAACTCGCTGCCGATGGAAGTGGTGGAAGCGGAGACGCTCAATGTTTTCAAGGGGAGACTGGATAGGCACTTGAGGGAAATAAACTTGCAGGGCTACGGGGATAGAGCGGGGGAATGGGACTGACTGGATTGCTCTACAGAGAGCCGGCACGGACTCGATGGGCCGAATGGCCTCCTTCTGTGCCGTATGACTCGATGACTCGATGACTATGACTGAAAAAAAGCCACAACCTGCTGACTCTGAGGCGAGCGTGCTGAGCCACGGTAAACACCTGACACCTGGGAGGTTGAGGGAGCGGAGGGATTCTACAGGGAATGATTGCATTAGATTGCGACACGGTGCAATGAGCCTTGATTTCAACACAATGAGTAAGTTAGGGAGTCGACAGAGGACAAAACAAACAGTTTATTTAGAGAAGCTTATTTGCCTATTGACTGGGTGTTGTTTGACTGTGTGGCTAACCAGCCCTGAAAGATTCTGCTCAGAATAACAACCCCGCCAGCTATCATTAACAGTCTGGAGATATCAGATTGTTGGCAAGGTTCAAACTATGTGAGATAAGGTGCCAAAGTCCAGCCGTTCCCCACCTCCTCCAATATCCTAGGACTCTAAAACCCTCCTTGCAACAGCGCAATGCAAAAGTTAAGAGGGATACCAGTCTGGCATTGTGACTGTAGTTTGCTCCAGGGTTATAATTGTATCCCCCTCTGAATGAAGGCAAGACTTGCATTTCTATAGACCCTTTCACGGCCACCGGACATCCCAAAGCGCTTTACAGCCAATGATTGAGGGATAAATATTGGCCAGGATGCCAGGGATATCGCCCCAGCTCTTCCTCGAAATAGTGCCACGGAACCTTTTACGTCCACCTGAGAGGGCAGAAGGGGCCTCGGTTTTTACACAGGATTACATCGGATATACGGCCCAGAAACAGGCCATTCGGCCCAACCAGTCCATGCCGGCGTTTATGCTCCACTCGAGCCTCCTCCCGTCTTTCCTCATCTGCCCCAAAAAGCTGTAGAGCTACATCATTACATAAATTTAAAACAGAAATAGACAGTTTCCTAGAAGTAAAGGGAATTAAGGGTTACGGGGAACGGGCAGGAATTTGGACATGAGTCTAGGTTCGGATCGGTCATGGCCCTGTGGGTAGCGAAGCGGGCCCAGGGGCCGTGTAGCCTGATCCTGCTCCTATTTCGTGTGTCTAATTCTGTTAGATTCAGGAGATGGTTCTGTGATAGTGGATTGGCGGTTAGGATCAGATCAGCCATGATCTTATTGAATGGCGGAGCAGGCTCGAGGGGCCGATTGTCCTACTCCTGCTCCTATTTCTTATGTTCTTATGTTCTTATGTTCTTATGTTCTATCAGCATAACCCTCTATTCCCTTCTCCCTCAGATGCTTGTCCAGCCTCCCCTTTAATACATCTGTACTATTCGCTTCAACCACTCCCTGTGGTAGCGAGTTCCACATTCTCACCACTCTCTGGGTAAAGAAGTTTCTTCTGAATTCCCTATTGGATTTCTTGGTGACTATCTTATATTGATGGCCTCTAGTTATGTTCTTCCCCACAAGTGGAAACATTCTCTCTGTATCCACTCTATCAAAACCTTTCATGATTTTAAAGACCTCTATTAGGTCACCCCTCAGCCTTCTCTTTTCAAGAGAAAAGAGACCCAGCCTGTTCATCCTTTCCTGATATGTATACCCTCGCATTTCTGGTATCATCCTTGTAAATCTTCTCTGCACCCTCTCCAGTGCCTCTATATCCTTTTTATAATATGGCGACCAGAACTGTACGCAGTACTCCAAGTGTGGTCTAACCAAGGTTCAATACAAGTTTAGCATAACTTCCCTACTTTTCAATTCAATCCCTCTAGAAATAAACCCTAGTGCTTGGTTTGCTTTTTTTATGGCATTGTTAACCTGGGTCAATACTTTTAGTGAATTGTGTATTTGCCCTCCGAGATCCCTTTGCTCCACTACCCCATTTAGATTCTTATTTTCCAAATAATATGTGACCTCCCTATTTTCCTTTCCAAAATGTAATACCTCTTTCTCAATTATTATCTTAAAGCGTATTATATTATGGTCACTATTGCCTAGATGTTCCCCTACTTTTATTTCTCTTATCTGCTCTGGTTCATTCTCCATTACTAGATCCAATAGCGAATCTTCCCTTTTTGGGCTTTTTACATATTGGATTGAAAAGGAGTCCTGTACATATTGTAGGAACTCCATTTCCTTATCCCCTTTACCTACCTCTTCTGTCCAATTAATATTGGGGTAGTTGAAATCCCCATGATTATTATTCTATTTTTTTACTCATTTCCCTGCATATTTCTTCCTCCACCTCCCTTCCACTATTAGGTGGTCTGTAGACCACCCCTATTAGTGTGATTGATCCTTTATTATCTTTTATCTCTATCCACATGGATTCTATTTCTGTCTCGCTGATATCTGCGTCATTTTTTTCTACTGCCATTTGTTATCCCTAATAAGTACAGCTACTCCACCTCCTCAATTTCCCCTCTCTATCTTTTCTAAATATGTTATACCCTGCAATGTTTAATTCCCAGTCCTGATTTTTCTGTAGCCATGTCTCAGTAATCCCTACTATGTATGGTTCCTCGCAATGCATGATGGCCTCCAACTCCCCTGTTTTATTACGGGCACTGTGTGTATTGCTGTACAGACAGTTTTACTAATTTTTAATAGGATTTCTTTGCACTTTATTTTTAACTATTTTTTTACTCTCCTGTTCTATAACTCTATTTATTCCCTGGCCATCAACGTCCTCCTTCACTTTACTCTTTCCTATGCTCTCCTTTCCTGTTTTGTTTAGATTTAGGCTGGTTTAATTTCTTGTAGATCCCTCCCACCCCATCTTACTAATTTAAAGCCTTTGCCACCTCCCTATTTACCCTTTCCGCAAAGGCACAGGTCCCATCCTAGTTCAGGTGGAACCCATCCCATCGGTACAGATCCTTCGTGTCCCAGTACAGGCGCCAGTGTCCCATGAAAATGAACCCCTCTTTCCCACGAGCTCCACGTGCTAATTCTCATGATCTGACTGTTTCTATGCCAATTTGCACGTGGCTCGGGCAATAATCCAGAGATCATTACCCTCGAGGTCCTGCTTTTTGATTTAGCTCCTAATCTCCCGATACATCTCACCCGAAAGACAGCACCTCCGACAGAGCGGCACTCCCTCAGTAATGCCCCTCCGACAGTGCGGCACTCCCTCATTACTGCCCCTCCGACAGTGCAGCACTCCCTCAGTACTGCCCCTCCGACAGTGCAGCACTCCCTCAGTACTGCCCCTCCGACAGTGCAGCACTCCCTCAGTACTGCCCCTCCGACAGTGCTGCACTCCCTCAGTACTGCCACTCCGACAGTGCTGCACTCCCTCAGTACTGCCCCTCTGACAGTGCAGCGCTCCCTCAGTACCGGCCCTCCGACAGTGCGGCACTCCCTCAGTACTGCCCCTCCGACAGTGCAGCGCTCCCTCAGCACTGCCTCTCCGACAGTGCAGTGCTCCCTCAGTACTACCCCTCCGACAGTGCTGCACTCCCTCAGTACTGCCCCTCCGGCAGTGTGGCGCTCCCTCAGTACTGCCCCTCCGACAGTGCAACGCTCCCTCAGTACTGCCCCTCCGACAGTGCAGCGCTCCCTCAGCACTGCACCTCCGACAGTGCTGCACTCACTCAGTACTGCCCCTCCAGCAGTGCGGCGCTCCCTCAGTACTGCCCCTCCAACAGTGCGGCGCTCCCTCAATACTGCCCCTCCGACAGTGCGGCGCTCCCTGAGTACTGCCCCTCCGACAGTGCGGCGCTCCTTCAGTACTGCCCCTCTGACAGTGTGGCACTCCCTCAGTACTGCCCCTCCGACAGTGCAGCACTCCCTCAGCACTGCACCTCCGACAGTGTGGCACTCCCTCAGTACTGCTACTCCGACAGTGTGGCACTCCCTCAGTACTGCTACTCCGACAGTGCAGCGTTCCCTCAGTACTGTCCCTCCGACAGTGTAGCGCTCCCTCAGTACTGCCCCTCCGACAGTGCAGCGTTCCCTCAGTACTGCCCCTCGGACAATGCAGCGCTCCCTCAGTACTGCCCCTCCGACAGTGCAGCGCTCCCTCAGTACTGCCCCCCCGACAGTGCAGCGCTCCCTCAGTACTGCCCCTCCGACAGTGAAGCGCTCCCTCAGTACTGCCCCTCCAACTGTGAAGCGCTCCCTCAGTACTGCCCCTCCGACAGTGCAACGCTCCCTCAGTACTGCCCCTCCAACAGTGCAGCGCTCCCTCAGTACTGCCCCCCCGACAGTGCAGCGCTCCCTCAGTACTGCCCCTCCGACAGTGCGGCGCTCCCTCAGTACTGCCCTGTGGTGTCAGCCTAGATTGTATACACAAGCCTTATGGAGTGGGATTTGAACGAACCACCTTCTGACTCAGTGCGACCCACTGAGCCACAGCTGATACGTATCCAGAATGGCTTTGTCTGGCTGTTCTCGGGTATTTTGTGTGAGAATCTTTGTCCTGTGGCTGGCTGAATGTAATCAAAGCCTGTCAACCATTCAAAGGGGATTTCTGTCCTGAACGGTTTTTTGTTGTTTCTACTCCCTGTCAGCGGGCCAGGTCACAGGTCGCTGCTGATTGCTGTGCGTTTATCTGTGAGGTTGCTGTTGGTAACTCAGGGTGTTAGCTGTGCTCACTTGGTAGCACTCTCTCCTCTGAGTTACAGCAACAGCAACAACAACACCTTGGGCGAAAAATTCGGTGGCAAGCAAAGCGGAAGCAACTAGCGCCCGGGCACAGCGCCGCCAGCGCCTCCCACGAAATTCAGCGAGAGGTTAGCGGCGGCGGCAACTGTTAACACCCCGCGGTGCTGCGCCTCCGACGATGATGTCCGCCGGGGTCAGGGGGGCATACCTGCGGCCGGGGCGGCGCTAGTTAAAGGGGAGGTGGCGGGCGGCCATTTTTGTTGCTGGCCGCCTGCCAGCACCTACCCCCCACTACCGTCCCCGGCTCCCGTGTAGCCCCCCTGCGGGGTGCCGGCTGCTCTCTGTGAGTGCCGGGCTCGGTTGCCGGCACTCCCTTTAAGAAGGGGAGGAAGGCTTGCAGTACCGCGGCACGTAGCGCCGCAATATTCCCTCGCAGCGCCCCAAGAGGGAGGTGGGGCGCTTCCAGTAGACCCTGCTTCCCTCTTGGGGCGCTACCACTCAATTTCGGCCACGGGGGTTCTAATTTAAGTAGCGCCCCGGCAAAGTTAGCGCCCCAAAGGGGACGCGACTCAGTTTTTCCCCCCTTGTATTTATACTGTGCCTTTAACATAGTAAAATGTCCCAAGGCGCTTCACAGGAGCGATTATCAAACAAAATTTGACACCGAGCCACATAAGGAGAGATTAGGGCAGGTGACCAAAAGCTTGGCCAAAGAGGTAGGTTTTAAGGAGGGTCTTAAAGGAGAGAGATTACAAAATGCTGCAGTTCAGAGGGCCCTGGGGGTCCTTGTGCATGAAACACAAAAAGTTAGCATGCAGGTAGAGCAAGTAATCAGGAAGGCAAATGGAATGTTGGCCTTTATTTCAAGGGGGTTGCAGTATAAAAGCAGGGGAGTCCTGCTACAACTGTACAGGGTGTTGGTGAGACCGCACCTGGAGTACTGCGTACAGTTTTGGTCTCCTTATTTAAGGAAGGATATACTTGCATAGGAGGCAGTTCAGAGAAGGTTCACTCGGTTGATTCCTGAGATGAGGGGGTTGACTTATGGAGAAAGGTTGAGCAGGCTGGGCCTATACTCATTGGAATTTAGAAGAATGAGAGGTGATCTTATTGAAACGTATAAGATACTGAGGGGGCTCGACAGGGTAGATGCAGAGAGGATGTTTCCCCTCGTGGGGGAATCTAGAATGCGGGGGCAGAGTTTTAGAATAAAGGGTCGCCCTTTTAGAACTGAGATGAGGAGGAATTTCTTCTCTCAGAGGGTCGTAAATCTGTGGAATTCTCTGCCCCAGAGAGCCGTGGAGGCTGGGTCATTAAATACATTTAAGGTGGAGATAGACAGATTGTTGCAAGATAAGGGAGTGAAGGGTTATGGGGAGCGGGCAGGGAAGTGGCTTTGAGCCCAAGATCAGCCATGATCTTATTGAATGGCGGAGCAGGCTCGAGGGGCCAAGTGGCCGATTCCTGCTCCTAGTTCTTATGTTCTTAAGTTCTTATGAAAGAGAGGTAGCGAGGCGGAAAGGTTTAGGCAGGGAATTCCAGAGCTCAGGGCCCAGGCCACAGAAGGCACGGCCACCAAAGGTTGAGTAATTATAATCAGGGATGCTCAAGAGGGCAGAATTAGAGGAGCGCAGATATCTTGGGGGTTTGTGGGGCTGGAGGAGATTACAGAGATGGGGAGGGGTGAGGCCCTGGAGGGATTTGAAAACAAAGATGAGAATTTTGAAATCGAGGCGTTGCTTAACCGGGAGCCAATGTAGGTCAGCGAGCACAGGGGCGATGGGTGAACGAGACTTGGTGCGAGTTAGGACATGGGCAGCCGAGTTTTGGATGACCTCAAGTTTACGTAGGGTAGAATGTGGGAGGCCAGCCAGGAGTGCGTTGGAATAGTCAAGTCTAGAGTAAAAAACGCATGGATGAGGGTTTCAGCAGCGGATGAGCTGGGGCAGGGGCGGAGACGGGCGATGTTACGGAGGTGGAAATAGGCGGTCTTAGTTATGCTGCGTATATGAGGTCGGAAGCTCATTTCAGGGTCAAATATGACACCAAGGTTGCGAACAGTGTGGTTCAGCCTCAGACAGATGTTAGGGAGAGGGATGGAGTCAGTGTCTAGGGAACGGAGTTTGTGGCAGGGACGAAGAGAATGGCTCCGGTCTTCCCAATATTTAGTTGGAGAAAATTTCAGCTCATCCAGAACTGGATGTCGGACAAGCAGTCTGACAATTTAGAGACCGTGGAGGGGTCGAGAGAAGTGGTAGTGAGGTAGAGCTGGGTGTCGTCAGTGTACATGTGGAAACTGACGCTGTGTTTTCGGATGATGTCGCCAAGGGGCAACATGTAGATGAGAAACAGGAGGGGCCAAGGATAGATCCTTGGGGGACACCAGAGGTAACGATGCAGGAGCGGGAAGAGAAGCCGTTGCAGGAGATTCTCTGGCTACGATTAGATAGATAAGAATGGAACCAGGCGAGTGTAGACCCACCCAGCAGGACGACGGTGGAGAGGCGTTGGAGAAGGATGGAGTGGTCAACTGTGTCAAAGGCTGCAGACAGATCAAGAAGGACGAGGAGGGATAGTTTACCTTTGTCACAGGAGTGGATGGAGGATCTCCTCCAACAAGCTATGGTGTAATGGCAGCACTAATCCTGGTAGTGGATGTGGGAGGAGTTATTTTGACCCACCAGTTTTCAGCAGAAGGCTTCGGTCAGCAGCTAATGCGGAGCTGGAGTCACGAGTTCAGGCAGCAGCAAGAAAAACATTGGCTGAGCACTTTTTTCCAGCATGAGTCATCCTGGGCCCATCCTTGGGTTACTTGTGTCGGCGTGAGGTTCGGATCCTGAGCTAACCAGGAGAGGCTTTGCTACAAACTACTGTGACACTCTTCCTCTCTCTCTGAGTCAGAAAGTCGTAGGTTCGAGTCCCACTCCAGAGACTTGAGCACAAAAATCTAGGCTGACACTCCCAGTGCAGTGCTGAGGGAGCCCTGCACTGTCGGAGGTGCCGTCTTTCAGATGAAACTTTCAACCGAGGCCCCGTCTGCTCTCTCAGGTGGACGTAACAGATCCCATGGCCACTATTTCAGAGAAGAGCAGGGGAGTTCTCCCCGGTGTCCTGGGACCAATATTTACCCTTCAATTAACATCACTAAAAACAGATGATCTGGTCATTACCACATTGTTGTTTGTGGGAGCTTGCTGTGCGCAAATTGGCAGCTGCGTTTCCCACATTACAACAGTGACCACACTTCAAACAGTACTTCATTGGCTGTAAAGCGCTGTGGGACATCCATTTTTTCCCCTCCTTTTCTCTCTCTGTGTTTCTCTCTCTGTTTCTACCTCTCACTATCTCTTTTTTTCTGCCTTTTTCTTTCTGTCTGTCTGTCTCTCTTACTGTGTGGCTCATTGCCTTCCTTTTTCTTCTCCCACCCCTGCCCCAACCACTCTTCTGATTCTCCTTCAGCCTATCTCTTCCCGTGTCAGTCTATCTCGCTCTCTCTGATGTCCCCTCTCTCTCTGCCTATCTCTCTCTCTATCTCTCTCTCCCCCTTGTGTCAGCCTATCTCTCTCTCTTTGACATACTATTTCTCTCTCTCTCTCTTTCTCTGATGTCCTCTCTCTCTCCCTATATAGCTCTCTCTCCCCCCCTCATGTCAGTCTATCACTCCCTCTCTCTCTCTCTCTCTGGTCTCTGTCTCTGTCTCTCACACTTTCCCCTGTGCCAGTCTCTCTCTCTAGTCTCTCTCTCTCGCTCTCTCTCTCTCTCCCCGATGCCAGTCTCTCTCTGGTCTCTCTCTCTCTCTCTCTCTCTCTCTTTCCCCGATGCCAGTCTCTCTCTGGTCTCTCTCTCTCTCTCTCTCACTTTCCCCTGTGCCAGTCTCTCTTTCTTTCTCTCTCTCTCTCTCTCACTTTCCCCTGTGCCAGTCTCTCTTTCTCCCTCTCTCTCTCTCCCACTTTCCCCTGTGTCAGTCTATCTCTCTCTCTCTCTTTCTCTCAATTTCAATTCAATTCAATTCAAATGCTTTATTGGCATGAAAGTTTACAGGGAACCATATTGCCAAAGCTTACATAACAAAAAGTACAGTTTTCCAACATTCTGTAGGTGTCAAACAATTCTGACCTTCGTTGGGTACATACAATATTACTTTAAACAATATTAATTTAAATAGTCTTTGTACATCAGTGGGTACATTCAGTATTAATTTTAAACAGCCCTCAGGTTGTGACATGTTGTTACATATTTGGCACCAAGGTATGGTCTGTCTCCTTCTCCCAGGACTAATCTTAATTTTGACAGGTCATCCAATTCCTTGAAATCTGGGGTTGTTTGGCTGAGCTTGTCAAATAATATGTTTCTTGATGTGTTGAATTTTTCGCATTTTAGGAGGAAATGCATCTCTGTCTCAACCTCGCCGGCCAGACATTGATCACATATTCTATTCTCTCTAGGCTGCCAGGATTTCTTGTATCTTCCTTTTTCAATTGCCAGTTGGTGGTCGCTTAGTCTCTCTCTCTCTCTCTCTCCCACTTTCCCCTGTGTCAGTCTATCTCTCTCTCTCTTTCTCTCTCTCTCTCTCTCACTTTCCCTGGTGCCAGTCTCTCTCTGGTCTCTCTCTCTCTCTCTCTCTCTCCCACTTTCCCCTGTGCCAGTCTCTCTTTCTCTCTCTCTGGTCTCTCTCTCTCTCTCTCTCTCTCTCTCCCACTTTCCCCTGTGCCAGTCTCTCTTTCTCTCTCTCTGGTCTCTCTCTCTCTCTCTCTCTCTCTCTCACTTTCCCCTGTGCCAGTCTCTCTTTCTCTCTCTCTCTCTCTCAGTTCAGTTCAGTTCAGTTCAGTTCAAATGCTTTATTGGCATGAAAGTTTACAGAGAACCATATTGCCAAAGCTTACATAGCAAAAAGGTACAGTTTTCCAACATTCTGTAGGTGTCAATCGATTTGACATTTGTTGGGTATATACAATATTACTTTTAAACAATATTAATTTTAAACAGTCTTTCTACTTCATTTGGTACGTTCAATATTAATTTTAAACAGTCTTACTTTTAAACAGTCCTCAGGTTGTGACATGTTGTTACATATTTAGCCCCAAGGTATGGTCTGTCTCCTTCTCCTAGGACTAATCTCAATTTTGACAGATCATCCAATTCCTTGAAATCTGGGGTTGTTTGGCTTAGCTTGTCTCTCTCTCTCTCTCCACTTTCCCCTGTGTCAGTCTATCTCTCTCTCTCTCTCTCTCTCTCTCTCCCACTTTCCCCTTTGTCAGTCTATCTCTCTCTCTCTCTCCTGGTCTCTCTCTCTCTCTCTCTCTCTCTCTATGTCTGCCTGTTGAAGGGAGTGATATTTTTTAGCAGTTCAGCTGAAAGACGCCAGCCCTTCCTTGAACTACACCTACCCAAAAACATGTGAATTGGGTTGTTGCTATGCATAGGCATGTATAATTACAGCCAACATGTTCCACATGTCAGGCAAAGTCGGCAACATTCCCTGTCTCTAATCAAATACTTTCCCACTCAAACCTGCCAACATACTAAAAAGCAGAAAAGAGCAGCGGGGAAATAGAATAATCCAAATCAGGTCCTGTCAAACAATTAACCTGTGCTTCCCCCACCCCACGCATCAGCCATAAGAACATAAGAATTAGGAGCAGGAGTCGGCCATTCGGCCCCTCGAACCTGCTCCGCCATTCAATGAGGTCATGGCTGATCATCGACCTCAACTCCACTTCCCCGCCCGATCCCCATATCCCTTGATTCCCCTAGAGTCCAAAATCTCTCGCTCTCAACGACTGAGCATTCACAGCCCTCTGGGGCAGAGGAATTCAAAGATTTACAACCCTCTGAGTGAAGAAATTCCTCCTCATCTCAGTCTTAAATGGCCGACCCCTTATCCTGAGACTATGACCCCTGGTTCTAGACTCTCCAGCCAGGGAAACAGCCTCTCAGCATCTACTAAAAATATCGCTCCCTTCAACCAGGCAGACATAGAGAGAGAGAGACACCAGAGGGAGAAAGAGATAGACTGGCACAGGGGAAAGTGAGAGAGAGAGAGAGAGCAGAGAGAGAGAGAGAGGCGAGACTGGCACAGGGGAAAGTGAGACAGAGAGAGAGAGACTGGCACAGGGAAAGTGAGAGAGAGAGAGAGCGAGAGAGAGACCAGAGAGAGAAAGGGATAGACTGGCACAGGGGAAAGTAAGAGAGAGAGAGAGAGCAGAGAGAGAGAGACTGGCACATTGGAAAGTGAGTGAGAGAGAGAGAGAGAGAGAGATGTAATGTATATACCTTTAAGGGGGGAACTATCTTTTACAGCTCATGTATACTGCAGTACCGGCAGTGACCACACCTGTATATAGCACTGAGTAGTAATCTGTACAGATCAGTTCCATGTGTGAGCCACGTTGAGTAAACACCTGTTGTACCGTTCTCCTGCCAGTCTGTGTCTTATTATACACAGACACAACAAGAGAAAGAGAGAGAGAGACCAGAGAGAGAGAGAGAGAGACTGGCATATTGGAAAGTGAGAGAGAGAAAGAGAGAGAGACCAGAGAGAGAGAGAGACACCAAAGAGAGTTAGAGATAGACTGGCACAGGGGAAAGTGAGAAAGAGAGAGAGACCAGAGAGAGAGAGAGAGAGACTGGCACATTGGAAAGTGAGAGAGAGAGACAGAGAGAAAGGGATAGACTGGCACAGGGGAAAGTGAGAGAGAGAGAGAGAGAGAGAGGACACCAGAGAGAGAGAGAGGGAGAGATAGACCTGGCGCGAGGGGTGGGGGGGGGGGAGAGAGAGATAGAGAGAGAGAGAGAGGACATTAGAGAGAGAGAGAGATAGACACTGTTCTCTGCAGCCAGGAGCGAGAGTCCCGAAGGCTATGTTGCCTACCCGGTGCCAGATAAAGGACATCTCCTCTGGGCTGGAGAAAAACTTGGAGTGGGTGAGGGGAGGATCCAGTTATCGTGGTCCACGTAGGTACCAATGACATAGGTAGGACAAAGAAAGATGTTCTGGTGTGAGAGTTTGAGCAGCTAGGGACTAAATTAAAAGCAGAACCACAAAGGTCATAATCTCTGGATTATTATCAGAGTCACAAGCAAATTGTCATAAGGTCAATAGGACCAGGGAGATGAATGCGTGGCTCAGAGATTGGTGTGGGCGAAGTGGGTTTCGATTCGTGGGGTACTGGCACCTGTACTGGGGAAAGAGAGAGCTGTTCCGTTAGGACGGACTACACCTGAACCATGCTGGGACCAGAGTTCTAGCGAATCGAATAACCAGGGAGATAGATAGGGCTATAAACTAAATAAGGTGGGGGGGGGGGTGGGGGCAGGGGGCCCGGTGGAGAGAAATCTAGAATGCTAAAGAGAAAAGACAAGGAAGCAGTGCAGGAAAGTGATTGGGGTAAGGACAACCAGACTGTGTCAGGAAGGGACAGAGCGTACAAACAAAGGAGTGCACTAACAAATAGGGTCCGGGTCAGAAAACATGGTAATAAGACAAATAGAGCCATAGTACAAAAAATGTTAAGATGTCTAAAAATGTTTAAAAGACAAATCTAGAGACATTGGGCAGGATTTTCATTGGGCCGTGGAGGCGGGATTGGAGGCCTGTGGGGGGTTAAAGGGCAGCAGACGCATGGGAACATCACCACCTCCAAGTTCCCCTCCAAGCCACACACCATCCTGACTTGGACCTGTATCGCCGTTCCTTCACTGTCGCTGGGCCAAAATCCTGGAACTCCCTTCCTAACAGCATTGTGGGTGTACCTACACCATATGGACTGCAGCGGTTCAAGAAGGCGGCTCACCACCATCTTCTCAAGGACAATTAGGGATGGGCACTAAATGCAGGCCTAGCCAGCGATGCCCACATCCCATCAATGAATAAAATTTTTTTTTTTTTTAAATGGCAAAAACTGGCAGGCGGGCCCAACCCCGCCTCCATCCCACCTCCAAGCAATTTTCATTAATTCGTGTTTAATGGTCCTGTCTCCATCCCAGGCGGGATAGGCCATTAAGGCCCTTAACAAGCACTAAATTGCCTCTATAATGCCATTTTGATAGGCCTTTGCGATTTTAACCCTTTTCCCACGTGAAACACGCCTGTTCTGAAACACGACGGTGAAACCTGGTGGGAGCACAATTGGATTGCCGACTATCAGCTGCAGGTCAAACATTAAACAGGCGATTTGATCAGCCATCATTTGCGGGTGGCAGGACTTTGTTGTCTCAGGTCTGGGGCAACCTTTAGAAGGCATAACCACAGCTGTGGAAGTTTGGAGCCTGACACCCATCTCCAGTGTGACCTCCTGGGAAACCCCTCTCTCCACCTTCACTGAGCGCTTCCTCAACTGAGGCATATTCCAGAAGCATGGGAGCCATTTATTTCCTTCCCTTCTGGACATTAGATGAGGACGAAGACTAGCCGCAGCACCAGCAGAACCATGAACACCAGCAGCAGCAACAGCAGCAGCACCAGCAGGAGCGCCAAGCTGCTGCTCACCCACCTGAAGCTGCACAGGCCGGAAGGGGCCAGCGCATGGAAGCCTGTCGGCACAGGAGATACCCCCCAAACAGGGTCTACAGACACAGGGTCAGCTACTTCAACATGTCTGAGCAGCAGTGCCAAAGGCGGCTCCGACTTTTGCGAGAGGTAGTGGGTGACATCTGTGCAATGCTGCAACAAGACCTGGAGCCCAGAGGACCAGGTGGGCAACCCTTACCAGTGGCCATCAAAGTCATCACCGCACTCAACTTTTTTGCCTCAGGCTCATTCCAGGGATGAGCAGCAGACATCAGCGGCATCTCCCAGGCGGCCGCACACACTTGCATCACGCAGGTGACTGATGCTCTCTTTGCCCTCGCGCACAATCACATCCATTTCACCAAGGATCGAGCAAGTGTCACGGTGCGTGCGGTTGGATTAGCTCATCTGGCAGGCTTTCCAAGGGTGCAGGGCGTCGTTGACTGCACACATGTGGGCCTTAAGGCATCCCATCGCAATCCAGGTATTTTTGTCAACCGCAAGGGCTTCCACTCCCTTAATGTTCAGCTGGTGTGTGACCACAAGAAGGAAATTTTGCATGTTTGTGCCAAGTACCCTGGCAGTTGCGATGACTCCTTCATACTGCACCAGTCTAGTGTGCCTCTGCTATTCAGTCCGCCAGACCAACTTAACGGATGGCTACTTGGAGACAAGGGCTATCCCCTGAAGACGTGGCTGATGACGCTGTTGAGGAGCCCATTCAACAAAGCTGAGGACAGCTACAACTCCAGCCACATGTCCACCAGAGCCATAATTGAGCAAACCATCGGTTTGCTGAAGATGCGCTTCAGATGCCTGGATAGATCAGGTGGAGCCCTGCAGTACTCAGCAGCCAGGGTCTCCAGAATCGTTGTGGTCTGCTGTGCACTTCACAACATGGCACAGCGTCGTGGCTTGCAGATTCCTGAGGACCAAGTGGCTCCTCACATACCCTCCTCAGATGAGGAAGAGGAGGAGGAGGAGGAGGAGAGTGAAAATGAACATCTTGCAGAGGCCCATCAACTAGCGGCAGCAGTACGCAAGAACATTGTTGCCCGGGATGCAAGGAACGCACTCGTCTTGGCCAGATTTGCTTAGCCTAGCCAATCAAGCACTTTTGCCTCGCAGCTTCTTACCTGAGCATCGAAAATGGCCAAGAACCAGCGGATTCCTAGCAATTTGACCACCAGACTGACAATTGCAAGTAATCCTAAGCCCTCAACGTGAAAGTCCCATTCGCGAAATGACACACGCCACAACTACAGCAGTAGCCATCAGATTTTTTATTTACATTATTCATCTGATGGCTTTTTAACAGAAAACATCAAATTTCACCCAAGTGACTACACTTGTGACTATTTGTGCAGTATCTTTCTCTTACGCATGCTCCTACGTGGTGCTTCCCCTGTGGCTTCAGCAGATGTGGAGGCCCCTTGCTCACTTTCTTGCTGCTCCTGTCTCAACACCTTTGGTGGGCGTGCTTTGGGGTGGCGAACCTGTGAGGGCTCGTCAGCAGTCTGCTGCTCCTGCGGCTGTGCAGGGGTTGAGACGCCTATCTCACTTGGGTGTGTACTCCGGTGGGGCTCTGACCGAGGGATCTGCAGTGACATGGAAGTGTGAGCGCTTGGAGAGGAGCCCCCACTTCCTTGATGTCTGCCACCAACTTCCCTCTCACGGGTCAGGTCCCCCTCAGCGCTTGCAAGTGGCTTGAGAGCACCGTGCTGCACATCAGGGGGGCCATGGGGACCTGTATCTGCACTGGCAGTCCTACTCAGAAGGACATCCATGAAGGTTTGGTTTCTCTGTTCAATAGATGACCATCGCTCCTCCAGAGATGTCATTCTATTCTGAACACTCACCATGTTTTCTGCACTCTGGCGACTTATCACCTCCATGGAGGTTGCCATCCTTTCCATGGTGATGCGTTCATGCGCCAATGACTCCACAAAGGTTCTGCTCATGTTCGCAATGGAATCCTCCATTCGCTCCACACTCGCAGCAACCCTGGACACAAAACCTGCCAGTGACTCCTGCATCTGTACCTGGAGTTCCAGCACCGCTGATCTTATGGATGGACCCAGAGGCAAAGGGTCGACATGCAGCTGAGCCGAGCTGGCAGAGTCCTGCGCCCCCCGACTAGGATTCTCCACTGCTGTCCCTGTCTCCACAATCTGCTGATGCTCACTTGTGAGCTGTGATACACCAGCTGACAACACTACTCTATGTCCCGAACGTCCCACCGAGGTGTGAGTGTCTGCGCTGGTGCTGGGTGCGCTGAATTCTGTTGACGCTGCGCCCTCAGAGGTTGCAGCTTCCTCTGAGGAGTCTGGATGCTCAGGCTCCTCCTCCTGGCTAGTGGGGACGGGTGCTTGCGATGGTCCTGTGGGGGAGTAAAGGAAAGAGTCAGAGATGTGATGCAAAGGCTACATGCACATTGCATATTGCAGATACATAGAAACATAGAAGATAGGAGCAGGAGTAGGCCATTCGGCCCCTCGAGCCTGCTCCACCATTCAATGAGATCAAGGTTGATCATCCAAACTCAGTACCCTGTCCCTGCCTTCTCCCCATATCCCTTGATCCCTTTAGCCTTAAGAAATATATATAACTCCTTCTTGAATATATTTAATGAATTGGCCTCAATTGCCTTCTGTGGTAGAAAATTCCACAGGTTCACCACTCTCTGGGTGAAGAAATTCCTCCTCATCTCTGTCCTAAATGGCTTACCCCTTATCCTTAGACTGTGACCCCTGGTTCTGGACTCCCCGGCCATCGGGAACATCCTTCCTGCATCTAGTCTGTCTAGTCCTGTTAAAATTTTATAAGTTTCAATGGGATCCCCTCTCATTCTTCTAAACTCCAGCGAGTATAAGCCCAATCGACCCAATCTCTCCTCATACGTCATTCTTGCCGTCCCAGGTATCAGTGGTGAATCTTCGCTGCACTCCCTCCATGGCCAGAACATCCTTCCTCAGATAAGGTGACCAAAACTGCACACAATACTCAAGATGTGGTCTCACCAAGGCCCTGTACAACTGCAGCAAGACATCCTTGTTCCTGTACTCAAACCCTCTCGCTACGAAGGCCAACATACCATTTGCCTTCTTGACCGCCTGCTGCACCTGCATGCTTACCTTCAGCGACTGGTGCACAAGGACGCCCAGGTCTCGTTGCACTTCCCCTTCTCCCAATCTATTGCCATTCAGATAATAATCTGCCCTCCTGTTTTTGACACCAAAGTGGATAACCTCGCATTTATCCATATTATATTGCATCTGCCATGCTTCTGCCCAATCACCCAACCTGTCCAAATCATACTGGAGTTTCTCGGCATCCTCCTCACAGCACACACGCCCACCCAGCTTTGTGTCGTCTGCAAACTTGGAGATATTACGTCTAGTTCCCTTGTCCAGATCATTAATATATATTGTGAATACCTGGGGTCCAAGGACCGATCCCTGCGGTCGTCTTCTTCCTTCTTAGGCAGTCCCTTGGAACCGAGGATGATTTGCTTCCACATTAAAATTGAGTTCTCAGGTGACTGATTAGTCCAATGCGGGACCTACGGTCTCTGTCACAGGTGGGGCAGACGGTGGTTGAAGGGGCGGGTGGGTGGGGTGCTTGGGTTGACGTGCGCTCCTTGCGCTGCCTGCGCTTGGCTTCCGCTTGCTCCCGGCGAAGAGACTCGAGGTGTTCGGCGCCTTCCCGGATGCTTCTCCTCCACTTTGTGCGGTCTTGGGCCAGGGATTCCCAGGTGTCGGTGGGGATGTTGCACTTTTTCAAGGAGGCTTTGAGGGTGTCCTTGAAGCGTTTCCTCTGCCCACCTGGGGCTCTCTTGCCGTGCCGGAGCTTCGCGTAGAGCGCTTGTTTTGGGAGTCTCGTATCGGGCATGCGGACAATGTGACCCGTCCATCGGAGCTGATTGAGCGTGGTCAGAGCTTCGATGCTGGGGATGTTGGCCTGAGCAAGAACACTGACGTTGGTGCGCCTATCCTGCCAATGGATTTGCAGGATCTTGCGGAGGCAGCGTTGGTGGCACCTCTCCAGTGCTGTACATGGTCCATGTCTCTGAGGCATACAGCAGGGCAGGTATCACTGCTGCCCTGTAGACCATGAGCTTAGTGCCGGGTTTGAGGTCCTGGTCTTCAAACACTCTCTTCCTCAGGTGACCGAAAGCTGCACTGGCACACTGAAGGCGGCGTTGGACTTCGTCGTCGACGTCTGCCCTTGTTGACAGTAGGCTCCCGAGGTACCCCACTAGTCACTGCCTGCCACTCGGAAAAGGAGACGTTTATTCCAACTCTTTGCTTTCTGTCTGCCAACCAGATCTCTATCCAAGTCAATACCTTGCCCCCAATCCCATGTGCCTTAACTTTACACGCTAATCTCTTATGCGGGACCTTATCAAAAGCCTTTTGAAAGTCCAAATACACCACATCCACTGGTTCTCCCTTATCTATAATACAGACTAGGAAGATCCCAGGTTTCTTGCCTGGCCTGTGCTGGGTTAGCTGATCTTGGCCAAGACATCTGGAGGGGTGACCTCAGTGGCCCTAGGTAATAGAGGGGAAAATTCACCAGGGGTCCTGCTCCTGATCTCTATCCAGTGACACCCCCCTGATGGAAAGTGTGTGTCCGTTAGCTGAGGTTAGGGGTGATGTCCCCACAATGCCATGACAATAATCAATGATTGGGTCCATGCATGAAGCGTGGCCATTTGGGTGAGGCAGGTGAAAATTCCCGGCACCTTGAGGTAGAGCAAGAGTCAGCGGATTCAGGGGAGGGGGAATTAACGGAAATATCAGGAAAAAAGAAAAAAGAAAGACTTGCATTTATATAGCGCCTTTCACAACCACCGGACATCCCAAAGCGCTTTACAACCAATGAAGTACTTTTTGAAGTGTAGTCACTCTTTTTAATGTAGGAAACGCGGCAGCCAATTTGCACACAGCAAGCTCCCACAAAGCGCAATGTGATAATGACCAGATAATCTGTTTTAGTGATGTTGGTTGAGGGATAAATATTGGCCAGGACACCAAGGATAACTCCCCTGCGCTTCTTCGCAATAGTGCCGTGGGATCTTTTACGTCCACCTGAGAGGGCAGACGTGGCCTTGGTTTAATGTCTCACCTGAAAGACGGCATTCCCTCAATACTGCCCCTCCGACAGTGCAGCGCTCCGTCAGTACTGCCTCTCCGACAGTGCAGTGCTCCCTCAATACTGCCTCTCCGACAGTGCGGCGCTCCCTCAGTGCTGCCCCTCCGACAGTGATGCACTCCCTCAGTAATGCCCCTCCGACAGTGTGGCACTCCCTCAGTACTGCCCCTCCGACAGGGCGGCGCTCCCTCAGTACTGCCCCTCCGACAGTGCAGCGCTCCCTCAGTACTGCCTCTCCGACAGTGGGGCGCTCCCTCAGTCCTGCATCTCCGACAGTGCGGCGCACCCTCAGTACTGCCCCTCCAACAGTGATGCACTCCCTCAGTAATGCTCCTCCGACAGTGCAGCACTCCCTCAGTACTGCCTCTCTGACAGTGCAGCGCTCCCTCAGTACTGCCTCTCCGACAGTGCTGCACTCCCTCAGTGCTGACCCTCCAACAGTGTGGCGATCCCTCACTACTGCCCCTCCGACAGTGTAGCTCTCCCTCAGTAGTGCCTCTCCGACAGTGCAGCGTTCCCTCAGTACTGCCCCTCCGACAGTGCAGCGCTCCCTCAGTACTGCCCCTCCGACAGTGCAGCGCTCTCTCAGTACTGCCCCTCCGACAGTGCAGCACTCCCTCAGTAATGCCCCTCCGACAGTGCAGCACTCCCTCAGTACTGCCTCTCCGACAGTGCAGCGTTCCCTCAGTACTGCCCCTCCGACACTGCAGCACTCCCTCAGTATTGCCCCTCCGACAGTGCAGCGCTCTCTCAGTACTGCCCTTCCGACAGTGCAGCACTCCCTCAGTACTGCCCCTCCGACAGTGCAGCACTCCCTCAGTACTGCCTCTCCGACAGTGCAGCACTCCCTCAGTACTGACCCTCTGACATTGCAGCGCTCCCTCAGTACTGACCCACCGACAGTGCAGCGCTCTCTCAGTACTGCCCCTCCGACAGTGCAGCGCTCCCTCAGGAGTGCCTCTCCGACAGTGCAGCGCTCCCTCAGTACTGCCCCTCCGACAGTGCAGCGCTCCCTCAGTACTACCCATCTGACAGTGCGGCTCTCCCTCAGTACTGCCCCTCCGACAGTGCGGCACTCCCTCAGTACTGCCCCTCCGACAGTGCAGCGCTCCCTCAGTACTGGCCCTCCGACAGTGCGACTCTCCCTCAGCACTGCCCCTCCGACAATGTAGCACTCCATCAGTACTGCCCCTCCGACAGTGCAGTGCTCCCTCAGTACTGCCCCTCCGACAGTGCAGCACTCCCTCAGTACTGCCCCTCCGAAAGTGCGGTGCTCCCTCAGTACTGCCCCTCCGACAGTGCGGCACTCCCTCAGTACTGCCCCTCCGACAGTGCGGCGCTCCCTCAGTACTGCTCCTCCGACAGTGCAGCGCTCCCTCAGTACTGCCCCTCCGACAGTGCAGCACTCCCTCAGTACTGCTCCTCCGACAGTGCAGCGCTCCCTCAGTACTGCCCCTCCGACAGTGCAGCACTCCCTCAGTACTGACCCTCCGACAGTCCAGCGCTCCCTCAGTACTGAACCTCTGACACTGCAGCGCTCCCTCAGTACTGCCTCTCCGACAGTGCGGCGCTCCCTCAGTACTGCCCCTCCGAGAGTGATGCACTCCCTCAGTAATGCCCCTCTGACAGTGTGGCGCTCCCTCAGTACTGGCCCTCCGACAGTGCGGCGCTCCCTCAGTACTGCCCCTCCGACAGTGCAGCGCTCCCTCAGTACTGCCTCTCTGACAGTGGGGCGCTCCCTCAGTACTGCATCTCCGACAGTGCGGCGCACCCTCAGTACTGCCCCTCCAACAGTGATGCACTCCCTCAGTAATGCCCCTCTGACAGTGCAGCACACCCTCAGTACTGCCTCTCCGACAGTGCAGCGCTCCCTCAGTACTGCCTCTCCGACAGTGTGGCGCTCCCTCACTACTGCCCCTCCGACAGTGTAGCTCTTCCTCAGTACTGCCCGTTCGACAGTGCAGCTCTCCCTCACTGCTGCCCCTCCGACAGTGCAGCGCTCCCTCAGTACTGCCCCTCCGACAGTGCAGCGCTCTCTCAGTACTGCCCCTGCGACAGTGCAGCACTCCCTCAGTACTGCCCCTCCGACAGTGCAGCACTCCCTCAGTACTGCCTCTCCGACAGTGCAGCGTTCCCTCAGTACTGCCCCTCCGACACTGCAGCACTCCCTCAGTATTGCCCCTCCGACAGTGCAGCGCTCCCTCAGCACTGCCCCTCCGACAGTGAAGCGCTCCCTCAGCACTGACCCTCCGACAGTGCAGCGCTCCCTCAGCACTGCCCCTCCGACAGTGAAGCGCTCCCTCAGCACTGCCCCTCCGACAGTGAAGCGCTCCCTCAGCACTGACCCTCCGACAGTGCAGCGCTCCCTCAGTACTGACCCTCTGACATTGCAGCGCTCCCTCAGTACTGACCCTCCGACAGTGCAGCGCTCCCTCAGTACTGACCCACCGACAGTGCAGCGCTCTCTCAGCACTGCCCCTCCGACAGTGCAGCGCTCCCTCAGGAGTGCCTCTCCGACAGTGCAGCGCTCCCTCAGTACTGCCCCTCCGACAGTGCAGCGCCCCCACAGTACTGCCCATCCGACAGTGCGGCTCTCCCTCAGTACTGCCCCTCCGACAGTGCGGCACTCCCTCAGTACCGCCCCTCCGACAGTGCAGCGCTCCCTCAGTACTGGCCCTCCGACAGTGCGACTCTCCCTCAGTACTGCCCCTCCGACAGTGCAGCACTCCCTCAGTACTGCCCCTCCGACAGTGCAGCGCTCCCTCAGTACTGCCCCTCCAAAAGTGCGGTGCTCCCTCAGTACTGCCCCTCCGACAGTGCAGCGCTACCTCAGTACTGCCCCTCCGACAGTTCGGCACTCCCTCAGTAATGCCCCTCCGACAGCGCGGCGCTCCCTCAGTACTGCTCCTCCGACAGTGCAGCGCTCCCTCAGTACTGCCCCTCCGACAGTGCAGCACTCCCTGAGTACTGACCCTCCGACAGTCCAGCGCTCCCTCAGTACTGAACCTCTGACACTGCAGCGCTCCCTCAGTGCTGACCCTCCGACAGTGCAGCGCTCCCTCAGTACTGACCCTCCAACAGTGCAGCGCTCTCTCAGTACTGCCCCTCCGACAGTGCAGCGCTCCCTCAGCACTGCCCCTCCAAAAGTGCAGCGCTCCATCAGTACTGCCCCTCCGACAGTGCAGCACTCCCTCTGTACTGCCCCTCCGACAGTGCAGCGCTCCCTCAGTACTGACCCTCCGACAGTGCAGCGCTCCCTCAGTACTGACCCTCCGACAGTGCAGCGCTCTCTCAGTACTGCCCCTCCGACAGTGCAGCGCTCCCTCAGGAGTGCCTCTCCGACAGTGCAGCGCTCCCTCAGTACTGCCCCTCCGACAGTGCAGCGCTCCCTCATTACTGCCCATCCGACAGTGCGGCTCTCCCTCAGTACTGCCCCTCCGACAGTGCGGCACTCCCTCAGTACGGGCCCTCCGACAGTGCGGCTCTTCCTCAGTACTGCCCCTCCGACAGTGCAGCACTCCCTCAGTACTGCCCCTCCGACAGTGCAGTGCTCCCTCAGTACTGCCCCTCCGACAGTGCAGCAGTCCCTCAGTACTGCCCCTCCGACAGTGCGGTGCTCCCTCAGTACTGCCCCTCTGACATTGCAGCGCTCTCTCAGTACTGCCCCTCGAACAGTGCAGTGCTCCCTCAGTACTGGCCATCCGACAGTGCAGCACTCCCTCAGTACTGCCCCTCCGACAGTGCAGCCCTCCCTCAGTACTGCCCCTCTGACAGTGCCTCACTCCCTCAGTACTGCCCCTCCGAAAGTGCGGTGCTCCCTCAGTACTGCCCCTCCGACAGTGCGGCACTCCCTCAGTACTGCCCCTCCGACAGTGCGGCGCTCCCTCAGTACTGCTCCTCCGACAGTGCAGCGCTCCCTCAGTACTGCCCCTCCGACAGTGCAGCACTCCCTCAGTACTGACCCTCCGACAGTCCAGCGCTCCCTCAGTACTGAACCTCTGACACTGCAGCGCTCCCTCAGTACTGCCTCTCCGACAGTACGGCGCTCCCTCAGTACTGCCCCTCCGATAGTGATGCACTCCCTCAGTAATGCCCCGCCGACAGTGTGGCGCTCCCTCAGTACTGGCCCTCCGACAGTGCGGCGCTCCCTCAGTACTGCCCCTCCGACAGTGCAGCGCTCCCTCAGTACTGCCTCCCTGACAGTGGGGCGCTCCCTCAGCACTGCATCTCCGACAGTGCGGCGCACCCTCAGTACTGCCCCTCCAACAGTGATGCACTCCCTCAGTAATGCCCCTCCAACAGTGCAGCACTCCCTCAGTACTGCCTCTCCGACAGTGCAGCGCTCCCTCAGTACTGCCTCTCCGACAGTGCTGCACTCCCTCAGTACTGACCCTCCAACAGTGTGGCGCTCCCTCACTACTGCCCCTCCGACAGTGTAGCTCTCCCTCAGTACTGCCCGTTCGACAGTGCAGCTCTCCCTCACTACTGCCCCTCCGACAGTGCAGCGCTCCCTCAGTACTGCCCCTCCGACAGTGCAGCGCTCTCTCAGTACTGCCCCTGCGACAGTGCAGCACTCCCTCAGTACTGCCCCTCCGACAGTGCAGCACTCCCTCAGTACTGCCTCTCCGACAGTGCAGCGTTCCCTCAGTACTGCCCCTCCGACACTGCAGCACTCCCTCAGTATTGCTCCTCCGACAGTGCAGCGCTCCCTCAGCACTGCCCCTCTGACAGTGAAGCGCTCCCTCAGCACTGACACTCCGACAGTGCAGCGCTCCCTCAGTACTGACCCTCTGACATTGCAGCGCTCCCTCAATACTGACCCTCCGACAGTGCAGCGCTCCCTCAGTACTGACCCTCCTACAGTGCAGCGCTCTCTCAGTACTGCCCCTCCGACAGTGCAGTGCTCCCTCAGCACTTCCACTCCAACAGTGCAGCGCTCCCTCAGTACTGCCCCTCCGACAGTACAGCACTCCTTCTGTACTGCCCCTCTGACAGTGCAGCGCTCCCTCAGTACTGACCCTCCGACAGTGCAGCGCTCCCTCAGTACTGACCCACCGACAGTGCAGCGTTCTCTCAGCACTGCCCCTCCGACAGTGCAGCGCTCCCTCAGGAGTGCCTCTCCGACAGTGCAGCGCTCCCTCAGTACTGCCCCTCCGACAGTGCAGCGCCCCCACAATACTGCCCATCCGACAGTGCGGCTCTCCCTCAGTACAGCCCCTCCGACAGTGCGGCACTCCCTCAGTACTGCCCCTCCGACAGTGCAGCGCTCCCTCAGTACTGACCCTCCGACAGTGCGACTCTCCCTCAGTACTGCCCCTCCGACAGTGCAGCACTCCCTCAGTACTGCCCCTCCGACAGTGCAGTGCTCCCTCAGCACTGCCCCTCCGACAGTGCAGCACTCCCTCAGTACTGCCCCTCCGAAAGTGCGGTGCTCCCTCAGTACTGCCCCTCCGACAGTGCAGCGCTAGCTCAGTACTGCCCCTCCGACTGTTCGGTACTCCCTCAGTAATGCCCCTCCGACAGCGCGGCGCTCCCTCAGTACTGCTCCTCCGACAGTGCAGCGCTCCCTCAGTACTGCCCCTCCGACAGTACAGCACTCCCTGAGCACTGACCCTCCGACAGTCCAGCGCTCCCTCAGTAATGAACCTCTGACACTGCAGCGCTCCCTCAGTGCTGACCCTCCGACAGTGCAGCGCTCCCTCAGTACTGACCCTCCAACAGTGCAGCGCTCTCTCAGTACTGCCCCTCCGACAGTGCAGCACTCCCTCAGCACTGCCCCTCCAACAGTGCAGCGCTCCATCAGTACTGCCCCTCCGACAGTGCAGCACTCCCTCTGTACTGCCCCTCCGACAGTGCAGCGCTCCCTCAGTACTGACCCTCCGACAGTGCAGCGCTCCCTCAGTACTGACCCTCCGACAGTGCAGCGCTCTCTCAGTACTGCCCCTCCGACAGTGCAGCGCTCCCTCAGGAGTGCCTCTCCGACAGTGCAGCGCTCCCTCAGTACTGCCCCTCCGACAGTGCAGCGCTCCCTCAGTACTGCCCATCCGACAGTGCGGCTCTCCCTCAGTACTGCCCCTCCGACAGTGCAGCACTCCCTGAGTACTGACCCTCCGACAGTCCAGCGCTCCCTCAGTACTGAACCTCTGACACTGCAGCACTCCCTCAGTGCTGACCCTCCGACAGTGCAGCGCTCCCTCAGTACTGACCCTCCAACAGTGCAGCGCTCTCTCAGTACTGCCCCTCCGACAGTGCAGCGCTCCCTCAGCACTGCCCCTCCAAAAGTGCAGCGCTCCATCAGTACTGCCCCTCCGACAGTGCAGCACTCCCTCTGTACTGCCCCTCCGACAGTGCAGTGCTCCCTCAGTACTGACCCTCCGACAGTGCAGCGCTCCCTCAGTACTGACCCTCCGACAGTGCAGCGCTCTCTCAGTACTGCCCCTCCGACAGTGCAGCGCTCCCTCAGGAGTGCCTCTCCGACAGTGCAGCGCTCCCTCAGTACTGCCCCTCCGACAGTGCAGCGCTCCCTCATTACTGCCCATCCGACAGTGCGGCTCTCCCTCAGTACTGCCCCTCCGACAGTGCGGCACTCCCTCAGTACGGGCCCTCCGACAGTGCGGCTCTTCCTCAGTACTGCCCCTCCGACAGTGCAGCACTCCCTCAGTACTGCCCCTCCGACAGTGCAGTGCTCCCTCAGTACTGCCCCTCCGACAGTGCAGCAGTCCCTCAGTACTGCCCCTCCGACAGTGCGGTGCTCCCTCAGTACTGCCCCTCTGACATTGCAGCGCTCTCTCAGTACTGCCCCTCGAACAGTGCAGCGCTCCCTCAGTACTGGCCATCCGACAGTGCAGCACTCCCTCAGTACTGCCCCTCCGACAGTGCAGCCCTCCCTCAGTCCTGCCCCTCTGACAGTGCCTCACTCCCTCAGTACTGCCCCTCCAAAAGTGCGGTGCTCCCTCAGTACTGCCCCTCCGACAGTGCGGCACTCCCTCAGTACTGCCCCTCCGACAGTGCGGCGCTCCCTCAGTACTGCTCCTCCGACAGTGCAGCGCTCCCTCAGTACTGCCCCTCCGACAGTGCAGCACTCCCTCAGTACTGACCCTCCGACAGTCCAGCGCTCCCTCAGTACTGAACCTCTGACACTGCAGCGCTCCCTCAGTACTGCCTCTCCGACAGTACGGCGCTCCTTCAGTACTGCCCCTCCGATAGTGATGCATTCCCTCAGTAATGCCCCTCCGACAGTGTGGCGCTCCCTCAGTACTGGCCCTCCGACAGTGCGGCGCTCCCTCAGTACTGCCCCTCCGACAGTGCAGCGCTCCCTCAGTACTGCCTCCCTGACAGTGGGGCGCTCCCTCAGCACTGCATCTCCGACAGTGCGGCGCACCCTCAGTACTGCCCCTCCAACAGTGATGCACTCCCTCAGTAATGCCCCTCCAACAGTGCAGCACTCCCTCAGTACTGCCTCTCCGACAGTGCAGCGCTCCCTCAGTACTGCCTCTCCGACAGTGCTGCACTCCCTCAGTACTGACCCTCCAACAGTGTGGCGCTCCCTCACTACTGCCCCTCCGACAGTGCAGCTCTCCCTCACTACTGCCCCTCCGACAGTGCAGCGCTCCCTCAGTACTGCCCCTCCGACAGTGCAGCGCTCTCAGTACTGCCCCTGCGACAGTGCAGCACTCCCTCAGTACTGCCCCTCCGACAGTGCAGCACTCCCTCAGTACTGCCTCTCCGACAGTGCAGCGTTCCCTCAGTACTGCACCTCCGACACTGCAGCACTCCCTCAGTATTGCTCCTCCGACAGTGCAGCGCTCCCTCAGCACTGCCCCTCTGACAGTGAAGCGCTCCCTCAGCACTGACACTCCGACAGTGCAGCGCTCCCTCAGTACTGACCCTCTGACATTGCAGCGCTCCCTCAATACTGACCCTCCGACAGTGCAGCGCTCCCTCAGTACTGACCCTCCTACAGTGCAGCGCTCTCTCAGTACTGCCCCTCCGACAGTGCAGCGCTCCCTCAGCACTTCCACTCCAACAGTGCAGCGCTCCCTCAGTACTGCCCCTCCGACAGTACAGCACTCCTTCTGTACTGCCCCTCTGACAGTGCAGCGCTCCCTCAGTACTGACCCTCCGACAGTGCAGCGCTCCCTCAGTACTGCCCCTCCGACAGTGCAGCGCTCTCTCAGCACTGCCCCTCCGACAGTGCAGCGCTCCCTCAGGAGTGCCTCTCCGACAGTGCAGCGCTCCCTCAGTACTGCCCCTCCGACAGTGCAGCGCCCCCACAATACTGCCCATCCGACAGTGCGGCTCTCCCTCAGTACTGCCCCTCCGACAGTGCGGCACTCCCTCAGTACTGCCCCTCCGACAGTGCAGCGCTCCCTCAGTACTGACCCTCCGACAGTGCGACTCTCCCTCAGTACTGCCCCTCCGACAGTGCAGCACTCCCTCAGTACTGCCCCTCCAACAGTGCAGTGCTCCCTCAGCACTGCCCCTCCGACAGTGCAGCACTCCCTCAGTACTGCCCCTCCGAAAGTGCGGTGCTCCCTCAGTACTGCCCCTCCGACAGTGCAGCGCTAGCTCAGTACTGCCCCTCCGACTGTTCGGTACTCCCTCAGTAATGCCCCTCCGACAGCGCGGCGCTCCCTCAGTACTGCTCCTCCGACAGTGCAGCGCTCCCTCAGTACTGCCCCTCCGACAGTACAGCACTCCCTGAGTACTGACCCTCCGACAGTCCAGCGCTCCCTCAGTAATGAACCTCTGACACTGCAGCGCTCCCTCAGTGCTGACCCTCCGACAGTGCAGCGCTCCCTCAGTACTGACCCTCCAACAGTGCAGCGCTCTCTCAGTACTGCCCCTCCGACAGTGCAGCACTCCCTCAGCACTGCCCCTCCAACAGTGCAGCGCTCCATCAGTACTGCCCCTCCGACAGTGCAGCACTCCCTCTGTACTGCCCCTCCGACAGTGCAGCGCTCCCTCAGTACTGACCCTCCGACAGTGCAGCGCTCCCTCAGTACTGACCCTCCGACAGTGCAGCGCTCTCTCAGTACTGCCCTTCCGACAGTGCAGCGCTCCCTCAGGAGTGCCTCTCCGACAGTGCAGCGCTCCCTCAGTACTGCCCCTCCGACAGTGCAGCGCTCCCTCAGTACTGCCCATCCGACAGTGCGGCTCTCCCTCAGTACTGCCCCTCCGACAGTGCAGCACTCCCTCAGTACGGGCCCTCCGACAGTGCGGCTCTTCCTCAGTACTGCCCCTCCGACAGTGCAGCACTCCCTCAGTACTGCCCCTCCGACAGTGCAGTGCTCCCTCAGTACTGCCCCTCCGACAGTTCAGCAGTCCCTCAGTACTGCCCCTCCGACAGTGCGGTGCTCCCTCAGTACTGCCCCTCTGACATTGCAGCGCTCTCTCAGTACTGCCCCTCGAACAGTGCAGCGCTCCCTCAGTACTGGCCTTCCGACAGTGCAGCACTCCCTCAGTACTGCCCCTCCGACAGTGCAGCGCTCCCTCAGTACTGCCCCTCTGACAGTGCCTCACTCCCTCAGTACTGCCCCTCCGACAGTGCAGCGCTCCCTCAGTACTGCCCCTCCGACAGTGCAGCGCTCCCTCAGTACTGCCCCTCTGACAGTGCAGCGCTCCCTCAGTACTGCCCCTCCGACAGTGCAGCGCTCCCTCAGTACTGCCCCTCCGACAGTGCGGTGCTCCCTCAGTACTGCCCCTCCGACAGTGCTCCCTCAGTACTGCCCCTCCGACAGTGCAGCACTCCCTCAGTACTGCCTCTCCGATAGTGCAGCACTTCCTCAGTACTGCCCCTCCGACAGTGCAGCACTCCCTCAGTACTGCCTCTCCGACAGTGCAGCGCTCCCTCAGTACTGCCCCACTGACAGTGCATCGCTCCCTCAGTACTGCCCCTCACAGTGCAGCACTCCCTCAGTACTGCCCCTCCGACAGTGCAGCGCTCCCTCAGTACTGCCCCTCCGACAGTGCAGCACTCCCTCAGTACTGCTCCCCCGACAGTGCAGCGCTCCCTCAGTACTGCCCCTCCGACAGTACAGCACTCCCTGAGTACTGACCCTCCGACAGTCCAGCGCTCCCTCAGTAATGAACCTCTGACACTGCAGCGCTCCCTCAGTGCTGACCCTCCGACAGTGCAGCGCTCCCTCAGTACTGACCCTCCAACAGTGCAGCGCTCTCTCAGTACTGCCCCTCCGACAGTGCAGCACTCCCTCAGCACTGCCCCTCCAACAGTGCAGCGCTCCATCAGTACTGCCCCTCCGACAGTGCAGCACTCCCTCTGTACTGCCCCTCCGACAGTGCAGCGCTCCCTCAGTACTGACCCTCCGACAGTGCAGCGCTCCCTCAGTACTGACCCTCCGACAGTGCAGCGCTCTCTCAGTACTGCCCCTCCGACAGTGCAGCGCTCCCTCAGGAGTGCCTCTCCGACAGTGTAGCTCTCCCTCAGTACTGCCCCTCCGACAGTGCAGCGCTCCCTCAGTACTGCCCATCCGACAGTGCGGCTCTCCCTCAGTACTGCCCCTCCGAAAGTGCGCCACTCGCTCAGTACGGGCCCTCCGGCAGTGCGGCTCTTCCTCAGTACTGCCCCTCCGACAGTGCAGCACTCCCTCAGTACTGCCCCTCCGACAGTGCAGTGCTCCCTCAGTACTGCCCCTCCGACAGTTCAGCAGTCCCTCAGTACTGCCCCTCCGACAGTGCGGTGCTCCCTCAGTACTGCCCCTCCGACAGTGCAGTGCTCCCTCAGTACTGCCCCTCCGACAGTGCAGCACTCCCTCAGTACTGCCCCTCCGACAGTGCAGCGCTCCCTCAGTACTGCCCCTCTGACAGTGCCTCACTCCCTCAGTACTGCCCCTCCGACAGTGCGGTGCTCCCTCAGTACTGACACTCTGACATTGCAGCGCTCCCTCAATACTGACCCTCCGACAGTGCAGCGCTCCCTCAGTACTGACCCTCCTACAGTGCAGCGCTCTCTCAGTACTGCCCCTCCAACAGTGCAGCGCTCCCTCAGCACTGCCACTCCAACAGTGCAGCGCTCCCTCAGTACTGCCCCTCCGACAGTACAGCACTCCTTCTGCACTGCCCCTCTGACAGTGCCGCGCTGCCTCAGTACTGACCCTCCGACAGTGCAGCGCTCCCTCAGTACTGACCCACCGACAGTGCAGCGCTCTCTCAGCACTGCCCCTCCGACAGTGCAGCGCTCCCTCAGGAGTGCCTCTCCGACAGTGCAGCGCTCCCTCAGTACTGCCCCTCCGACAGTGCAGCGCCCCCACAGTACTGCCCATCTGACAGTGCGGCTCTCCCTCAGTACTGCCCCTCCGACAGTGCGGCACTCCCTCAGTACTGCCCCTCCGACAGTGCAGCGCTCCCTCAGTACTGACCCTCCGACAGTGCGACTCTCCCTCAGTACTGCCCCTCCGACAGTGCGGTGCTCCCTCAGTACTGCCCCTCCGACAGTGCAGTGCTCCCTCAGCACTGCCCCTCCGACAGTGCAGCACTCCCTCAGTACTGCCCCTCCGAAAGTGCGGTGCTCCCTCAGTACTGCCCCTCCGACAGTGCAGCGCTAGCTCAGTACTGCCCCTCCGACAGTTCGGCACTCCCTCAGTAATGCCCCTCCGACAGCGCGGCGCTCCCTCAGTACTGCTCCTCCGACAGTGCAGCGCTCCCTCAGTACTGCCCCTCCGACAGTACAGCACTCCCTGAGTACTGACCCTCCGACAGTCCAGCGCTCCCTCAGTAATGAACCTCTGACACTGCAGCGCTCCCTCAGTGCTGACCCTCCGACAGTGCAGCGCTCCCTCAGTACTGACCCTCCAACAGTGCAGCGCTCTCTCAGTACTGCCCCTCCGACAGTGCAGCACTCCCTCAGCACTGCCCCTCCAACAGTGCAGCGCTCCATCAGTACTGCCCCTCCGACAGTGCAGCACTCCCTCTGTACTGCCCCTCCGACAGTGCAGCGCTCCCTCAGTACTGACCCTCCGACAGTGCAGCGCTCCCTCAGTACTGACCCTCCGACAGTGCAGCGCTCTCTCAGTACTGCCCCTCCGATAGTGCAGCGCTCCCTCAGGAGTGCCTCTCCGACAGTGCAGCGCTCCCTCAGTACTGCCCTTCCGACAGTGCAGCGCTCCCTCAGTACTGCCCATCCGACAGTGCGGCTCTCCCTCAGTACTGCCCCTCCGACAGTGCGGCACTCCCTCAGTACGGGCCCTCCGACAGTGCGGCTCTTCCTCAGTACTGCCCCTCCGACAGTGCAGCACTCCCTCAGTACTGCCCCTCCGACAGTGCAGTGCTCCCTCAGTACTGCCCCTCCGACAGTTCAGCAGTCCCTCAGTACTGCCCCTCCGACAGTGCGGTGCTCCCTCAGTACTGCCCCTCTGACATTGCAGCGCTCTCTCAGTACTGCCCCTCGAACAGTGCAGCGCTCCCTCAGTACTGGCCTTCCGACAGTGCAGCACTCCCTCAGTACTGCCCCTCCGACAGTGCAGCGCTCCCTCAGTACTGCCCCTCTGACAGTGCCTCACTCCCTCAGTACTGCCCCTCCGACAGTGCGGTGCTCCCTCAGTACTGCCCCTCTGACAGTGCAGCGCTCCCTCAGTACTGCCCCTCCGACAGTGCAGCGCTCCCTCAGTACTGCCCCTCCGACAGTGCGGTGCTCCCTCAGTACTGCCCCTCCGACAGCGCGGTGCTCCCTCAGTACTGCCCCTCCGACAGTGCAGCACTCCCTCAGTACTGCCTCTCCGATAGTGCAGCACTTCCTCAGTACTGCCCCTCCGACAGTGCAGCACTCCCTCAGTACTGCCTCTCCGACAGTGCAGCGCTCCCTCAGTATTGCCCCACTGACAGTGCATCGCTCCCTCAGTACTGCCCCTCACAGTGCAGCACTCCCTCAGTACTGCCCCTCCGACAGTGCAGCGCTCCCTCAGTACTGCCCCTCCGACAGTGCAGCACTCCCTCAGTACTGCTCCTCCGACAGTGCAGCGCTCCCTCAGTACTGCCCCTCCGACAGTACAGCACTCCCTGAGTACTGACCCTCCGACAGTCCAGCGCTCCCTCAGTACTGCCCCTCCGAAAGTGCGGTGCTCCCTCAGTACTGCCCCTCCGACAGTGCAGCGCTAGCTCAGTACTGCCCCTCCGACAGTTCGGCACTCCCTCAGTAATGCCCCTCCGACAGCGCGGCGCTCCCTCAGTACTGCTCCTCCGACAGTGCAGCGCTCCCTCAGTACTGCCCCTCCGACAGTACAGCACTCCCTGAGTACTGACCCTCCGACAGTCCAGCGCTCCCTCAGTAATGAACCTCTGACACTGCAGCGCTCCCTCAGTGCTGACCCTCCGACAGTGCAGCGCTCCCTCAGTACTGACCCTCCAACAGTGCAGCGCTCTCTCAGTACTGCCCCTCCGACAGTGCAGCACTCCCTCAGCACTGCCCCTCCAACAGTGCAGCGCTCCATCAGTACTGCCCCTCCGACAGTGCAGCACTCCCTCTGTACTGCCCCTCCGACAGTGCAGCGCTCCCTCAGTACTGACCCTCCGACAGTGCAGCGCTCCCTCAGTACTGACCCTCCGACAGTGCAGCGCTCTCTCAGTACTGCCCCTCCGACAGTGCAGCGCTCCCTCAGGAGTGCCTCTCCGACAGTGCAGCGCTCCCTCAGTACTGCCCTTCCGACAGTGCAGTGCTCCCTCAGTACTGCCCCTCCGACAGTTCAGCAGTCCCTCAGTACTGCCCCTCCGACAGTGCGGTGCTCCCTCAGTACTGCCCCTCTGACATTGCAGCGCTCTCTCAGTACTGCCCCTCGAACAGTGCAGCGCTCCCTCAGTACTGGCCTTCCGACAGTGCAGCACTCCCTCAGTACTGCCCCTCCGACAGTGCAGCGCTCCCTCAGTACTGCCCCTCTGACAGTGCCTCACTCCCTCAGTACTGCCCCTCCGACAGTGTGGTGCTCCCTCAGTACTGCCCCTCTGACAGTGCAGCGCTCCCTCAGTACTGCCCCTCCGACAGTGCAGCGCTCCCTCAGTACTGCCCCTCCGACAGTGCGGTGCTCCCTCAGTACTGCCCCTCCGACAGCGCGGTGCTCCCTCAGTACTGCCCCTCCGACAGTGCAGCACTCCCTCAGTACTGCCTCTCCGATAGTGCAGCACTTCCTCAGTACTGCCCCTCCGACAGTGCAGCACTCCCTCAGTACTGCCTCTCCGACAGTGCAGCGCTCCCTCAGTACTGCCCCACTGACAGTGCATCGCTCCCTCAGTACTGCCCCTCACAGTGCAGCACTCCCTCAGTACTGCCCCTCCGACAGTGCAGCGCTCCCTCAGTACTGCCCCTCCGACAGTGCAGCACTCCCTCAGTACTGCTCCTCCGACAGTGCAGCGCTCCCTCAGTACTGCCCCTCCGACAGTACAGCACTCCCTGAGTACTGACCCTCCGACAGTCCAGCGCTCCCTCAGTAATGAACCTCTGACACTGCAGCGCTCCCTCAGTGCTGACCCTCCGACAGTGCAGCACTCCCTCAGTACTGACCCTCCAACAGTGCAGCGCTCTCTCAGTACTGCCCCTCCGACAGTGCAGCACTCCCTCAGCACTGCCCCTCCAACAGTGCAGCGCTCCATCAGTACTGCCCCTCCGACAGTGCAGCACTCCCTCTGTACTGCCCCTCCGACAGTGCAGCGCTCCCTCAGTACTGACCCTCCGACAGTGCAGCGCTCCCTCAGTACTGACCCTCCGACAGTGCAGCGCTCTCTCAGTACTGCCCCTCCGACAGTGCAGCGCTCCCTCAGGAGTGCCTCTCCGACAGTGCAGCGCTCCCTCAGTACTGCCCCTCCGACAGTGCAGCGCTCCCTCAGTACTGCCCATCCGACAGTGCGGCTCTCCCTCAGTACTGCCCCTCCGACAGTGCGGCACTCCCTCAGTACGGGCCCTCCGACAGTGCGGCTCTTCCTCAGTACTGCCCCTCCGACAGTGCAGCACTCCCTCAGTACTGCCCCTCCGACAGTGCAGTGCTCCCTCAGTACTGCCCCTCCGACAGTTCAGCAGTCCCTCAGTACTGCCCCTCCGACAGTGCGGTGCTCCCTCAGTACTGCCCCTCTGACATTGCAGCGCTCTCTCAGTACTGCCCCTCGAACAGTGCAGCGCTCCCTCAGTACTGGCCTTCCGACAGTGCAGCACTCTCTCAGTACTGCCCCTCCGACAGTGCAGCGCTCCCTCAGTACTGCCCCTCTGACAGTGCCTCACTCCCTCAGTACTGCCCCTCCGACAGTGCGGTGCTCCCTCAGTACTGCCCCTCTGACAGTGCAGCGCTCCCTCAGTACTGCCCCTCCGACAGTGCAGCGCTCCCTCAGTACTGCCCCTCCGACAGTGCGGTGCTCCCTCAGTACTGCCCCTCCGACAGCGCGGTGCTCCCTCAGTACTGCCCCTCCGACAGTGCAGCACTCCCTCAGTACTGCCTCTCCGATAGTGCAGCACTTCCTCAGTACTGCCCCTCCGACAGTGCAGCACTCCCTCAGTACTGCCTCTCCGACAGTGCAGCGCTCCCTCAGTACTGCCCCACTGACAGTGCATCGCTCCCTCAGTACTGGCTCTCACAGTGCAGCACTCCCTCAGTACTGCCCCTCCGACAGTGCAGCGCTTCCTCAGTACTGCCCGTCCCACATTGCAGCGCTCACTCAGGACTGCCCGTCCGACATTGCAGCGCTCCATCAGTACTGCCCCTCCGATAGTGCAGCTCTCCCTCAGCACTGCCCCTCCGACAGTGCAGCACTCCCTCAGTACTGCCCCTCCGACAGTGCAGCGCTCCCTCAGTACTGCCCCTCCGAAAGTGCAGCGCTCCCTCAGTACTGCCACTCCGACAGTGCAGCGCTCCCTCAGTACTGCCTCTCCGACAGTGCAGCGCTCCCTCAGTACTGCCCCTCCGACAGTGCAGCGCTCCCTCAGTACTGCCCCTCCGACAGTGCAGCGCTCCCTCAGTACTGCCCCTCCGACAGTGCAGCGCTCCCTCAGTACTGCCCGTCCGACATTGCAGCGCTCCCTCAGGACTGCCCGTCCGACATTGCGGCGCTCCATCAGTACTGCCCCTCCGACAGTGCAGCGCTCCCTCAGTACTGCCCCTCCGACAGTGCAGCGCCCCCTCAGTACTGCCCCTCCGACAGTGCAGCGCTCCCTCAGTACTGCCCCTCCGACAGTGCAGCGCTCCCTCAGTACTGCCCCTCCGACAGTGCAGCGCTCCCTCAGTACTGACCCTCCGACAGTGCAGCGCTCCCTCAGTACTGCCCCTCCGACAGTGCAGCGCTCTCTCAGCACTGCCCCTCCGACAGTGCAGCGCTCCCTCAGGAGTGCCTCTCCGACAGTGCAGCGCTCCCTCAGTACTGCCCCTCCGACAGTGCAGCGCCCCCACAGTACTGCCCATCCGACAGTGCGGCTCTCCCTCAGTACTGCCCCTCCGACAGTGCGGCACTCCCTCAGTACTGCCCCTCCGACAGTGCAGCGCTCCCTCAGTACTGACCCTCCGACAGTGCGACTCTCCCTCAGTACTGCCCCTCCGACAGTGCGGTGCTCCCTCAGTACTGCCCCTCCGACAGTGCAGTGCTCCCTCAGCACTGCCCCTCCGACAGTGCAGCACTCCCTCAGTACTGCCCCTCCGAAAGTGCGGTGCTCCCTCAGTACTGCCCCTCCGACAGTGCAGCGCTAGCTCAGTACTGCCCCTCCGACAGTTCGGCACTCCCTCAGTAACGCCCCTCCGACAGCGCGGCGCTCCCTCAGTACTGCTCCTCCGACAGTGCAGCGCTCCCTCAGTACTGCCCCTCCGACAGTACAGCACTCCCTGAGTACTGACCCTCCGACAGTCCAGCGCTCCCTCAGTAATGAACCTCTGACACTGCAGCGCTCCCTCAGTGCTGACCCTCCGACAGTGCAGCGCTCCCTCAGTACTGACCCTCCAACAGTGCAGCGCTCTCTCAGTACTGCCCCTCCGACAGTGCAGCACTCCCTCAGCACTGCCCCTCCAACAGTGCAGCGCTCCATCAGTACTGCCCCTCCGACAGTGCAGCACTCCCTCTGTACTGCCCCTCCGACAGTGCAGCGCTCCCTCAGTACTGACCCTCCGACAGTGCAGCGCTCCCTCAGTACTGACCCTCCGACAGTGCAGCGCTCTCTCAGTACTGCCCCTCCGACAGTGCAGCGCTCCCTCAGGAGTGCCTCTCCGACAGTGCAGCGCTCCCTCAGTACTGCCCTTCCGACAGTGCAGCGCTCCCTCAGTACTGCCCATCCGACAGTGCGGCTCTCCCTCAGTACTGCCCCTCCGACAGTGCGGCACTCCCTCAGTACGGGCCCTCCGACAGTGCGGCTCTTCCTCAGTACTGCCCCTCCGACAGTGCAGCACTCCCTCAGTACTGCCCCTCCGACAGTGCAGTGCTCCCTCAGTACTGCCCCTCCGACAGTTCAGCAGTCCCTCAGTACTGCCCCTCCGACAGTGCGGTGCTCCCTCAGTACTGCCCCTCTGACATTGCAGCGCTCTCTCAGTACTGCCCCTCGAACAGTGCAGCGCTCCCTCAGTACTGGCCTTCCGACAGTGCAGCACTCCCTCAGTACTGCCCCTCCGACAGTGCAGCGCTCCCTCAGTACTGCCCCTCTGACAGTGCCTCACTCCCTCAGTACTGCCCCTCCGACAGTGCGGTGCTCCCTCAGTACTGCCCCTCTGACAGTGCAGCGCTCCCTCAGTACTGCCCCTCCGACAGTGCAGCGCTCCCTCAGTACTGCCCCTCCGACAGTGCGGTGCTCCCTCAGTACTGCCCCTCCGACAGCGCGGTGCTCCCTCAGTACTGCCCCTCCGACAGTGCAGCACTCCCTCAGTACTGCCTCTCCGATAGTGCAGCACTTCCTCAGTACTGCCCCTCCGACAGTGCAGCACTCCCTCAGTACTGCCTCTCCGACAGTGCAGCGCTCCCTCAGTACTGCCCCACTGACAGTGCATCGCTCCCTCAGTACTGCCCCTCACAGTGCAGCACTCCCTCAGTACTGCCCCTCCGACAGTGCAGCGCTCCCTCAGTACTGCCCCTCCGACAGTGCAGCACTCCCTCAGTACTGCTCCTCCGACAGTGCAGCGCTCCCTCAGTACTGCCCCTCCGACAGTACAGCACTCCCTGAGTACTGACCCTCCGACAGTCCAGCGCTCCCTCAGTAATGAACCTCTGACACTGCAGCGCTCCCTCAGTGCTGACCCTCCGACAGTGCAGCACTCCCTCAGTACTGACCCTCCAACAGTGCAGCGCTCTCTCAGTACTGCCCCTCCGACAGTGCAGCACTCCCTCAGCACTGCCCCTCCAACAGTGCAGCGCTCCATCAGTACTGCCCCTCCGACAGTGCAGCGCTCCCTCAGTACTGACCCTCCGACAGTGCAGCGCTCTCTCAGTACTGCCCCTCCGACAGTGCAGCGCTCCCTCAGGAGTGCCTCTCCGACAGTGCAGCGCTCCCTCAGTACTGCCCCTCCGACAGTGCAGCGCTCCCTCAGTACTGCCCATCCGACAGTGCGGCTCTCCCTCAGTACTGCCCCTCCGACAGTGCGGCACTCCCTCAGTACGGGCCCTCCGACAGTGCGGCTCTTCCTCAGTACTGCCCCTCCGACAGTGCAGCACTCCCTCAGTACTGCCCCTCCGACAGTGCAGTGCTCCCTCAGTACTGCCCCTCCGACAGTTCAGCAGTCCCTCAGTACTGCCCCTCCGACAGTGCGGTGCTCCCTCAGTACTGCCCCTCTGACATTGCAGCGCTCTCTCAGTACTGCCCCTCGAACAGTGCAGCGCTCCCTCAGTACTGGCCTTCCGACAGTGCAGCACTCCCTCAGTACTGCCCCTCCGACAGTGCAGCGCTCCCTCAGTACTGCCCCTCTGACAGTGCCTCACTCCCTCAGTACTGCCCCTCCGACAGTGCGGTGCTCCCTCAGTACTGCCCCTCTGACAGTGCAGCGCTCCCTCAGTACTGCCCCTCCGACAGTGCAGCGCTCCCTCAGTACTGCCCCTCCGACAGTGCGGTGCTCCCTCAGTACTGCCCCTCCGACAGCGCGGTGCTCCCTCAGTACTGCCCCTCCGACAGTGCAGCACTCCCTCAGTACTGCCTCTCCGATAGTGCAGCACTTCCTCAGTACTGCCCCTCCGACAGTGCAGCACTCCCTCAGTACTGCCTCTCCGACAGTGCAGCGCTCCCTCAGTACTGCCCCACTGACAGTGCATCGCTCCCTCAGTACTGGCTCTCACAGTGCAGCACTCCCTCAGTACTGCCCCTCCGACAGTGCAGCGCTTCCTCAGTACTGCCCGTCCCACATTGCAGCGCTCACTCAGGACTGCCCGTCCGACATTGCAGCGCTCCATCAGTACTGCCCCTCCGATAGTGCAGCTCTCCCTCAGCACTGCCCCTCCGACAGTGCAGCACTCCCTCAGTACTGCCCCTCCGACAGTGCAGCGCTCCCTCAGTACTGCCCCTCCGAAAGTGCAGCGCTCCCTCAGTACTGCCACTCCGACAGTGCAGCGCTCCCTCAGTACTGCCTCTCCGACAGTGCAGCGCTCCCTCAGTACTGCCCCTCCGACAGTGCAGCGCTCCCTCAGTACTGCCCCTCCGACAGTGCAGCGCTCCCTCAGTACTGCCCCTCCGACAGTGCAGCGCTCCCTCAGTACTGCCCGTCCGACATTGCAGCGCTCCCTCAGGACTGCCCGTCCGACATTGCGGCGCTCCATCAGTACTGCCCCTCCGACAGTGCAGCGCTCCCTCAGTACTGCCCCTCCGACAGTGCAGCGCCCCCTCAGTACTGCCCCTCCGACAGTGCAGCGCTCCCTCAGTACTGCCCCTCCGACAGTGCAGCGCTCCCTCAGTACTGCCCCTCCGACAGTGCAGCGCTCCCTCAGTACTGACCCTCCGACAGTGCAGCGCTCCCTCAGTACTGCCCCTCCGACAGTGCGGCGCTCTCTCAGTACTGCCCCTCCGACAGTGCAGCGCTCTCTCAGTACTGCACTGGGAGTGTCAGCCTGGATTTTATGCTCAAGTCTCTGGAGCGGGGACTTGAACCCACGACCTTCTGACTCCGAGGCGAGGGTGCTGCCCCCTGAGCCACAGCTGATACTTGAAGAATTTTGGGTTTTGCAATTTCTGACTTTTAAAATAACTGAATGCAAAAGAGCGCTGCAAATTGACTTTCTAAAAAAATGAAAATTAACCCTTGCTGTACTGGCGTGTTGAGGAAAAGCCCAGCCCTGAACCGTTGAGTTCTGTTTGTTTGCATTGTACACATGGTGAGCCTAGAATAGAGGCAATATGACAGCAATAAACCTGCTCAAACATCAGCGATAGATTCATTAGTCGAGGCCAATTCATTAAATTTATTCAAGAAGGAGTTAGATGTATTTCTTAAGGCTAAAGGGATCAAGGGATATGGGGAGAAGGCAGGGACAGGGTACTGAGTTTGGATGATCAGCCATGATCTCATTGAATGGCAGAACAGGCTCGAGGGGCTGAATGGCCTACTCCTGCTCCTATCTTCTATGTTTCTGTGTTTCTATTACTGGGACATTAACAAGAAGCAAACACAAGACTCACTCCCTCTGCTCTTTCCCCATATCCCTGTCATTTTTTTCCCCTCAAGTACAGGAAACTTTGTGCTATCCGGCACCGACGGGACCGAGCTGTTGCCGTCCCATCAAAACTGCCGGACAAACCAGCGCTAATGTTGAAACATACGGAGAATTTGAGCTCCGTATCTGGCAACAAACCCTGTTGCTTAGCAACAGCTTCTAGACAGTCGGCCGTACCTTGCAAGCATCTCTGTAGCTTAGCAACAGCTTCAGCGAGACCTTGCAGAGCCTGTCTGGTGAAAAAAAAGCAACGAAAAGAAAAAAAACCTAACGAAACGGCTCCTGATTTTTGCCGGTGGCTCGAGTATTCCGGACAGTTCACCTCCGGATAAACCAAAGTTTCCTGTGTTTATCCAATTCCCTTTTTGAAAGTTACTATTGAATCTGCTTCCACCGTCCTTTCAGGCTGCTTTGTCCTGGATGGTGTCGAGCTTCTTGAGTGTTGTTGGAGCTGCACTCATCCAGGCAAGTGGAGAGTATTCCATCACACTCCTGACTTGTGCTTTGTAGATGGTGGAAAGGCTTTGGGGAGTCAGGAGGTGAGACACTCGCTGCAGAATACTTAGCCTCTGACCTGCTCTTGTTGCCACAGTATTTATGTGGCTGGTCCAGTTAGGTTTCTGGACAATGGTGACCCCCCCAGGGTGTTGATAGTGGGGGATTCGGCAATGGTAATGCCATTGAATGTCAAGCGGTGGTGGTTAGACTCTCGCTTGTTGAAGATAGTCATTGCCTGGCACTTCCATGGCACGAATGTTACCTGCCACTTATAACTTGTGTGGCGTGAATGTTACTCACTGATCCATCGGAGGGGCAGGGTGAGCGAGCACCGTCGTGATGTTGAATCTTATTCCGTTTCTCTAATTCTGATCCCTGAAGGCCTGCCCTGGCTGGCTGACTCGCATTCAAGCCTTGCTGGAGAGTGTCTGAAAACATGTTCAAACATCTCGGCCATGATTAAACAGCTGCCACATGGAACAAGGCAATTAAACTCCGCTAAATGTTTACACTTCAAGCCTTTCAGACAAGACAGTTCAGGCAACACAAGCAATGCCAGGTCACCGACCATAAAGGAGCCCTGTCATCTGTGTGCTCTGGTGCTACACTTGTCAGGAGCGCGAACAAAAAAATAACATCAAATAGCTGGAAATCTGAAATAAAGAAAGAAAGACTTGCATTTCTGTAGCACCTTTCACGACCACCAAACGTCCCAAAGAGCCTCACAGACAATGAAGTACTTTTTGAAGTGTAGTCACTGTTGTAATGTAGGAAACACGGCAGCCAATTTGAGCACAGCAAGCTCCCACAAACAGCAATGTGATAATGACCAGGTAATCAGTTTTAGTGATGTTGATTGAGGGATAAATTTTGGCCCCAGGACACCGACCGGGGAGAACTCCCCTGTCCTTCTTCGAAATAGAGCCGTGGGATCCTTAACGTCAACCTGAAAGTGCAGATGGGGCCGCAGCTAAATACCTCATCCAAAAGACGGCACCTCTGACAGTGCAGCGCTCCCTCAGTACTGACCCTCTGACAGTGCAGCACTCCCTCAGTACTGCCCCTTCGACAGTGCAGCGCTCCCTCAGTACTGCCCCTCCGACAGTGCAGCACTCCCTCAGTACTGCCCCTCTGACAGTGCAGCACTCCCTCAGTACTGCCCCTCCGACAGTGCAGCGCTCCCTCAGTACTGTCCCTCCGACAGTGCAGCGCTCCCTCAGTACTGCCCCTCTGACAGTGCAGCACTCCCTCAGTACTGCCCCTCCAACAGTGCAGCACTCCCTCAGTACTGCCCCTCTGACAGTGCAGCACTCCATCAGTATTGCTCCTCCAACAGTGCAGCACTCCCTCAGTACTGCCCCTGTGACAGTGCAGCGCTCCCTCAGTACTGCCCATTCGACATTGCAGCGCTCCCTCAGTACTGCCCCACCGACAATGCAGAGCTCCCTCAGTACTGCCCCTCCGGCAGAGCGGCGCTCCCTCAGTACCACCCCTCCGACTGTGCAGCGCTCCCTCAGTACTGCCCCTCCGACAGTGCAGCGCTCCCTCAGTACTGCCCCTCCGACAGCACGCCGCTCCCTCAGTACTGCCCCTCCGACCGTGCCACGCTCCCTCAGCACTGCCCCTCCGACTGCGCAGCGCTCCCTCAGTACTGCCCCTCCGACAGTGCAGCGCTCCCTCAGTACTGCCCCTCCGACAGTGCGGTGCTCCCTCAGTACTGCCCCTCCGACAGTGCGGTGCTCCCTCAGTACTGCCCCTCCGACAGTGCGGTGCTGCCTCAGTACTGCCCCTCCGACAGTGCAGCGCTCCCTCAGTACTGCACTAGAGGGTCAGCCTAGATCTTTTATGCGCTGTTGTCTGCAGTCTGACTTGAGCCATCAACATTCTAATTCAAAGGCGAGCGTGCTACGTAATGAGCCACTGCAGACACTGAAATGGGAACAGAAACTTTTGCAAGTAGACAGATCAAAAAGCCACTTAATATTTCGAGTGGTGCAGCCATCATCATGAGTGTTATGAGCTGGACGGAATTTGAATGCTTCCCAGCAAACCCCTGCATTGCGCACTGTGATACCGCGCTATACAGAGCAGGAACGGCGCAGCTTCGCTTCCTGCTCAGTTCCAGGTCAGTTCCAGGTCAGTTCCTGGTCAGTTCCTGGTCCGTTCCAGCTCCGTTTCAGGTCAGTTCCTGGTCCGTTCCTGATCAGTTCCTGGTCAGTTCCTGGTCAGTGCCAGGTCAGTTCCTGGTCAGTTCCTGGTCAGTTCCTGGTCAGTTCCTGCTCCATTCCAGCTCAGTTCCAGGTCAGCTCCTGGTCAGTTCCTGGTCCGTTCCTGGTCAGTTCCAGGTTTGTTCCAGGTCAGTTCCTGATCAGTTCCTGGTCAGTTCCTGGTCAGTTCCAGGTCTGTTCCAGGTCAGTCCCTGGTCAGTTCCTGGTCAGTTCCTGGTCAGTTCCAGGTCAGTTCCTGGTCAGTTCCTGCTCAGTTCCAGGTCAGTCCCTGGTCCGTTCCTGGTCAGTTCCTGGTCCGTTCCTGGTCAGTTCCAGGTTTGTTCCTGGTCAGTTCCAGGTCAGTTCCTGGTCAGTTCCTGCTCAGTTCCAGGTCAGTTCCTGGTCAGTTCCAGGTCTGTTCCTGGTCAGTTCCTGCTCAATGCTGACCTTATCCAGGATGGTGATACGGGATTACAATTGGCCTCTGGCCTACAGCGGGGGAAGAATCAACCAGCACTCCCACTCCTTGCCGCCAACCTGTGACCCTTGTTGGGAAATCCGCCTGTGGACATCAGGTGAGGACACAATCGGGCTTGTCTTTGGCGTCCCACAACAGGTAGATCGTTTTCCAGCACAATGTGAGGGATCATTTGAACTTTCGGTAACTGTGTAAAAGCGGCAATACTGGAACTGCCGCCCACTCTACACCTCAACAACAACAACAACAACTCCTTGCATTTATGCAGCATCTTTAACGCAGCAAAACGTCCCAAAGGGCTTTTCAATTCCATCGAACGGACTCAGGGCTCAGAGACACCCAGCTCAGCAGGTTTAGCTCAGCAGCCAGACAACAGCCTCTTGAACATCCCGGATTATAACCGCCCCACCATTGGTGGCTGTGCCTTCTGTCGCCAAGGCCCTAAGCTCTGGAAATCCCTCCTTAAACCTCTCCACCTCTCTAACTCTCACCTCCTTTAAGACATAGAAGGCTAATTAAGAAAGGGAAAATAGAGTATGAGAGTAAGCTTGCAGGGAACATAAAAACTGACTAAAAGCTTTTATAGATATGTGAAGAGAAAAAGATTGGTGAAGTCAAGCGTAGGTCCCTTACAGTCAGAATCAGGGGAATTTTATAATGGGGAACAAAGAAATGGCAGACCAACTAAATATATATTTTGGTTCTGTCTTCACAAAGGAGGACACAAATAACCTCCCAGAGATGTCGGGGAACATAGGGTCTGATGAAAGGGAGGAACTGAAAGAAAGCAGTATTTGTAGGGAAATGGTGTTAGGGAAATTGATGGGATTGAAGGCCGATAAATCCCCAGGGCCTGATAATCTACATCCCAGGGTACTTAAGGAAGTAGCCCTAGAAATAGTACATAGATACATAGATACATAGAAGATAGGAGCAGGAGTAGGCCATTCGGCCCTTCGTGCCTGCTCCGCCATTTAATGAGATCATGGCTGTAGATGCATTGCTGGTCATCTTCCAGCATTCGATGGAATCTGGAACAGCACCCATGGATTGGAGGGTAGCTAATGTTACCCCACTGTTCAAAAAAGGTGGTAGAGAGAAAATGGGGAATTACAGACTGGTAAGCCTGACATCGGTAGTGGGGAAAATGCTAGAGTCCATTATAAAAGATGTAATAGCAGAGCACTTCGAAAACAGTGACAGGATCGGACAAAGTCAACATGGATTTACAAAAGGTAAATCGTGCTTGACTAATCTACTGGAATTTTTTGAGGATGTAACTGGTAAAATAGATAAGGGAGAACCAGTGGATGTGGTGTATTTGGACTTTCAGAAGGCTTTTGATAAGGTCCCACATAAGAGATTAGCGTGTAAAGTTAAGGCACATGGGATTGGGGGCAAGGTATTGACTTGGATAGAGAACTGGTTGGCGGACAGAAAGCAAAGAGTTGGAATAAACGGGTCATTTTCCGAGTGGCAAGCAGTGACTAGTGGGGTACTGCAGGGATCGGTCCTTGGGCCCCAGCTATTCACAATATATATTAATGATCTAGACAAGGGAACTAGATGTAATATCTCCAAATTTGCAGACGACACAAAGGTGGGTGGGCGTGTGCGCTGTGAGGAGGATGCCGAGAAACTCCATGATGATTTGGACAGGTTGGGTGAGTGGGCAAAAGCATGGCAGATGCAATATAACATGGATAAATGCAAGGTTATCGACTTTGGTGGCAAAAACAGGAAGGCAGATTATTATCTGAATGGCAATAGATTGGGAGAAGGAGAAGTGCAACAAGACCTGGGTGTTCTTGTGCACCAGTCGCTGAAGATAAGCATGCAGGTGCAGCAGGCGGTTAAGAAGGCAAATGGTATGTTGGCCTTCGTAGCGAGAGGATTTGAGTACAGGAACAAGGATGTCTTGCTGCAGTTGTACAGGGCCTTGGTGAGACCACACCTTGAGTATTGTGTGCAGTTTTGGTCGCCTTATCTGAGGAAGGATGTTCTTGCCATGGAAGGAGTTCAGCGAAGATTCACCAGACTGATACCTGGGATGGCAGGAATGACGTATGAGGAGAGATTGGGTCGGATGCAGAAAGGATGTTCCCGATGGTCGGGGAGTCCAGAACCAGGGGTCACAGTCTAAAGATAAGGGGTAGGCCATTTAGGACAGAAATGAGGAGGTGAACCTGTGGAATTCTCTACCACAGAAGGCAGTAGAGGCCAATACATTAAATATATTCAAGAAGTAGTTGGATATATTTCTTAAGGCTAAAGGACTCAAGGGATATGGGGAGAAGGCAGGGACAGGGTACTGAATTTGGATGATCAGCCATGATCTCATTGAATGGCGGAGCAGGCTCGAGGGGCCGGATGGCCTACTCCTGCTCCTATCTTCTATGTTTCTATGTTTCTATAGGAGCAGGAGTAGGTCATTCGGCCCCTCGAGCCTGCTCCGCCATTCAATGAGATCATGGCTGATCATCCAAATTCAGTACCCTGTCCCTGCTTTCTCCCCATATCCCTTGATCCCTTTAGCCTTAAGAAATATAGCTAACTCCTTCTTGAATATATTTAATGAATTGGCCTTCTGTGGTAGAGAATTCCACAGGTTCACCACTCTCTGGGTGAAGAAATTCCTCCTCATCTCTGTCCTAAATGGCTTACCCCTTATCCTTAGACTGTGACCCCTGATTCTGGACTCCCCCGCCATCGGGAACATCCTCCCTGCATCTAGTCTGTCCAGTCCTGTTAGAATTTTATAAGTTTCAATGAGATCCCCTCTCATTCTTCTAAACTCTAGTGAATATAAGCCCAATCGACCCAATCTCTCCTCATACGTCATTCCTGCCATCCCAGGTATCAGCCTGGTGAATCTTCGCTGCACTCCCTCCGTGGCAAGAACATCCTTCCTCAGATAAGGTGACCAAAACTGCACACAATACTCAAGGTGTGGCCTCCTTAAAACCTACCTCTTTGACCAAGCTTTTGGTCACCTGCCCTAGTTTCTCCTTATGTGGATCGGTCTGATAATCGCTCCTGTGAAGCGCCTTGGGACGTTTTACTACATTAAGGGTGCTGTATAAAGACAATCTGTTGTTGATGTGGACAGGAGCAGGTGGAGGAAGAGGAGTCACCAGGAGCTGGTGAGGTCGGAACCAAATCCCTGCGGTCCAGCTTTTAAGAGAGGAATTCTTTCGGAGCAGCACCCAGTTGTTCGGATCATTGGTGGTGCTGCCCAGAAGCTTCCAACAAATGGCGATGAGCGTGGAATCGCGTCCAGCGGTTGCGTGGGTGGGCTGAAGGTCAGCTCACACGAGCTGCAGACATCCTCGTACAGAGCGGTAAATCCTGGCCTATCCACAGCTCAGCGCCCCACCGCACAGGCTGCAATGACAGCTGCCATCCAGGACCTGGGCTGCACTCTCACCACATCACTGGGCAAGGTTACAGATGCCATGGCTGTAGGTGCCAGCCGTGGCTCAGAGGGCGGCCCTCTCACCTCTGAATCAGGAGGTCATGGGTTCAATCTTGGGGGGGAAATGATGCGGCTGAGTCTGACCCTACCCGCTTCCAATTCACACACAGGTACTTTCCAGCAGGTTCGGGAATGTAGCTGAGCTCTCTCGAGCTCCGCATTTGCCCCAACCATACATCGGGTCCCAATGAAGGACCCACGCCCCCCTCACTTCAAGGGCCTTGTGAGGAGCGGATGGAGGCACTCCTCCAACAAGCTATGGTGTAATGGCAGTACTAATCCTGGTAGTGGATGTGGGAGGAGTTATTTTGACCCACGAGTTTTCAGCAGAAGGCTTCGGTCAGCAGCTAATGTGGAGCTGGAGTCACGAGTTCAGGCAGCAGCAAGAAAAACATTGGCTGAGCTCATCTTTCCAAGATGAGTCATCCCGGACCCATCCTTGGGTTACAATAGCAAATTACTGCGGATGCTGGAAATCTGAAATAACAACAGAAAACGCTGGAAACACTCAGCAGGCCCGGCAACATCTGTGGAGAGAGAAACAGAGTCAATGTTTCAGGTCGATGACCCTTTGTGAGTTCTTCCTGAAACGTTGGCCCAGAAATTCGGGTCTCCACGGGTGAGTCCGCACGGGGTACTCACCCGTAGGCCCAATGGAAGTGCCGGTTTCCTGCATGCACTGCGAATGCGCGGGAAACCGGCACTTCCGTTCCCCTGAAAGAAGGGGTTCAGAGTTCGAACGCGTGCGCCGGAGAGGCAGCGCGTGCGCATCGAACTTACGTTTTTTCTGCAGGGTTCTCCGAGAGTGTAAGTCTACAGAAGTTACACTTTTAAAAAGCAATCGTAAGGCCTGCTTTTTACAAGGTAAGTGGTGAATTAATTAAAATTAAAACATTTTTTCCACAGATTTATTATTTTTAAATACTTTAAAGAAAGGTAAGTTTATTTTTAGCCCCGTTAGAAAATAAAATTATTTTTCAAAAATTTAAATTATTGTTTAAAATAGTTATTTCATGTAATTTATTTAGGTTATATAGTTTATTTAAAAAATGTGATTTAAAAAAAAAATTATTTGAAGGTTTATTGATGTTTTGGGGCCCGTAGTATTTATAAGTTTTGACAGCTCTTCCTGTCAAACTTATGAATGAAGCATTCCCTGCTCCCATTGGCTCTCCAAGGCCCACGTGATCCCAGGGGACGCTGCGAACTAACTGCGCCCCTGGGGTACGCAAGCACTGCGTGCCGGCAGCTGGAGGAGGCCCAGGATCGGAATCCCATGGGGGCCCACAGCTCAACGGCCGGCGCGCTAGGTGAGCGCAGGTCGGGGGCTTGCACCCGCGGGAAGCCTCCGACCCGAATTTCTGGGCCGGTGACTCTGTTTCTCTCTCCACGGATGTTGCCTGGCCTGCTGAGTTTTTCCAGCGTTTTCTGTTGTTATTCCATCCTTGGGTTACTTGTGTCGGCGTGAGGTTCGGATCCTGAGCTAACCAGGAGAGGCTTTGCTACAAACCACTGTGACACTCTTCCTCTCTTTCTGAGTCAGAAGGTCGTGGGTTTGAGTCCCATTCCAGAGACTTGAGCACAAAAATCTAGGCTGACACTCCAGTACAGTGCTGAGGGAGTGCCGCACTGTTGGAGGTGCCGTCTTTCGGATGAGACGTTAAACCGAGGCCCCGTCTGCTCTCTCAGGTGGGCGTAAAAGATCCCATGGCTCGATTTCAAAGAAGAGCAGGGCAGATATCCCTGGTGTCCTGGGGCCAATATTTATTCCTCAAATAACATCACTAAAACAGATGATCTGGTCATTATCACATTACATCACCGCACGTCAATTACAAGAGAAAGGCGGGGAACAGCACCAACCACTGTACATGGCCTTCTTTGATCTCACAAAGGCCTGCGACACTGTCAACCGTGACGGATTATGGAGTGTCCTCCTCAAATTCAGCTGCCCTCAAAAGTTTGTCACCATCCTCCGCCTGCTTCACGATGACATGCAAGCCGTGATCCTGACCAACGGTTCCACCACAGACCTAATTCACGTACGAAACAAGGCTGTGTCTTCGCACTAACGCTCTTCTCGATCTCCCTTGCTGCAATGCTCCCTCTCACCCTCAGTAAGCTCCCCACTGGAGTGGAGCTAATTTACAGAACAAACGGGAAACTGTTCAACCTTCGATGCCTCCAGTCCAGATCCAAGGTCATCCCATCCTCTGCCGTCGAATTACACTGTGCAGACGACGCTTGCGTCTGCGCTCACTCGGAGGTCGAACTCCAAACCATCGTCAACACCTTCACTGAAGCGTACGAGAGCATGGGCCTTACACTAAACATCTGTAAGACAAAGGTCCTCTACCAAACTGCCCCCGCCACACAGTACTGCCCCTCGATTATCAAAATCCACGACAAGGCCTTGGACAACGTGGACCACTTTCCATACCTCGGGAGCCTGCTGTCAACAAGGGCAGACGTCGGCGACGAAGTCCAACACTGCCTTCAGTGTGCCAGTGCAGCCTTCGGTCGCCTGAGGAAGAGAGTGTTTGAAGACCAGGACCTCAAACCCGGCACTAAGCTCATGGTCTACAGGGCAGCAGTGATACCTGCCCTGCTGTATACCTCAGAGACATGGACCATGTACAGCAGGCACCTCAAAGCACTGGAGAGGTACCACCAACGCTGCCTCCGCAAGATCCTTCAAATCCATTGGCATGATAGGCGCAGCAACGTCAGTGTTCTCGCTCAGGCCAACATCCCCAGCATCGAAGCTTTGACCATGCTCAATCAGCTCCGATGGACGGGTCACATCGTCCGCATGCCCGATACGAGACTCCCAAAACAAGCGCTCTACTCGGAGCTCCGGCGCGGCAAGAGAACCCCAGGTGGGCAGAGGAAACGCTTCAAGGACACCCTCAAAACCTCCTTGAAAAAGTGCAACATCGCCACCGACACCTGGGAATCCCTGGCCCAAGATCGCAAAAAGTGGCGGAGAAGCATCCGGGAAGGCGCCGAACACCTTGAGTCTCTTTGCCGGGAGCAAGCGGAAGCCAAGCGCAGGCAGCACAAGGAGCGCAAGGAGCGCACGTCAACCCAAGCACCCCACCCACCCGCCCCTTCAACCACCGTCTGCCCCACCTGTGACAGAGACTGTAGGTCCCGCATTGGGCTCATCAGTCACCTGAGAACTCATTTTTAATGTGGAAGCAAATCATCCTCGGTTCCGAGGGACTGCCTAAGAAGAAGAAGACTGTTTGTGGGAGCTTGCTGTGCGCAAACTAGTTGCCATGTTCCCCACATTACAACAATGACCACACTTCAACAAGTACTTCATTGGCTTAAAGCGCTTTGGGATGTCCCGAGGTCCAATGTTTTAGGTGTTGATTGAGGGATAAATATTGGCCCCAGGACACCAGGGAGAACCCCCTGCTCTTCCTCACCACTGCACTGGGGGTGTCAGCCTGGATCTTTGTGCCACGGTGCGCCGGTAGTGGAGGGAGTGAATGTTTAAGGTGGTGGCTGGGGTGGTTGGATGGGTAGTCTAACTGTGGTCTAACTAATACTTTGCTTTCACTCTTGCACTCTGTGCCTCATCTGCCTACATACCATCAGCGACAGCACTTCAGAAGCAATTCATTGACCGTGAAGGGTATTCTGAGGACCTGAAAACCACTTGTTTTTAAACTGAGAATGATATTGCCCATTTTAATGGGTTTATGGGCCCTTGCACTTTCATCCACATCCTTCACCATAGTTCCACTGAGTCTATGCTTCCATTTCTTGTGTTTTTTTCTCCCACAATGTATTACCTCACTCTTATCCACATCAAATTGTGTCTGTCGCCAGTGTTCATTCTGCTAACTTGGACGTGCCTTCCTGAAGCCTTCGACAGCCCCTCCTTGGTGTTTGCCAACTCTCCTGCCCTGTGACATCAGAAAATGTCAAATCATGTTCCTTGTGCTCAAGCCCAAATCATGTATATCCATCGGGAGCCAACGCTGTCCCAGCCCTGACCCCTGGACAACACCAGGGTGTAGGAGGTTACAGCACAGAAGGGGCCTAAACCTCCCATCGTGTCAGTGCCGGCTCTTTACACGAGAAGTCCAGAGCTAATCCCAGTGACCCGCGCTCTCCCAAAGCTAACCCTTCTCCAATCAAGCAACATCTGTTAACCCGAACCCTTTATTTCCTGTACGTCAACCAACTTTATACCCACGCTCCTACATTTCCAATTGTGCCAGATGTCTGAATTTTTCTAATAAGCCTCTTGTGAGACACTCCTGAAAATCCATATACAACTTGCATTTATATCGCGGCTTTAATGTAGTAAAATGTCTGCTGCATTACTTTTATCTATGCTGCACCTCCCAAACCCGCGACCTCTTCCACCTAGAAGGACAAGGGCAGCAGGCGCATGGGAACACCACCACCTCCAAGTTCCCCTCCAAGTCACACACCATCCCGACTTGGAAGTTTATCGGCCGTTCCTTCATTGTCGCTGGGTCAAAATCCTGGAACTCCCTCCCTAACAGCACTGTGGGAGCACCTTCACCACACGGACTGCAGCGGTTCAAGAAGGTGGCTCACCACCACCTTCTCAAGGGGCAATTAGGGATGGGCAATAAATGCTGGCCTCGTCAGCGATGCCCACATCCCAGGAACGAATTTAAAAAAAAGTTCTTCAAAAAACGATTACATTTTTCAAAAAATAACTTGCCTTTAACAAATCCGTGCTGGCTGCCCTTGATTAATCCATAGATCTCTAAATGCTTACTAATTGTATCTCAAATTATGGATTCTACAAGTTTGCTCGTAATTGACGATAGATTAAGTGGCCTACAGTTAATCCGTATTTTTCTCTCTCTCCTTGAATAAGGGTGTTAAATTGGCCACTCGGAGTTCTACCACAGTTCTAAGATGCAGCTGTTTTTCTACAGTTTAACTAAATCGTCAGTACTGTACATCTCTTTGTATTCTCACTTCCACCAACATTTGTAAAAAATGATGCAAAATATTTATTTTTCGCCATACTTCCATCGTTCACCATTAGACCCTCCTTCATCCCTGAGGGTTCCTGGCCTCTCTTGAACTATTATTTCACTGTTTAAAGACTTATCAAAGACCTAACTATTTCCTTTAATACCATCAGCTACCCTTTTTTTCATATTCTCTTTTAGTCCTTGTAATCTCCCACTTCACCTGCCTGTAGCTCTGGAATTCCCTCCCTAAACCTCTCCGCCTCTCTCTCTCTCTCTCTCGCTGCCTTTCAGACGCTCCTTAAAACTTTGCTCTCTGCCGGTCCTAATGTCTCCTTATGTGGCTCGGTGTCAATTTTTGCCTGATAACGCTCCTGTCAAGCGCCCTGGGACCAACGTTCCCTGTCATTTTGTTTTTGGGCCGCGCGGTCCCTTTAAGGGGCGACGCGGACGGTTCATATTCCCGCCTGGGCGCGATTTCTTCCATCTTAAAGCCACTGAGCGGCCTGCGCGGGAGCTCCAGGCAATTTGCTGCATTGACGGAGCTGTATTGGCGCAAGTTGTTGTTGTAATCCTTATTGTCAGCCTTAACTTTCGCACATCCCCCGCTGTTACCTTTCAGTTTAATTTCAGTTCCTCTATTTACCCATTGAGGCAGCACCCCATGGGAACATATCCAGAGTGTTACTTTGTCGAGCTCAGATTTGCAGATGCCCCGCTGCTGATCCCATTCTCTGCCACGCAAAGGGAGGATTCTCTGTGGAAAGGTCAGCGTTAAGGCTGCTGTGCGATCCCGCTGAACGAGGAGATGACTTTGTGCGTTGCCCTCTGACTTTCATCAGTGTGAAACTACCTGACGGATGTGTAGCCCCCGACATCCATACAAGAGCGTGCCTGAACTCACTCGTCACCGCGCGAACTTCAAATTGAACCAAACAAAATTATAATATTTATTTTTGGAACTTGTTTAAAAAAAAAACAAGTTATCTTTGCCTAGCGCACTGGTATCAGCACCAGCCCTGTTTCATGTGTAGGTATGCTCCCCTCCCCCAAATGACAAAGCAATTCTGGCCTCTTGAGCATCCCCGATTTTAGTCGCTCCATCACTGGTGGCCGTGCCTTCAGCTGCCTGGGTCCTAAGCTCTGGAATTCCTAAACCTCTCCGTCTCGCTACCTCTCTCTCCTCCTTTAAGACGCTCCTTAAAACCGACCTCTTTGAACAAGCTTTTGCTCACCAGCCCTAATTTATTCTTATTCTGATAATCGCTCCTGTGCAGCGCCTTGGGACGTTTGACTGTGTTAAAGGCACTATATAAATGCAGGATGTTGTAAGTGCAGTCCCCAATGTGGCACCAGGTCATACAGACCAGCTTCCATTCTCCGCCTGTGCTGGGCTGGGGTGGAGTGAAAATAACAACGTCAGAAACAGGAGTAGGAGTCGGCCATTCGGCCCCTCGAGCCTGCTCCGCCATTTGATGAGATCATGGCTGATCCGATTTTGGCCTCAGCTCCACTTCCCCGCCCGCTCCCCATAACCCTCGACTCCCCTGTTGCTCAAAAGTGGGGAAGAGGTCGGGGGTGACTGGTTAGGGAGGGCTGAAACCAGCCCTGGGACAGAGTGCTACAAGCCAGCCACAGGAAGTGCTCCTGCTGGTCATCCAGCGACTGTCTGCAAAGTGGGTGTCATCCTAGAGATTCTCGGGGGTCATCGTCCAGGCTATGGCGGCTCACACATGCCGCGGAAATCCAGCACTGTCCCCGCCAAAGTTCGTGGGGTCTGGGGAGAGGGGCCTTTGGAAGTTTGGCGGTTGGGGGGGGGGTGCGGGGAGAAAACAGCGGGAAATTACCTCTTCATGCCACTTTGGGCGGTGGGATGAGTTCCGGAAGGCCACAATGACTGGGAGAAGCAATCATCGATACCCCACCCACCTGCTTTAGTTCACCCTCACTCCAGAGACATCACAACAAAATTCAGGCTGACGCCCCTGGGCAGGACTGAGGGAGCGCCGCACTGTCGGAAGGGCAGTACTGAGGGAGCGTCGCACTGTCGGAAGGGCAGTACTGAGGGAGCGCTGCACTGTCAGAGGGGTAGTACTGAGGGAACGCTGCACTGTTGGAGGGGCAGTACTAAGGGAGCGCTGCACTGTTGGAGGGGCAGTACTGAGGGAGTGCTGCACTGTCGGAAGGGCAGTACTGAGGGAGCGCTGCACTGTCAGAGGGGCAGTACTGAGGGAGTGCTGCACTGTTGGAGGGGCAGTACTGAGGGAGCGCCGCACTGTCGGAAGGGCAGTACTGAGGGAGCGCCGCACTGTCGGAAGGGCAGTACTGAGGGAGCGCCGCACTGTCAGAGGGGTAGTACTGAGGGAGCGCTGCACTGTTGGAGGGGCAGTACTGAGGGAGTGCTGCACTGTCGGAAGGGCAGTACTGAGGGAGCGCTGCACTGTCAGAGGGGTAGTACTGAGGGAGCGCTGCACTGTTGGAGGGGCAGTACTGAGGGAGCGCTGCACTGTTGGAGGGGCAGTACTGAGGGAGTGCCGCACTGTCGGAGGTGCCGTATTTCGGATGAAACTTTAAACTGAGACCCCGTCTGCTCCCTCACATGGATGTAAAAATTTGCACGGCACTGTTTTGAGAAAGAGCAGGGGGAGTTCTCCACGGTGTCCCGGCCAATAATTATCCCTCAACCAACATCACTAAAAAACAGATGATCTGGTCATTTATCACATTGCTGTTTGTGGGAGCTTGCTGTGCGCAAATTGGCTGCCGCATTTCCTACATTACAACAGTGACCACACTTGAAAAAGTACTTCATTGGCTGTAAAGCGCTTTAGGACAACCGATGGTCATGAAAGGCGCTATTGAAATGCAAGTCTCACTCTCTCTGACATTTAAAATTGACGTATCACATCGCCACCTGCAGAATTTTTTCGTTCATTCATGGGATGCGGGCATCGCTGACAAGGCCAGTATTTATTGCCCATCCCTAGTTGCCCTTGAGAAGGTGGTGGTGAGCCGTCTTCTTGAACCGCTGCAGTCCGTGTGGTGAAGGTACTCCCACAGTGCTGTTAGGGAGGGAGTTCCAGGATTTTGACCCAGCGACGATGAATGATCGGCGATATATTTCCAAGTCAGGATGGTGTGTGGCTTGGAGGGGAACTGGGAGGTGGTGGTGTTCCCCTGCGCCTGCTGCCCTTGTCCTTCTAGGTGGAAGAGGCTGCGGGTTTGGGAGGTGCTGCCGAAGAAGCCTTGGCGAGTTGCTGCAGTGCATCTTGTAGATGGTACACACTGCAGCCACGGTGCGCCGATGGTGGAGGGAGTGAATGTTTAAGGTGGTGGATGGGGTGCCAATCAAGCGGGCTGCTTTGTCCTGGATGGTGTTGAGCTTCTTGAGTGTTGTTGGAGCTGCACTCATCCAGGCAAGTGGAGGGTATTCCATCACACTCCTGACTTGTGCCTTGTAGATGGTGGAAAGGCTTTGGGGAGTCAGGTGGTGAGACACTCACCACAGAGTACCCAGCCTCTGACCTGCTCTTGTAGCCACAGTATTTATGTGGCTGGTCCAGTTAAGTTTCTGGTCAATGGTGTCGCCCAGGATGTTGATGGTGGGGGATTCGGTGATGGTTATGCCATTGAATGTCAAGAGGCGGTGGTTAGACTCTCGCTTTTTGGAGATAGTAATTGCCTGGCACTTCTGTGCCGCGAATGTTACCTGCCACTTATCAGCCCAAGCCTCAATGTTGTCCAGGTCTTGTTGCATATGGGCATGGACTGATTCATTATCTGTGGAGTTGCAAATGGACTGAACACTGTGCAGTCATCAGCGAACATCCCCTCTTCTGACCTTATGATGGAGGGAAGGTCATTGATAAAGCAGCTGAAGATTGTTGGGCCTAGGACACAGCCCTGAGGAACTCCTGTAGCGATGTCCTGGGGCTGAGATGATTGGCCTCCAACAACTACAACCATCTTCCTTTGTGCTAGGTATGAAGAGATCGCAAAGTCTCTGTTTGAAGAATGGACTCAGTCGAGAATATTTTTGTGGACTTTATGGGCTGAGGGTGTTTTCCCTGTGGTGGGATCGCCCTGTGCAGATGCGTGGAGGACTGGTTTGTTAAAACTCCAGAGAACGCATGGCAGTTGGCTGTGACAAAAGAGCTGTCAGTCATCCAGAATGTATGGGTTCGCCCGACAGTCCTGGAAAAAGGAAGGGGGCCATTGAACCTGATTAGAAAGGCCACTCTAATATGCAAAGCACTTCTCACCTCCATCTCAGAAGAGAAGCAGAACAATGAACCCACTAGCCTCAGCCAGCCGAAGAGGAGCCAGTTTTTACCAACACAAAGACCGAAAGATATGTCCCAGACTTAGGGCCATTAATCCAATCACGGAATACTCATGGGTCCGATGATGACCCATCACTGATTAAGCACCAGAGTGCTTAGAAACAAAAGGATTTTAAAGATTGGTGGGAAAGACAGGGGTAGCCAGGCTCCTATAAAGATAGATCCTTTTCCACTATTCTTTCTCTCTCTCTCTCTCGTCCACCAAGATCGACCTAACTAGAAGAAGTACCAGAGGAAGAAGCCGCTGAGCGGAACGATCGAGACCGGCTGTGTGTGGTGGTAAGCACAGTCTCGAGTGTCCCAAGCCAGTAACCCGATATCCCAGGCGAGTTGGGTGAGCTGTAAGGGCTCAGGGTTTTTCTCAGAAGTGAAGTTTTTGGGCTATTCCGAGGGTGGAAGCTTCGTTTGGTTCAGCCAGGCGAAGGGGTTTATGCGACTGGGTAATTCGTTGGTAGGGGTGGAATTAGAGTCCACCATAGCAACAAGGGAATTACTGCTTGTTACAGTCCCCAGTCGTGTACTGTATGTATGTTGTTTGTAACCTGGATTTTATTCTCCACAGAGACAGTGATTTCGTTTAGTAGTGCATGTTTTAGCCAGTGTATGTTAGACCAAATAAATACAAGTTTGATTTTTCACCGAAGCATTCCTGTCCGTGACTTATTCCATTTACACTCTGAATAATAATTCCTGGATATAGCACTTTCGTAAGGTGGGGGCGATTCGAACTGTCCGTCTAGCAATTGGGTTAGGATCAAAGCCGCTTACAGGTATGACCCCAGCCAGTGGAGAGTTTTCCCCCTGACTCCCATGGACTTCAGTTTTACTAGGGCTCCTTGATGCCACACTTGGTCAAATGCTGCCTTGATGTCAAGGGCAGTCACTCTCACCTCACCTCTGGAATTCAGCATTTTGTCCATGTTTGGACCAAGGCTGGAGCCGAGTTGTCCTTACGGAACTGAAATTGAGCATTGGTGAGCAGATTATTTGTGAGTAAGTGCCGCTTGATAGCACTGTCGATGACACCTTCCATCACTTTGCTGATGATTGAGAGTAGACTGATGGGGCGGTAATTGGCTTTTTGTGGACTGGACATACCTGGGCAGTTTTCCACATTGTTGGATAGATGCCAGTGTTGTAGCTGTACTGGAACAGCTTGGCTAGAGGCGCGGCTAGTTCTGGAGCACAAGTCTTCAGCACGATATCCGGGATGTTGTCAGGGCCCATAGCCTTTGCTGTATCCAGTGCGCTCAGCCATTTCTTGATATCACATGGAGTGAATTGAATTGGCTGAAGACTGGCTTCTGTGATGGTGGGGACCTCAGGAGGAGGCCGAATATGAATCATCCACTCGGCACTTCTGGCTGAAGATGGTTGCAAACGCTTCAGCCTTGTCTTTTGCACTCACGTGCTGGGCTTCACCATCATTGAGGATGGGGATATTCATGGAGCCTCCTCCTCCCATTAGTTGTTTAATGGTCCACCACCATTCACGACTGGATGTGGCAGGACTGCAGAGCTTTGACCTGATCCATTGATTGTGGGATCACTTAGCCCTGTCTATAGATGTAACATGTACTGTAATGCTCCATTGAGACATGATATAGTAGTTTAAGTCCATTTTGAAATTGAATGTTGCGACCTGCTGCAGGATTTAAATATCTAACGAGTTGATCTATTGTGGTGTTGTACATGGGAGGAGTTAAGACCCAGAACAATGCTCAGGTCAAGCAGAGCTAAAAGGCGGGGTGGGGGAGGGGGGGATAGATAACGGGATCCAGAGAGAGGGAATCAGCAAAGGAGAGTGGCGGGACGGGTGGGAACGAGAGGGGTCAGGAGAGAGGGGGTACTGGGGGATATTCCCTTGAGTATAGAAGGTTAAGGGGGTAATCTAATTGACATGTTTAAAATGATTAAAGGAGGTGATCGGGTAGACAGAGAGAAACTATTTCCTCTGGTGGGGGGAGTCCAGAACAAGGGGGCAGAACCTTAAAATTAGAGCCAGGCCATTCAGGGGTGATGTCAGGAAGCACTTCTTCACACAAAGTGGGGTGGAAATCTGGAACTCTCTCCCCCAAAAAGCTGGGGGGGGTCAATTCAAAATTTCAAAACTGAGATTGATAGATTTTGTTGGGCGCGGGTATTAAGGGTTATGGAACCGAGGCGGGTAGATGGAGTTCAGATACAGATCAGCCATGATCTATTGTAATGGCGGAACAGGCTGGAGGGGCTGAATGGCCTCCTGTTCCTCTATTCCTTGTATATATAGTGATGTCGGCCACAGTCAGGAACTTGCCCAGCTCCCTCTTGAATGTTGGCAGAAAGTCCGCACTCGTTGCACGAGCCAACAACTTGCTCGTCACTGTGATTAGTGACACGTCCTGACATTTAGCCTCATTCTGTGCTCGTGTCACTTACTCATGTGCCCTGGTCCACCCTAACCTATCTAACTCAAACAGCCTATCCACATGCACCAAATCCGATCCTGGGCTATTACATGGGCCACAGAGGGGGATTGCTGTATACAGGGAAATATAGAAACAGGAGGCCATTCAACCCCTTGAGCCTGTTCAGTCATTCAATGAGATCATGGCTGATCTGTATCTTAACTCTATCTATCCGCCTTGATCCGTAACCCCCAATACTCTTACCTAACAAAAATCTATCCACCTGAGTTTTGAAATTTTTAATTGGCCCATCAGGACAGAAACTGACATAAGGAGGAATGGAGGGACAGAGAAATATAATCATGGAATAGTACAGAGCAGGAGGAGGCCATTCGGCCCACCAAGTCTATGCCAGTTCTTTCGAAGAGCAATCCAGTTAGTCCCACTCCCCGCTCTTTCCCGGGATTTTCAATAAATTAGCAGAGAGAGAAGGAGATAAATGGAGAGCGAGAAATAAATAACAGATAAAGAGTGAGAGGGACATTGGTGAGCATAAACAGGCAGAGCAAGAGAGGCAGCGATATGGAAAGACAAAAACGAGCAGATTGAAAGAGAGATAAACCAGAGAGATAAACAGATGGTGTGAGAAATGCCAGCTGCAGACAGACGGATAAACAGGAGCTGACAGGCAAGTGAAATAGACACACAGAAGGGCAGATGATCGCGACAGAGCGAAATAGCTAGCAAGAGAGAGATGAGCGCAGAAACAGCATCAGACAGACACAGAGATAAGCAGCATAGGTAATAGAGAAACAGACAGATAGCGCGAGCGAGTCACAAAGTGATTCTCCGAATGGTGCCTTGGTTCCTGTTCGGGAAGTAATTAGGTCTCACTTGCTCCACACCGAGGTCACTAACTTGCACTGAAAGAGAAGTCGTTAATAATAGGGACAATTTTAGTTGTGAGGCAAGATTGGAGAGGCTGGGGTGGTTTTCTTTGTAACAGAGGAGGCTGAGGGGAGACTTAATTGAGGTGTATAAAATTATGAGGGGCCTAGATAGAGTGGATAGGAAGGACCTATTTTCCTTGGCAGAGAGGTCAAAAACCAGGGGGCACAGATTTAAAGTAATAGGGAGAAGGTTCAGAGGGGATTTGAGAAGAACTTTTTTCACCCAGAGGGTTGTGGGGGTCTGGAACTCACTGCCTGAAAGGGTGGTAGAGGCAGGAACCCTAACCACATTTGAAAAGTACTTGGATGTGCACTTGAAGTGCCGTAACCTGCAGGGCTACGGACCAAGAGCTGGAAAATGGGATTAGGCTGGATCGCTCTTTGTCAGCCGGCATGGACACGATGGGCCGAATGGCCTCCTTCCGCGCTGTAAATTTCTATGATTCTATGACAGGTTAACAAAGCAGTTAATAAAGCATATAGGATACTGGGTTTATAAATAGAGGCAGCGAGTACAAAAGCCAGGAGGTTATGATAAACCTTTATAAACACTGGTTCGGCCCCAGTTGGAGTATTGCGACCAATTCTGGGCACCTCACTTTAAGAAGGATGTGAAGGCCTTGGAGAGGGTGCAGAGGGGATTTACTAGAATGGTTCCTGGGATGAGGGACTTCAGTTGTGTGGATAGACTGGAGAAGCTGGGGTTGTTCTCCTTGGAGCAGAGAAGGCTAAGAGGAGATTTGATAGAGGTGTTCAAAATCATGAAGAGTTTAGATAGAGTAAATAAAGAGATCCTGGGCTGAAAATTCAGTAGGGTTAGCGCCCCATTTGAGGCGCTAGAGGGCCTAGCGCCGGAGTTATGGCCGGTTTGTAAATTCAGTGGGGCCCTGCCATCGGCGTTAGACCGGTTGCGCTGCGCCGGCACCGATGACGTCATCGGTGTGCGCAGCGTCCCGGTTGCCGTGGTGACGGGCCCCAACGCCGAAATTGAGTTGCGGCTGCCTCGCCCGTGGCAGCCGCAACTAACGATGTTTCAGCAGAGTCCTACGCGAGTTAGCGCCGGCGCATTAAGGTCGCGCGGCGGCCGGCCGCTTTCCCGCCGGCCGCCTGCCCGCACCTCCCTCCCCGGACTCCTCCACCCCCCCCCCGCGGAACAGATGCGTCTGGCCTGCGAGCCAGGCACTTCTCCGAGGTGCCGGGCTCATTTTTTTCAAGATTTCAACGGCCAGCGGGCGGGTGCAGGCAGCTCCTCCTTAACTGAAGGAGGAGGCCTGCACTTCCCCAGCCTGCCGCACCGCATCGGGTGCCGCAGCGCCGGAATTGCGCCGCAATGCGGCAGTCAGCGCCCATTTCGAGGCGCTGACACCCTCCTGTAGCGCCGGCAGCCGTTTGGGCGCGGCGCTACTGAATTTTTGGCGCGCGCAGGGGGACTTAGCACCGGCGCTAAATTTCCGGCGCTAAAGCCCTGGCGCGGCGCCAACTGAATTTCTAGGCCACTGTTTCCAATGGCTGAAGGACCGATAATCAGAGGGCACAGATTGAAGGTGATTGACAAAAGAACCAGAGGCGACATGAGGAAAAACCTTTTTACGCAGTGAGTGGTTAGGATCTGGAATGCGCTGCCTGATAGGGCGGTGGAGGCAGATTCAATAGGAGCCTTCAAAAGGGAATTGGATAAACACTGGAAGAAAAGAAAAGAAAAAGAAAGAAAGACTTGCATTTCTATAGCGCCTTTCACGACCACCGGATGTCTCAAAGTGCTTTACAGCCAATGATGTACTGTTTTGAAGTGCGGTCACTGTTGTAATGTAGGAAACACGGCAGCCGATTTGCGCACAGCAAGCTCCCACAAACAGCAATGTGATAATGACCAGATAATCTGTTTTTAGTGATGTTGATTGAGGGAGAAATATTGGTCCCAGGACACCGGGGGATAACACCCCTGCTCTTCTTCGAAATAGTGCCGTGGGATCTTTTACGTCCACCTGAGAGAGGAGATGGAGAAAAAATTGCAGGGATATGGGGAAAGAGCGGGGGAGTGGGACTGACTGGATTGATCTTGAAAATCGCGGACTCGATGGGCCGAATGGCCTCCTTCTGTGCTGTACTATTCTATGATTCTGCGGTTCTATAAAATGGTGGCGATAAACAATTGTGACTCGTACACTGATGGGATGTATCAACCTGATATTACTGCAGTTGAGCTAAGCTCTCGTCCCCAGTGTTCGAGGAGAACTCCTCTCTCTCTCCAGATGTGATATAATGGAAAACATAAATACTTCTGAACGTCAGACTGACCTGGATGAGCTGCCGTTGGTTGCTGAGTACAGAAATGAGGAGGAATTTCTTCACCCAGAGAGTGGTGAACCTGTGGAATTCTCTACCACAGACGGCAGTAGAGGCCAATTCATTAAATTGGAAGGAGTTGGATATATTTCTTAAGGCTAAAGGGACCAAGGGATATGGGGAGAAGGCAGGGACAGGGTACTGAGTTTGGATGATCAGCCATGATCGCATTGAATGACGGAGCAGGCTCGAGGGGCCGAATGGCCTACTCCTGCTCCTATCTTCTATGTTTCTATGTTACGAGGGCTGGAAAGCCCAGCCGGTTACCTGTTTGTGTAATAAGAAAAATACTGCAGACGTTGGGGAATCTGAACCCAAAATCACAAAGTACTGGAAACGCTCGGCAGGTCAGGCTGCGTCTAGCGATGTTTCTGGTGCCGAACCTTTCCTTAGAACTGAAAGCTATTACAGAGGAACAGATTTTTTTAAATGGCGCGGCGCACGGGAAAGAGGGAACGATAAAAGAAACGTACAACTGTGCCCGGCACCGACACGATGGGCCGAACGGCCTCCACCTGTGGCGCAATTTTCTCTGATTCGATTTTGAACAACCGGACACACGGGAAAAGAAACAGAATGACCCGTAAAATGTTGAGGTGGAGGACAGGAGCTGGTTAAATGGCAAAACTGATCGGGGCAAGAGCAAACGGGAAGCATAATAGAGAAATTCAAGAAATAAAGACATTTACAACAACAACAACAACAACTTGTATTTATATAGCGCCTTTAACATAGTAAAACGTCCCAAGGCTCTTCAAAGGAGTGTAATAAGACAAAAAAAATTGACACCGATCCACATAAGGATAAATTAGGGCAGCTGATCAAAAGCTTGGTCAAAGAGGAAGGTTTTAAGGAGCATCTTAAAGGAGGAGAGAGAGGTGGAGAGGTGGAGAGGTTTAGGGAGGGAATTCCAGAGCTTAGGGCCTCGGCAACAGAGGCCACGGCCACCAATGGTGGAGTGGTTAAGATCAGGAATGCTCAAGAGAGCAGAATTAGAGGAGCGCAGATACCTCAGGGGGGTGGTTGTGGGGCTGGAGGAGATTGGGACGGTTTACTATGTTAAAGGCACTTTGTTGTTGTTTGGTATGGCGGGAAGAGCTTTATAATGGGATGCCTAGCTTGGCGATCCATTCGACGGCCTCCTGAGATGGCGAGTGGAGAAATGAGGTGCCTCCCGCAACAGATCTCAGTGGGCAGGTTGATGTGATGTGTTCCGCGGTCTGGGACCCATGGCCACAGCCGCACTTCGGGTCATCCCCTCGTCGTCCACTTGTGGAGCAGGTGGACGCATCGTCCATGCCCAGTGCGGATTGGGTTGAGCGCTGCCCGCTGTCTCCGAGGGAGGTCGGACCCAGGAACCTCTGCTGTTGGGTCAGTGATGAGGTGCTATATAAATGCAAGTCGTTGTTGTTGTTTTATTTAGCAGTTTGGAAACGAGCTAATGTCGTATTTTCAAGATACAGACCCATCAGATTTAATCCAAGCAACTACACAACCACCATAGAATCATGACACAGAATCATCGAATAGTACAGCACAGAAGGAGGCCATTCGGCCCATCGAGTCTGCGCTCACTCTTTCAAAGATCAATCCAGTTAGTCCCACTCCCCCGCTCTTTCCCCATATTCCTGCAATTTTTTCTCCTTCCAGTATTTATCCAATTCCCTTTTGAAATCTACTATTGAATCTGTATCCACCGCCCTATCAGGCAGCGCATTCCAAATCCTAACCACTCGTTGCGTATAAAGGCGTTTCCTCCTCTCGCCTCTGGTTCTTTTGCCAATCATCTGAAATCTGTGCCCTCTGGTTGTAGGTTTAGCATAACTTCCTGGCTTTTGTACTCTCTGCCTCTCTTTATAAACCCAGGATCCCGTATGCTTTATTAACTGCTTTGTTAACCTGTCCTGCCACCTTCAATGATTTGTGCACATACACCCCCAGGTGCCTCTGTTCTTGTTAACCCTTTAAAAGTGCACCATTTCGTTTGTATAATTTCTCCTACCAAAATATATCTATTCTATCTAAATCTTTCATGATTATAAACACCTCCATTAAATCTCCTCTTAGCCTTCTCTGCGCTAAGGAGAACAACCCCAACTTCTCTAGTCTATCCGCGCAACTGTGATCCCTTCTCCCTGGGACCATTCTAGCAATGAGGTTTCTAATCCCAGCAACTACAAACCCATCAGATCCAATCTAGACAAGGACAGACCTATCAGATCCAATCTAGAAAAGGACAAACCCATCAGATCAAATCTAGACAATCACAGACACATCAGATCCAATCTAGACAAGGACAGACCCATCAGATCCAATCTAGACAACAACAGAACCATCAGATCGAATATAGACAACGACAGACCCATCAGATCCAATCTAGACAAGGACAGACCCATTAAATCCAATCTAGACAAGCACAGACCCATTAGATCCAATCTAGACAATGACAGACCCATCAGATCCAATCTAGACAACAACAGGCCCATCAGATTCAATCTAGACAAGGACAAACCCATCAGATCCAATCTAGACAGGACAGACCCATCAGATCCAATCTAGACAAGGACAGACCCATCATTTCCAATCTAGACATTGACAGACCCATCAGATCCAATCTAGACAATGACAGATCCATCAGATCCAATCTCAAAAATGACAGACACATCAGATCCAATCTAGACAATGACAGACCCATCAGATCCAATCTAGACAATGACAGACCCATCAGATCAAATCTAGACAACGGCAGACCCATCAGATCCAATCTAGACAAGGACAGACCCATCAGATCCAATCTAGACAACGACAGACCCATCAGATCCAATCTAGACAACGGCAGACCCATCAGATCCAATCTAGACAAGGACAGGCCCACCAGATCCAATCTAGATAACGACTGACCCATCAGATCCAATCTAGACAAAGACAGACCAATCAGATCCAATCTAGACAATGACAGACCCATCGGATCCAATCTAGACAATGACAGACCTATCAGATCCAATCTAGACAACGACAGACCCATCAGATCCAATCTAGACAAGCACAGACCCATCAGATCCAATCTAGATAAAGACAGACCAATCAGATCCAATCTAGACAATGACAGACCCATCGGATCCAATCTAGACAATGACAGACCTATCAGATCCAATCTAGACAACGACAGACCCATCAGATCCAATCTAGACAAGCACAGACCCATCAGATCCAGTCTAGACAACGACAGAACCATCAGATCCAATCTAGACAACGACAGACCCATCAGATCCAATCGAGACAACGACTGACCCATCAGGTCCAATCTAGACAACAACAGGCCCATCAGATCCAATATAGACGACAAACCCATCAGATCCAAGCTAGACAACGACAGACCCATCAGATCCAATCTAGACAATGAAAGACCCATCAGATCCAATCTAGACAACGACAGGCCCACCAGATCCAATCTAGGCAAGGACAAACCCATCAGATCCAATCTAGACATGGACAGACCCATCAGATCCAATCAAGACAAGGACAGGCCCATCAGAACCAATCTAGACAACAACAGACCCATCAGATCCAATCTAGACAACGACAGGCCCACCACATCCAATCTAGGCAACAACAGACCCATCAGATCCAATCTAGACAAGGACAAACCCATCAGATCCAATCTAGACCAGGACAGACCCATCAGATCCAATCTAGACAACGATAGACCCATCAGCTCCAATCTAGACAACGACAGACCCATCAGATCCAATCTAGACAAAGACAGACCCATCAGCTCCAATCTAGACAACGACAGACCCATCACATCCAATCTAGACAAAGACAGACCCATCAGATCCAATCTAGACAATGACAGACCTATCAGATCCAATATAGACAACCACAGACCCATCAGATCCAATCTAGACAAGCACAGACCCATCAGATCCAATCTAGACAATGACAGAACCATCAGATCGAATCTAGACAATGAAAGACCCATCAGATCCAATCTAGACAAGGACAGCAAGGACAGACCCACCAGATCCAATCTAGACAATGACAGACCCATCAGATCCAATCTAGACAACGACAGACCCATCAGATCCAATCTAGACAAGCACAGACCCATCTGATCCACTCTAGACAATGACAGACCCACCAGATCCAATCTAGACAATGACAGACCTATCAGATCCAATCTAGACAACGATAGACCCATCAGATCCAATCTAGACAATGACAGATCCACCAGATCCAATCTAGACAATGACAGACCCACCAGATCCAATCTAGACAATGACAGGCCTACCAGATCCAACCTAGACAATGACAGACCCATCAGATCCAATCTAGACAAGGACAGACCCATCTGATCCACTCTAGACAATGACAGACCCATCAGATCCAATCTAGACAACGACAGACCTATCAGATCCAATCTAGACAACGACAGACCCATCAGATCCAATCTAGACAATGACAGACCCACCAGATCCAATCTAGACAACGACAGACCTATCAGATCCAATCTAGACAATGACAGACCCACCAGATCCAACCTAGACAATGACAGACCCATCAGATCCAATCTAGACAAGGACAGACCCATTAGACCTAAGAAAGGAAACTAAAACCCATCAGATGGAAATGAAAAACAGCAGAGGTCTTTAACGGGTGATCAAGCCGTCTCGCATTATCGTCCAAAGTCAAAATTACCCCATGATCTTTTTGAGGAAGTGACGTCCCAAGTGATCAGTGTAAAATGTTACGATGAGCTGCACTGAAATTTCCAGATGGCCTGCAATTAAATTCCTCATCAAAGATTGCTGCTGAAACTGAAAGCAGTGAGAATTATAGGTGGGTAAATAATTGGCTAAAGGGACTAACAGCGGGCACTTGTTAGAGGGATTGTGCCAGGGTTTGCTGGAAGCGCTGAGTTGTGGATTCAAAAAGTGTCCCCTACAGCTCCTAGTCTACATAAAGTATTTTCAAAGCCCTATGAACACTGGTCAAGTTTACAGATGATAATAAACAGGGTGGGGGTGACTGGCAGGATGGGTGAAGCAGCCAGGAAGTTGCAAAAGGAGTGAGATAATAATCTCCAAACGGGTGGGCAATGGCAGAAAACGTTCAATGCAGAGATGTGTCAGGGACTACACAGGAACATATAGGAATTGCTGGACAACAATAAAGGTCAAAGGCCATCTAGCTTGCCTTCTACCATCCCGATCATTGTTGCTTGGTATGACGGGAAGAGCTTTATAATGGGATGTCTAGTTTGGCGATCCATTCAATGGCCTCCTGAGATGCCGAGTGGAGAATGAGGTGCCTCCTGCAACATATCTCAGTGGGCAGGTTGATGTGATGTGTTCCATGGTCTGGGGCTCATGGCCACAGTTGCACTTCGGGTCGTACCTCATCGTCCACTTGTGGAGCAGGTTGGCCGCATCGTCCACGCCCAGTGCGGATTGGGTTGAGCGCCGTCCACTGTCTTCGAGGGAGGTGGGAGCTGTTCGGTCAGTGATGAGGTGTTGGTTCTTTATGTTGCATGCGCCCCACGATTGCCTCCATCTGGACAGCGGGTAAGTCCCAGCTGTGTGAGTATTGGCTGTTGTTTCCCAGAATGGCTGGCGCGATTTTAAGCGCTTTCGTGGTGGGTTTTCCAAGTTTTTGTGAACAGGAAGGTCGATGTTGCTGATGATTTTTTTTCCATCTCACGGAGCACGGTGGTGTCACGGCAAATGGTGGGCGGGGTAATGTGGGACAGCGCCGGGAGACACCATCCTGGTGGTCACATGATGCAACGATAATGGAGCTGTTGACCAATCACAGCCATTGATTTTTATCAGTGCGTCTACAACAGACCCAGACATGAGGCGAGGAAAACCCCCAGTGGTGGAGAGCTTTGAGAGCCAGAGGTCTAAAGTCGCCTGTTCCTCCCGAGCTCGCTACATTCACCACACCTCACGTCTCCAATTACTCATATACTTTATCCCAAATGTTATTTTCTGAAAGAAATCCTTCTATTGCATTTGAATCAATCAGAACAACTTAGGGAGCCTGGTCCATAGATTAACCACTCGCTCCTTGAATTTAGTGGGGTGAGTGGGTATGGCCCCTGAGAGCCCCAAAGTGGACGGCGAACCCAGGGGGTCCGGGGACGTGGTGACCCTGCCGATCTTGGCGGCCGGGCTTCGTTACCGTAAATGTTCTCGCTGACTCACCCGAACCCGGCCAAAAGCACTACCTGGCCAGCGGGCGAGAGCGGGCGGGAGCGGGAAATCTGCATCTGCTCTTCCTGACCCATGAGGAAACCTCAAATGAAATGTTCTTACTTCCCCGCCTGCACCTCTTCTAGGCCAGGACACCCCTCCCTGACGGGGAAGCCATCACTGCTCTCCTGATCAGGTCCCAGGGACATCATCAGATCGTACACACCCTCAGGACGTCCCAAAGCGCTTTACAGCCAATGAAGTACTTTTTGAAGTGTAGTCACTGTTGTAATGTAGGAAACGCAGCAGCCAATTTGCGCACAGCAAGCTCCCACAAACAGCAGCAATGAGGTAATGACCAGATGTTGGATTAAGTCTGACGAGAAACAGAAACAAATATTTGCTGTATCGCTAACCTCTCTCCTGTGAGAATGTCTTGCTGACAGTTCTGTGACATGTTGGGTCTGATGTTGGTAACAAGATAGACAATGATGGCCTAAGTCGGTCAGGATCCTGCAAACTCTACATAAATAAAGAACGACTTGCATTTCTATAGCGCCTTTCACAACCTTCGGACGGCCCAAAGCGCTTTACAGCCAATGAAATACTTTTTGAAGTGGAGTCGCTGTTGTAATGAGGGAAACACAGCAGCCAATTTGCACACAGCAAGCTCCCACAAACAGCAATGTGATAATGACCAGATCATCTGCTTTAGTGATGTTGACTGAGGGATAAATATTGGCCAGGACACCGAGGAGAACCCCCTGCTCTTCTTCGAAATAGTGCCGTGGGATCTTTTACGTCCACCTGAGAGAGCAGACGGGGCCTCGGTTTAACGTCTCATCCGAAAAACGGCACCTCCGACAGTGCGGCGCTCCCTCAGTACCGCACTTGGATTTTGAGCTCAAGTCCCAGGAGTGGGACTTGAACCCAAACAGCCTTCTGCCCCAGAGGTCAGGGTGCATAGAAACATAGAAACATAGAAGATAGGAGCAGGAGTAGGCCATTCGGCCCCTCGAGCCTGTTCCGCCATTCAATAAGATCATGGCTGATCATCCAAGTTCAGTACCCTGTCCCTGCTTTCTCCCCATACCCCTTGATCCCTTTAGCCTTAAGAAATATATCCAACTCCTTCTTGAATTTATTTAATGTATTGGCCTCTACTGCCTTCTGTGGTAGAGAATTCCACAGGTTCACCACTCTCTGGGTGCTGCCCACTGAGTCATGTTCAGGACAGATATCAGGCACAACTTCTTTTTACAAATAGTAATCAATATTTGGAACAGACATCTGGGTAAGGTATTGTAAGGGGTTTTTTCTCTCTAGAGATTCGCAGATCGCAGAGGTTTCTCTCTCTCAGAGGCCTCTCTCTCTCTCTCTCTCACTTTTGCACAGTAAAACCTTGAGTGGTTCGACCCACTCGCCCCTTAGATTCTAGACACTGGGCTTAGGTGCAGGAACTACAATGTAGAGAATACTCTTATAGACCAGGTTTAATTAAAACGAAATGATATTTTATTGCATAAGGAAAAACAAATCAAATGCAAGCAACTAAGAGGGTACATGGGAGGGAGAAACAAATCATAACAATACAGTACTAGCTACAATGGATACAGGCATTTTATACTTTACAAGAGTCACCAAGAAGTGGGGAAACACACGGAACATCGAGGGACAACAACTCATGTTAATTATACCCAAAATGCCCACCCCCTTAATCCTATCTAGATCTGATTGCGAAGGGCCAGAAACATGCTCACCAGCCCAATTGGAAACGTATAGAGTTTTGAAGTATTGCATCTTGATCCTTTCAGGCGTCCTGTCTCCACGTGGTTCGTGGAGCCCCAGCGAGCTGCGCCACACCTCTCTCCTGAGGTGGAGGTCGGGGACAGCTGGACGCCGGCTGGCCTGGATGTCGGCGGGGTCGGGGATCATCTGCTCGACCCCGGTTAGAGGAGCCTCGGGCTGGCCCCCATTTCAAAAGGTTTCTTCTGTAGGTTTTTATTGTCTCTTCAACAGTCCAGGGTTGGTCGATGACCTCCCGACGATTACCCCGGGCCAGGATCCGGACTACCTTCTTGATGGCCGCCTTGTTTTCTTCTTCTTCCTCTCCAATGATGGAGCCACGCTGATCTCTTCAAAGCAGCACCTCTCTGTCAAGTTCAAGAAACTACGTGTCTTCTTTCTCTCTTTTTCTCGACCCCGGGTGTCTCCCAGTTATACTTCTCAATCGAGACCTTATCTCCCGCTAAATCAGGTTAGTCTTTTGTTTTAATTTTGGCGGGCTGGTTGCACAACGGGGTAGTTATTATATTTAAAGTACATTCGGGATGGCTGGTAAAGGGCCATCTCTGGTCTGGAATGACCTTCATTGTTTTTAATGTCCTGTTGATGTCCTTAACAGGTCCTTGATGCTCTTCTCATGAATGTGTAGCTGTTTTTCTTTGTCTGGGTAAACATTTAGATGGCCTTTATCTACAGGCCGATATGGTTGGGTCTGCATCCAATCTATATGTATATGTGTTCATGTCTGGTTTCGTTCTCTCAGAAACGGCTTCCAGAACTTACTGTGGGTTGAATCCACAAAGCTGTCTGAGGACTGCAGGAACCATTTAAAAATGTCCCAATAAGTTGGTCACATGGTATGGCGGCCATTTTGTATGCCCCTTTTTCTGGGCTTCTTTTAAAACAGTCTTTAAAATCATGGCCTCTTCTGCCATTCGACCCTTATAATACAATATTCAATTTTGCGAATCTTACAGTATGGAGGTGAAAACCTTCGACTCAGATATTTAGGGGTCAGTTCGATGAGGTGAAGAGGAAAATGTTCATCTTTTGTTCTGTAGGAAAGAATAGGGAATTCAGAAGAAACTTCTTTACCCAGAGAGTGGTGAGAATGTGGAACTCGCTGCCACAGGGAGTGGTTGAAGCGAATAGTATAGATTCATTTAAGGGGAGGCTGGATAAGCATATGAGGGAGAAGGGAATCGAGGGTTACGCTGATCGAGTTAGATGAGGAAAGACGGGAGGAGGCTCGAGTGGAGCATAAACGCCGGCACGGACTGGTTGGGCCGAATGGCCTGTTTCAGTGCCGTATATCCGATGTAATCCTGTGTAAAAGTCAGGTCAGCTGAGTCAGAAACAGGAACCCAGACATACAAATAAATCCAACTGCACTTTGGAACTCAATCATACGTACAGGGTGACACTCCACGGCACCTTATCAAGGCATATTTACAGTTAGGTCTAGGTTCCTCCAAATTACAGATAAGGATTAACAGCACATACTCAGCAGCTATCAATTTAATGTGCAATTATTCCATTTATTTACTTTTCTTTTTCAAGTAGGCCACAGGTGTTCCCTCACTAAGTAAATCTCCTCTTCTGTGAGGAGCGGGGGAGGAGGAGGCCACTCAGTCCCTCGAGCCTGTTCCGCCATTCAGTTAGATTTACAGGGATGTTGCCTGGGCTGGGGAATTATAGCTAGGAGGAAAGATTGGATCAGCTGCTGTCTGTTTTCTTTGGAACAGAGGAGGCTGAGGGGAGATTTAACTGAGGTGTATAAAATTATGAGGGGCCTAGATAGAGTGGATAGGAAGGACCTATTTCCCTTAGCAGAGAGGCCAATAACCAGGGGGCAGAGATTTAAAGTAATTGGTCAGAGGATTAGAGGGGAGTTGAGGAGAACATTTTTCACCCAGAGGGTGGTGGGGGTCTGGAACTCACTGCCTGAAAGGGTGGTAGAGGCAGGAACCCTCATCACATTTAAACAGTACTTGGATATTCACTTGAAGTGCCGTAACCTACAGGGCTACGGACCAAGAGCTGGAAAGTGGGATTAGGCTGGATCACTCTTTGTTGGCCGGCACGGACACGATGGGCCGAATGGCCTCCTTCTGTGCTGTAAATGTTTAGGATTCTATGACTCTAGATCGTGGCTGATCTGTATCTTAACTCCATTTGCCCTCCTTGGATGGAAATCCCTTGATACCCTTAGCTAACAAAAAACTATCGATCTCAGTCTTAAAAATTTCAATTGAGCCTCAGCATTCACAGCCTTAAGGGAGAGAGGTCCAGATTTCCACCCCACTTCGTGTGAAAACATTCTTCCTGATTTCACCCCTAAATGACCCTGCTCTAAATTTCAGACTGCGCTTACCCTTCCTGAATGCCCCAACACGAGGATATAGTGGGCTCCAATTTCCAAGCCCCGTGGAGGCGGGTTTGGAGGCGGGAGTGGGGGGAAAATTGCAGAGTCGGGGGGCACGAACCCTTCCCGTCCCCCAACCCACCTCCATGCCCGTTTCCCAGGAGGCGGGTACCCGACCTATGCTGGGAGCCGCCTCCCTGAGGCGGGAAGGGCATTAGTGCCAATTAGTGCCTGTTAACAGGGCAGGCTCAACAAGGTCAATCAAGGGAAAATCTCGTGGGTTGGCCACAAATCGATGGAGGCGGGACTACAACCCCAAAAAGTGGGCGTCCCGCTTCCATCACGTCTCCATTGACAAAATCGAGCCCAATGTCTTTCTAACGACTCTGCTGAATTATTTTATCACTTAAATAACTCGATTAGATCATCCCTGAACCTCATTCGATTGAATTTCTAGGGAGCTTTACTCTGTATCTAACCTGTGCTGTATCTGCCCTGGGAGTGTTTGATGGGACAGTGTAGAGGGAGCTTGACTCTGTATCTAACCCATGCTGGACCTGCCCTGGGAGTGTTTGATGGGACAGTGTAGAGGGAGCTTTACTCTGTATCTAACCTCGTGCTGTACCTGCCCTGGGAGTGTTTGATGGGACAGTGTAGAAACATAGAAACATAGAAACATAGAGATAGGAACAGGAGTAGGCCATTCGGCCCTTCGAGCCTGCTCCGCCATTCAATGAGATCATGGCTGATCTTCATCTGAGATCTTAGCTGATCTTACCAGTTCAGTACCCCGTCCCCGCCTTTTCTCCGTAACCCTTAATCCCCTTAGCCTTCAGAAATATATCCAATTCTCTCTTGAAAATATTTATTGAATTAGCCTTCACAGCCCTCTGTGGCAGGGAATTCCACAGGCTCACCACTCTTTGAGTGAAGAAATTCTTCCTCATCTCTGTTTTAAATGATTTGCCCGCTATTTTTAGACTGTGGCCCCTGGTTCTGTGCTCCCCTGCCATTGGAAACATTCTCTCTGAATTCAGCCTGTCCAGGCCTGCCATAATTTTATATGTTTCGATGAGATCCCCTCTCAATCTTCTAAACTCCAGTGAGTACAAGCCCAAACTATTCAATCTCTCCTCGTAGGTCATTCCCGCCATTCCAGGTATCAGCCTGGTGAATCGCCGCTGCACTCTTTCCATGGCAAGAACATCCTTCCGCAGATGGGGCGACCAAAACTGTACACAATACTCCAGATGCGGTCTCACCAGCACCTTGTACAGCTGTAGTAAGGTATCCCTATTCCTATACTCGAACCCCCTTGATATGAAGGCCAACATACCATTTGCCTTCTTAATCGCCTGTTGCACCTGCATGCTCTCCTTCAGTGACTGGTGCACAAGAACACCCAGGTCCCTCTGCACTTCCCCATCTCCCAATCTATTGCCATTTAGATAATAATCTACCCTCCTGTTTTTACCCCCAAAGTGGATAACCTCGCATTTATCCACATTATAGTGCATCTGCCACGTATCCGCCCATTCCCCCAACCTGTCCAAATCGCACTGTAGCCTCCTGACATCCTCATCAGAGCCCACCCCTCCTCCTAGTTTAGTGTCGTCAGCGAATTTGGAAATATTGCATCCAATTCCCTGATCCAGATCATTTATATATATTGTGAACAGCTGGGGTCCCAGGACAGATCCTTGCGGCACCCCGCTGGTCACTGCCTGCCACTCCGAAAACGAGCCGTTTATTCCAACTCTCTGTTTTCTATCCGCCAGCCAGTTCTCTATCCACGTTAATACTTTGCCCCCAATCCCATGAGCCTTAATTTTGCATGATAATCTTTTGTGTGGAACCTTATCGAAGGCTTTCTGGAAGTCAAGGTACACCACATCCACTGGCTCTCCCCCATCTATTTTACCAGTTACTTCCTCAAAAAATTCCAGCAGATTAGTCAAACACGATTTACCCTTTGTAAATCCATGTTGACTCTGTCCGATCCTTTCCCCATTTGTCAAGTGCTCCGCTATTTTATCCTTAATAATGGACTCTAGCATTTTGCCCACAACCGATGTAAGGCTTACTGGTCTATAATTCCCTGCTTTCTCTCTACCCCCCTTTTTAAATATTGGGGTAACATTAGCTACCCTCCAATCCACGGGTACTGTTCCCGAGTCAATGGAGTTCCGGAAGATGATCCTTAGAGCATCTGCTATCTCCAGGGCCACCTCCTTAAGTACCCTAGGATGTAGTTTATCAGGCCCCGGGGATTTGTCGGCCTTCAGTCCCCTCAACTTACCCAACACCATATCCCTAGAGATACTAATTTCTGTCAGCTCCTCCCTCTCATTAGTCCCTATGTTTGCCGATATTCCTGGGAGGTTATTTGTGTCCTCCTTTGTGAATACAGAACCAAAGTATGAGTTTAATTGGTCTGCCATTTCCTTATTCTCCATTATATATTCTCCCGAATCGGACTGCAAGGGACCGACTTGGGATTTTACCAGTCTTTTCCTCCTGATATACCGATAAAAGCTTTTGCAGTCTGTCTTTATGTTTGCTGCAAGTTTACTTTCGTATTCTATTTTCCCCTTCCTGATTAATCCCTTTGTCCTGTAGAGGGAGCTTTACTCTGTATCTAACCCGTGCTGTACCTGCCCTGGGAGTGTTTGATGGGACTGTGTAGAGGGAGCTTTACTCTGTATCTAACCTGTGCTGTACCTGCCCTGGGAGTGTTTGATGGACAGTGTAGAGGGAGCTTTACTCTGTATCTAACCCGTGCTGTACCTGCCCTGGGAGTGTTTGATGGGACAGTGTAGAGGGAGCTTTACTCTGTATCTAACCCATGCTGTACCTGCCTTGGGAGTGTTTGATGGGACAGTGTAGAGGGAGCTTTACTCTGTATCTAACCCATGCTGTACCTGCCCTGGGAGTGTTTGATGGGACAGTGTAGGGGGAGTATTACTCTGTATCTAACCCATGCTGTACCTGCCCCGGGAGTGTTTGATGGGACAGTGTAGAGGGAGCTTTACTCTGTATCTAACCCGTGCTGTATCTGCCCTGGGAGTGTTTGATGGGACAGTGTAGAGGGAACTTTACTCTGTATCTAACCTGTGCTGTACCTGCCCTGGGAGTGTTTGATGGGACAGTGTAGAGGGAGCTTTACTCTGTATCTAACCTGTCTTGTACCTGCCCTGGGAATGTTTGATGGGACAGTGTAGAGGGAGCTTTACTCTGTATCTAACCTGTGCTGTACTTGTCCTGGGAATGTTTGATGCGACTGTCTAGAGGGAGCTTTACACTGTATCTAACCCATGCTGTACCTGCCCTGGGAGTGTTTGATGGGACAGTGTAGAGGGAGTATTACTCTGTATCTAACCCGTGCTGTACCTGCCCCGGGAGTGTTTGATGGGATAGTGTAGAGGGAGCTTTACTCTGTATCTAACCCGTGCTGTACCTGCCCTGGGAGTGTTTGATGGGACAATGTTGAGGGAGCTTTACCCTGTATCTAACCCGTGCTGTACCTGTCCTGGGAGTGTTTGATGGGACAGTGTAGATCGAGCTTTACTCTGTATCTAACCTGTGCTTTCCCTGCCCTGGGAATGTTTGATGGGACAGTGTCGAGGGAGCTTAACTCTGTTGCTGATGGTCCTGAACATTCACATTTCCTTTTAGTATATTTGTATACTGACCTTTCACCTCTGGAACCTGGATCTATGCAAAGGACAAAGATATAACAACTGGCTTTTATTTTTATGGGGTAGGGGATTTGCGTGGGTTTCCTCCGGGTGCTCCGGTTTCCTCCCACAGTCCAAAGATGTGCGGGTTAGGTTGATTGGCCATGATAAAAAAATTGGCCCTTAGTGTTAGGGGGGATTAAATACTTAGGGTTACGGGGTTACGGGGATAGGGCTTGGGTGGGATGGCTGTCGGTGTAGGGACCGGGTGCTAGGGTTTGGATGATCAGCCATGATCTCGTTAAAATGGCGGAGCAGGCTCGAAGGGCCGAATGGCCTACTCCTGCTCCTATCTTCTATGTTTCTATGTTTCTATGTTTCCAGTCTAACTAAATATGTCCGAATAATCTCTGACCGATACTCTCTCCCAAAGATACAGTACAAAAAATGATTTGAAACGCTGGGCCTTTTCTACATTAGAACAACGCCCATTATGGGACGATGTTCTAGAAGTGTTTAAAATTATGAAAACTGTGGGATATGGTGTATCAGTTGAGAGGTCACGAACAGAGGGCTGAAGGTACAAGATTGAAAGAAAGAGATTTAGAACAGAGGGCAGTGGTACCTTAGAAAACTTGGAACAGGAGGAGGCCATTCAGCCCCTCGAGCTTGTTCCCCCATTCAGTGAGACCATGCCTGATCTGTGATTCACCTCCATTTCCCTGCCTTTGCTCCATATCCCTTGATACCCTTACCCACCAAAAACCGATCCATCTCGGCATGAACATTTCAATTGACCCCCTGCATCCACAACCTTTAGGGGAGAGAGATCCAGATTTCCACCACCCTTTGTGTGAAAACCTACTTCCTGACATCACCCCTGAATGGCCTGGCTCTAACGTTACGGTTATGCCTCTTGGATTCCTCACCAGAGGAAATAGTTTCTCTGTATTTACTGAATGGAATCGCTTTATCATTTTGAAACATCTCGATCAGATCACCCCTCTGATCTGACTGTCCATATTCAAGGAAATGCAGCCAAGATTATGTAACTTGTTCTCATAATTTAACTCCTGGTATCAATCTAGTGAAGCTGTGCTGTACCCTTTCCAAGGCCAATATACATTTCCTGAAGTGCGGTTCCCAAAACTCAACACCGTGCTCCAGGTGGTGACTGACGAAGGTTCTGTACAACTGGAGCATCGCTTCCTCACTTGTCAGCTGTGGCTCAGTGGGTCGCACTCTCTCGGTGGGAGATGCTAGGAGTGAGCAGGTGCTGTTGGGTGCTTGATTGCTGCAGGGAGTTGGAGTGCATTTGTAAAAAGTTGTTGGTTTATCTCAGGTTTTAGGGCCTTTTTGGTCCTTAAACAGCAGCCAGATGGCTGCTGAGGGGTCCCGGAGTGCCGGGCCCCTCAGAGGACAATATTCCCAGGATTAATTTAATTAGGGGAGAAAATGTTGGGGGAAGGGAGAAAAAAAGGCCCAAAGATTTGGGCCGGGATCCCAGGAGGTTTGGAAAAGAAAACACGGTGGTGGTTCAGTGCGAGGACAAGGAGATACGAGCTTGGGATATTATCCAAGTGGTACATGAGGACTGTGGCGAGGGAAGCTGTTTTGCCTGCCGGCCAAAGCCGAATGTTGGGTTCAAGGTGACGGTCAGTGGCCGAGAGGAGGCGGAAAGACTTTTACTTAGTTTGAATGTTGGAGATAAGTTCTTGGAGGTATCTCTGTTATATTCTGAAGATGTGAAGGTCTCATTCTTAAACCTGCCAGTTTTTATTGAGGACGATGTGCTAATAAGAAAGTTGGAGTCGTGGGACATTAAAATTTGCTCAGCAATAAAGAGGAGATACTATCCAGGAACGCGGGTAGCAGATGGAACTCGTTATGTAAAGGTGCGGTTCCCAGAGGGGGTGACGTCATTGCCCTATAGTATGAAATTCGAGACAATGGAAGGAGTGCAGTACTTCCGAGCACTGCCTGGTAACCAGGTGAAGGTTTGTTATTATTGTCTTGGACACGACCATCTTGTAAGAAGCTGTCCAGACTTGTACTGTTATAACTGCGGCGAGTCTGGACACATCATGCGGATAACTAAAGAAAGGGTAGTGCCTATTAGAGATCATGAGGGTAATGTGTGTGTGGAGGCGGGAGACGTCGGTCGGGTTCTTAATGAATACTTTGCGTCTGTTTTCACAAAGGAGAGGGGCGAAGCAGACATTGCTATCAGGGAGGAGGAGTGTGAAATATTAGATGTAATAAACATAGTGAGAGAGGAAGTATTAAGGGGTTTAGCAGCTTTATAAGTGGATAAATCCCCAGGCCCGGATGAAATGTATCCCAGGCTGTTAAGCGAAGCAAAAGAGGAAATAGCAGAGGCTCTGACCATCATTTTCCAATCCTCGCTGGCTTCAGGTGTGGAGCCGGAGGACTGGAGGACTGCCAATGTGGTACCCTTGTTTAAAAAGGGAGAAAAGGATAGACCGAGTAATTACAGGCCAGTCAGCATAACCTCGGTGGTGGGAAAATTATTGGAAAGAATTCTGAAGGACAGGATAAATCTTCATTTAGAAAGACACGGATTAATCAAGGATAGCCAGCACGGATTTGTTAAGGGAAGGTCGTGTCTGACAAACTTGATTGAATTTTTTGAGGAGGTAACAAGGAGGGTAGATGAGGGTAGTACGTTTGATGTAGTCTATATGGACTTTAGCAAGGCTTTTGATAAGGTTCCACATGGCAGACTGGTCATGAAGTTAAAAGCCCATGGGATCCAGGGCAAAGTGTCAAGTTGGATTCAATACTGGCGTGGAGACAGGAAGCAGAGGGTAATGGTTGATGGGTGTTTTTGTGACTGGAAGGCTGTTTCCAGTGGGGTTCCGCAGGGCTCAGTACTAGGTCCCTTGCTTTTTGTGGTATATATCAATGATCTAGACTTGAATATTGGGGGTATGATTAAGAAGTTTGCAGATGATACTAAAATCGGCTGTGTGGTTGATACTGAAGAAGGAAGCTGTAGACTGCAGGAAGATATCAATAAATTGGTCAGGTGGGCAGAACAGTGGTGATATACCTATCAATTCCTCCAATAAAAGGCGAAGAGTTACGCAGGTGACTAAAGGTTTTTATTGACTAAATAACAGCCCACTCTCGTGGGTGATCCGATCCAAGCAGGAGGAATACCAGCCAGTCGCTCACCTTTATACCTGGCCTGGTGGGTGGAGCCAAGGCGGAGTCGGCAGTGGTCATCCCAGGTATAGCAGTGTGGCAAGAGGCGACCTCGTACCGTGATACAATAGTGGTCAGTGATACAGTTATAACGAACAGTGGTGAACAGTGCTAACTACTAACAGTGATACGATAGTGAACGTGGTTTACCACATTCACCCCTTGTTTAGAATTAAGTCCGGCGGGGTGAAGTGTACTACCAATTCTGGTAGGTCAGTCTGTCCGGAGGCTTCGTAAGCCTCTCCGATCGCCGCAGCGGTGGTGTTGCCTTATCCGGTGCTGGTGCCTTATCCGGTGTTGATGCTGGTGTTTGCGTGGTCGGCGAGGGCTCGTGGGGTTCCGGCATGCCGTCTACCTGGACTGAGGTTGGGGGGGGTGGTGGCGGTGTTTCCGGATCGGCTGAGGGTGCGAGGTCTCGTAGGGAGACAGTGTCCTCCCGCCCGTCTGGGTACGCCACGTAGGCGTACTGGGGGTTGGCGTGCAGGAGGTTCACCCTCTCGACCAGGGGGTCCGTTTTATGGGTCCTCACGTGTTTCCGCAGCCAGACCGGCCCCGGGGCGGTCAGCCAGGTTGGTAGAGTGGTTCCCGTAGTCGACTTCCTGGGGAAAACGAACATTCGTTCATGGGGGGTGGTGTTAGTGGCCGTGCAAAGTAATGACCGGATGGAGTGCAGCGCTGTCGGGAGGACTTCTTGCCAGCGGGAGGTTGGGAGGCCCTTAGACTTTAAGGCTAAGAGGACGGCCTTCCATACCGTCGCGTTCTCTCTTTCCACCTGACCGTTACCTCTGGGGTTGTAGCTGGTGGTCCTGCTTGCTGCAATACCTCTCTCTAGGAGGAATTGCCGGAGTTCCTCGCTCATGAAGGAGGAGCCCCGGTCGCTGTGTATATAGTTCGGGAACCCGAACAAGGCGAAGAGGGCATTCAGGCACTTAATGACCGTGCTACTGGTCATGTCGGGGCAGGGGAAGGCAAAGGGGAAACGGGAGTACTCATCAACGATGTTGAGGAAGTACACATTACGGTCAGAGGACGGGAGGGGCCCCTTAAAGTCGATGCTCAGGCGCTCGAAGGGGCGGGTGGCCTTGATCAGGCTTGCTCGGTCCGGCCTATAGAAGTGCGGTTTGCACTCCGCACAGGTCTGGCAGTTCCTGGTCATGGTCCTGACCTCCTCGATGGAGTAGGTCAGGTTGCGGGCCTTAATGAAATGGTAGAGTCTGGTGACTCCGGGGTGGCAGAGCTGGTCGTGGAGGGTCTGAAGCCTATCGATATGCGCGCTGGCGCATGTCATTCGTGAAAGGGCATCAGGGGATTCGTTCAGCTTGCCTGGCCGGTACAAGATCTCATAATCGTAGGTGGAGAGCTCGATTCTCCATCTCAAAATCTTGTCATTCTTGATTTTGCCCTTCAGCTTGTTATTAAACATGAAAGCCACCGAACGCTGGTCGGTGAGGAGGGTAAATCGTTTGCCTGCCAGGTAGTGCCTCCAGCGCCGTACTGCCTCCACGATCGCCTGGGCCTCTTTCTCGACCGACGAATGTCGGATCTCGGGGCCCTGTAGGGTCCTTGAGAAGAAGGCCACTGGCCTCCCCTCCTGGTTTAGGGTGGCGGCTAAGGCGAAGTCGGATGCGTCGCTCTCCACCTGAAAGGGGATGGACTCGTCCACTGCGTGCATCGTGGCCTTGGCTATGTCTCCCTTAATGAGGGAGAAGGCCGCGCACGCCTCCTCCGTGAGGGGGAAGGAAGTGGCTTTCAGGAGGGGTCTGGCTTTGTCCGCGTAATTGGGTACCCATTGGGCATAGTAGGCGAAAAGCCCCAGGGTTCTCCTAAGTGCTTTAGGGCAGTGGGGGAGGGGTAGCTCCATGAGGGGGCGCATTCTTTCTGGGTCGGGGCCGATGATTCCGTTCTCCACTACGCAGCCGAGGATGGCAAGGCGCGTGGTGTTAAACACGCATTTCTCCTTATTGTAGGTGAGGTTCAGCCGTTGGGCCGTACGGAGGAATTTCTCCAGATTCGCGTCATGTTCCTGCTGGTCACGGCCGCAGATAGTGACGTTATCTAGGTAGGGGAATGTAGCCTGCAGTTCGTTCTGGTCAACCATCTGGTCCATCTCCCTTTGGAAGACCGAGACCCCATTAGTGACACCGAAGGGGACCCTAAGGAAGTGGTATAGGCGCCCATTCGCCTTGAAGGCGGTATACTGGCGGTCCTCAGGGTGGATAGGGAGTTGGTGGTAGGCCGACTTCAGGTCGATGGTCGAGAATACTTTATACTGTGCAATCTGATTGACCATGTCAGATATGCGGGGGAGGGGGTATGCGTCCAGCTGGGTATATCTGTTTATGGTCTGGCTGTAGTCGATGACCAGGCGGTTTTTATCGCCGGTCTTTACGACTACGACCTGGGCACGCCAGGGGCTGCTGCTCCCCTCGATAATGCCCTCTTTCAGGAGGCGCCGCACCTCAGAGCTAATGAAGGCTCTGTCCCCGGCGCTATACCGCCTGCTTTTGGTAGCGACGGGTTTGCAGTCAGGGGTAAGGTTAGCAAACAGAGAGGGTGGCGGGACCTTGAGGGTGGAGAGGCTGCAGGTGTTACGCGGTGGGTGGTTTAACGTTTGCTGGTTGTTGACTGTGAGTGGGGGGAGGGGTCCACCGTATGCTAGGGTTACGCTTTGGAGGTGGGATTGGAAGTCCAGCCCTAGTAGGACGGCAGCGCAGAGATGGGGGAGGACGAGGAGTTTAAAGTTTTTATACTCCGTGCCCTTAACCGACAGGGTCACGACACAGTAGCCGCTGATGTCCGTGGCGTGGGACCTCGATGCCATCGAGATTCGGCTGCGCGTTGGTAGGACAGAGAGGGAGTAGTGGCTCACCGTGTCTGGGTGGATGAAGCTCTCCGTGCTTCCGCTGTCGAACAGGCAGGTCGTGGCGTGGCCGTTCACTTTGATGTCCATCATTGACTTGGACAGATGGTGCGGGCGGGCTTGGTCCAGGGTGACGGAAGCTAGTGTGTAGCTGAGCGAGTCGTTGTCATCTGCGGGCGAGGCGGTCGGGCGTGGTGAGTAAAATGGCGTCTCCCACGAGGTAGGGCCCCATGAGGCACTATTGGGGTCGGTTGCCTTAATCAAAGATGGCCGCCCCCATGACTCATGTGTGGGGATGCTGGCCTCAGTTGCCCTAAACAAAGATGGCCGCCCCCATGACTCATGTGTGGGGATGCTGGCCTCAGTTGCCCTAAACGAAGATGGCCGCCCCCATAGTTCGCATGCGGCACTGCTGGCCTCTGAGGATCCGCTCCTGCAGGCCTTGGAGAAGTGGCCTTTCTTCAGGCAGGTTTTACATATGGAGTTCTTGGCTGGGCAGCGCGACCTCGGGTGCTTCTCCTGGCCACAAAAAAAACAGCCGGCGGCCCGATCGCGGATGCCCGATGTCGGGGCCGGTGCCGGGGGTGGCGGGGCCGGTCGGGTCCGGGACGCCGACGCAGAGGTAGGTCCCGGGGGCGGCGCTGGGAAGGGTGCTGTGGTAGGGGTCGGGCCCGAGTCCCAGGGTCGCGAGCAGTACCTGGTGAATGCTTCCTGATCTTGGTGGGCCACTTCCAGGGAGATAGCGAGGGCTTCAGCTTTTTCCATGCTGAGGTCTTTAGCTTCCAGCAGTCTTTGCCGTGAGTACTCGGACCGTAGGCCTTTCAGGAATGCGTCGCGGATATTATCTTCAGTATTTTCGGCTGCCGACACCGATTTAAAGTCACAGTTCCTGGCGAGTGCATATAGCGCCTGTGAGAATTCGGCTACTGATTCTCCTGGCTGTTGCGGCCGTGATCTTAGGAGGTGCCTAGCGTACATGTAGTTTACCGGGGTCCGGTACTTCTGTTTCAGCAGGTTGATGGCGGTCTCGTAGGTAGTCATGTCCTCGATGAGAGTGTATACTCTCGGGCTCAGTTGTGCCTGCAGGACACTTAGTTTGGATGCCTGAGGGACGCTGGATTCTCTCAGGTATGATTCGAAGCAGACCAGCCAGTGTTTAAAGTCTGCGGCTGAGTTTGCTGCTCGTGGGTTCAGGTCCAGGTACGGCGGTCTGAGGGCTCGCAGCCAAGCTGGCTGGTGTGGCTGTGCTCCTGGGAGCTGCGCTGGTGGCTCCTCCGCCGGTTGTGACTCGTTGTCGGACATCATTAAATTTAGTCAATAAAATTGATATACCTATCAATTCCTCCAATAAAAGGCGAAGAGTTACGAAGGTGACTAAAGGTTTTTATTGACTAAATAACAGCCCACTCTCGTGGGTGATCCGATCCAAGCAGGAGGAATACCAGCCAGTCGCTCACCTTTATACCTGGCCTGGTGGGTGGAGCCAAGGCGGAGTCGGCAGTGGTCATCCCAGGTATAGCAGTGTGGCAAGAGGCGACCTCGTACCGTGATACAATAGTGGTCAGTGATACAGTTATAACGAACAGTGGTGAACAGTGCTAACTACTAACAGTGATACGATAGTGAACGTGGTTTACCACAAGTGGCAAATGGAATTCAATCTGGAGAAGTGTGAGGTAATGCATTTGGGGAGGGCTAACAAGGAAAGGGAATACACATTAAATGGTAGGACACTGAGTAGTGTAGAGGAACAAAGGGACCTTGGAGTGCATGCCCACAGATCCCTGAAGGTAGCAGGCCAAGTAGATAAGGTGGTTAAGAAGGCACACGGAATGCTTGCCTTTATTAGCCGTGGCATAGAATAAAAGAGCAGGGAGGTTATGCTTCAACTGTATAAAACACTAGTTAGGCCTCAGCTAGAGTACTGCGTGCAGTCCTGGTCACCACATTACAGGAAAGATGTGATTGCACTAGAGAGGGTACAGAGGAGATTTACAAGGATGTTGCTGGGAGTAGAGAATCTTAGCTATGAGGAAAGTCTGGATAGGCTGGGTCAGTTTTCTTTGGAACAGAGGAGGCTGAGGGGAGACCTTATTGAGGTGTGTAAAATTATGAGGGGCCTAGATAAAGTGGATAGAAAGGACCTATTTCCCTTAGCAGAGGGGTCAAAAACCAGGGGTCACAGATTTAAAGTAATTGGGGGAAGGTTTAGAGGGGATTTGAGGGGAAATTTCTTCACCCAGAGGGTTGTGGGGGTCTGGAACTCACTGCCTGAAAGGGTGGTAGAGGCAGGAACCCTAACCACATTTAAAAAGTACTTGGATGTGCACTTGGGATGCTGTAACCTGCAGGGCTACGGACCAAGAGCTGGGAAGTGGGATTAGGCTGGATAGCTCTTTGTTGGCCGGCGCGGACACGATGGGCCGAAATGGCCTCCTTCCGTGTTGTAACTTTCTATGATACGATGATTCTAGCTGCAAGGCGGCGGGCCGTGGGGTGTGTCACAAAGGTCCCGCCCGCTGTGAGTGTGGGGTAGATGGAAGCCCCTTGAATGACGATGAGATGGGAGAAGGAGAAGGAGCAGGAGGTGTGAGCGGAGTGGCTGGAGGAGCGGAGCAGGCAGAGGACACAGCTGGTGAATGGAAGGCGAAAAGAGCGCAGGAAGAGGCAGAAAATTGCGGAGCAGTGAACAGGATGGAAATGGTGGAAAACACATCGAGTACAGTGGAAAAGGACAAAGACAACAGAGGGCAGCAGGGGTCGAGGGCAGAGTCAAGCCTTAATACGGCTCAGCTCTCCCTAAAGAATCTGGTGTCCGCGGGGGGAGAGGAGGCAGGAGCGGGGTGCGGGGTAAGTGTAAGTAATCCAAAGAAAGATGGGGAGTTGGACATCTCGGTGAGCAGGAGGGGGCAAGACAGGAGAAGGTGCAAGAGGCAGGAGCCTTAAAGAGGCAGCAGGACGGGAGGGGGAGACAAAGATGCCAGAAGGGAGCAAGATAGGTGCAGATGCGCCATTGTCCCAGAGAGAGAAGAAACGGGGAGCAAGGGTCAGCGGTGGAGATAAGGCCGAAGGGAGTGGCATTGTTGGAGAAACCGTGATAGCAGGAAGACTCTCTAAGGGAGATTATGTATCTGACGGGGAGCAGGGACAGGAGGTTACAGAAGAGCTCGAGAGTGTGGAGTCAGAGGGGGACAGAGACATGGAAGTGGGGGGTGGGGTGGCATCGTGTGGAAAGGGAAAGGTTAGTGAGGGGCAGAAGGAGGGAGAGGGGGGAGCTCCTCGGCCCAAACCTAACGTAAGGGAGAGGCTGAAACTGCAGGGAAGGTTCAAACAGGAGGTGAAAAGGAGCCGGAGGCTGCAGGAGAAAGCAACAGCTGGCTGAAAAGTTGAGAAGGAGCATGAGAGGAGGGAAGGGCCGGAGATTAAATGATGCGGGGATTATCGGGCACACTTCCCTTATTCGGAGCCATGATTACTGATTAATTTTTAAAGTACAATAGATCAGTATGTTATGGGAGACAAATTAAACTTCAGGTTTTGATGTTAATATGTGGTGGCTGTGCAGAGTGGCGGAATGGATTTGACTGATACAGTGGAACGAACACCATGTTGTAAATGTTTTTAATGTCGAATAAATAATTTTGTTTTTATAAAGTGGGTAGCACCCTTGACTCTGAGTCAGAAACATTGTCAGTTCAAGTCCCGCTCCAGAGACTTGAGCACAAAAATCCAGGCTAACACTCCAGTCCAGTACTGAGGGAGCGCCGCACTGTCGGAGGGGCAGTACTGAGGGAGTGCTGCACTGTCGGAGGGGCAGTACTGAGGGAGCGCTGCACTGTCAAAGGGGCAGTACTGAAGGACTACCGCGCTGTCGGAGAGGCAACACTGAGGAAGCGCTGCACTGTCGGAGGGGCAGTACTGAGGGAGTGCTGCACTGTCGGAGGGGCAGTACTGAGGGAGTGCTGCACTGACAGAGGGGCAGTACTGAGGGAGTGCTGCACTGTCGGAGGGGCAGTACTGAGGGAGTGCTGCACTGTCGGAGGGGCAGTACTGAGGGAGCGCTGCACTGTCAAAGGGGCAGTACTGAAGGACTACCGCGCTGTTGGAGAGGCAGCACTGAGGAAGCACTGCACTGTCGGAGGGGCAGTACTGAGGGAGCGCCGCACTGTCGGAGGGGCAGTACTGATGGAGTGCTGCACTGACAGAGGGGCAGTACTGAGGGAGTGTTGCACTGTCGGAGGGGCAGTACTGAGGGAGCGCTGCACTGTCAAAGGGGCAGTACTGAAGGACTACCGCGCTGTCGGAGAGGCAGCACTGAGGGAGCGCTGCACTGTCGGAGGGGCAGTACTGAGGGAGTACCGCACTGTTGGAGGGGCGGTACTGAGGGAATGCTGCACTGTCGGAGGGGCAATACTGAAGGACTACCGCGCTGTCGGAGAGGCAGCACTGAGGAAGCGCTGCACTGTCGGAGGGGCAGTACTGAGGGAGCGCCGCACTGTTGGAGGGGCAGTACTGATGGAGTGCTGCACTGACAGAGGGGCAGTACTGAGGGAATGTTGCACTGTCGGAGGGGCAGTACTGAGGGAGCGCCGCACTGTCAGAGGGGGCAGTACTGAGGGAGCGCTGCACTGTCGGAGGGGCAGTACTGAGGGTGCGCCGCACTGTCGGAGGGACAGCACTGAGGAAGCACTGCACTGTTGGAGGGGGCAGTACTGAAGGAGTGCTGCACTGTCAGTGAGGCAGTACTGAGGGAGCGCTGCTCTGTCAGAGGGGCAGTACTGAGGGAGCGCTGCACTGCCGGAGGGGCAGTACTGAGGGAGCGCCGCACTGTCGGAGGGGCAGTACTGAGGGAGCGCTGCACTGTCGGAGGGGCAGTACTGAGGGAATGCTGCAGTGTCGGAGGAGCAGTACTGATGGATGCTGCAGTGTCGGAGTGGCAGTATTGAGGGAGTGCAGCACTGTCGGAGGGGCAGTACTGAGGGAGCGCTGCACTGTCGGAGGGGCAGTACTGAGGGAGCGCCTCACTGTTGGAGGATCAGTACTGAGGGAGCGCTGCACCGTCGGGGGGCAGTACTGAGGGAGCGCTGCACTGTCGGAGGGGCAGTACTGATGCAGCGCTGCACTGTTGGAGGTGCAGTACTGAGGGGGCACTGCACTGTCAGGAGTGCCGTCTTTTGGATGAGACGTTAAACCGAGGCCCCTTCTGCTCTCTCAGGTGGATGTAAAAGATCCCATGGCACTATTTCGAAGAAGAGTTGAAACAAGGGTGTAAAGTTAAACCCAGCAACTACAGGCCAGTCAGTTTGACCTCGGCAGTGGGGAGGCTTTTAGAAAAAGTAATGAGGGACAAAATTAACAGTCACTTGGATAGGTTTGGATTAATTAAGGAAAGCCAGCATGGATTTGTTCAAGGCAAATCCTGTTGAACTTACTTGATGGAGTTCTTTGATGAGGTAACAGAGAGGGTTGATGAGGGTAATGCGGTTGCTGTAGTGTACATGGACTTCCAAAAGGTGTTTGATAAAGTGCCACATAATAGGCTCGCCAGCAAAGTTGAAGCCCATGGAATAAAAGGGACAGTGGCAGCATGGATACAGAATTGGCTAAGTGACAGGAGACAGAGAGTAGTGATGAACGGTTGTTTTTCGGACTGGAGGAAGGTACACAGTGGTGTTCCCCAGGGGTTGGTTCTAGGACCACTGCTTTTCTTGATTTATATTAATGACTTGGATGTGGGTGTACAGGGCACAATTTGAAAATTTGCAGATGACACAAAACTTGGAAGAATAGCGAACAGTGAGGAGGCGAGTGATAGACTTCAGGAAGACATAGACAGACTGGTGGAATGGGCGGACACGTGGCAGATGAAATTTAACGCAGAAAAGTGCAAAGTGATACATTTTGGTAGGAAGAATGAGGAGAGGCAATATAAACTAAAGGGTACATTTCCAAAGGGGGTGCACGAACAGAGAGACCTGGGGGTATATGTGCACAATTCATTGAAGGTGGCAGGGCAGGTTGAGAAAGCGGTTATAAAGGCTTGTGGGATCCTGAGCTTCATAAATAGAGGTATAGAGTACAAAAGTGTGGAAATTATGATGAACCTTTATAAAACACTGGTTTGGCCCCAACTGGAGTATTGTGTCCAATTCTGGGCATCGCACTTTGGGAAGGATGTGAAGGCCTTAGAGAGGATGCAGGAAAGATTTATGAGAATGATTCCAGGGATGAGGGACTTCAGTTACGTGGATAGACTGGAGAAGCTGGGGTTGTTCTCCTTAGAGCAGAGAAGGTTGAGAGGAGATTTGATAGAGGTGCTCAAAATCATGAGGGGTCTGGACAGAGTAGATAGAGAGAAACTGTTCCCATTGACGGAAGGGTTGAGAACCAGAGGACACAGATTTAAGGGGATTGGCAAAAGAACCAAAGACGACATGAGAAAAAACTTTTTTACATATCGAGTGGTTATGATCCGGAATGCACTGCCTGAAAGGGTGGTGGAGGCAGATTCAATCGCGGCTTTCAAAAGGGAGTTGGATAAGTACCAGAAGGAAAGAAATTTGCAGGGCTACGGGGAAAGGGCGGGGGACTGGGACTAGCTGAAGTGCTCTTGCCGAATGGCCTCCTTCTGTGCTGTAACCATTCCATGATTCTATCTGTGATATCCGTGCCTCCTCCTCCCATGGAGAGATCGTCTGTCAACAGGCATTGCCTGTGTGCACAAGTAAAGAATGGTCATTTGCAGGGAGGCTTCAGAGAACGCCCAAAGCGTTCTAGCCCAGTATGAGTCGAGAGCAAGAAACAAAAAGAAAGAAAGAGAGACCTGCATTTCTCTAGCGCCTTTCACAATCTCCGGACCTCCCAAAGCACTTTACAGCCCATGAAGCACTTTTGAACTGTAGTCCTTGTTGTAATGTTGGAAATGCGGCAGCCAATTTGCGCACACTGACACTAGCGAGGTGCTGAAGACTACACTTCAAGGACAGAGAGGCAGTCAGTGCCCGCTGGAAGGAGCACTTCGAAGATCTCCTTAACCGAGATTCTGTCTTCGACGCGAGTGTCCTCAACTCCATCCCGCAGCATCCTACCCGCCACCAACTCAGCACAAACCCAGCCCGGCATGAGGTTGAAAAGGCAATCTGACAACTGAAGAACAACAAGGTCTCAGGAGCTGATGGAATCTCCGCCGAGGCGCTAAAACATGGCGGAGAAGCACTATTGGCACGAATACATGAACTCATTTCTCTTATTTGGAAGGAGCAGAGCATGCCAGGGGATCTCAGACTCGCTGTAATCGTGACCATCTTCAAGAAAGGTGACAAGTCCTGCTGTCTGCCACAGGGAAAGTCATCACAAGAATCCTCCTCAATCGCCTTCTCCCAGTGGCTGAAGAGTTCCTCCCAGAGTCACAATGCGGATTCCGCCCACTAAGGGACACAATGGGCATGATCTTCACCATGCATCAACTACAAGACAAATGCAGGGAACAGCACCAACTGCTGTACATGGCCCCCTGTGACCTCACAAAAGCCTTCGACACCGTCAACCATGAGGGATTATGGAGTGTCGTCCTCAAATTCGGCTGCCCTCAAAAGTTTGTCACCATCTTCCGCCTGCTTCACGATGACATGCAAGCCGTAATCCTGATCAATGGATCCACCACAGATCTAATTCACATACGAACTGGGGTCAAACTAGGCTGTGTCATCGCACCAACGCTCTTCTCGATATTCCTAGCTGCAATGCTCCATCTCACCCTCAGTAAGCTCCCCGCTGGAGTGGAGCTAATCTACAGAACAAACGGGAAACTGTTCAACCTCCGTCGCCTCCAGTCCAGATCCAAGGTCGCCCCATCCTCTGTCGTCGAATTACAGTATGCATACGACACTTGCGTCTGCGCTCACTCGGAGGTCGAACTCCAAACCATCGTCAACACCTTCACCGAAGCATATGAGAGCATGGGTCTTACACTAAACATCCGTAAGACAAAGATCCTCTACCAACCTGCCCCCGCCACAGAGTGCTGCCCCCCAATTATCAAAATCCATGACAAGGCCTTGGACAACGTGGACCACTTTCCATACCTCGGGAGCCTACTGTCAACAAGGGCAGACATCGATGATGAAGTTCAACACCGCCTTCAGTGTGCCAGTGCAGCCTTCGGTCGCCTGAGGAAGAGAGTGTTTGAAGACCAGGACCTCAAACCCGATACCAAGCTCATGGTTTACAGAGCAGCAGTGATACCCGCCCTGCTGTATGCCTCAGAGACATGGACCATGTACAGCAGGCACCTCAAACCACTGGAGAGGTACCACCAACGCTGCCTCCGCAAGATCCGGCAAATCCATTGGCAGGGTAGGCGCACCAACGTCAGTGTTCTTGCTCAGGCCAATATCCCCAGCATTGAAGCTTTGATCACGCTCGATCAGCTCCGATGGACAGGTCACATTGTCCGCATGCCCGATACGAGACTCCCAAAACAAGCGCTCTACTCGGAGCTCCGGCACGGCAAGAGAGCCCCAGGTGGGCAGAGGAAACGCTTCAAGGACACCCTCAAAGCCTCCTTGAAAAAGTGCAACATCTCCACCGACACCTGGGAATCCCTGGCCCAAGACCGCACAAAGTGGAGGAGAAGCATCCGGGAAGGCGCCGAACACCTTGAGTCTCTTCGCCGGGAGCAAGCAGAAGCCAAGCGCAGGCAGCGCAAGGAGCGCACGTCAACCCAAGCATCCCACCCACCCGCCCCTTCAACCACCGTCTGCCCCACCTGTGACAGAGACTGTAGGTCCCGCATTGGTCTCATCAGTCACCTGAGAACTCATTTTTAATGTGGAAGCAAGTCATCCTCGGTTCCGAGGGACTGCCTAAGAAGCTGAAGATGGAGCCTGGTAGATCAGGCTCAGCATTGGCCCTTCGCATACATGGAATTCAATTCCCCACCCCGGGCATTGGGAGCCGCAACAGCTCCAGCCGATTCTGTGCAGCTGAATCCTTCTGAAACCTGTTGACAGGTCATTTCTCGTTCAGCCAACAACACATGAGCTTCAGCAGAACTATCTGGAGACAGTTACTGTGCTTGTAATATCTCCTGTAATTATACAAATCACTGGCAGTATTTATGGGCTGTTTTCCGGCCCTGGCATCTTATCAGCGCAGTTGGCTGTGAGCACAGGGCTATTTATTTTATCATGATGGTTCGATGGTCTAATGATTGACGTGCTAGGATTTGGGCATCTGGTATCACTGATGATGAATTACACAGTCGCTGCTCTCTATTACCTGTCTGGGGGCGGCCACCTGTCTGGATCCATTGGAACAGGACGCAATGTGGAAATGTGGTGGCAATAGATTTGTTTTAGAACATAAGAACATAAGAAATAGGAGCAGGAGTAGGCCATTTGGCCCCTCGAGCCTGCTCCACCATTCAATAAGATCATGGCTGATCTGATCCTAACCTCAAATCTTCTATCACTCTGCATCCACCCGAACCCATGTGATCTCCCGGGAGAGGCGAAAAACCAGATAAAAGACCCAATGGCCAATTTGGGAGAAAAAAATCTGGGAAATTCCTCTCCGACCCATCTAGGCGATCGAAATTCTTCCAGGAGATCACTCTGTCCCTATATTTTCTACAGTACTTACCTTCTGTAAAGGCAATCTCCACCCCAGCCAGGAACAGGAATAAAACTATCTCCTGAAATCTAACACAGAATTAGAACACAGTAGGAGCAGAACCAGGCTACACGGCCCCTGGGCCCGCTCCACTACCCACAGGGTCATGACCATTCCGAACCCAGACTCATGTCCAATTTCCTGCCCGCTCCCCGTAACCCTTAATTCCCTTTACCTCTAGAAAACTATCTATTTCTGTTTTAAATTTATTTAATGATGTAGCTTCCACAGCTTTCTGGGGCAGCAAATTCCACAAACATACCACCCTCTGAGTGAAGAAGTTTCTCCTCATCTCAGTTTTGAAAGAGCAGCCCCTTATTTTAAGATTATGCCCCCTAGTTCTAGTTTCACCCTTCATTGGGAACATCCTCACCGCATCCACCCGATCAAGCCCCTTCACAATCTTATATGTTTCAATAAGATTGCCTCTCATTCTTCTGAACTCCAATGAGTAGAGTCCCAATCTACTCAACCTCTCCTCATATGACCACACCCTCATCCCCGGGATTAACCGAGTGAACCTTATTTGTACTGACTCGAGAGCAAGTATGTCTTTTCTTAAGTATGGACACCAAAACTGTATGCAGTATTCCAGGGGCGGTCTCACCAATACCTTGTACAACTGCAGCAATACCTCCCTGTTTTTATATTCCATCCCCCTAGCAATAAAAGCCAACATTCCATTGGCCTTCTTGATCACTTGCTGCACCTGCATACTAACTTTTTGAGTTTCGTGCACCAGGACCCCCAGATCCCTTTGTACTACAGTACTTTTCAGTTTCTTGCCATTAAGATAATAACTTGCTCTATGATTTTTCCTGCCAAAGTGCATAACCTCACACTTTCCAGTATTGTATTCCATCTGCCAAATCTCTGCCCACATTACTTAGCCAGTCTATGTCCCTTTGCAGGTTTTTTATGTCCTCCTCACTCACTACTTTCCATCCCATCTTTGTATCATCTGCAAACTTTGATATGTTACACTCGGTCCCCTCCTCCAAATCGTTAATATAGATTGTAAAGAGTTGGGGACCCAGCACTGACCCCTGTGGAACACCACTAGTTACTGGTTGCCAATCTGAGAACGAACCATTTATCCCAACTCTTTGCTTTCTGTTAGAGAGCCAATCCTCCACCCACGCCAGAATATTACCCCCAATCCCGTGATTTTTTATCTTGAGCAATAATCTTTTGTGTGGCACCTTGTGAAATGCCTTTTGGAAGTCTAAATACACTACGTCCACTGGTTCCCCTTTATCCACCCTGTATGTTACTTCCTCAAAAACTCAAGTACATGTGTCAAACATGACTTCCCCTTCATGAAACCATGCTGAGTTTGTCCTATTAAATTATGTTTATCCAAATGTCCCGTTACTGTCTCCTTAATAATGGACTCTAACATTTTACCAACCACAGATGTTAGGCTAACAGGTCTATAGTTTCCAGCCTTCTGCCTACTACCCTTTTTAAATAAGGGTGTTACATTAGCAGTTTTCCAATCTGCCGGGACCTTTGCTAAGTCCAGGGAGTTTTGGAAAATGATTACCAATGCATCCACAATCCCTACCGCCACTTCCCTCAAGACCCTAGGATGCAAGCCATCAGGTCCAGGGGATTTATCCGCCTTGAGTCCCATTATTTTACCAAGTACCACTTCCTTAGTGATTTTAATCGTATTTAGTTCCTCCCCCCCTAGAGTCCCCTGTTTGTCCAGTGTTGGGATATTCTTAGTGTCCTCTACTGTAAAGACTGATACAAAATAATTGTTCAGTGTTTTTGCCATCTCCATGTTTCCCACCATTAATTTCCCGGTCTCATCCTCTAAGGGACCAACATTTACTTTAGCCACCCTTTTTCTTTTTATATAACTATAGAAACTTTTGCTCTCTGTTTTTATATTTTTTGCTAATTTACTTTCATAACCTATCTTCCCTTTCTTAATCAATCTTTTAGTTATTTTTTGCTGTCTTTTAAAGACTTCCCAATCTTCCATCCTCCCACTAGATTTGGCTACCTTATATGCCCTTGTTTTTAGTCGGATACTATCCTTAATTACTTTACTTAGCCACGGATGGCTATCTTTTCTTTTACACCCTTTTTTCCTCAGTGGAATATATATTTTTTGGAAGTTGTAAAATAACTCCTTAAATGTACACCACTGATCATGTACCGTCTTACCCTTTAATCTATTTTCCCAGTCCACTCTAATCAATTCCGCTCTCATACCTTCATAGTCTCCTTTATTCAAGCTCAGCACGCTTGTTTGAGATCCAACCTTCTCACCCTCTAATTGAATATGGAATTCAACCATGTTATGGTCACTCATTCCAAGGGGATCCTTTACTAGGACATTTTTAATTAATCCTGTCTCATTACACAGGACCAAATCTAAGGTTGCTTGCCCCCTGGTTGGTTCAGTTACATACTGCTCAAGAAATCCATCCCTAATACACTCAATGAACTCATCCTCAAGGCTGCTCTGCCCAATTTTATTTGTCCAGTTAATATGATAATTAAAATCCCCCATAATTATAGCTGTTCCCTTATTACAAGCCTCAACTATTTCCTGATTAATACTCCATCCAACAGAGTTGCAACTGTTCGGAGGCCTATAGACTACACCCACTTGTGTTTTCTTCCCCTTATTATTCCTTATCTCCACCCAAACTGTTTCACTATCCTGCTCCTTTGACCCAATATCATTTCTCTGTATTATAGTGATTCCTTCCTTTATTAACATAGCCACCCCACCTCCTCTCCCTTCCTGCCTGTCCTTCCTGATTGTTAAATAACCTGGTATGTTAATTCCCAGTCATGGTCACCCTGCAGCCATGTTTCTGTAATGGCCACAAGATCATACCCATATGTCATTATTTGTGCCGTTAACTCATTCATTTTGTTACGAATGCTACGTGCATTCAGATAAAGAACTTTCAAATATGTTTTGTAACACTTAGTTCCTGTTTTTTCCCTTTTTAGTACTTTACTTTTTACTCCATACCTTCTGTCCCTTCCTGACACGTTCTGTTTTTTAATTCCCCCACTGCTACCTAAGTCTATGACCTTCTCTGTTGTCATTTCTATTATTTGCTCTCTAGAAACCTCCCCCCCCACTAATTAGCTTAAAGCCCTCTCTACAGCCCTAGTTATATGATTCGCCAGGACTCTAGTCCCAGCACTGGCCAAGTGGAGTCCGTCCCAACGGAACAGCTCCCTCCTGTCCCAGTACTGGTGCCACTGTCCCAAGAAGCAAAACCCATTTCTCCCACACCAGTCTTTGAGCCACGCATTTAACTCTTTTTATTTATCCTAGCCAAATTCGCTCGTGGCTCAGGTAATAATCCAGAGATTATTACCCTTGAGGTTCTGTTTTTTAATTTGACCCCTAGCTGCTCATACTCCTTTAACAGAACCGGCTTCCTAGTCCTATCTACGTCGTTTGTACCAACATGGACCATGACAACTGGATCCTCCCCCTCCCACTCCAAGTTTCTTTCCAGCCCAGAAGAGATGTCCTTAACCCTGGCACCGGGCAGGCAACACAGCCTTCGGGACTCCCGCTCTTGACTGCAGAGAACCCTATCTATCCCCCTAATGATACTATCCCCTACCACTACAACATTTCTTTTTACTCCCTCCACTTGAATGGCCCCCTGTACCACGGTGCTGTGGCCAGGTTGCTCATCCTCCCTGCAGTCCCTGCTCCCGCCCTCACAGGGAGTAAGAATCTCAATCCTGCTGGACAAGAGCAAGGGCTGCGTCTCCTTCAACACTACATCCTGGATCCCTGTACCTTCCTCACTCATAGTCACACCGTCCTGTCCCTGACCACGGACTACATCTGCAGTAATTAACTTCATAGGTGTGACCATCTCCTGAAACATAGAGTCCAGGAACTTCTCCCCCTCCCTGATGTGTCGCAGTGTCTGAAGCTCGGTCTCAAGCTCCATAACATGCAACTTGTGTTCCTCTTGCAGCAAACACTTGTCGCAGATGTAATCACCGTGAGCCTCAATGGGGTCCACCAGTTCCCACATCTCGCAACAGTAACACATCACCTGCTCCATTCTATATAATTAATTAAATGTCTTATTATTAGTTATGAAGACCCTGCCCGGATATAGATGATAATATCACTCCACTATTCAATAGGACTTACCAACTTAAAGGTATAAAAGAGAAGAGAAGGAAGAAAACCAACCAACCAGCTGATCACCAACCTCCTCCTTGAATACTGTCTGTGGGGCCTGTTTGGTTGACTCATCTCGCTGCTCCACTTCCGCAGTGCTGTCTAAGCCAAAACTCCAGCAGCACTCAATGCACAAAGCACTTTGAAATCATTCACAAGATGTGGGCGTCGCTGGCAAGGCCGGCATTTATTGCCCATCCCTAATTGCCCTCGAGAAGGTGGTGGTGAGCCGCCTTATATAACTGATGGTCTCGCTGGGTCATTTCAGAGTCAACCACATTGCTGTGAGTCTGGAGTCACATATAGGCCAGACCGGGTAAGGACGGCAGATTTCCTTCCCTAAAGGACATTAATGAACCAGATGGGTTTTTACAACAATCAGATAGTTTCATGGTCTCCATTACTGATACTAGCTTTTTATTCCAGATTTATTTAATGAACTGAATTTAAATTCCCCAGCTGCCGTGGTGGGATTTGAACTCGCGTCTCTGGATCATTAGTCCAGGCCTCTGGATTACTAGTCCAGTGACATCAGCACTATGTTACTGTGCCCCTAAACAGATGCCTGTACACCTCCCTAAAATATACCTCATCATAGAAACATAGAAACATAGAAGATAGGAGCAGGAGTAGGCCATTCGGCTCCTCGAGCCTGCCCCACCATTCAATGCGATCATGGCTGATGATCCAAATTCAGTACCCTGTCCCTGCCTTCTCCCCATATCCCTTGATCCCTTTAGTCTTAAGAAATATATCTAACTCCTTCTTGAATATATTTAATGAACTGGCCTCCACCGTCTTCTGTGGTAGAGAATTCCACAGGTTCACCACTCTCTGGGTGAAGAAATTCCTCCTCATTTCAGTCCTAAATGGCTTACCCCTTATCCTTAGACTATGACCCCTGGTTCTGGACTCCCCGGCCATCAGAAACATCCTTCCTGCATCTAGTCTGTCCAGGCCTGACAGAATTTTATAGGTTTCGATGAGATCCCCTCTCAATCTTCTAAACTCCAGTGAGTATAATCCCAATCGACACAATCTCTCCTCATACGTCATTCCTGCCATCCCAGCTATCAGCCTGGTGAATCTTCGCTGCACTCCTTCCATGGCAAGAACGTCCTTCCTCAGGTAAGGCGACCAAAACTGCACACAATACTCAAGGTGTGGTCTCACCAAGGCCCTGTACAACTGCAGCAAGACATCCTTGTTCTTGTACTCGAATCCTCTTGCTACGAAGGCCAACATACCATTAGCCTTCTTAACCGCCTGCTGCACCTGCATGCTTGCCTTCAGCGTCTGGTGTACAAGAACACCCAGGTCTCTTTGCACTTCCCATTCTCCCAATCTATTACCATTCAACTAATAATCTGCCTTCCTGTTTTTGCCACCAAAGTGGACAACCTCACATTTATCCACATTATAGTGCATTTGCCATGTTTCTGCCCAATCACCCAACCTGTGCAAATCATACTGGAGTTTCACGACATCCTCCTCACAGCATACCCTCCCACCCAGATTTGTGTCGTCTGCAAATTTGGAGATATTACATCCAATTCCCTCGTCCAGATCATTAATATATATCGTGAACAGCTGGGGTCCTAGGACCGGTCCTTGCGGTACCCCACTAGTCACTGCCTGCCACTCGGAAAATGACCCGTTTATTCCAACTCTTTGCTTTCTGTCCGCCAGCCAGCTCTCTATCCAAGTCAATACCTTGCCCCCAATCCCATGTGCCTTAATTTTGCACGCTAATCTCTTATGCGGGACCTTATCGAAAGCCTCCTGAAAGTCCAAATACACCACATCCACTGGTTCTCCCTTACCTATTTTACCAGTTACATCCTCAGAAAATTCCAGTAGATTAGTCAAGCATGATTTACCTTTTGTAAATCCATGTTGACTTTGTCTGATCCAGTCACTGCTTTCCAAGTGCTCTGCTATTACATCTTTTATAATGGACTCTAGCATTTTCCCCACTACTGATGTCAGGCTTACCGGCCTATAATTCCCCGCCTTTTCTCTACCACCTTTTTTGAATAGTGGGGTAATATTAGCTACCCGCCAATCCATGGGTACCGTTCCAGAGTCTATCGAGTTCTGGAAGATGACCAGCAATCCATCTACTATTTCTAGGGCCACTTCCTTAAGTACCCTGGGATGTAGATTATCAGGCCCTGGGGATTTATAGGCCTTCAGTCCCATCAATTTCCCTAACACCATTTCCCGACAAATACTGATTTCTTTCAGTTCCACCCTTTCATCAGACCCTATGTTCCCCGGCATCTCTGGGAGGTTATTTGTGTCCTCATTTGTGAAGACAGAACAAAAATATGTATTTAGTTGGTCTGCCATTTCTTTGTTCCCCATTGTAAATTCCCCCGATTCTGACGACAAGGGACCTACGCTTGACTTCACCAATCTTTTTCTCTTCACATATCTATAAAAGCTTTTACAGTCAGTTTTTATGTTCTCTGCAAGCTTACTCTCATATTCTATTTTCCCTTTCTTAATTAATCCCTTTGTCCTCATTTGTTGAATCCTAAACTGCTCCCAATCCTCAGGATTATTGCTTTTTCTGGCCAATTTATATGCCCTCTCCTTGGACCTTATGCTATCCCTAATTTCCCTTGTTAGCCACGGTTGGGTCACCTTCTTTGTTTTATTTTTATGCCAAACTGGGATGAACAAATTGTGTGCAATTCTGAACAAATACAGAGTAAACTCACTCTACACTGTCCCATCAAACACTCCCAGGGCAGATACAGCACGGGTTAGATACAGAGTAAAGCTCCCTCTGCACTGCCCCATCAAACACTCCCAGGGCAGATACAGCACGGGTTAGATACAGAGTAATGCTCCCTCTACACTGTCCCATCAAACACTCCCAGGGCAGGTACAGCACGGGTTAGATACAGAGTAAAGCTCCCTCTACACTGTCCCATCAAACACTCCCAGGGCAGGTACAGCACGAGCTAGATACAGAGTAAAGCTCCCTCTACACTCTCCCATCAAACACTCCCAGGGCAGGTACAGCACGGGTTAGATACAGAGTAACGCTCCCTCTACACTATCCCATCAAACACTACCAGGGCAGGTACAGCACGAGTTAGATACAGAGTAAAGCTCCCTCTACACTGTCCCATCAAACAGACCCAGGGCAGGTACAGCACGGGTTAGATACAGAGTAAAGCTCCCTCTACACTGTCCCATCAAACACTCCCAGGGTAGGTACAGCACGGGTTAGACACAGAGTAAAGCTCCCTCTACACTGCCACATCAAACACTCCCAGGGCAGGTACAGCACGGGGTTAGATACAGAGTAAAGCTCCCTCTACACTGTCCCGTCAAACACTCCCAGGGCAGGTACAGCACAGGTTAGATACAGAGTAAAGCTCCCTCTATACTGTCCCATCAAACACTCCCAGGGCAGGTACAGCACAGGTTAGATACAGAGTAAAGCTCCCTCTACACGGTCCCATCAAACACTCCCAGGGCAGGTACAGCACGGGTTAGATATCGAGTAAAGCTCCCTCTACACTGTCCCATCAAACACTCCCAGGGCAGGTACAGCACGGGTAGACACAGAGTAAAGCTCCCTCTACACTGTCCCATCAAACACTCCCAGGGCAGGTACAGCACGGGTTCGATACTGAGTAAAGCTCCCTCTGCACTGTCCCATCAAACACTCCCAGGGTATGTACAGCATGGGTTAGATACAGAGTAAAGCTCCCTCTACACTGTCCCGTCAATCACTCACAGGGCAGGTACAGCAAGGGTTAGATACAGAGTAAAGCTCCCTCTGCACTGTCCCATCAAACACTCCCAGGGCAGGTACAGCGCAGGTTAGATGCAGAGTAAAGCTCCCTCTACACTGTCCCCATCAAACACTCCCAGTGCAGGTACAGCAAGGGTTAGATACAGAGTAAAGCCCTCTACACTGTCCCATCAAACACTCCAAGAGCAGGTACAGCACGGGTTAGATACACAGTAAACCTCCCTTTACACTGTCCCATCAAACACTCCCAGGGCAGGTACAGCACGGGTTAGATACAGAGTAAAGCTCACTCTACACTGTCCCATCAAACACTCCCAGGGCAGGTACACACGAAAATTGGTGGGGTGGTAAATTGCGAGGAGGAAAGCCTCCGGCTACAGGACGATATAAACGGGTTGGTCAGATGGGCGGAAAAGTGGCAAATGGAATTTAACCCTGAAAAGTGCGAGGTGGTGCATTTTGGACGGACAAATAAGGCAAGGGAATACACAATGAGTGGTAGGACCCTAGGAAGTACAGAGGGTCAGAGGGACTTTGGTGTACATGTACATAGATCCCTGAAGGCAGCGGAGCAGGTAGATAAGGTGGTTAAAAAGGCATATGGGATACTTGCCTTCATTAGCCGAGGCATAGAATATAAGAGCAGGGAGGTTATGATGGAGCTGTACAAAACGCTGGTGAGGCCACAGCTGGAGTACTGTGTGCAGTTCTGGTCGCCTCACTATAGGAAGGATGTGATTGCTTTGGAGAGGGTGCAGAGAAGATTCACCAGGATGTTACCTGGGATGGAGCGCCTCAGCTATGAAGAGAGGCTGGACAGGCTGGAGTTGTTTTCCTTGGAGCAGAGAAGGCTGAGGGGGGACCTGATTGAGGTGTACAAAATAATGAGGGGCATAGATAGGGTAGATAAAGAGGAACTTTTCCCCTTAGTGGGGGGGTCAATAACAAGGGGGCATAGATTCAGGGTAAGGGGCAGGAGATTTAGAGGGGATTTGAGGAGGAACTTTTTCACCCAGAGGGTGGTTGGAATGTGGAACTCAATGCCTGAAAGGATGGTGGAGGCAGGAACCCTCACAACATTCAAGAAGCATTTGGATGAGCACTTGAAATGCCATTGCATACAAGGCTATGGACCAAATGCTGGAAAATGGGATTAGACTGGACAGGGATGGATGGGCGGCGCAGACACGATGGGCCGAAGGGCCTCTTTCTGTGCTGAAAAACTCTATGACTCTATGACTATGACTCTACACTGTCCCATCAAACACTCCCAGGGCAGGTACAGCACACGTTAGATACAGAGTAAAGCTCCCTCTATACTGTCCCATCAAACACTCCCAGGGCTGGTACAGCACGGGTTAGAGACAGAGTAAAGCTCCCTCTACACTGTCCCATCAACACTCCCAGGGCAGGTTCAGCACGGGTTTGATACAGAGTAAAGCTCCCTCTACACTGTCCCATCAAACACTCCCAGGGCAGGTACAGCACGGGTTAGATACAGAGTAAAGCTCCCTCTACACTGTCCCATCAAACACTGCCAGGGCAGGTACAGCACGGGTTAGATACAGAGTAAAGCTCCCTCTACACTGTCCCATCAAACACTCCCAGGGCAGGTACAGCACGGTTTAGGTACAGAGTAAAGCTCCCTCTACACTGTCCCATCAAACACTCCCAGGGCAGGTACAGTACGGGTTAGATACAGAGTAAAGCTCCCGCTACACAGTCCCACTAAACACTCCCAGGGCAGGTACAGCACGGGTTAGATACAGAGTAAAGCTCCCTCTACACTGTCCCATCAAACACTCCCAGGGCAGGTACAGCACGGGTTAGGTACAGAGTAAAGCTCCCTCTACACTGTCCCATCAAACACTCCCAGGGCACGTACAGCACGGGTTAGATAGAGAGTAAAGCTCCCTCTACACTGTCCCAACAAACACTCCCAGGGCAGGTAAAGCACGGATTAGATACAGAGTAAAGCTCCCTCTACACTGTCCCAACAAACACTCCCAGGGCAGGTACAGCACGGGTTAGATACAGAGTAAAGCTCCCTCTACACTGTCCCATCAAACACTCCCAGGGCAGGTACAGCACGGGTTAGATACAGAGTAAAGCTCCCTCTACACTGTCCCGTCAAACACTCCCAGGGCAGGTACAGCACGGGTTAGATACAGAGTAAAGCTCCCTCTACACTGTCCCAACAAACACTCCCAGGGCAGGTACAGCACGGGTTATATACAGAGTAAAGCTCCCTCTACACTGTCCCCACCAATCACTCCCAGGGCAGGTACAGCTCGGGTTAGATACAGAGTAAAGCTCCCTCTACACTGTCCCATCAAACACTCCCAGGGCAGGTGCAGCACGGGTTAGATACAGAGTAAAGCTCCCTCTACACTGTCCCATCAAACACTCCCAGGGCAGGTACAGCTCGGGTTAGATACAGAGTAAAGCTCCCTCTACACTGTCCCATCAAACACTCCCAGGGCAGGTACAGCACGGGTTTGATACAGAGTAAAGCTCCCTCTACACTGTCCCATCAAACACTCCCAGGGCAGGTACAGCTCGGGTTAGATACAGAGTAAAGCTCCCTCTACACTGTCCCATCAAACACTCCCAGGGCAGTACAGCACGGGTGAGATACAGAGTAAAGCTCCCTCTACACTGTCCCCACCAATCAATCCCAGGGCAGGTACAGCACGGGTTAGATACAGAGTAAAGCTCCCTCTACACTGTCCCATCAAACACTCCCAGGGCAGGTACAGCATGGGTTAGATACAGAGTAAAGCTCCCTCTAAACTGTCCCATCAAACACTCCCAGGGCAGGTACAGCACGGGTTAGATACAGAGTAAAGCTCCCTCTACACTGTCCCATCAAACACTCCCAGGGCAGGTACAGCATGGGTTAGATACAGAGTAAAGCTCCCCCTAGTCTATCCCAACATTTTATATCGAATCTTACAGCACAGAATGAGGCTATTCGGCCCATCGTGCCTGTGCTGGCTCTTTGAAAGATCTCTCCAATTTTTCCCACTCCCCCTGCTCTTTCCACAAAGCCCTGAAAATTTTTCCTTTTGAAGTATTTAGCGAATTCCCTTTTGAAAGTTACTATTTAGTCTGTTACCTCAGTCTTAATCTGATAAAGAAACCCTTCAACTGGTTTTCTCCTGCCCACACCGGTCATCGCGTAGCCTTTCTAAATGCTCATGGCAAAACGTGCATTTATCTCGCACATCTCATGATTTTCGGACGTCCCAAATGGCTTCACAGCCAATGAAGAACTTTTGTATTATAGTCACGGTTGTAATGTGGGGCAACTCGGCAGCCAGACTGTGCACAGCAAGCTCCCACAAACAGCAATGACATAAATGAGCAATTAAACTGTTTCAGTGATGTAGGTTGAGTAATAAATCTTGCCGAGGACACGAGCGCTGCTTAGGGCTGGTTTTGTGCTGGGCGCCCCTTCGCACTGGGTTGACATGACCTAAAACCATTTCAAGTCGGCCCAGTATTGAGAAGGGACTTTCAGAGAGGTGCACATCATCTGGTTCCCCAACACCATGCTGCTCGGATAACTGTGCTCTTCATAAGAAGAACATAAGAAACAGGAGCAGGAGTCGGCCATTCGGCCCCTCGAGCCTGCTCCGCCATTCAATAAGATCATGGCTGATCATCGACCTCAAATCCACTATCCCGCCCGATCCCCATATCCTTTGATTCCCCTTGAGTCCAAAAGTCTATCGATCTCAGCCTTGAATATACTCAATGACTGAGCCTCCACAGCCCCCTGGGGTAGAGAATTCCAAAGATTCACCACCCTCTGAGTGAAGAAATTTCTCCTCATCTCAGTCCGAAATGGCCGACCCCTTATTCTGAGACTGTGACCCCTGGTTCTAGACTCTCCAGCCAGGGGAAGCAACCTCTCAGCATCGACCCTGTCAATCCCCCTCAGAATCTTGTATGTTTCAATGAGATCACCTCTCATTCTTCTAAACTCCAGAGAGTATCGGCCTAATCTACTCAATCTCTCATCATAAGACAGTCTCGTCTCCCCCAATAATTCTTCAGTGCTTAACATGCCTTTACGATGTTTCCCTTAGCTACCAGAGGTCGTGTGGAAAAAATACATCCTTTCCTGGCAGAATAAATCAGTGAGTGATGGGATCAAGCAGTATCCTAAAAATACAGGCCGAGATCGAACTCCCTCAATAGCCTGCACTGCAGTGATAGAAATCTTGTGACGTGTCTGGTCAATTTGCGTAATCTTGCAGAGCCTGCGCTGGCAGTAATTTCCTGTGTTTCAACCCCCAATAAATCTACTTCAATCTCTGGATCACAAGGACAGACACGGTCACCCGTGAACCAGACCTCTCCGGGTATAAGATACTTTATCACCGTTTAAACACTGTCTTTATATGGAGCCTGCGTCATGTTTCAATTCAAATCGACAAAATTCCATGGTATTTCCTGTATCTCCCTGTTCTTCTGTGTTAGCTCAGATCCATAAATTCTGCAACAGTGCTGCTATACATGAGTTTCAGTTCATGATGAACTGTCTCGGGGATGACATAGTGCAACGCATTCTTCTGGTTTCCTTTCTCAATTATCCCGCCTTCTCGCCTGAAGGCGTTGACTCCTTGTTGGGATATGGTTTGATGAGGTCGAGTTGCCCCCTGGGGTTGCACAGAAGTAGCCATTCCCCAGTCCCACATGGTGCGTTTGACACTTAATGCTTCCAGGTTAATTAGAGACAGACAACAAGTACTGGTCGAGAGGCCAAGAACTGTTTTAAACTGTGCGATGGTCAGTGAGTGTTGGCAAGCTCTTTAATTATCATGTGCTTGCTCAATGACTCCTGAACTTGGCAAAGCTCAATAACCACACACAAACACTGTACAGAAAGAGCCACAGGATCTTCAGGAGAGGATCATCAGCTGACTGGTTCACCTCAGCCTAGTCCGGCAATTCGGAGGCTCATTACAATATCCCGAATGATTGGAGGCAGAAAAGGTGGGAATTTGTGAGCGTGAACGCCTCAGTAACACGAAGCGACGGAAGTCAGTGTGCGAAAATTAACCATTTTGTAGCATCTTTTACCCTTAGTGTGGGTGAAAAACACGCACAGGGCAGGTACAGCACGGGTTAGATACAGAGTAAAGCTCCCTCTACACTGTCCCATCAATCACTCCCAGGGCAGGTACAGCATGGGTTAGATACAGAGTAAAGCTCCTTCTAAACTGTCCCGTCAAACACTCCCAGGGCAGGTACAGCACAGGTTAGATACAGAGTAAAGCTCCTTCTAAACTGTCCCGTCAAACACTCCCAGGGCAGGTAAAGCACGGGTTAGATACAGAGTAAAGCTCCCTCTACACTGTCCCATCAAATACTCCCAGGGCAGGTACAGCACGGGTTAGATACAGAGTAAAGCTCCCTCTACACTGTCCCATCAAACACTCCCGGGGCAGGTACAGCATGGGTTAGATACAGAGTAAAGCTCCTTCTAAACTGTCCCGTCAAACACTCCCAGGGCAGGTACAGCACGGGTTAGATACAGAGTAAAGCTCCCTCTACACTGCCCCATCAAGCACTCACAGGGCAGGTAAAGCACGGGTTAGATACAGAGTAAAGCTCCCTCTACACTGTCCCGTCAAACACTCCCAGGGCAGGTACAGCATGGGTTAGATGCAGAGTAAAGCTCCTTCTAAACTGTCCCATCAAACACTCCCAGGGCAGGTACAGCACGGGTTAGATACAGAGTAAAGCTCCCTCTACACTGTCCCATCAAACACTCCCAGGACAGGTATAGCACGGGTTAGATACAGAGTAAAGCTCCCTCTACACTGTCCCATCAAACACTCCCAGGGCAGGTACAGCACGGGTTAGATACAGAGTAAAGCTCCCTCTACACTGTCCCATCAAACACTCCCAGGACAGGTATAGCACGGGTTAGATACAGAGTAAAGCTCCCTCTACACTGTCCCATCAAACACTCCCAGGACAGGTATAGCACGGGTTAGATACAGAGTAAAGCTCCCTCTACACTGTCCCATCAAACACTCCCAGGACAGGTATAGCACGGGTTAGACACAGAGTAAAGCTCCCACTACACTGTCCCATCAAACACTCCCAGGACAGGTATAGCACGGGTTAGATACAGAGTAAAGCTCCCTCTACACTGTCCCATCAAACACTCCCAGGGCAGATACAGCACGGGTTAGATACAGAGTAAAGCTCCCTCTACACTGTCCCATCAAACACTCCCAGGGCAGGTACAGCACGGGTTAGATACAGAGTAAAGCTCCCTCCACACTGTCCAATCAAACACTCCCGGGGCAGGTACAGCACGGGTTAGATACAGAGTAAAGCTCCCTCTACACTGCCCCATCAAACACTCCCAGGGCAGATACAGCACGGGTTAGATACAGAGTAAAATCCTCCAATTTTGTGAACTTAAGAAATAGGAGCAGGGGTAGGCCATTTGGCCCCTCGAGCCTGCTCCACCATTTAATGAGATCATGGCTGATCCGATTTTGGCCTCAACCCCACTTCCCTGCCCGCTCCCCATAACCCTCGACTCCCCTGTTACTCAAAAATCTGTCTATCTTAGCCTTGAATATATTCAATGACTCCGCCTCCATCGCTCTCTGGGGAAGAGAATTCCAAAGATTCACGACCCTCAGAGAAGAAATTCCTCCTCATTTCCGTTTTAAATGGGTGACCCCTTATTCTGAATCTGTGCCCCCAAGTTCTAGATTCCCCTGTTGTGTATGTACCTTTAAGAGAATAACTGGTCTCAGACTGCAGTACCGGCAGTGACCACCCCTGTATAAAAGGCGCTAGTGAGCCGCTGTAGCTTCAGTTTTCCCGATTGAATTCAATCAGTAAAGACTTGTTTTGTTCAACTCCTGCTGTCCGTGTCTCAATCATACACGGACATAATACTGGCGACGAGCAGATACGAACTTACCTACAGTTTGCACCACCTCCTGGGATCCATTCCTGCAGCGAAGTGAGCAGAGGTCGAGGCCAGAAGGAAGAAAGAAGCAGTAGAAATGGGCGTCGACCGTGGGCATCCGCCCCTGTGTTAGCGGAGTTGAAGATTGCTGGAGAAGTTGTCGAAAGCGGGGCCTGGTGCCTGTCGACGGTGCTTCAGCTAATCAGGCTGGTGGCAGGTAGTACACTGATCCTTCCTGGGCTGCGGCGGTCGCGAACTCGAGCGGGTGGCTTGCAACGGGGCCGAGCAGCGTTGTCGGGAAGAGGAGAGAGAGAGGGTGGAGCACACAGGGCGCGGCCGGTGCTACGAAGCCGGGCTGCGTATAGAGCCGAGAAGAGGGAGGCAAGAGTCCCACAGTGTTGTTCCACGACGGGAAAATAATAAAAGAAAGAAATATTAAATGCGCAGGAAACCGTGAGGAGCTGCAGGATGCAACGGAAACCGCAGAAAGCAGCGCTAGCAACAGCGGGGAAGAAGGCAAAGCGCGGGAGGCGCCATTTTAGATTTTCAAGATGCCGAAGACTGGCTGTATCACTGCCTTTGATAATACAATAGAGGACTGGACCACGTATGTGGAAAGAGTCGAGGTATATTGCGAGGCAAACGAAATAGCCGATGAGAAAAAGGCATCGGTATTGCTAAACTTAATGGGCGCTAGAACGTACGGCCTATTGCGGGACCTGATTACTCCAGCCAAACCGAAGGCGAAGAGTTTTAACGAAATTGTTGCTGTCCTACAGGAACACCTAAACCCTGCACCGCTGTTGATAGCAGAAAGATTTAAATTCCACAGGAGAACTCAGCATAAAGATGAGAGCAATGCTGAGTACCTTACGGAACTACGCAAGCTATCAAAGCACTGCCAGTTCGGAGCAGGACTGGCAGATACCCTACAGGACAAATTTGTCTGTGGACTCCTGAGTGAAGGAACACAGAAGAAGTTACTCTCAGAGAAAGAGCTGACGCTAGATAAGGCTTTCAGCGTGGCAGTATTGTATGAAGCAGCAGCCAGGGGAGCTGCGGAAATTTAACAAAAGCCACAGGAATACGGCACCCACGAAATGACACGGGGATTTGCAAAATGTTATCGCTGCGGCAGAACTAACAATGACCAGAAGGACTGCTGGTCCAAGGACAAAATATGCAGGCAATGCGGAAAGATGGGACACATTGCACGAGTTTGCAGGTCTGGGAAGAAGACCAGCAACAACAAAAAGGCTACTAAGGAACCGTACAAGAAAGTACAAAAGATGACGGACAGTAGATCCGAAGAACAGATGAGTGATAGTGGATCCGGGAACAGGAGACTAAGCTGTCTCAAACTTCACAATGTAATCGCAAAAGAGGATCACCGAACCATTTGGGTCAGCCTCACGATAGCAGGGTCCCAAGTTAAAATGGAATTGGATACAAGATCAGCGCTAACCGTCATGAATCGACGAGACTACGAGCGGCTATTCTCACACATACCCTTGAGAGAGACATCCATCGTCTTGACGACGTATACGGGACAAAAAGTATACCCCAGAGGAAAAATAAGGGTGCCTGTCGAATACAACGGCAAGAAAATAGGGAAATTGTATCTCTGCATACTGCCAAATGGTGGACCACCGTTATTGGGACGGGAATGGATCAGGAAGATAAGCTTAGATTGGCACTCCTTTCATGCAATGACGGCGGATGGTAAAAAAGATGAAGACGTCACTCCTGGACGATTGTCAACGATCTTAGCTAACGCCAAAGAGGTATTTCAACAAGAACTGGGCACTCTTAAAGGCGTAACCACCTCGATAAAAATAGAAGAGAATGCAATTCCCAAGTTTTTCAAAGCAAGACCGGTACCATATGCAATTCGCCCAGCCGTCGAGGCAGAGCTGGAGAATCTGGAGAAGGCAGGCGTGTTGTCTAAGATCGACTGGAGCGAGTGGGCGACACCCATTGTTCCTGTCATGAAGAAAATGTTAAGTAATACATCTGAGGAGCCAAGGAAGGTTCGCATCTGTGGGGACTTCAAGGTGACGGTGAACCCAGTCCTTCACACAGTACAATATCCTCTTCCAAGGATAGAAGACTTCTTCGCCTCACTGTCTGGAGGGAAGCGTTTTACAAAAATTGACCTAGCACAAGCATATTTGCAGATGGAGGTTGATTAATCCTCTAGGAAGTGTCTCACGATAAACACTCACAAAGGTCTTTACCAGTATCATCGATTGGTATTCGGAGTAGCATCGGCTCCGGCGGTATGGCAAAGAGCGATGGAACAAGTCCTGCAAGGGATTCCGGGGACTCAGTGTTACTTGGACGACATCCTTGTGACAGGTGAAGATGATAGTGAACACCTTAACAACCTAGAACAGGTGCTCACTAGACTACAGGAACATGGGCTACGAGCCAACCACCCCAAGTGCGAGTTTTTTAAGAAACAGATATCGTATTGTGGCCACGTGATTGATGAAGAGGGGTTACATAAGTCCCCTGACAAAATTGAAGTGGTTGTTAAGGCCCCAGCATCTGAAAATGTGTCGCAACTGAGGTCATTCCTCGGATTGGTGAATTACTACCATAAGTTTTTGCCGAATTTGTTGACAATTCTGCACCCACTGAACGCCCTACTACGAACGGGAGTAGCATGGAAATGGAGCAATGACTATAAGCGGGCCTTTCAGAAGAGTAAGGACTTAATCACTTCAAGAGAAGTATTGGCTCACTACAACCCAGCACTGCCGATCAGACTGGCGTGTGATGCGTCTCCCTACGGCATTGGGGCGGTACTGTCACATAAATTCCTTGATGGTTTAGAGAGGCCGATAGCTTTTGCGTCACGCTCGTTAACTTCTGCCGAGCGTAACTATGCCCAGATTGACAGAGAGGCCCTCAGCCTAGTGTGGGGGGTGAAGAAGTTAAATCACTACCTGCACGGTCAAAAATTTACTCTACTAACCGATCATCAACCTCTTGTCTCCATTTTCAACCCTCAGATGGGCGTACCGATAATGAAAGCGCAACGGCTGCAGAGGTGGTCCCTTTTCCTAGGGGCACACCAATATGACAGCGAGTACAAAGGAACTAAACAGCATGGGAATGCTGATGGATTGTCACGCCTACCGTTGCCGACGGTGGAAGAAGAAGACCTTGCAGTGGATCCAATGGAGTTATTCCACTCGACCATAGTCGAATGTCTCCCTGTGATGAATGCAAACATCAAAAAGGAAACACGGAATGACCCGACACTATCACGGGTCTATGGTTTAACGGTGAAGGGATGGCCAGCACATGGCGAACCACTGCTGCCAGCATTCTCGCTGAGAAGAGAACAGCTGTCAGTGTGCAGAGGAACCTTGATGTGTGGATCCAGAGTAGTAATTCCACCTAAGTTGATGGATAGAGTGCTCAATGAGCTTCATGAGGGTCATCTGGGAGGGGTAAAAATGAAGAACTTAGCCAGAGCGTTTGTGTGGTGGCCGGGAATCGATAGAGAAATCGAAGAGATGACCAAGAGCTGTGCAGGATGCCAGAAGGTCCAAAACGCCCCACCACAAGCTCCTCTACATCCATGGGAGTGGCCCTCATCTCCATGGCAAAGGGTGCACATTGATTTTGCTGGTCCATTTATGGACTCAATGTTTTTAATTGCGGTGGATGCACATTCAAAGTGGCCAGAGGTAATAAAAATGTCCTCAACCACCACGGAAAAAACTATCACAGTTTTACGAACCATATTCGCCAGGAATGGGTTGCCTGAACAGATTTGCTCTGACAATGGACCACAGTTTGTGTCTGAAGAGTTCCGGAGGTTCTTAAAGAACAATATCATCCAGCCACTAATGGATTGGCCGAGAGGTTCGTTCAAACATTCAAGAAGGCTATCAAGGCAATGTGTAATGAAGATATACCCCTACAACACAAGGTGGACAACTTCTTGTTTGCCTACCGGAATGCGACACATGCGGTTACCAACCAAACTCCAGCCATGATTTTCTTCAATCGAAGACTACGATGCCGCTTGGATTTGGTTAAGCCAAACGTCCGAAGAGATGTGGAGAACAGGCAGTTTCAGAATATGAATGAAAGGCCGACCAGGAGTTTTAAGATAGGTCAACCAGTTTTGGCCCGGGACTACCGCACTGAGAAATGGCAGTCAGGAACGATTTGTACACGGCAAGGACCTCTCATGTATACCATGGGCGTTGGAGAGAGCATTGTAAGACGCCATGCTGACCAGATTCTAGAGTCACTGGAAAACGTCAACTCCACACCACGATCTGATACACCTGGCAATGAAATCGACGTACCAATTGCAGCTACCGCAGAATCGGTGATATTGGAAGCAGATGAACCAAACAACGACATTGATCCCGACTCAACATTGCCAGAAGAACCTGATACCCCAAAGAGGCGTTATCCAGACAGAATCAGGAAGCCTCCTCAAAGACTGAACTTATAATTGCTTAAACTTAACCAATGTATCTAGCAACCATAATTGTGATTGTAATTAGTTATCATTTAGTTGTTAAATGAATGTTATGTACTGTTTATCTAAAAGGGGAGGAATTGTTGTGTATGTACCTTTAAGAGAATAACTGGTCTCAGACTGCAGTACCGGCAGTGACCACCCCTGTATAAAAGGCGCTAGTGAGCCTCTGTAGTTTCAGTTTACCCGATTGACTTCAATCAGTAAAGACTTGTTTTGTTCAACTCCTGCTGTCCGTGTCTCAATCATACACGGACATAATATCCCCCACGAGGGGAAACATCCTCTCAGCATCTACCCTGTCAAGCCCCCTCAGAATCTTATATGTTTCAATAAGATCCCCTCTCATTCTTCTAAATTGCAATGAGTATAGGCCCAACCTGCTCAACCTTTCCTCATGAGACAACCTCTTCATCTCCGGAATCAACTTTGTGAACCTTCTCTGAACTGCCTCCAGTGCAAGTATATCCCATTTAAATAAAGAGACCAAAACTGTACGCAGTACTCCAGGTGTGGTCTCACCAATGTCCTGTATGACCTGTATTTCACTCGGGACTTCACCCCTTCCGCTGTTGAACGTTTGGTGGAAACTCAATTTTTGAGCAGAATGTGCCGATACTCTCTGGAGTTTAGAAGAATGAGAGGTGATCTCATTGAAACATACAAGATTCTGAGAGGGATTGACAGGGTAGATACTGAGAGGTTGTTTCCCCTGGCTGGAGAGTCTAGAACTAGGGGCATAGTCTCAGGGTAAGGGGTTGGCCACTTAACACTGAGATAAGGAGGAATCTCTTCACTCAGAGGGTTGTGAATCTTTGGAATTCTCTACCCCAGAGGGCTGTGGAGGCTGAGTCTTTGATATATTCAAGGCTGAGGTCGATAGATTTTTGGACTCTAGGGGAATCAAGGGATATGGGGATCGGGCGGGAAGGTGGAGTTGAGGTCGATGATCAGCCATGATCTCATTGAATGGCGGAGCAGGCTCGAGGGGCCGAATGGCCTACTCCTGCTCCTAATTCTTATATTCTTAATCTAGAACAAATGTGAAACCAGGTTCCTGGGTTGAAGGGCCTGTGCCTAACCCGTCGCTCCTGCTCTCAGCCCCTAAGTCAAACACATTAAAGCGCGCATCCTACCTTTCTAGATCTCGAATTTCTCAAATCTAATGACGGCTTCATTATCTTGGCCATTACCACAGGCATGTCCTGCCTGGTATCTCCTTGTAACACTCGTCCAAGCCAATTGTTGGGGCCTGTCATCCTTTATTAGTTTGAACCAAACGAGTCCAAAACACAGTTTAAACATCAGAGTCAGCCTTTGTTGTTTAGTTATAGATGGGGGTTATGCTCTTTTTAGATCCAGCTGCATTATCTCCAGATAAAGAAGACATGAGACTGTTGCCAGATTTGCATTCACAGCTGGAAAGTGTGTCCAGTCTATCAGCTTAATATTCCAGACTGAAATAAATCCGCTGCACCTGGAGATCATCAGCAGATTGCCCGTGACAACAGAGCATTTTTCCCCTTGTGTTTTCTCGACGGTTTCCTCGCAGTTTTCCTCCTATCAGTCCATGTAAGGCAACTCCTTACCCGAGGAACCTTCATTCCAGTCAGTAGAAAAAGGGCTTCAATCCACCTGAAAAGTCGTCAGAGCTTTTGCCAGAAGGTAAACTTATTTCTGGACAACACTTAGATAACCCAAAGATAATCAAGCCTTTGATGTGAAGAGAAATGTCAGGTGCCTCTTGATAGTTTTCTTCAATCTTCCTCAAAAGACTTGTGTTATCGCACCGTGTCACTCATCCTGTGCCAGCAGTTAGTTATGGATTTTGGTGAAGAGAGAGGGATTTTTAGCCGGAATACTCCAGAAGAAAGCTCTTTATCTGAATGCATGCAGCATTCGTAACAAGAAAGATGAGTTGACGTCACAAATAGATATAAATGTGATAGCCATTACAGAGATGTGGTTGAAGGAGTCCAAGGCTGGGAACTGAACAGTCAGGGGTATTTGACATTTCGGAAGGATAGACAGAAAGGAAAAGGAGGTGGGGTAGCTCTGTTAATAAAGGATGAGATCAGTGCAGTAGTGAGAAATGATATTGGCTCTTAGGCAGTCCCTCGGAACCGAGGATGACTTGCTTCCACACTAAAAATGAGTTCTCAGGTGACTGATGAGTCCAATGCGGGACCTACAGTCTCTGTCACAGGTGGGGCAGACGGTGGTTGAAGGGGCGGGTGGGTGGGGTGCTTGGGTTGACGTGCGCTCCTTCCGTTGTTTGCGCTTGGCTTCCGCTTACTCCCGGTGAAGAGACTCGAGGTGTTCGGTGCCTTCCCGGATGCTTCTCCTCCACTTTGTGCGGTCTTGGGCCAGGGATTCCCAGGTGTCGGTGGGGATGTTATACTTTTTCAAGAAGGCTTTGAGGGTGTCCTTGAAGCATTTCCTCTGCCCACCTGGGGCTCTCTTGCCGTGTGGGAGCTCCGAGTAGAGCACTTGTATTGCCAGTCTCATATCGGGCATGCGGACAATGTGGCCCGTCCATCGGAGCTGATCGAGCGTGGTCAAAGCTTCGATGCTGGGGATGTTGGCCTGAGCGAGAACACTGATGTTGGTGCGCCTATCCTGCCAATGGATTTGCAGGATCTTGCGGAGGCAGCATTGGTGGTACCTCTCCAGTGCTGTGAGGTGCCTGGTGTATATGGTCCATGTCTCTGAGGCATACAGGAGGGCGGGTATCACTACTGCTCTGTAGACCATGAGCTTAGTGCCGGGTTTGAGGTCCTGGTCTTCAAACACTCTCTTCCTCAGGCGACCGAAGGCTGCACTGGCACACTGAAGGCTGTGTTGGACTTCATCATCGATGTCTGCCCTTGTTGACAGTAGGCTCCCGAGGTATGGAAAGTGTTCCACGTTGTCCAAGGCCTCGTCGTGTATTTTGATAATCAGGGAGCAGTACTGTGTGGCGGCAGCAGGTTGGTAGAGGACCTTTGTCTTACGGATGTTTAGTGTAAGGCCCATGCTCTCATACGCTTCGGTGAAGGTGTTGATGATGGTCTGTAGTTCGACCTCCAAGTGAGCGCAGATGCAAGCGTCGTCTGCATACTGTAATTCGATGACAGAGGATGAGATGACCTTGGATTTGGACTGGAGGCAACGGAGGTTGAACAGTTTCCCTTACAGTTAGGCCCCCTAACAGTAGCTACACTGTTGGACAGAGTATAAATCAAGAAATAATGGAGGCTTGTAAGAAAGGTACAGCAATAATCCTGGGTGATTTTAATCTTCATATTGATTGGACAAATATATTGGCCAAGGTAGTCTTAAGGGAGAGTTCATAGAGTGTATCTGGGATGGTTTCCTAGAACAATACATTGTGGAACCAACCAGGGAGCAGGCTATCTTAGATCTGCTACTGTGTAATGAGACAGGATTAATAAATGATCTCATAGTAAAGGATCCTCTAGGAAAGGGTGATCATAGCATGCTTGAAATTCAAATTCAATTGGAGGGTGAGAAAGTCGGGTCTCAAACCAATGTCCTGATCTTAAATAAAGGCAATTACAAAGGTATAAGGGCAGAGTTGGCGAAAGTGGACTGGAAAAATAGATTAAAGGGTAAGACAGTTGATAAGCAATGGCAGACATTTAAGGAGATATTTCATAACTCTCATCAAAAATATATTCCAGTGAGGAAGAAAGATTTTAAAGAGAATGGAGCACCATCCGTGGCTCACTAAGGAAGTAAAGGATGGTATCAAATTGAAAACAAAGGCATACAATGTTGCCAAGATTGGTGGGAGGCCAGAGGATTGGGAAATTTTTAAAAACCAGCAAAGGATGACTAAAAAAATAATAAAGTGCGAGAAGATGAATTATGAAAGTAAACTGGCAAGAAATATTAAAACAGGTAGTAAGAGCTTCTACAGGTATATAAAAAGGAAGAGAGTAGCTAAAGTAAATGTTGCTCCCTTAGAGGATGAGACTGGGGAATTAATAATAGGGAACGGGGAAATGGCAGAGACTCTGAACAAATATTTTGTATCTTTCTTCACAGTAGAAGACACTAAAACCATCCCAATAATGGATAATCAAGGGGCCACAGGGAGGGGGAATTTAAAACAATCACTGTCACTAAAGAAAATGTACTCAGTAAAATAATGGGACTAAAGGCTGACAAGTCCCCTGGCCCTGATGTCCTGCATACTCAGGTCTTAAAAGAAGTGGATGCAGAGATAGTGGATGCATTGGTGGCAATCTAACAAAATTCACTGGGTTTTGGAGAGATCCCAGCGGATTGGAAAACCGCAAATGTAACGCCCCTATTTAAGACGGGAGGGAGACAGAAAGCAGGAAACTATAGACCAGTTAGCCTAACATCTGTCATTGGGGAAATGCTGGAGTCCATTATTAAGGAAGTGGTAGCAGGACATTTAGAAAAATCATAATACAGTCAAGCAGAGTCAGCATGGTTTTATGAAAGGGAAATCACGTTTGACAAATTTGCTGGAGCTCTTTGAGGATGTAACGAGCAGGGTGGATAAAGGGGAACCAGTGGATGTGGTGTATTTGGATTTCCAGAAGGCATTCGATAAGGTGCCACATAAAAGTTTACTGCATAAGATAAGGGCTCACGGGGTTGGGGGTAATATATTAGCATGGATAGAGAATTGGCTAACTAACAGAAAACAGAGAAAAATGGGTCATTTTCCGGTTGGCAAATGGTAACTAGTGGGGTGCCACAGGGATCGGTGCTGGGGCCTCAACTATTTACAATCTATATCAATGACTTGGATGAAGGGACCGAATGTAATGTAGCCGAATTTGCTGATGATACAAAGATAGGTGGGAAAGTAAGTTGCGAAGAGGACACAAAGAATCTCCAAAGGGATATAGACAGGCTAAGTGAGTGGGCAAACATTTGGCAGATGGAGTATAATGTGGGAAAGTGCGAGGTTATCCAGTTTGGTAACAAAAATAAAAAAGCAATTTATTATTTAAATGGAGAGAGATTACAAAATGCTACAGTTCAAAGGGACCTGGGGGTCCTTGTGCATGAAACACAAAATGTTAGCATGCAGGTACAGCAAGTAATCAGGAAGGCAAATGGAATGCTGGCCTTTATTGCAAGGGGGTTGGAGTATAAAAGCTGGGAAGTCCTGCTACAACTGTACAGATGTAAGAAGTCACACAACGCCAGGTTATAGTCCAACAGTTTTATTTGAAATCACAAGCTTTCAGAGCGCTGCTCCTTCGTCACCTGATGAAGGAGCAACGCTCCGAAAGCTTGTGATTTCAAATAAAACTGTTGGACTATAACCTGGTGTTGTGTGACTTCTTACATTTGTCCACCCCAGTCCAACTCCGGCATCTCCACACCATGACAACTGTACAGGGCGTTGGTGAGACCACACCTGGAGTACTGCGTACAGTTTTGATCTCCTTATTTAAGGAGGGATATACTTGCATTGGAGGCAGTTCAGAGAAGGTTCACGAGGTTGATTCCTGAGATGAGGGGGTTTGACTTATGAGGAAAGGTTGAGCAGGCTGGGCCTCTACTCATTGGAGTTTAGAATGAGAGGGGATCTTATCAAAACATATAAGATACTGAGGGGGCTCGACAGGGTATTTGCAGAGAAGATGTTTCCCCTCATGGGGGAATCTAGCACTCGGGGACATAGTTTCAGAATAAGGGGTCGCCCATTTAGAACCGTGGGGGAGGTGTAACTGGGAACAGCACAACCATCACCAGCTGTCATTGCCGTCTGAAAAAATGGCAGCGGTGGTTATGATCTGAAATTGTTGAACTCGATGTTGAGTCCAGTTCCTCGAACTTCCGTTGAGCTTCAGTGGAACAGTGTCGGAGGCCAAGGACAGAGAGGTCAGAGTGGGAGTGGAGCGGAGAATTAAAATGACAGGCACTTTACAGCCTTCCGGACTCAACATCGAGTTCAACAATTGCAGCTCACAACCACCGCTCCCACTTGGTCAGACAGCTGCTCTTGGTAATGATTCTGCCATTCCCATTTACATCTCTTCTAGACCCATCTTTTGTTTCTTTACGTGTCCCATTACCATCTCCTTTGGCCTTGCACCATCATCCCTTTTGTCATTTAATCACTCCTGCCTCCCACCCTATCACAACCCAACTAGGAAGGAGGCATTGCTGGATCTGGTGCTGGGGAATGAGGTGGGCCAGGTTGACCAAGTGTCTGTGGGAGAACACTTGGGTACAAGTGATCATCGTATTATAAGATTTAGATTAGCAAAGGAGAGGAACAAGGAACAATCTAGAGTGGAACTTCTAAACTGTAATAGGGCTAACTTCAATGGGATGCGAAAGGATATAACCAGAGTAAAATGGAACCAAAGACTGACAGGAAAAACTGTAATGGAACAATGGGTGATCTTTAAGGAGGAGATGTTCCAAGTACAGGCTACATACATTCCAACAAGAGGGAAGGGTAAGGGAACCAAAGCAAGTGCTCCTTGGATGATGAGGGAGATAGAGAAGATGATGAAACAAAAAAAGAGGGTGTATGATGCATGTCAGGTGAATTCTTCAAGGGAGAACCAGACCAAATACAATAAGTTGAGAGGGGATGTGAAGATGAAAATAAGATTGGCAAAGAGAGAATATGAGAGTAGAATGGCGGTTAACATAAAAGGGAACCCAAAAATGTCCTAGCGGCATGTAAATAGCAAGCGGGTAGTAAGAGGCGGGGTGGGGCCGATTAGAGTCAAAGAAGGTGATATATGCTTCGAGGCGCAGGGCAAGGCTAGAATACTCAATGAGTACTTTGTATCGGTGCTTACTAAGGAGGTGGATACTGACAAAATATCGGTAGAAGTGGAAAAGGTAGAAGCAATGGAAGGGGTGAAAATTAAAAGACAGGATGTACTAGAAAGGCTGGGTATGCTTAGAGTGGATAAGTCGTCTGGTCCAGATGGCTTGCATCCCAGGTTGCTAAGGGAATTGGGGGAGGAGATAGCGGAAGGGCTTGCCATAATTTTCCAATCTTCCCTAGATGCGGGGGAGGTGCTTGAGGTTTGGAAAGTGGCAAATGTGACACCATAGTTCAAGAAAGGGTGTAAGGGCAATCCTAGTAATTGCAGGCCTGTCAGTTTAACATCAGTGGTGGGTAAAGTTTTAGAAACAATAATCAAGGAAAGAATTAACAGGCACTTGGAGAGGTTTAAGCTAATTAAGGAGAGCCAACACGGATTTGTAAAAGGCAGATCGTGTTTGACTAATCTAATTGAATTTTCTGACGAAGTAACAGGGAGGATTGATGAAGGGAATGCAATGGATGTTGTCTACATAGATTTTAGGAAGGCGTTTGACAAAGTACCACATAGAAGGCTGGTTAACAAAATTGAAGTTCATGGAATAGGTGGGTCAGTGGCAGCTTGGATAAGGAATTGGCTTAAGGACAGAAAACAGCGAGTTGTGGTAAATGGCTGTTTTTCAGACTGGAGGATGGTAGTCAGTGGTGTTCCCCAAGGGTCAGTGCTGGGGCCACTGCTTTTTTTGATATATATAAATGACCTGGATATTGGAATACAGAGTAGAATTTCTAAATTTGCTGATGACACCAATCGACTGCAACAGGACATAGAAAGGCTAGCAGAATGGGCAGACAAGTGGCAGATGGAATTTAATACAGAGAAGTGTGAGGTGATGCATTTTTGCAGAAGGAACAGGGAGAGGCAATATACACTTAATGGCACAGTTTTAAAGAGTGTGCAGGGACAGAGGGACCTGGGAGTTAATGTGCATAGGTCCCTGAAGGTGGCGGGACATATTGAGAGAGTGGTTAGCAAAGCGTACAGGATCTTGGGCTTCATAAATAGAGGTATTGAGTACAAAAGTAGAGGAGTTATGCTGAACCTTTATAAAGCACTGGTTAGGCCACAACTGGAGTATTGCGTCCAGTTCTCGTCACCACACTTTAGGAAGGATGTGAAGGCCCTTGAGAGGGTGAAGAGGAGATTTACCAGAAAGGTTCCGGGGATGGGGGATCTTAGCTACAAGGACAGGTTGGAGAAGCTGGATTTGTTTTCATTAGAGCAAAGGAGGTTGCAGGGGTGATTTGATAGAGGAGTACAAGATTATGACGGGTTTGGATAGGCTAGACGGGGAAAGGCTGTTCCCACTAGTTAATGGTACAAGGACTAGGCGACACAGATTTAAGGTTTTGGGCAAGAGATACAGGGGGGATGTGAGGAAAAACTTTTTTACGCAGCGAGTGGTGAGGACCTGGAACTCACTGCCGACGGAAGTGGTGGAAGCGGAGACACTCAATGTTTTCAAGGGGAGACTGGATAGGCACTTGAGGGAAATAAACTTGCAGGGCTATGGGGATAGAGCGGGGGAATGGGACTGACTGGATTGCTCTAGAGAGAGCCGGCACGGACTCGATGGGCTGAATGTCCTCCTTCTGTGCCGTTATGACTCTAGGACTCAAAGGGGAAAAATTCAGTTGGTTTGCGCCTCCCGTTAGCGCCTTAAGAGGGCGCTAATGGGGCGCAAAGCAACTAGCGCCCGGGCGCGGCGATGTTTGCGCCGCTCACGAAATTGACTAGACATTTTGCTGCTGCGCTAAACACTACCGCCACGATCTCCTGTGCCCTCAGATCGTGACGTCAGTCGAGCGTTTTACGCCCGGGCAGCGCCCCGGTCCGGATATTGAATGGCGCCCCCTGTCTTACCGCTGCCGCTAGCAACGACAGGTTGAGGGGAGCGTTTTGCAGTCGGGAAGGGACTGGGGGAGCACTATTTAAAGGCGATCGCCTCCTGCCTTTTTTTATCTGCGAAATTTTTTCATCACGCATTCTGAGTGAGCGAGAGAGACTGCAGGAGATATTCAACGCTGTGTTGAGGAGTTTTGGGTACTGAGCAGCACTTTGCAGGTTCATTTTGATTTGATCTTCCTTGTATCGATTTAGAAGAGACTATGGGGGCTGCACTCTGAGCTCTTTCCCTGGGCCTCTCCATTGTTCTTTCCAGCAGATCAGATGTACAGGTCTCTTCAGGCCGAGATTCAAGGCTGCAATGAGTAGGGTGTGGATGGAGAGCAAGATCGACACGTCCCTTTAAGAACTGGCCGGCGCCAGTCTGTCTGTGTTCCATTGCTAACTGGCATCACCTGAGCTTCGCCAGCGCTCTAAGGTAGCGCCTCGCTCCTCGGCCTTTGCGCCTTAAGACGGGTGTGCAGTGCCTGATATAGCGCTCCAATCACCTCCGGGGTGATAAAAACAAAGTTTGCAGTTGGAGGCGATATTTAGCGCCAAGCGCTAATCTTTGCGCCCGACCAATAATCGCACCCGAAACGGGGCGATACTGAATTTCTCCCCCTATGACTCTATGACCTTCCCTTTTGTTCTTTCCTCCCCTCCCCCCTTTCCCTGCCCCTACACTTGCTTAAAACCTGGTAGGTCTCTAACTTTTTCCAGTTCACTATGGAGAAGGACGATGTAGACATAGAAATCGGGCAGGGGGACTGTGATAGAGTCATAGAGTCATAGAGTAATACAGCACAGATAGAGGCCCTTCGGCCCATCGTGTCCATGCCGGCCATCAAGCCCTGTCTAATCTAATCCCATATTCCAGCATTTGGCCCGTAGCCTTGTATGCTATGGCATTTCAAATGCTCATCCAAATGCTTCTTAAATGTTGTGAGGGTTTCTGCCTCCACAACCCTTTCAGGCAGTGAGTTCCAGACTCCAACCACCCTCTGGGTGAAAAAGTTCTTTCTCAAATCCCCTCTAAACCTCCCTCCCTTTACCTTGAATCTATGCCCCCTAGTTATTGACCCCTCTACTAAGGGGAAAAGCTCCTCAGCATCCATCCTATCTATGCCCCTCACAATTTTGTACACCTCAATCATGTCCCCCCTCAGCCTCCTCTGCTCCAAGGAAAACAAACCCAATCTGCCCAGTCTCTCTTCATAGCTGAAGCGCTCCAGCCCTGGTAACATCCTGGTGAACCTCCTCTGCACCCTCTCTAACGCGATCACATCTTTCCTGTAGTGTGGCGACCAGAACTGCACACAGTATTCCAGCTGTGGCCTAACCAGTGTTTTATACAGCTCCATCATAACCTCCTTGCTCTTATATTCTATGCCTCGGCTAATGAAGGCAAGTATCCCATATGCCTTTTTTACCACCTTATCCACCTGTTCCGCCGCCTTCAGGGATCTGTGTACCTGCACACCCAGATCCCTCTGACCCTCCGTCTTGCCTAGGGTCTTACCATTCATTGTGTATTCCCTTGCCTTGTTAGACCCCCCAAAGTGCATCACCTCGCACTTTTCCGGGTTAAATTCCATTTGCCACTGTTCTGCCCATCTGACCAACCCATCTATATCGTTCTGCAGACTGAGGCTACCCTCCTCGCTATTTACCACCCTACCAATTTTAGTATCATCCGCGAATTTACTGATCATACCCTTTACATTCATATCCAAGTCATTAATGTAGACCACAAACAGCAAGGGACCCAGCACCGATCCCTGTGGTACCCCACTGGCCACAGGTTTCCAGTCACAAAAACAACCTTCAACCATCACCCTCTGCCTTCTGCCACTAAGCCAGTTTTGTATCCAATGTGCCAAGGCACCCTGGATTCCATGGGCTCTTACCTTCTTGACCAGTCTCCTGTGCGGGACTTTATCGAAGGCCTTACTGAAATCCATGTATACCACATCCACTGCGTTACCCTCATCCACACACCTAGTCACCCCCTCAAAAAATTCAATCAAATTAGTCAGACATGATCTTCCCTTGACAAAGCCATGTTGACTATCCCTGATTAATCCTTGCCTCTCCAAGTGGAGACAAATTTTGTCCCTCAGGATTTTTTCCAGTAATTTTCCTACCACTGATGTTAGGCTCACTGGCCTGTAGTTCCCCGGTTTTTCCCTACTACCCTTCTTGAATAATGGTACTACATTAGCGGTTCTCCAGTCCTCTGGCACATCCCCTGTGGCCAGAGAGGTCCTGAATATATGTGTTAGAGCCCCCGCAATCTCCTCCTTTGCCTCACACAGCAGCCTGGGGTACATTTCATCGGGGCCTGGGGATTTATCCATTTTTAGGCCAGCTAAAACCGCCAATACCTCCTCCCTCTCGATGTTAATATGTTCGAGCATATCACAGTCCCCCCGCCCTATTTCTATGTCTACGTCGTCCTTCTCCATAGTGAAAACAGATGCAAAAAATTCATTTAGAACCCCTCCTACATCTTCCGGCTCCACACACAGATTGCCACTTTTGTCCCTAATGGGCCCTATTTTTTCCCTAGTTATCCTTTTACCCTTAATATACTTATAAAACATCTTCGGATTTTCCTTTATTTTGCTCGCCAGTGTTATTTCATGGCCCCTCCTTGATCTCCTAATTTCTTTTTTAAGTATCCCCCTGCACTTTTTGTACTCCTCTAGGGCTTCCTCCGTCTTTAGCCTTTTGTATCTACCAAAAGCCCTCCTTTTTTTCCTAATCCATTCCCGTATATCCCCTGACATCCACGGTTCCCTGTGGTTTTTGGAACCACTCTTGACCTTTATGGGAACATGTTGCCCTTGTATGATCTCAATCTCCCTTCTGAAAGCCTCCCATTGCTCCGATGCGGATTTTCCTACAAGTAGCTGATCCCAGTCCATTTTGGCCAGATCCTGCCTTATCCTATTAAAATCGGCCTTCCCCCATATTAGCATCGAGAGGGAGGAGGTACTAGCAGTTTTAACAGGCTTAAAACTGGATAAATCCCCAGGCCCGGACGAGATGTATCACAGGCTGCTGTGTGAGGCAAAGGAGGAGATTGCAGGGGCTCTGACACAAATTTTCAGAACCTCTCTGGCCACAGGGGATGTGCCAGAAGACTGGAGAACAGCTAACGTAGTACCATTATTCAAGAAGGGTAGTAGGGATAAACCAGGGAATTACAGGCCAGTGAGCCTAACATCAGTGGTAGGGAAATTATTGGAAAAAATTCTGAGGGACAGAATTAGTCTCCACTTGGAGAGGCAGGGATTAATCAGGGATAGTCAGCATGGCTTTGTCATGGGAAGATCATGTCTGACCAATTAGATTGAATTTTTCGAGGGGGTGACTAGGTGTGTGGATGAGGGTAGTGCATTGGATGTGGTATACATGGATTTCAGTAAGGCTTTCGATAAAGTCCCGCATAGGAGACTGGTCAAGAAGGTAAGAGCCCATGGGATCCAGGGTGCCTTGGCACATTGGATCCAAAACTGGCTTAGTGGCAGAAGGCAGAGGGTGATGGTCGAAGGTTGTTTTTGTGACTGGAAGCCTGTGTCCAGTGGGGTACCGCAGGGATCGGTGCTGGGTCCCTTGCTGTTTGTGGTCTACACTAATGATTTGGATGTGAATGTAAAAGGTATGATCAGTAAGTTCGCAGATGACACAAAAATTGGTGGGGTGGTAAATAGCGAGGAGGGTAGCCTCAGTCTGCAGGACAATATAGATGGGTTGGTCAGATGGGCGGAGCAGTGGCAAATGGAATTTAACCCTGAAAAGTGTGAGGTGATGCATTTTGGAGGGACTAACAAGGCAAGGGAATACGCAAGGAAAGACAGAGGATCAGAGGGACCTTGGTGTGCATGTACATAGATCCCTGAAGGCAGCAGAACAGGTGGATAAGGTGGTTAAAAAGGCATATGGGATACTTGCCGAGGCATAGAATATAAGAGCAGGGAGATTATGATGGAGCTGTACAAAACGCTGGTTAGGCCACAGCTGGAATATTGTGTGCAGTTCTGGTTGCCACACTCTTGGAAGGATGTGATTGCTTTGGAGAGGGTGCAGAGGAGATTCACCAGGATGTTACCTGGGCTGGAGCGCTTCAGCTATGAAGAAGGACTGGACAGGCTGGGGTTGTTTTCCTTGGAGCAGAGAAGGCTGAGGGGGGACCTGATTGAGGTCTACAAAATTATGAGGGGCATAGATAGGGTAGAAAGAAAGGAACTTTTTCCCTTAGTAGAGGGGTCAATAACAAGGGGGCATAGATTCAAGGTAAGGGGCAGGAGGTTTAGAGGGGATTTGAGGAAGAACTTTTTCACCCAGAGGGTGGTTGGAATCTGGAACTCACTGCCTGAAAGGGTGGTAGAGGCAGGAACCCTCACAACATTCAAGAAGCATTTGGATGAGCACTTGAAATGCCACAGCATACAAGGCTACGGACCAAATGCTTATACTCACTGGAGTTTAGAAGATTGAGAGGGGATCTCATCGAAACCTATAAAATTCTGTCAGGCCTGGACAGACTACATGCAGGAAGGATGTTTCTGATGGCCGGGGAGTCCAGAACCAGGGGTCATAGTCTAAGGATAAGGGGTAAGCCACTTAGGACTGAAATGAGGAGGAATTTCTTCACCCAGAGAGTGGTGAACCTGTGGAATTCTCTGCCACAGAGGGCGGTGGAGGCCAGTTCATTAAATATATTCAAGAAAGAGTTGGATATATTTCTTAAAGCTAAAGGGATCAAGGGATATGGGTAGAAGGCAGGGACAGGGTACTGAATTTGGATGATCAGCCATGATCTCATTGAATGCCGGCGCGGATGCGATGGGCCGAAGGGCCTCTTTCTGTGCTGTATAACTCTATGGCCTAGAAATTCAGTATAGCCACTTTTGGGGCAGAAAAGTCGGGCGCCCGCTAAAGTTTGCGCCCGGCGCAAAGTCGAGGCCACTTCGCCGATATTCAGTAGCTTCGCCCTAAGAGTTTGCTCGAGCGCTAAAACTGGCGTTACACAACTATCTTTAGGCGCAAAGCCGGCGGTGCTGAGCTAAACCGCCGAGGCCGGGCGCAGCGCAGGTGTGGTCATTTCTTGATTGACAGCAGACACCCTGGCGCCGGCCAGCTCTTAAAGGGGGAAGGGTCGAGTTCGTCTGCTGCCACACCCTGGACACTGCAGCCCTCCAGCTAGGCCTAAACACTGCTGCTGAACAGAAATAGCGCCGGGAAAGATGCAGAAGGCCCGTGAACGAGCGCAGCGCTTCACTGGCCATGATTTGAGGGTGCTGGTTAGGGCTTTGGAGAGGAGACGCAAACTCTTGTTCCCGGACAGTGGCAAGAAGCCTGCCACCAGCGTCTACAGGAAAGCCTGGAGGGAGGTCGCCCACAGGGTCACATCCAACAGCGAGGTCCCCAGGACCGCTGTCCAATGCCGGAAAAAGTTCAATGACCTCACAAGGATTGTCAGGGTGAGTCCCCTTTCCAGTGTCCTCCTCATCCTTGCATGTGCACCTCACATTATGGGCAAAGGGACCTAAAAGCCCTAATGGCCAGCCCTCATCCAGCAGCTATGGGACTGGCATGAACATCAATTGCACATTCTGCACTTTACACACTGGCCAAGCTATTCGACCATGGGAGGCAGTGCACACAAGATCTGGGCACCACACTGGCCAAGCTATTCGACCATGGGAGGCAGTGCACACAAGATCTGGGCACCACACTGGCCAAGCTATTCGACCATGAGAGGCAGTGCACACAAGATCAGGGCACCACACTGGCCAAGCTATTCGACCATGGGAGGCAGTGCACACAAGATCAGGGCACCACACTGTACTTAGAGGCCGTCCTTTCTCTTGCAGGCCAAGCTGGCACACAATCAGAAGAGCCGGACTGTGACCGGGGGAGGCCGTCCCCAGATCCAGCAGCTCAGTGACCTTGAAGAGCGCGTGGGTAGCCTCATGGGTGCCCGGGTGATTGGCCCCGTTGCATCTGGAGATGCCGACCCTGTTCTGGGCACCAATGGTAAGGACATCACCTTTTGGACCTCTCTCGTCCCACTTGCACTTCAGATCTACATCCTTTGCCACTGTCCGACCAATGCGCTGAATGCCACCACTCATGCCTCCCTCGCTGACGCCCTCTCCTCACTCTAAAGCTACTCTTGTGCCTTCCTGCTTTCACATGGTGAGGAGGAGGTCCCTGAAGCTGCCAGTGACAGCCCCTCGGAAGAGGAGGAGGAGGAGGAGGAAGAGGAAGAGGAAGGCGGCCCATCAGGGGAACCCTCAGCCGCGCCAGGGGATGCCAATGGAGGGGACATGTCTTCCCTGGAGGAGAGCCAGGGGGAAGTGTCGGAGGGGAGTGTAGCTCCTGTGCCCAGTGGCGTGCAGCAACGCGGGAAGGGTCGGGCAGCTCGGCGGCCTTCTTCCCAGAGGGGGGAAGGGTCGCAGGGGAGTGTAGTTGCTGGGCCCAGTGGCATCCAGCAACGCGGGAAGGGTCGGGCAGCTCGGCAGCCTTCTCCCCAGAGGGAGAGTCCTGCCTCCAGTCCGGAGATGGTCCTCGCCAAGGAGGTGCGCCTCCTCGATCAAATGTCCGTGGACTCGGATCGCCGGCACACCGAGTTCATGGGAGTTGTGGCACAGTTGCCTGAGGCCATCGAGTCCCTGGCTCATAGTGTGGCCGATTTCGGCACCTCACAGGCCAGGAGTTTCGAGCAATTTGAAGCAGCACACGCCGCGAGTCGAGCCGAATTCGGGGCAGCACAGGCCGCGAGTCGGGCCGAATTCGTGGCAGAACAGGCCGCGAGTCGGGCCGAATTCGGGGCAGCACAGGCAGCGAGTGGCCAGGTGATCAGTGTTGCCGTGCAGTCACTGGCTGGTCTGATGCTGGCACAGACCAGGGCAGTACGGGCACTCACTGCTGCCACACTCGCTGTGTCAGCCAGGCATCGCCAGGGCACCCGCCGCGCTGCAGCAGCACAGCGGTCTGTCCTTCAGCAGATTGCTGCGCTTGCTGCAGTGCTGGCCCGGGCGAGTGCCAGTGTCTCAGGCGAGCAGCGAGCGCCTGCCATCAGTCAGCTTGCCCCCATTCCTGCAGCCGCCACTGCCACTCCCCCAGTGGAGCTGTGACGAGCTGCTGGAGAGACTGCTGCTGCCCAGCCACAGCTGCAGCAGTCACCAGCCGGCCCCTCGAGGGCCAGAGCTCATCTAGGCCGACCCCCAAGGGCATCTGCCGTCACGCCATGTGCCCCTCAGGAGCCTTCCCCCAGCCTTGCAGCAGCCACTGGGCACACTTTGAGGAGGAGCAGCAGGGCGGCCAGGGGCCGCAAAAGGCTGGACAAGGAATCACCCTCGCGGGCCACAAAGTAGAGGGTGTGGGCAAATGTGTTTTTATATGGGGATGGTTGTTTTTATATGGGGATGGTTGTTTTGTTTATGGGGATGGTTGTTTTTGTAAGGCCGAGGATGAAGGCCATTTTTGTGGAAATGTTTTGTTATTCCTCCCCAGGTTGTGGGAGTGAGTCATGTGTGTGACTGTTTTTTGGGGGTGTTGTCTGTTTTTGGGTTTCATGTGGGAAGGGCCCTGAGTTTGTTCAATAAAGCATTTTATTTATTCAGCTTGTCCATGTTTGATGTTTGAAGTGGTTGTTGCCTTAACCGGCTGAGGGCTTGCGGAGCGGCTGCATTCAGGTCCCTTCATTGCCACAAGCCATTCCCTGACAGGGGGCCTAGAAGTGACGTTCAATAAGCCGCCGACGGGCGGCCCTTGGACCTTGTGCCTCCCTCCTGGGCTGGTACTCCTCCTCCTCCTCCTCCTCCTCCTCATGCTCCTCCTGCTCCTCCTCCTGAGGTGGTGCTCCAGCGTGAGGTGGCAGTGCCTGAGTCCTGCGGATAGCCAGGTTGTGCAGCATGCAGCAAACGACCACGACCTGGGAGACTCCGGCGAATACTGCAGAGATCCGCCGGAACGATCCAGGCAGCGGAACTGTTGCTTGAGGACGCCAATCGTTTGTTCTATGATGTTCCTAGTGGCTTGATGGCTTTCGTTGTATGCCTCCTCGGCAGGGGTCCTGGGCACGCGGAGCGGGGTCATGAGCCAGGTACACAAAGGATAGCCTTTGTCCCCGATAAGCCATCCTCTTGGGGGAGGCTGTGCCTGGAACATGTCAGCCACAGTAGTCTGTCGCAGGATAAATGCATCGTGGCTACTGCCTGGAAAGCGGGCATTGACAGCTAGGATGCGCTGCCTGTGGTCACACACCAGCTGTACGTTGAGGGAATGGTAGCCCTTCCGGTTGCGGTAATCCTCGGCATTGTCGATAGGTGCCCGCAAAGCCACATGCGTGCAGTCAATGGCGCCCTGCACCATGGGGAAGCCCGCTATTCTTGCAAATCCCATTGCACACTGCTGCTGCTTCTCCAGGGTCATGGGGAAGGAGATGAATTGGTGTCTCCTTCTGAAAAGGGCATTGGTCACCTGGCGGATGCAGCAATGCATGGCGAACTGGGATATGTTAGCAATGTCCCCAGCAGCGGCTTGGAAGGAGCCGCTTGCATAGAAGTTCAGAGCCACCGTCACCTTCACTGCCACCGACAGAGACGTCCTGCACCTCAGCTGTGGACGCAGATCTCTGTGAAGCAGCTGGCAGATCTCTGCAACCACCTCCCTTCTGAAGCGCAGCCTCCTAACACACTGCGCGGCAGGCATGGTGAGATAGGACACCTGCTGGCGGTATTTCCTGAGTGGGTAAGGCCTACGTTGCCGACACCTGTTGCCCCCTCTGCGTCTAGCCAGGGCTGCCCCTCTCACACAGCGTCTGCGAGCCCTTCGCACATAATGCTGAAACTGAGGGTTGGCACCCCATGCAGCCCCCATAATATACTGGCAAACAATGACCTCACAATGAAGGCGAATTGCCAAGCTCTGGCCTGAAGCCAAAATTACCTCTCCTATGTTGGGCCAAAGCAGTAAGCTCTCTTCCTTGGTCTCTGTCCATAAATCCGTTGCACAAGAGTGATTGCTGCAAAATGGCTGGCCTTTATAGTTCAGGGTAAGTGCGCTTTAATTTGCGCTCCCCGCGGCCCGCATGGCCTCTGCTGCGTTCCAGTTCACAGTTCTTAGGACCGCCACGCCCACATTGGGCGGGCGCGACTGAAGTTCCGGATTGGGGTGCACAAAGGGCGTTGCACGAGGAAATGACGTCATAATCTGCGCGCGCAGCTGAGCGCGCGCAAACACTTTGCGCCGGCGCTAAATGTCTACTGAAGTTGGGCGTAGGCGCAGATCGCGCTGCGCCCGGCCGCTAAGTGCCTAGCGCTCGAGATCTACTCCTCCTAAGGCGCTCACGGCTGGCGCACGCAACTGAATTTCTAGGCCTATGACTCTATGGGGGAGAAATTGGGTGAGTAGCGCCACCTGTTAGCGCCTAAAGAGGCAGTCAGTGGCTGTAGCGCCACTGGCTGCGTCTCCCGCGATATTCAGTTGGGGCGCTAATGGTGGCGTTAGGCATTTGCGCTGCGCCACCACCGATGACGTCATCGGTGTGCACAGCGCCCCATTTGTGCCCCATTCGCGATATTTGGTAGCGAACGGCGCAGTTGCGCCGTTTGCTACCCGCGCCCGGTTCACGGGGCCTTACTGTGCCGGCAGCGGCACAAGTTAAGGTGGAGGTGTGGGGCGGCCGCTTTTTCAGCGGCCGCCTGCCAGCACTTCCGTCCCCGGCCTCCTAACCACCCCCCGCGGCATTGCCGGCTGTTTCCCGAGAGCCCGGCACTTCTCCTTGGTGCCGGGCTCATTTGCCGGCACTCGCGATCGGGGTTCGCGCTGTTGCAGGCACCTCCCCCTTAACAGTGGGAGGAAGGCCTGCACTACCGCAGCGTGCTGTGCCGCAGCGTTTGGCGCTGCGGCACGTTGTGCTGCGATAATCAGTTTCAGCGCCCTAAGAGGGACACGGAGCGCCTCGAGCCTTGCCCCGCGTCCCTCGAGGGGCACTGAAGCTGAGTTTCTGGCGATCGGTATCACTCCGATTGCTGCGCTAAATCCTGCGCTCAGGCGACTTTTGCGCCACTTTGGCGCCCCAACCCAATCTCTAGGCCTATGACTCTATGACCTGAAACGTTAACTCTGTTTCTCTCTCCACAGATGCTGCTTGACCTGCCGAGTGTTTCCAGCATTTTCTGTTTTTATTTCAAAAAGTACTTCATTGAAAGAAAGAAAGACTTGCATTTCTATTGCGCCTTTCACGATCACCGGATATCTCAAAGCACCTCACAGCCAGTGAAGTACTGTTTTGAAATGTAGTCACTGTTGCAATGTAGGACACACAGCAGCCAATTTGCGCACAGCAAGCTCCCACAAATAGCAATGTGATAATCCTTGCGGGGAGGTTTGCTGGCACTGTTGGGGGGGGTTTAAACTAACTTGGCAGGGGGATGGGATACGGAGTGGAGCTATAGTAGGGGGTGATGCACAGCCAAATATAGAGGAAAAAACAAGTCAGCCTGGAAGGCAGAGCAAATATGTAACGGCACAAGGGAGTAGGGCAAGGCTGGATGGCATTTATTTTAATGCATGTAGTCTTGCGAGTAAGGCAGGTGAATTGAAGGTGTTGATGAAAACATGGGAGTATGATATTGTTGCTATCACAGAGACATGGTTGAGGGAGGGGCAGGACTGGCAGCTCAATATTCCAAGGTATAGAATCTTTAGGCGAGACAGAGGGGGGTGTAAAAGAGGAGGGGGTTCTTATGTTCATTAATAAATAGATATTCTTATTCTGAACACAGCTAGCTTTTGCTAGACACTTTATTGAGTACACGTTCTCTAGGTACAGTATCTGTAGAGGCATCCATCTTGACTGCTGCCTTGTGGGTAGCCTAGTGCCTCATGGGTAATGTAGTCTTAATATACATACAGCTGGGTAGTGTAGTCTTATATACAGCTCTACACAGCTCTATGGCTCCACCTAGTGTCCACTATAGAATGACATGTTATTGATCATTACATCCCCCTTTCTTTGAGGTTTAACAAAATCAATATCAATCAACTTTCAAGAAAACAATAAAGATAATATCAGTAACACTTTTGTTAGTGCTCTATAAACATAACCATTTTCAAAACAGTCAACACATTTTCAAAGCTTTACATTGTACTCAAAGATTAAGTCTATCAAGCTTTTTTACTTCACGCGTGGATCTTCTCAACACGGGTAAGTCTGATGTGTCTTCATGAGATTGTTCTGGTGGTGAATGACAAGATGCAGTTGCGGCATTGTCATCAATCTGCTCTTGTATAGATCGAGGTCTCCTTGCGATCTTTGCTTGGAGAGGGTTTCAGTGTTTCCTTCACTCTTCATGCCATAACTCTCAATGTAGTCAATGCACTCTCGAAAAACTGCTGGCAGCTGGATCCCATCATACAGCATAGTCCTCTCAGCAGCCTCGGCTAATGGAACACCAAAGATTGGCCTGAGGGAAGAAGGAGTATCCACTGGAACTGCTTCCTGCTCTGGTGCAGGCTTTTTCTTTTTCTTTTTCTCTTTCCACTGCTTAACAACATCCGCTGCGGTTATATCTTTGGACTTTTTCTCCTTGTGTTTTTCCTCTTTGTGCTTTTCTTCCTTTGGCTTCTCTTTGACCTTAAAGTCTTTTTCTTTCTTCTTGGAGAAACTAGGCTTTTTGAAGACATGGCCTTTGGCCTTTTCATCCTTGATGGGCTCTCTGCTTCATCACCTGAGTCATCTGGTCTGCTTATGGCACAGTTTATACGGTAGACTTTCTTGACCAGTTCTAAGTCTTCACAAGCTTTGTCACCTAGTATCGAATCAAGTCTTTCAGCCACAACAGAAAACATGAGATGATGCACTTTGTCTTTGACTGTCACTTTAAGTCTGCATACACCTAAGCTATCTATTTTCTGTCCATTATAGTCCTTCAGTAGTACTGACTTTTTCTGTATTTTGGGCTTTTCTTTCATATTGTTAATGTCACTCATACTGATTAAGTTTGCTTTTGCCCCAGTGTCTAGTTTCAAGGTAACTAATGCTCCATTTATCTGCAGTGGGATCATCCATTTGTCCTCTTTTACTGCATTAACTTTATGTTCAGCATTGTCCATTTCTGAGGGCTGGACATTTTCTGTATCCTTTTTGATATTGTCACATGACACCATTCCTACAAAAAATGTCTCACTTAAATCAGTGTCCTCAATTACATTAACTCGTTGCCCTTTCTTAGTTTTTACTTTTGAAAAGCATTGTTTGGCAAAGTGATTCTTTCCATTACACTTTGTGCACATTTTTCCAAATGCTGGGCATTGTCTTAACTGGTGTTTGTAACCACAGCGTTTACAATTAAAAGTTTCATCCTCCGATTGCTTTTCATTTCTGTTCTGCCCACGTTTCTTCCCCTTATAGGACACAGCACCGACAGTAGCATTATCACTCATTACAATTGCATCATTATTGATTTCACTGAAAGTCTTCGCGTGCCTTCGAGCTAGCTCGCTGGCTTGGCATATTTTCACCGCATTTTCTAAATTTAGTTCAGTTTCTCTCAACAGACGTTCCCTGACTTTTTTATCATGAATACCAAACACAATCTGGTCATGAATCATGGATGCTTTGAGCTCAGAAAAATTACATGTCTGTGCTTTCAGTTTCAGATCAGTTATAAAGCTATCAAAAGTCTCATTTTGTTGCTGTGTCCGAGAACAGAACATGTATCTTTCATAGGTCTCATTCTTTTTGGGAGAACAATGTGCATCAAATTTCTTTAGCACATCGTTTAATTTTCCTCTGTTCTCCTCTGGATTAAATACAAATGTATTAAATACCTCTATCGCCTGTGGGCCTGCAACCATAAGCAGCAACGCTATCTTCCTTGCGTCTGGCTTCGTACCGAATCCGATGGCTGCAATGTAGAGTTCGAATTGCTGTTTAAAAGTCTGCCAATTGTAGTCGATTTTTTCTGTGAGTTTCAAACGCTCTGGTGGCTTCAAATTCTCCATGTCGCTTTTCACAATTTTCAGCAGATCTTCACCATCCTGGTACCATCTTATGTTCATTAATAAATAGACATTCTTATTCTGAACACAGCTAGCTTTTGCTAGACACTTTATTGAGTACACGTTCTCTAGGTACAGTATCTGTAGAGGCATCCATCTTGACTGCTGCCTTGTGGGTAGCCTAGTGCCTCATGGGTAATGTAGTCTTAATATACATACAGCTGGGTAGTGTAGTCTTATATACAGCTCTACACAGCTCTACGGCTCCACCTAGTGTCCACTATAGAATGACATGTTATTGATCATTACAGGGGTGTCGCAATATTAATCAAGGAGTCAATTACTGCTGTAAGGAGGGATGATGTCTTAGCAGGTTCCTCTAATGAGGCCATATGGGTAGAACTTAAAAACAAAAAGGGGGCAAGCACTTTGCTGGGAGTGTACTATAGGCCCCCAAACAGTCAGGGGGAGAAAGAGGAACAGATAATAAAACAATGCATCCAGGAGAGCTTTTTGAGCCAGCATGTAGAAAGTCCTACAAGAGAGGGGGCGGTACTGGACCTAATTCTATGCAATGTATTATGTCCGTGTGTAATTGAGACACAGACTGCAGGAGTTGGTTACAACAGGTCTTTACTGAGTGGAGACAAACTGGAACTACTATGCAAAAGTTACTACACAGGCTTATATACAGGGGTGGTCACTATTGGTACTGCAGTATACAGGGGCTGCAGAATATAGTTCCTTCTGCAAAGTACATACACTACAATTCCTCCCGTTTTAGCTAAACAGTACATAACATTCGATTAATATTAAATAACATATTTACAATTAGAGTTGCTAGATACATTAGCTGAAGTTAAGCAATTATAAGTTCAGTCTTTGAGGAGGCTTCCTGATTCTGTCTGGATAACACCTCTTTGGGGTATCAGGTTCTTCTGGCAAAGTTGATTCAGGATCAATGTCGTTGTTTGGTTCGTCTGCTTCCAATATCACCGATTCTGAGGTAGATGCAATTGGTACTTTGGTTTCATCACCAGGTGTATCGGATCGTGGTGTGGAATTGACGTTTTCCAGTGACTCTAGAATCTGGTCAGCATGGAGTCTTACAATGCTCTCTCCAACACCCACGGTATACATTAGGGGTCCTTGCCGTGTGCAGATCGTTCCTGGCTGCCATTTCTCTGTGCGGTAGTCCCGGGCCAAAACTGGTTGACCTATCTTAAAACTCCTGGTCGGCCTTTCATTCATATTCTGAAACTGCCTGTTCTCCACATCTCTTTTGATGTTTGGCTTAACCAAATCCAAGCGGCATCGTAGTCTTCGATTGAAGAACATCATGGCTGGAGTTTGGTTGGTAACCGCATGTGTCGCATTCCGGTAGGCAAACAAGAAGTTATCCACCTTGTGTTGTCGGGGTATGTCTTCATTACACATTGCCTTGATAGCCTTCTTGAATGTTTGAACGAACCTCTCAGCCAATCCATTGGTGGCTGGATGATATGGGGCGGATGTGTAATGCTTAACACCATTGTTCTTTAAGAACCTCCGGAACTCTTCAGACACAAACTGTGGTCCATTGTCGGAGCAAATCTGTTCAGGCAGCCCATTTCTGGCGAATATGGTTCGTAAGACTGTGATAGTTTTTTCTGTGGTGGTTGAGGACATTTTTACTACCTCTGGCCACTTTGAATGTGCATCCACCGCAATTAAAAACATTGAGTCCATAAATGGACCAGCAAAATCAATGTGCACCCTTTGCCATGGAGATGAGGGCCACTCCCATGGATGTAGAGGGGCTTGTGGTGGGGCGTTTTGGACCTTCTGGCATCCTGTACAGCTCTTGGTCATCTCTTCGATTTCTCTATCAATTCCCGGCCACCACACAAACGCTCTGGCTAAGTTCTTCATTTTCACCCCTCCCAGATGACCCTCATGAAGCTCATTGAGCACTCTATCCTTCAATTTGGGTGGAATTACTACTCTGGATCCACACATCAAGGTTCCTCTGCACACTGACAGCTGTTCTCTTCTCGGCGAGAATGCTGGCAACAGTGGTTCGCCATGTGCTGGCCATCCCTTCACCGTCAAATCATAGACCCAGGAGAGTGTCGGGTCATTTCGTGTTTCCTTTTCTATGTTTGCATTCGTCACAGGTAGACATTCGACTATGGTCGAGTGGAATATCTCCACAGGATCCACTGCAGGTGCTTCTTCCACCGTCGGCAACGGTAGGCGCGACAATCCATCAGCATTCCCATGCTGTTTAGTTCCTTTGTACTCGATGTCATATTGGTGTGCCCCTAGGAAAAGGGACCACCTCTGTAGCCGTTGTACTGTCATTATCGGGACGCCCTTCTGAGGGTTGAAAATGGAGACAAGAGGTTGATGACCAGTTAGTAGAGTAAATTTCTGACCGTGCAGGTAGTGATTGAACTTCTTCACCCCCACACCAGGCTGAGGGCCTCTCTGTCAATCTGGGTGTAGTTACGCTCGGCTGAAGTTAACGAGCGTGACGCAAAAGCTATCGGCCTCTCTGAACCATCAAGGAATTTATGTGACAGTACCGCTCCAATGCCATAGGGAGACGCATCACACGCCAGTCTTATCGGCTGTGATGGACTTTGTGAGCCAATACTTCTCTTGAAGTGATTAGGTCTTTACTCTTCTGAAAGGCCCGCTTACATCCATCGCTCCATTTCCATGCTACTCCAGTTTGTAGTAGGGCGGTCAGTGGGTGCAGAATTGTGGACAAATTCGGCAAAAACTTATGGTAGTAATTCACCAATCCGAGGAATGACCTCAGTTGCGACACATTTTCAGGCGCTGGAGCCTTAACCACCGCTTCAATTTTGTCAGGGGACTTATGTAACCCCTCTTCATCAATCACGTGGCCACAATACGATATCTGTTTCTTAAAAAACTCGCACTTGGGGCGATTGGCTCGTAGCCCATGTTCTCTTAGTCTAGTGAGCACCTGCTCTAGTTTGGCAAGGTGTTCACTGTCATCTTCACCTGTCACTAGGATGTCGTCCAAGTAACACTGAGTCCCCGGAATCCCTTGCAGGACTTGTTCCATCGCTCTCTGCCATATCGCCGGAGCTGATGCTACTCCGAATACCAGTCGATTATACTGGTAAAGACCTTTGTGAGTGTTTATCGTGAGATACTTCCTAGAGGATTCTTCAACCTCCATCTGCAAATATGCTTGTGCTAGGTCAATTTTTGTAAAACGCTTCCCTCCAGATAGTGAGGCGAAAATATCTTCTATCCTCGGGAGAGGATATTGTACTGTGTGAAGGACTGGGTTCACCGTCACCTTGAAGTCCCCACAGATGCGAACCTTCCTTGGCTCCTCAGACTTATTGCTTAACGTTTTCTTCATGACAGGAACGATGGGTGTCGCCCACTCGCTCCAGTCTACCTTAGATAACACGCCTGCATTCTCCAGATTCTCCAGCTCTGCCTCGACGGCTGGGCGAATTGCATACGGTACCGGTCTTGCTTTGAAAAACTTGGGAATTGCATTCTCTTCTATTTTTATCAAGGCGGTTACGCCTTTAAGAGTTCCCAGTTCTTGTTGAAATACCTCTTTGGCGTTAGCTAAGATTTTTGTCAATCGTCCAGGTGTGATGTCGTCATCCTTTTTACCAGCCACCGTCAGTGCCTGAATGGAGTGCCAGTCTAAACGTATCTTTCTGATCCATTCACGTCCCAATAACAGTGGTCCACCACCTTGCAGTATGTACAGATACAATTTCTGTATTTCCTTGCCGTTGTATTCGACAGGCACCCTTATTTTCCCTCTGGGGTATACTTTCTGCCCCGTATACGTCTTCAAGACAATGGATGTCTCTTTCAAGGGTATGTGTGAGAATAGCCGCTCATAGTCTCGTCGATTCATGACGGTCAGGGCTGATCCTGTATCCAATTCCATTTTGACTTGGGACCCTGCTATCGTGAGGCTGACCCACATGGTTCGGTGATCCTCTTTTGTGATTACGTTGTGAAGTTTGAGACAGCTTAGTCTCTTGTTCCCGGATTCACTATCACTCTTCTGGTCTTCGTAACTACTGTCCGTCATCTTTTGTACTTTCCTGTACTGTTCCTTAGTAGCCTTATTGTTGTCGTTAGTCTTCTTCCCAGACCTGCAAACTCGTGCAATGTGTCCCATCTTTCCGCATTGCCTGCATATTTTGTCCTTGGACCAGCAGTCCTTCTGGTCATGGGTTGTTCTGCCCCAGCGATAACATTTTTCAAATTCCCGTGTCATTTCGTGGGTGCCGTATTCCTGTGGCTTTTGCTGTATTTCCACAGCTCCCCTTGCTGCTGCTTCGTATGATACTGCCACACTGAAAGCCTTATCTAGCATCAGCTCTTTCTCTGAGAGTAACCTCTTCTGTGTTCCTTCGCTCAGGAGTTCACAGACAAATTTGTCCCGTAGAGCATCTGTCAGTCCTGCTCCGAACTGGTAGTGCTTTGATAGCTTGTGTAGTTCCGTAAGGTAATCAGCATTGCTCTCATCTTTATGCTGATTTCTCCTGTGGAATTTAAATCTTTCTGCTATCAGCAGCGGTGTAGGATTTAGGTGTTCCTGTAGGACATGAACAATTTCGTTAAAACTCTTCGCCATCGGTTTGGCTGGAGTGATCAGGTTCCGCAATAGGCCGTACGTTCTTGCGTCCATTAAGTTTAGTAGTACCGATGCCTTTTTCTCATCGGCTACTTCGTTTGCCTTGCAATATACTTCGACTCTTTCCACATACGTGGTCCAGTCTTCTATTGCATTATCGAAGGCAGTGATATTGCCAGTCTTCGGCATCTTGGAAATCTAAGATGGCGCCTCCCGCGCTTTGCCTTCTTCCCCGATTTAACAAAATGGCGCCTCCCGGGCTTTGCCTTCTTCCCCGGTGGATTCCCGTGGCAAACTGCAGCTCCTCGCAGCTTTCTGCGCTTCTAATTTCTTTTATTTTCCCGTCGTCAGAGCAACCCTGTGGGACACTTTCCTCCCTCTTCTCGGGTCTGTACGCTGCCCAGCTTCGTAGCGCCGGCTGCGCCCTGTGTGCTCCACCCTCTCTCTCTCTCTCCTCTTCCCGACAACGCTGCTCGGCCCCGTTGAAAAGCCACCCGATCGAGCTCTAGCCCGCCGCAGCCCAGGAAGGATCAGTGTACTACCTGCCACCAGCCCGATTAGCTGGAACACCATAGACAGGATAACCAAGCTCCGCTCTCGACAGCCTCTCCTGCAAATCTTCAACTCCGATGAATCAGAGGCGGTTGCCCACGGTCGACGCCCGTTTCTTCTGTTTTTTTTTTCTTTCTTCCTTCTGGCCTCGACCTCTAACAACTTCGCTTCAGGGATGGATCCCCATGAGGTGGTGCAGAACTGTAGGTAAGTTCGGATCTGCTCGTCGCCAGTATTATGTCCGTGTGTAATTGAGACACGGACTGCAGGAGTTGGTTACAACAGGTCTTTACTGAGTGGAGACAAACTGGAACTACTATGCAAAAGTCACTACACAGGCTTATATACAGGGGTGGTCACTACTGGTACTGCAGTATACAGGGGCTGCAGAATATAATTCCTTCTGCAAAGTACATACACTACAGAATGTAGCCGGGCAAGTGGTAGAAGTGTTAGTAGGAGAGCATTTTGGTGACAGTGACCATAATTCGGTGAGATTTAAGGTAGTCATGGAAAAGGACAAAGATGGACCGGAAATAAAGGTTCTAAATTGGGGGGAAGGCCGATTTTAATATGATATGGCAGAATCTGGCAAAAGTGGACTGGGATCAGCTACTTGTAGGAAAATCCACATGAGAGCAGTGGGAGTCTTTCAGAAAGGAAATAGAGAGAGTACAACGCCAACATGTTCCCGTAAAGGTCAAGGGTAGGACCAACAAGCCCAGGGAACCCTGGGTGTCAAGGGATATACAAGAATTGATTAGGAAAAAAAGGGAGGCTTTTGGCAGATACAAAGGACTAAAAACAGTGGAAGCCCTAGAGAAGTATAGAAAGTTCAGGCGGGTACTTAAAAAAGAAATTAGGAGAGCGAGGAGGGGCCATGAAAAAACACTGGCGGGCAAAATAAAGGAAAATTCCCAAGGTGTTTTATAAGTATATTAAGGGCAAGAGGATAACCAGGGAAAGAGTAGGGCCCATTAGGGTCCAAAGTGGCAATCTGTGTGTAGAGCCAGAAGATGTATGTGGGGTGTTAAATGCATCTGTGTTCACTATGGAGAAGGACGATGTAGGCATAGAAATGGCAGGGGGATTGTGATATACTTGAACAAATTAGTATTGAGAGGGAGGAGGTACTAGCGGTTTTAACAGGCTTAAAACTGGATAAATCCCCAGGCCCAGACGAGATGTATCCCAGGCTGCTGTGTGAGGCAAGGGAGGAGATTGCAGGGGCTCTGACACAAATTTTCAGAACCTCTCTGGCCACAGCGGAGGTGCCAGAGGACTGGAGAACAGTTAACGTAGTACCATTATTCAGGAAGGGTAGTAGGGATATACCAGGGAGTTACAGGCCAGTGAGCTTAACATCAGTGGTAGGGACATTATTGGAAAAAATTCTGAGGGACAGAATTAGTCTCCACTTGGAGAGGTAAGGATTAATCAAGGATAGTCAGCATGACTTTGTCAGGGGGAGATCATGTCTGACCAATTTGATTAAATTTTTCGAGGGGGTGACTAGGTGTGTGGATGAGGGTAGTGCAGTTGATGTGGTCTTCATGGACTTCAGTAAGGCTTTTGATAAAGTCTCGCATGGGAGACTGGTCAAGAAGGTAAGAGCCCATGGGTCCAGGGCAACTTGGCACATTGGATCCAAAATTGGCTTAGTGCCAGGAGGCAGAGGGTGATGGTCGAAGGTTGTTTTTGTGACTGGAAGCCTGTGTTCAGTGGTGTACCGCAGGGATCGGTGCTGGGTCCTTTGCTGTTTGTAGTGTACATTAATGATTTAGATATGAATGTAGGAGATGGCACGAAAATTGGTGGGGTGGTAAATAGCGAGGAGGGAAGCCTCAGGCTACAGGATGATATAGATGGGTTGGTTAGATGGGCAGAAGAGTGGCAAATGGAATTTAACCCTGAAAAGTGTGAGGTGATGCATTTTAGGAGGACTAACAAGGCAAGGGAATACACAATGAATTGTAGAACCCTAGGAAGGACAAAGGATCAGAGGGACCTTGGTGTGCATGTACATAGATCCTTGAAGGCAGCAGGACAGGTAGATAAGATGGTTTAAAAGTCATATGCCTTCATTAGCCGAGGCATAGAATATAAGAGGGAGGTTATGATGGAGCTGTACAAAACGCTAGCTAGGCCACAGCTGGAATACTGTGTGCAGTCCTGGTCGCCACACTATAGGAAGGATGTGATTGCATTGGAGAGGGTGCAGAGGAGATTCACCAGGATGTTACCTGGGCTGGAGCGCTTCAGCTATGAAGAGAGACTGGACAGGCTGGGGTTGTTTTCCTTAGAGCAGAGAAGGCTGAGGGAGGACCTGATTGAGGCGTACAAAATTATGAGGGGCACAGATAGGGTAGATAGAAAGGAACTTTTCCCCTTAGTAGAGGGGTCAATAACCAGGGGGCATAGTTGCAAGGTAAGGGGCAGGAGGTTTAGAGGGGATTTGAGGAAAAACCTTTTCACCCAGAGGGTGGTTGGAATCTGCAACTCACTGCCTGAAAGGGTGGTAGAGGCGGGAACCCTCACAACATTCAAGAAGCATTTAGATGAGCACTTGAAACGCCATAGCATACAAGGCTACGGACCAAGTGCTGGAAAATGGGATTAGAATTGACAGGGCTTGATGGCCGGCGTGGACACGATGGGCCGAAGGGCCTTTTTCTGTGCTGTAGACTCTATGACTCTATGATGACCAAATAATCTGTTTTTAGTGATGTTGGTTGAGGGATAAATATTGGCCAGGATACTGGGGAGAACTCCGCTGCTCTTCTTCAAAATAGTGCCGTGGGACCTTTTATGTCCACCTTAAAAGCTGTAAAGCATCCGGTGGTCGTGAAAGGCGCTATAGAAATGCAAGTCTTTCTTTTTCTTTTCATTCCTATGCATACCGCTCAATCCTGCCTCCTAGTTTTTGAAACGTGGCCCCTTATATTTTTCATGATTTTCTCATTTAATTGTTTGACCCCCCTTTGCCTCTTGTACAGCAGGAAGTGTTTTGTTTCCGACCAGCTCACGGCCTGCTTCTTTCCCTTTCTGCTCTGATAGGACTTTCTCACTATTTATTCCAACCAGGCTTTCTGCTTCTATTGCACGAGCTTTGTTAGAGCCATAAAGTCATAGAAAGTTACAGCACAGGAGGCCATTTGGCCCATCGTGTCCGTGCCGGCCGACAAAGAGCTCTCCAGCCTAATCCCACTTTCCGGCTCTTGGTCCGTAGCCCTGTAGGTTACGGCACTTCAAGTGCACATCCAAGCACTTTTTAAATGTGGTGAGGGTTCCTGCCTCTACCACCCTTTCAGGCAGTGAGTTCCAGACCCCCACCACCCTCTGGGTGAAAATATCTCTCCTCAAATCCCCTCTAATCCTTCTCCCAATTACTTTAAAGCTATGCTCCTAGTTATTGACCTCTCTGCTAGGGGAAATAGGTCCTTCCTATCCACTCTATCTAGGCCCCTCATAATTTTATACACCTCAGTCAAATCTCCCCTCAGCCTCCTCTGTTCCAAAGAAAACAACCCCAGCCGATCCAATCTTTCCTCATAGCTAAAATTCCCCAGCCCAGGCAACATCCTCGTAAATCTCCTCTGTACCCTCTCTAGTGCAATCACATCTTTCTGACATCGTTAAGTTTGTTAACCTTACTCTCCCTCTCTAGTCTGAAACCAAGGGTGGAATTTTTCGGGGGGTCAGGGGGTGCATTTGGTGGCAGGTCAGCTGAGAAAATATTTTTTTTGCAGTGGGTAGGGATCCCGCTGTCAACCCGCCTCCACGCTAGTCTCCCAGGTGTCAGGTCTGTCATCACAGAATAGACCAGACACCAAGCGGCAGGGGAGGCAATTTAGATCATTAAGGGCTTGTTAACAGGCACTTAAAAACTATTTTAAGCTCCACTTTGACCTCCCTCAGCATCCTAGGATGCATCCCATCCAGTCCTGATGATGTAACAACTTTAAGTACTGCCAGCCTTTCTAGTAGCTCCTCTTTATCAATTTTTATCTCATCCAGTATCTCCATTACCTCCTCCTTCACTATGACTTTGGCAGCATCTTCTTCATTGGTGAAGTCAGATGCAAAGTATTCATTTAGTATCTCAACCATACTCTCTGCCTCCATGCGTAGGTTTCCTTTTGGTCCCTAATCTGCCCCACCCCTCTTCTTACTACCCGTTTACTATTTATATGCTTATAGAAGACTTTTAAATTCCCTTTTATGTTAGCTGCCTGTTGTGTATGTAATATGTGTGCTACTTGAACCTATGGACAGGACTGCACTACTTGTAGGGCGTAGTGATACGCAGTACCACTCCTGGCCATAGGGGTATAAATAGTACTGTGGGTACTGATCTCCCCTCAGTTCCCGCCTGTGGGCATGAAGTAAAGACCTACGTGCAGTCCCTACCTCCAACCAGTAAAGGCCTGTTTGAGTTATACGTTTAAGTCTTTGTGTTAATTGTTCAATACAATACACATACTTAACACTGGCGACGAGTCGGTTCGAACCCTGCGGCAGTTATTCCACGGCGGCTTCGTCCAAAGACAGGACGTTGAAGAGAGGTTTCAATCCTCAACACCCCACTCAAAACTGAAGGGCAGCAGAAATCCTGACAGCTTCCAGCGACTGGTAGCGACAGGCATTAGGACCCTGAAGCCTCCATAACCTCGTGGGTAAGCCAGAGCCCGGGAGGGAGCGAGCAAGAGCCGCGCGAGCGGGTGAGCCAGAGGCCGGGAGCCGCTTCAAGTGCGAGGCGCAGCGCGGGCCAGCGATCGGGACCAAAGATAAGGGCCGCACTCGGACTGAAAGGCGCGACGGCTGCAGAAGCTCAAGGCGCGAGAGCCGCTTCGGTCGGGAGCCACTTCACGATCCAGCGATCGCATCCGCTGATAAGGGCCGCACTCGGGGGCTGAAGGGAGACGGCGTCGGGGGACGGGTGAAGACCGCCAAGCGTGGGAAAACCGCCATTTTGTGGGCGGAGGACGACGGCAAGAGCGGGAAGCCGCCATCTTTGATAACAAGTAAAGAAAATAAAATCTGAGAAATTGCAAATCTACAATGCCTAAACACGGGAATATTAGCACCTTTGATAGTGATCTCGAAGATTGGGCCATATATGTTGAAAGAGTAAAAAATTATTGTAAGGCCAATAAAATTCGTGACCAAGATAAAGCTCTAACATTATTAAATTTAATGGGTGCGAAGACATACGGGCAATTGAAACACCTGTTATCACCAGATGAACCGGCGGATAAGACGTTCGATGAGATTGTTACTGTCCTGAAAGATCATCTAAACCCCACGCCGCTGATGCTAGCGGAACGATTTAAATTTTACGACAGAAGGCAGCTACAGCATGAAAGCAATGCTGAATATTTGCTGGAATTGCGTAAATTAGCGAAATATTGCCAGTTTGGAACGGGACTGACAGATGCACTACGAGACAAATTTCTGTGTGGTTTATTTAAACAGGATACACAAAAGCGACTGCTCGAGGAGAATGAGCTGACGCTTGAGAAGGCGGTCACTATGGCAGCAGCACACGAAGCCGCAGCGAGAGGCACGGCAGTAATGCAGCTACGGTCACCGGAGCTCAGTGCACACAAATTGGGTGTGAGTTCTGGCAAATGTTATCATTGTGGAAAGACAACGCATGATCAGAACCAGTGTTGGTTTAAAAACCAAGAATGTAGAACTTGTGGTAGGCTTGGACATATAGCTAGAGTATGCAGGTCAGGGAAGAAGACCAGCAACAAGAAGTCACCGCAAGGAAAATACGCAAAGGTACACAAGGTGACCGAACAGGAGTCCGATTCAGACGCTAGCAGTAATGAACTGGCTAGCTTAAGCTGTAATGAACTGGCTAGCTTAAGAGTACTCAACGCTGGTAAGGGTGCAGACCTCCAGACAATTTGGGTCACTCTTCAGATAGAAGGAGTCCAAGTAAAACTGGAATTGGACACTGGATCGGCATTGACGGTCATAAATAAGAAAGATTACGGAAAGTTATTCCAACGTATTCCCCTACAGGATACGGGGATTATATTGAAAACATACACGGGGCAAAGAGTGTACCCCATCGGGAAAATAGAGGTTGCAGTGGTCCACAAGGGCGAAGACAGTCAAATAATGGACTTATATGTGATATCTGAAGGAGGTCCTCCACTACTAGGACGGGAGTGGATTAGGAAAATGAATATGGACTGGCATTTCCTACAAACAATAACGAGTGAGAACTCGGTGAAGATAGTCGGCCCAGACTCTGGAACGGATGATGGTAAGCCCAACTCAGGTGCAAAAGACAAAGTTTCAGCACAGAATTCCACTGAGCAACAACAACATAGTTTAACTGTGGATTCTGAGTCTGGCAAGTCTACTGATGTGCCCATTTCTGAGGGACACCGGGCTCGAACTCAACTCCATTTCAAACTACAACAGCAATTAGAACAAATGCTTCGCCGTTTTGAGCAAGAGTTGAATGCAACGAAAGAGTTCTTTGATATAGAGTTGGAGAATCTGGAAAGACAACAGAAGCAGCTGATGGAGAAAATGGAGCAGGAGCACACAAAACGTCTGATGTCAGAGGAGTTAACGGTCAGCCAACTCCTGCATATGCTGAAGGACAGGACTCTGAAATGGGAAAAACTTGAACACGAACTTCAATATTCAAACGAAAGGGGTTCGGAGCTCTCAAAGGTTATTGGAAGAGCTGAGGTGGCAACACAGACTGAGATGACTGCAACAGAGCAGCCCTTGGATGCCAAAAGTATGCTGACTCACGTCAACGTAGAACAACAGACCGCTGAAACAGCTGCTCCGGTAGAGGGATTGAATAGTCCGATCAATCAATCTCCAAAAGAAGTTGAAGTAGTAAAATCTCAAATGAGGTCATTAGTAAACGACTTGCTGAAAGCCCAGAAAAAGCTGGATGCAGAGGTACACATGAAGAAGTCTCTTCAGGAAAGATGTCTGGATTTGGAACAAGAGCTGGCTAACGTCCAGCTGGGTATGGAGGAAATAGACGACCCTCTCACTGGTCTAGCTCAGGACGACACCGAATATTACATAGAAACATAGAAACATAGAGATAGGAACAGGAGTAGGCCATTCGGCCCTTCGAGCCTGCTCCGCCATTCAATGAGATCATGGCTGATCTTCGTCTGAGATCATAGCTGATCTTACCAGTTCAGTACCCCGTCCCCGCCTTTTCTCCGTAACCCTTAATCCCCTTAGCCTTCAGAAATATATCCAATTCTCTCTTGAAAATATTTATTGAATTAGCCTTCACAGCCCTCTGTGGCAGGGAATTCCACAGGCTCACCACTCTTTGAGTGAAGAAATTCTTCCTCATCTCTGTTTTAAATGATTTGCCCGCTATTTTTAGACTGTGGCCCCTGGTTCTGTGCTCCCCGGCCATTGGAAACATTCTCTCTGAATTCAGCCTGTCCAGGCCTGCCATAATTTTATATGTTTCGATGAGATCCCCTCTCAATCTTCTAAACTCCAGTGAGTACAAGCCCAAACTATTTAATCTCTCTTCGTAGGTCATTCCCGCCATTCCAGGTATCAGCCTGGTGAATCGCCGTTGCACTCCCTCCATGGCAAGAACATCCTTCCGCAGATGGGGCGACCAAAACTGTACACAATACTCCAGATGCGGTCTCACCAGCACCTTGTACAGCTGTAGTAAGGTATCCCTATTCCTATACTCGAACCCCCTTGATATGAAGGCCAACATACCATTTGCCTTCTTGATCGCCTGTTGCACCTGCATGCTCTCCTTCAGTGACTGGTGCACAAGAACACCCAGGTCCCTCTGCACTTCCCCATCTCCCAATCTATTGCCATTTAGATAATAATCTACCCTCCTGTTTTTACCCCCAAAGTGGATAACCTCGCATTTATCCACATTATAGTGCATCTGCCACGTATCTGCCCATTCCCCCAACCTGTCCAAATCGCACTGTAGCCTCCTGACATCCTCATCAGAGCCCACCCCTCCTCCTAGTTTAGTGTCGTCAGCGAATTTGGAAATATTGCATCCAATTCCCTGATCCAGATCATTTATATATATTGTGAACAGCTGGGGTCCCAGGACAGATCCTTGTGGCACCCCGCTGGTCACTGCCTGCCACTCCGAAAACGAGCCGTTTATTCCAACTCTCTGTTTTCTATCCGCCAGCCAGTTCTCTATCCACGTTAATACTTTGCCCCCAATCCCATGAGCCTTAATTTTGCATGATAATCTTTTGTGTGGAACCTTATCGAAGGCTTTCTGGAAGTCAAGGTACACCACATCCACTGGCTCTCCCCCATCTATTTTACCAGTTACTTCCTCAAAAAATTCCAGCAGATTAGTCAAACACGATTTACCCTTTGTAAATCCATGTTGACTCTGTCCGATCCTTTCCCCATTTGTCAAGTGCTCCGCTATTTTATCCTTAATAATGGACTCTAGCATTTTGCCCACAACCGATGTAAGGCTTACTGGTCTATAATTCCCTGCTTTCTCTCTACCCCCCTTTTTAAATATTGGGGTAACATTAGCTACCCTCCAATCCACGGGTACTGTTCCCGAGTCAATGGAGTTCCGGAAGATGATCCTTAGAGCATCTGCTATCTCCAGGGCCACCTCCTTAAGTACCCTAGGATGTAGTTTATCAGGCCCCGGGGATTTGTCGGCCTTCAGTCCCCTCAACTTACCCAACACCATATCCCTAGAGATACTAATTTCTGTCAGCTCCTCCCTCTCATTAGTCCCTATGTTTGCCGATATTCCTGGGAGGTTATTTGTGTCCTCCTTTGTGAATACAGAACCAAAGTATGAGTTTAATTGGTCTGCCATTTCCTTATTCTCCATTATATATTCTCCCAAATCGGACTGCAAGGGACCGACTTGGGATTTTACCAGTCTTTTCCTCCTGATATACCGATAAAAGCTTTTGCAGTCTGTCTTTATGTTTGCTGCAAGTTTACTTTCGTATTCTATTTTCCCCTTCCTGATTAATCCCTTTGTCCTCTTTTGCTGTATCTTCTACTGCCCCCAATCTTCCGGTCTGGTGCTTTTTTTTGCCAGTTGATATGCCCTTTTTTTTGATTTTATGCTGTCCCTAATTTCCCTCGTTATCCACGGTTGAGTCACCTTTTTAGGTTTATTTTTATGCCAAACCGGTATAAACATGTTCTGGAATTCTTCCATTCTATCTTTGAATGCTTGCCATTGTCTCTCCACTGTCAATCCCCCCAGAAACACCACCCAATCAATCTTACCCAATTCCCGTCTCATACCCTCGTAATTCCCTTTATTTAAGTTCTGGACCTTAGTCTCTGATTCAATTTCCTCACTCTCCATCTCGACTGAGAGCTCGATCATATTATGATCGCTCTGACCCAAGGGGCCTCGTACAAGAAGATTGCTGATAAGTCCCTTCTCATTGCACAATACCCAGTCTAAAATGGCCTGATCTCGAGTCGGCTCCTCGACATATTGGTCCAGATAACCGTCCCGAAAACATTCCAGGAATTCCTCCTCCTCAGAATTTTTACTAATTTGGGTAGTCCAATCAATATGTAAATTAAAGTCACCCATGATGACAGCTGTGCTCTTATCGCACGCTTCTCTAATTTCCCTTTTTATGCCTTCCCTCACCTCCATATTACTATTTGGAGGCCTATATATCACACCCACTAACGTTTTCCTCCCCTTGCTATTTCTCATTTCTACCCATACAGATTCCGTTTCATCCGAGTTAATATCCTTCCTTTCCATTGCATTAATCCCCTCCTTTACCAGCAATGCTACCCCACCTCCCCTACCTTTTTGCCGATCCTTCCTAAATATTGTATATCCCTGGATGTTAAGTTCCCAGCCTTGCCCACCCTGCAGCCACGTTTCTGTAATCCCAATCAAATCATACTTGTTTACCTCTATTTCCACAACTAATTCATCCACCTTGTTCCTACATGACCTGTTGGACGACACCGAATATTATGATGTCCTGTCCTGCCCAGCTTGTAACTTCGACTCCCAAAGTGCAGAAATCATGGAGGAGCACCAAAAGTCTACGGAACATCGGGAGAAGCTGGCTCTACGACGGAAACAGGAGGAAGAGAAGGAGGAACTGCGCATGCAGCTGGCAGCTGTGGCAGCTGACAATGGAGCCCAGAGAGTCTCCAAGAAGCAGAAAAGGAAAAGTCGAAACAGAAGATGACCCATCTGAACCATTATTACCTCTACCAGATCACACACGTGGTCCGTCCGAACGGAGCCAATTCAGTTCGGAAGTTCAAACTGTTAAATCCATGGAAGGACTATTGAATGAGTCACTCCAGCAACGTGAACCGACTACACCACAGAGATTGAATCTGTGAACTGTTTCCCGCAGAGACTGAATCTGTGATCTGTTTTGACATGAAGTTATCTATGTATCTATGTTATTCTGTTATGTATACCTGAAGTTATATATGTATATATGTTATTACGTTATGTTAAATGGGGAGATGACTGTAAAGCTAAGAAGGGAGGAATGTTGTGTATGTAATATGTGTGCTACTTGAACCTATGGACAGGACTGCACTACTTGTAGGGCGTAGTGATACGCAGTACCACTCCTGGCCATAGGGGTATAAATAGTACTGTGGGTACTGATCTCCCCTCAGTTCCCGCCTGTGGGCATGAAGTAAAGACCTACGTGCAGTCCCTACCTCCAACCAGTAAAGGCCTGTTTGAGTTATACGTTTAAGTCTTTGTGTTAATTGTTCAATACAATACACATACTTAACACTGCCAACCTATTCTCATACTCTCTCTTTGTCCCTCTTATTTTCTTTTTCACTTTCCCTCAGAACTTCCTGTATTCAGCCTGATTCTGATTTGTATTCTCAACCTGACATCTGTCAAATGTCCCCTTTTTCTGCTTCATCTTGCTCTCTATCTCTTTCATCATCCAGGGAGCTCTGGCTTTATTCGCCCTACCTTTCCCCCTCATGAGAATGTACCTCAACTGTACCTGAACCATTTCCTCTTTAAAGGCAGCCCATTGTTCGATTACAGTTTTGCCTGCCAATCTTTGATTCCAGTTTACCCGGGCCATATCCGTTCTCAATCGATTGAAATTTGCTTTTCTCCAATTAAGTATTTTTACTTTAGATTGCTCCCTGTTCTTTTCCATAACTAATCTAAACCTTATGGGGGAAAAATTGAGTCACGCCCCCTTTGGGGCGCTAACTTTGCCGAGGCGCTAAAGAATGAGCACCCCCGTGGCTGAAATTCATCGGTAGAGCCCCAAGAGGGAAGCGGGGCTCTACTGGAAGTGCCCCACCTCCCTCTTGGGGCGCTGCGTGGGAATATCGTGGTGCTATGTGCCGCACCGCCATGCGTTGCTGCACGACGCTCCGCAGTACTGCAGGCCTTCCTCCCCTTCTTAAAAGGGAGGGGCCTTGCACAGCGCAACCCAGGGCCCAGATGGGCCACCAGGGATCAGAGTGCTGGCCAAAGAGCCCGGCACTCAAGAGAAGTGCCGGGCTTACGGAGCGCAGCCGGCACTCCTCGGGGGGTAGCTGGTCAGGAGGCTGGGGACAGCAACAGGGGACAGGTGCTGGCCGGCAACAAAAACGGCCGCCCGGCACCTCACCTTTAATTAGCGCCGCCCCTGCTGCAGGTAGGCCCCTCTGACCCTGTCAGACATAGCGTCCGGCAGTAAGTCAGGGGGTGCTACCGAAGATCACGGCCGGGGCGTGAGCGGGGCGCTGCGCACCCCGATGACCGTCGCCACTAACCTCCTGCTGAATTTCACTTAGGGCGCTAACGGGAGGCACAAATCAACCGAATCTCCTCCCCTATGATTCTATGATCACTATTCCCTAAATGTTCCCCTCCTGACACTTGCTCCACTCATTCCCCAGAACCAGATCCAGCAATGCCTCCTTCCTCGTTGGGCTGGAAACGTACTGATCAAGAAAGTTCTCCTGAACACACTTCAGAAATTCTTCCCCCTCTCTGCCCTTTACACTATTACTATCCCAGTCTATATTAGGATAGTTGAAGTCTCCCATTATTACTACTCATTAGTTCTTGCGCCTCGCTGTAATATCACTGCAAATTTGCTCCTCTATATCTTTCCCACTATTTGGTGGTCTATAGAATACACCTAGTAGTGTAAAGGCACCTCTATTATTTCTTAACTTTAGCCATATAGATTCTGTCCTTGACCCCTCCAGGATATCCGCCCTCTCCAGCACTGTAACATTCTCCTTAACCAATACTGCCACCCCACCTCCTTTCTTTCTTTCCCTATCTTTCCTGAACACCTTATATCCAGGAATATTTAATACCCAATCCTGCCCTTTTTTGAGCCAGGTCTCAGTTATTGCCACAACATCATATTCCCATGTGGCTATTTGTGCCTGCAGCTCACTGACCTTCTTTACCACACTTCGTGCGTTCACATACATACACTGTAAACCTATCTTAGACCATCCTGTGTTTGCTCTTAATCTGACCCCACCTAATACCGTACTATTTCTTTACTGCTACCTGTCTCTCCCCATCCTTTGAGCACTTTATTTCCCCTTTCTAATGTTACATCCTGGTGCCCATCCCGCTGCCAAATTAGTTAAATCCTCCCCAAAAGCACCAGCAAACCTTCCCGCGAGGATATTGGCCCCGGCTCTGTCAAACCCTTTCATAATTCAAGAGAAAAGAGACCCAGCCTGTTCATCCTTTCCTGATAGAAATACCCTTGCATTTCTGGTATCATCCTTGTAAATCTTCTCTGCACCCTCTCCAGTGCCTCTATACCCTTTTTATAATATGGTGACCAGAATTGTACGCAGTGCTCCAAGTGTGGTCTAACCAAGGTTCGATACAGGTTTAGCATAACTTCACTACTTTTCAATTCTATCCCTGTAGAAATAAACCCGAGTGCTTGGTTTGCTTTTTTTATGGTCTTGTTAACCTGTGTTGATACTTTTAGTGATTTGTGTATTTGCCCTCCGAGATCCCTTTGCTCCTCTACCCCATTTAGATTCTTATTTTTCAAGTAATAAGTGACCTCCCTATTTTTCTTACCAAAATTTAATGCCTCCATTTATCTGTGTTGAATTTCATTTGCCAATTATGTTCTATCTCCCTTCTTAAATATAGATATTACGTTAGGTATCCGCCAGTCCTCTGACACTACACCTTTTTCTAACTAATTACTAAATATGTGTAGAAATGCCTCTGCTATCTCTTCCCTAGATTCTTTTAAAATGCACGGATGTAATCCGTCCAGACCAGGGGTTTTATCCTCTTTGAGTTTCATTATTTTAGTTAATATATTTCCTCGTTTTATTTTAAATGCAGTCAAGATGGCGGCCATGACGGTCCGGTGCTGAGATCGCTCTCCCTGTTTCGGGCGGCCAGCTCTCGCCGCTCGCTCCCGCAACCGGAGCGAGGTGCTCGGCGAGTCGGGCAGAGGCAGCGCAGCACGGTGAGCAGCAGCAGCAGCCAAGCCGACCCGCTGGAGCACATCGGCCGGCAGCTCCTCGGTGGGAAGGAATTCCGACTGGGAGGAGGGAAGCCGAGCATGGCGGCCAGAGGCCGACCCGTGAGAGGGAGAAGTAGGCCCCGGGCCGTGGAGCGTGGAGCCGGCGACGGTGAAGAGGAGGCCGCATTGGAGCATTCACATCCCGACGATGTGTTCGGCGAGTCGGGCAGAGGAGCGCAGCGCAATGAGCAGCAGCAGCAGACTCACGACACGCTGCAGCACGTCGGCCGGCAGCTCCATTTTGGGTAACTCACAGTCCGGATGGGAGGAGGGGAGCCAGACATGGTGGCCAGAGCGGGAGAAGCAGGCCACCACACGTGGAGCCGGCAACAGCGAGGAGGAGGCCGCGGTGACGAGGAGGACGGAGCGGCTGAGGGACATCGTGCTCCCACTGCCACGGGAAGCCATTGTATTGACTCTGAACGCGGCGCTGTATGTATAGCTGACGCGTCCCCACGGGGAACAAGCATTCCATTGTACTTGTTACATATGGCAAATAAATCTAATCCGAATCTGATCTGAATCTGATCTGATCTGATCTGATCTCATTACCAGTCTCATCATCTGATGCCATCTCCACCTGTTCTATCGCCCTGGTAAATACTGAAGCAAAGTAATTATTTAATATCTCTGCCATCTCTCTATCATTGCGTGTGGTAATATCCTGTCCATCCCTTAGTGGTCCTATTCCCATCCCAACCTTCCTTTTTTTATTTATGTGCCTATAAAATATTTTACTATTTGGTCTTATGTTCCTTGATAATTTAATTTCATAGTTCCTCTTCGCCTTCCTAATTGTTTTGTTGACTTCTCTCCTAATTTCTTCATATTCTCCCTTATCATGCACTCCCCTGCTGTCTATGTACTTAATGAATGCCTCTTTCCTTACCCTCAATTTTTCCCTTATGGCTTTATTCATCCACGGTGTCTCATTAGTGTTTAGCTTGTTCTTGTTTTTTAGCGGAATATATTTTTCCTGGCTCTGTTGAACATCATTTTAAATGTTTCCCATTGCTGTTCTACATTGTTGTTTACCAACATAGTTGTCCGTTATATTTTCCCAAGTTCTATTCTCAGCCCCTCAAAATCAGCTTTTCTCCAATCTATTACCCTGGTCTTCATCAAACTTATGTCTTTCTCAGTTATTATCTTAATGCGTATTATATTATGGTCACTATTGCCTAGATGTTCCCCGACTTTTACTTCTCTTAGAGTCATAGAATCATAGAGTCATAGAGTTATACAGCACGGATAGAGGCCCTTCGGCCCATCATGTCCGCGCCGGCCATCAAGCCCTGTCTAATCTAATCCCATATTCCAGCATTTGGTCCGTAGCCTTGTATGCTATGGCATTTCAAGTGCTCATCCAAATGCTTCTTAAATGTTGTGAGGGTTCCTGCCTCCACAACCCTTTCAGGCAGTGAGTTCCAGACTCCAACCACCCTCTGGGTGAAAAAGTTCTTTCTCAGATCCCCTCTAAACATCCCGCCCTTTACCTTGAATCTATGCCCCCTAGTTATTGACCCCTCTACTAAGGGAAAAAGCTCCTCAGCATCCATCCTATCTATGCCCCTCATAATTTTGTACACCTCAATCATGTCCCCCCTCAGCCTCCTCTGCTCCAAGGAAAACAAACCCAATCTGCCCAGTCTCTCTTCATAGCTGAAGCGCTCCAGCCCTGGTAACATCCTGGTGAACCTCCTCTGCACCCTCTCTAACGCAATCACATCCTTCCTGTAGTGTGGCGACCAGAACTGCACACAGTATTCCAGCTGTGGCCTAACCAGTGTTTTATACAGCTCCATCATAACCTCCTTGCTCTTATATTCAATGCCTCGGCTAATGAAGGCAAGTATCCCATATGCCTTTTTTACCACCTTATCCACCTGTTCCGCCGCCTTCAGGGATCTGTGTACTTGCACACCCAGATCCCTCTGACCCTCCGTCTTGCCTAGGGTCTTTCCATTCATTGTGTATTCCCTTGCCTTGTTAGTCCCCCCAAAGTGCATCACCTCGCACTTTTCCGGGTTAAATTCCATCTGCCACTGTTCCGCCCATCTGACCAACCCATCTATATCGTCCTGCAGACTGAGGCTACCCTCCTCGCTATTTACCACCCTACCAATTTTTGTATCATCCGCGAACTTACTGATCATACCTTTTACATTCATATCCAAGTCATTAATGTAGACCACAAACAGCAAGGGACCCAGCACCGATCCCTGTGGTACCCCACTGGCCACAGGCTTCCAGTCACAAAAACAACCTTCGACCATCACCCTCTGCCTTCTGCCACTAAGCCAGTTTTGTATCCAATGTGCCAAGGCACCCTGGATTCCATGGGCTCTTACCTTCTTGACCAGTCTCCTGTGCGGGACTTTATCGAAGGCCTTACTGAAATCCATGTATACCACATCCACTGTGTTACCCTCATCCACACACCTAGTCACCCCCTCAAAAAATTCAATCAAATTAGTCAGACATGATCTTCCCTTGACAAAGCCATGTTGACTATCCCTGATTAATCCTTGCCTCTCCAAGTGGAGACAAATTTTGTCCCTCAGAATTTTTTCCAATAATTTTCCTACCACTGATGTTAGGCTCACTGGCCTGTAGTTCCCCGGTTTTTCCCTACTACCCTTCTTGAATAATGGTACTACATTAGCGGTTCTCCAGTCCTCTGGCACATCCCCTGTGGCCAGAGAGGTCCTGAATATATGTGTTAGAGCCCCCGCAATCTCTTCCTTTGCCTCACACAGCAGCCTGGGATACATTTCATCCGGGCCTGGGGATTTATCCATTTTTAGGCCAGCTAAAACCGCCAATACCTCCTCCCTCTCGATGTTAATATGTTCGAGCATATCACAGTCCCCCCCGCCCTATTTCTATGTCTACATCATCCTTCTCCATAGTGAAAACAGATGCAAAAAATTCATTTAGAACCCCTCCTACATCTTCCGGCTCCACACACAGATTGCCACTTTTGTCCCTAATGGGCCCTATTTTTTCCCTAGTTATCCTCTTACCCTTAATATACTTATCACAGAATCACAGAATCACAGAAACCCCACAGTGCAGATAGAGGCCATTTCGGCCCATCAAGCCTGCACCGACACATATCCCACCCGATCCCCGTAACCCCTACCCCAACACATATCCCACCCTATCCCCGTAACCCCACATATTTAATCCCCCTAACACTAAGGGTCAATTTTTTTTATCATAGCCAATCAACCTAACCCGCACATGTTTGGACTGTGGGAGGAAACCGGAGCACCCGGAGGAAACCCACGCAAACACGGGGAGAATGTGCAAACTCCACACAGACAGTCACCCGAGGCCGGATTCGAACCCGGGTCCCTGGCGCTGTGAGGCAACAGTGCTAACCACTATGCCACCGTGCTGCCCACTTATAAAACTTCTTAGGATTTTCCTTTATTTTGCTCGCCAGTGTTATTTCATGGCCCCTCCTTGATCTCCTAATTTCTTTTTTAAATATCCCCCTGCACTTTTTGTACTCCTCTAGAGCTTCCTCCATCTTTAGCCTTTTGTATCTACCAAAAGCCCTCCTTTTTTCCCTAATTCATTCTCGTATACCCCCTGACATCCAAGGTTCCCTGTGGTTTTTGGAACCACCCTTGACCTTTACGGGAACATGTTGCCATTGTATGATCTCAATCTCCCTTCTGAAAGCCTCCCATTGCTCCGATGCGGATTTTCCTACAAGTAGCTGATCCCAGTCCATTTTGGCCAGATCCTGCCTTATCCTATTAAAATCGGCCTTCCCCCAATTTAGAACCTTTATTTCCGGCCCATCCCTGTCCTTTTCCATGACCACCTTAAATCTTACCATATTATGGTCACTATCACCAAAGTGCTCACCTACTAGCACTTTTTCCACTTGGCCGGCCACATTCCCTAGAATTAGGTCCAGTACCGCCCCCTCTCTTGTAGGACTTTCTACATGCTGGCTCAAAAAGCTCTCCTGGATGCACTTTAAGAATTCTACACCCTCTGAGCCTTTCACACTCTGACTATCCCAGTTAATATTGGGGAAGTTGAAATCCCCCATTATTATTACCCTATTATTTGCACATTTCTCTGAGATTTGCCTACATATCTGTTCCTCTATCTCCCCCTGACTGTTTGGAGGCCTATAGTACACTCCCAGCAAAGTGCTTGCCCCCTTTTTGTTTTTAAGCTCCACCCATATGGCCTCATTAGAGGAACCTGCTAATATATCATCCCTCCTTGCTGCAGTAATTGACTCCTTAATTAATATTGCGACACCCCCTCCTCTTATACCTCCCCCTCTGTCTCGCCTGAAGATTCTGTACCCCGGAATATTGAGCTGCCAGTCTTGCCCCTCCCTCAACCATGTCTCCGTGATAGCAACAATATCGTACTCCCATGTGTTTATCAACACCTTCAGTTCATCCACCTTATTTGCAAGACTCCTTGCATTAAAATAGATGCCATCCAGCCTTGCCCTTATATATTTGCCCTGTCTACCAAGCTCACTTGTTTTTTTCTCTATAATTGGCAGCACATCACCCCCTATTTCAGCTCCCCTCTGTATCCCATCCCCCTGCCAAGTTAGTTTAAACCCCCCCCAACAGTGCTAGCAAACCTCCCCGCAAGGATATTTGTCCCGCTCTGGTTCAGGTGCAACCCGTCTGACTTGTACAAGTCCCACCTTTCCCAGAAGCAGGCCCAGTGATCCAGGAAAGTAAAACCCTCCCTCCTGCACCAACTCTTTAGCCACACATTCATCTTCTCTTATCTGCTCTGGTTCATTCCCCATTACTAGATCCAATAGCGAATCCTCCCTTGTTGGGCTTTTTACATATTGGGTTAAAATGGAGTCCTGTACACATTGTAGGAACTCCATTCCCTTATCCCCTTTACCTACCTCTTCTGTCCAATTAATATCGGGGTAGTTGAAATCCCCCATAATTATTATTCTATGTTTTTTACTAATTTCCCTAATTTGTCTGCATATTTCTTCCTCCACCTCCCTTCCACTATTCGGTGGTCTGTAGACTGCCCCTATTAGTGTGATTGATCCTTTATTATCTTTTATCTCTATCCACATGGATTCTATTTCTGTCTCGCTGATAGCGGCCTCACTTTTTTCTACTGCCATTATGTTATCCCTAATAAGTACAGCTACTCCACCTCCCCAATTTCCCTCTCTATCTTTTCTAAATATGTTATACCCTGCAATATTTAATTCCCAGTCCTGATTCTTCTGTAGCCATGTCTCAGCAATCCCTAATACAAAAGCAAAATACTGCGAATGCTGGAAATCTGAAATAAAAAAAGAAAATGCTGGAAATACTCAGCAGGTCAGGCAGCATCCGTGGAGAGAGAAACAGAGTTATCGTTTCAGGTCGATGACCCTTCATCAGAACTGGAAAAAGCTGGCGATGGAACAGGTTTTTAAGCAAGGGCAGGGGCAGGGAAAGGGGGGAGGGGAGGAAAGAACGAAAGGGAAGGTCTGTGATAGGGTGGAAGGCTGGAGAGATTAAGAGACATTAAGAGATATTAAGAGATGGTGCAAGTCAAAAGGAGATGGTAATGGGACAAGTTAAGAAACAAAAGATGGCGTTAGATGAAGTGTAAATGGCACTGGCAGAATGAAAGATAGCTGCCATGTGGGAGGGAGAAATCTCTGCCCCATCCCTTTTTTTCCATTTATTTATTTTATTTTTATTTTTCTCTCAGAAACATTAACTCTGTTTCTCTCTCCACAGATGCTGCCTGACCTGCTGAGTATTTCCAGCATTTTCTGTTTTTATCTCAGTAATCCCTATTATGTCTGGTTCCATCGCAACACATGATTGCCTCCAGCTCCCCTGTTTTATTACAGACACTGTGTGCATTGCTGTACAGACAATTTAACTCATTTTTACTTGCAGTTCCTTTCACTTCATTTTTAACCATCTTTTTAAACTCCTGGGGGAAAAAATTCAGTTGGTTTGCACCTCCCGTTAGCGCCTTAAGAGGGCGCTAATGGGGCACAAAGCAACTAGCGCCCGGACGCGGCGATGTTCGCGCCGCTCATGAAATTAACTAGACATTTTGCGGCAGCGCTAAACACTACCGCCACGATCTCCAGCGCCGGCAGATCGTGACGTCAGTCGAGTGCGCAACGCCCCGGTAGCGCCCCGGACCGGATATTGAGTGGCGCCCCCTGCCTTTCCGCCTGCCGCTAGCAACGACAGGTTGAGGGGAACGTTTTGCAGTCAGGAAGGGACTGGGGGAGCGCTGTTTAAAGGCGACCGCTTCCTGCCTTTTTTTGTCGGCGACATTTTTGCACCACGCATTCTGAGAGAGAGAGAGGGAGAGACTTCTGGAGAGATTCAACGCTGTGTGAAGGAGTTTTGGGTACTGAGCAGCACTTTGCAGGTTCATTTTGATTTGACCTTCCTTGCATCGATTTAGAAGAGACTGTGGGGGCTGCACTCTGAGCTCTTTCCCTGGGCCTCTCCATTGTTCTTTCCAGCAGATTTGATGTACAGGTCTCTCCAGGCCGAGATTCAAGGCTGCAATGAGCAGGGTGTGGATGGAGAGCAAGATCGACCCTCCCCTTTAAGAACTGGCCGGCGCCATTGTGTCTGTGTTCCATTGCTGACTGACATCACCTGAGCTTCGCCAGCGCTCTGAGGTAGCGCCTCGCTCCTCAACGTTAGCACCTTAAGAGAGGTGTGTAGCGCCTGATATAGCGCTCCAATCGCCTCTGGGGGCGATAAAAGTCAAGTTTGCAGTCAGAGGCGATAAACTTTGCGCCTGGCCGATAATTGCACCCCAAATGGGGCAATACTGAATTTCTCTCCCCTGTTCTATAACTCTATTTATTTCCTGGCCATCAATGTCCTCCCTTACTTTACTCTTTCCTATGCTCTCCTTTCCTGTTTTGTTTATATATAAGCTGGTTTCATTTCTTGTCGATCCCTCCCACCCCATCTTACTAGTTTAAAGCCTTTGCCACCTCCCTATTTACCATTTCCGCAAGGGCACGGGTCCCATCCCAGTCCCGGAGGAGCCTGTCCCATCGGTGCAGCTCCTTCCTGTCCCAGAACTGGTGCCAGTGTCCCATGAAAAGGAGCCCCTCTTTCGCAACCAGCCCTTTAGCCACATGTTAATTCTCCTTCTCAACCTCTCCTAAATCACCGCTACCCGTCTCCCTAGCAGTCACACCCTCCCCTTCCTGAACCTGTGCTTTCCTCTGGGGTGTTCTGGATAAAACTGTCCAGAAATTCCTCCCCCACCATGTATGTTTCGGAGTGTGTCTAACTCACACTCCAGCTCAGTGACTCTTCCTGCCGATGTGGGAATCCGGGATGGTCTCGCTGTCCACAAACTCCCACATACTACAGTCCCAACACATAGCCTGCCCTGCCATCTCTAGACTTCTTTATTTATATGCTTATTTCATTATTTAAAGTTTTCAATCAAACGATTATTGATAGTTTATCTAGTTAAGTTACTATTTATTAACGTAATAGTTAAAGTTCCTCAGGTCTTAGTTTAAAGAAAAAAATATGTAATACTCACCAGCCAATCACCTAGATGCTGTCCTGCGACGTCACTCCTTATTTTTTTTTGTGTCCTCGGCCTCCTCCCCCGCTCAGGCCCGCTGTGTCCTGGGCCTTCTCCTCCCCCCGCTCAGTCCCGCTGTGTCCTGGGCCTTCTCCTCCCCCCGCTCAGTCCCGCTGTGTCCTGGGCCTTCTCCTCCCCCCGCTCAGTCCCGCTGTGTCCTGGGCCTCCTCCTCCCCCGCTCAGTCCCGCTGTGTCCTGGGCCTCCTCCTCCCCCGCTCAGTCCCGCTGTGTCCTGGGCCTTCTCCTCCCCCGCTCAGTCCCGCTGTGTCCTGGGCCTTCTCCTCCCCCGCTCAGTCCCGCTGTGTCCTGGGCCTTCTCCTCCCCCGCTCAGGCCCGCTGTGTCCTGGGCCTTCTCCTCCCCCCGCTCAGTCCCGCTGTGTCCTGGGCCTTCTCCTCCCCCCGCTCAGTCCCGCTGTGTCCTGGGCCTCCTCCTCCCCCGCTCAGTCCCGCTGTGTCCTGGGCCTCCTCCTCCCCCGCTCAGTCCCGCTGTGTCCTGGGCCTTCTCCTCCCCCGCTCAGTCCCGCTGTGTCCTGGGCTTCCTCCTCCCCCGCTCAGTCCCGCTGTGTCCTGGGCCTTCTCCTCCCCCGCTCAGGCCCGCTGTGTCCCGGGCTTCCTCCTCCCCCGCTCAGTCCCGCTGTGTCCTGGGCCTCCTCCTCCCCCGCTCAGTCCCACTGTGTCCTGGGCCTTCTCCTCCCCCGCTCAGTCCCGCTGTGTCCTGGGCCTCCTCCTCCCCCGCTCAGGCCCGCTGTGTCCTCGGCCTCCTCCCCCGCTCAGTCCCGCTGTGTCCTGGGCTTCCTCCTCCCCCGCTCAGTCCCGCTGTGTCCTGGGCCTCCTCCCCCGCTCAGTCCCGCTGTGTCCTGGGCCTCCTCCCCCGCTCAGTCCCGCTGTGTCCTGGGCCTCCTCCTCCCCCGCTCAGTCCCGCTGTGTCGTGTGCCTTCTCCTCCCCCGCTCAGTCCCGCTGTGTCCTCGGCCTCCTCCCCCGCTCAGTCCCGCTGTGTCCTGGGCCTCCTCCCCCGCTCAGTCCCGCTGTGTCCTCGGCCTCCTCCCCCGCTCAGTCCCGCTGTGTCCTCGGCCTCCTCCCCCGCTCAGTCCCGCTGTGTCCTGGGCCTCCTCCTCCCCTGCTCAGGCCCGCTGTGTCCCGGGCCTTCTCCTCCCCCGCGCAGTCCCGCTGTGTCCTGGGCCTTCTTCTCCCCCGCGCAGTCCCGCTGTGTCCTGGGCCTTCTCCTGCCCCGCTCAGGCCCGCTGTGTCCTGGGCTTCCTCCTCCCCCGCTCAGGCCCGCTGTGTCCTCGGCCTCCTCCCCCGCTCAGGCCCGCTGTGTCCTGGGCCTTCTCCTCCCCCGCTCAGTCCCGCTGTGTCCTGGGCCTTCTCCTCCCCCGCTCAGGCCCGCTGTGTCCTGGGCCTCCTCCTCCCCCGCTCAGGCCCGCTGTGTCCTGGGCCTCCTCCTCCCCCGCTCAGTCCCGCTGTGTCCTGGGCGTCCTCCTCCCCCACTCAGTCCCGCTGTGTCCTGGGCCTTCTCCTCCCCCACTCAGTCCCGCTGTGTCCTGGGCCTCCTCCTCCCCCGCTCAGTCCCGCTGTGTCCTGGGCCTCCTCCTCCCCCGCTCAGTCCCGCTGTGTCCCGGGCCTCCTCCTCCCCCGCTCAGGCCCGCTGTGTCCTGGGCCTCCTCCCCCGCTCAGGCCCGCTGTGTCCTGGGCCTTCTCCTCCCCCGCTCAGTCCCGCTGTGTCCTGGGCCTTCTCCTCCCCCGCTCAGTCCCGCTGTGTCCTCGGCCTCCTCCTCCCCCGCTCAGTCCCGCTGTGTCCTGGGCCTCCTCCTCCCCCGCTCAGTCCCGCTGTGTCCTGGGCCTTCTCCTCCCCCGCTCAGTCCCGCTGTGTCCTGGGCCTCCTCCTCCCCCGCTCTGGCCCGCTGTGTCCTGGGCTTCCTCCTCCCCCGCTCAGGCCCGCTGTGTCCTGGGCCTTCTCCTCCCCCGCTCAGGCCCGCTGTGTCCTGGGCCCCCTCCTCCCCCGCTCAGTCCCGCTGTGTCCTGGGCCTTCTCCTCCCCCGCTCAGGCCCGCTGTGTCCTCGGCCTCCTCCCCCGCTCAGTCCCGCTGTGTCCTGGGCCTTCTCCTCCCCCGCTCAGGCCCGCTGTGTCCTGGGCCTCCTCCTCCCCCGCTCAGTCCCGCTGTGTCCTGGGCCTTCTCCTCCCCCGCTCAGTCCCGCTGTGTCCTCGGCCTCCTCCTCCCCCGCTCAGTCCCGCTGTGTCCTGGGCCTTCTCCTCCCCCGCTCAGTCCCGCTGTGTCCTGGGCCTCCTCCCCCGCTCAGTCCCGCTGTGTCCTGGGCCTCCTCCCCCGCTCAGTCCCGCTGTGTCCCAGGCCTCCTCCTCCCCCACTCAATCCCGCTGTGTCCTGGGCCTTCTCCTCCCCCGCTCAGTCCCGCTGTGTCCTCGGCCTCCTCCTCCCCCGCTCAGTCCCGCTGTGTCCTCGGCCTCCTCCTCCCCCGCTCAGTCCCGCTGTGTCCTGGGCCTCCTCCCCGCTCAGTCCCGCTGTGTCCTGGGCTTCCTCCTCCCCCGCTCAGTCCCGCTGTGTCCTGGGCCTTCTCCTCCCCCGCTCAGTCCCGCTGTGTCCTGGGCCTTCTCCTCCCCCGCGCAGTCCCGCTGTGTCCTGGGCCTTCTCCTCCCCCGCTCAGTCCCGCTGTGTCCCCGGCCTCCTCCTCCCCCGCTCAGGCCCGCTGTGTCCCGGGCTTCCTCCTCCCCTGCTCAGTCCCGCTGTGTCCTGGGCTTCCTCCTCCCCCGCTCAGTCCCGCTGTGTCCTGGGCTTCCTCCTCCCCCGCTCAGTCCCGCTGTGTCCTGGGCTTCCTCCTCCCCCGCGCAGTCCCGCTGTGTCCCGGGCTTCCTCCTCCCCCGCGCAGTCCCGCTGTGTCCTGGGCCTCCTCCTCCGCCGCTCTGTCCCGCTGTGTCCTGGGCCTCCTCCTCCCCCGCTCTGGCCCGCTGTGTCCTGGGCCTCCTCCCCCGCTCAGGCCCGCTGTGTCCTGGGCCTTCTCCTCCGCCGCTCAGTCCCGCTGTGTCCCGGGCCTCCTCCTCCCCCGCTCTGGCCCGCTGTGTCCTGGGCCTCCCCCCCCGCTCAGTCCCACTGTGTCCTGGGCCTCCTCCTCCCCCGCTCAGTCCCGCTGTGTCCTCGGCCTCCTCCCCCGCTCTGGCCCGCTGTGTCCTCGGCCTCCTCCTCCCCCGCTCAGTCCCGCTGTGTCCTGGGCCTCCTCCTCCCCCGCTCTGGCCCGCTGTGTCCTGGGCCTTCTCCTCCCCCGCTCTGGCCCGCTGTGTCCCGGGCCTCCTCCTCCCCCGCTCAGACCCGCTGTGTCCTGGGCCTCCCCCCCCGCTCAGTCCCGCTGTGTCCTGGGCCTCCTCCCCCGCTCAGTCCCGCTGTGTCCTGGGCCTCCTCCTCCCCCGCTCAGTCCCGCTGTGTCCTGGGCCTCCTCCCCCGCTCAGGCCCACTGTGTCCTGGGCCGCCTCCTCCCCCGCTCAGTCCCGCTGTGTCCTCGGCCTGCTCCTCCCCCGCTCAGGCCCGCTGTGTCCTGGGCCTCCTCCCCCATTCAGGCCCGCTGTGTCCTGGGCCTCCTCCTCCCCCGCTCATGCCCGCTGTGTCCTGGGCCCCCTCCTCCCCCGCTCAGTCCCGCTGTGTCCTGGGCCCCCTCCTCCCCCGCTCTGGCCCGCTGTGTCCTGGGCCTCCTCCTCCCCCGCTCAGGCCCGCTGTGTCCTGGGCCTTCTCCTCCCCCGCTCAGTCCCGCTGTGTCCTGGGCCCCCTCCTCCCCCGCTCTGGCCCGCTGTGTCCTGGGCCTCCTCCTCCCCCGCTCAGTCCCGCTGTGTCCTGGGCCTCCTCCCCCGCTCAGGCCCGCTGTGTCCTGGGCCTCCTCCTCCCCCGCTCAAGCCCGCTGTGTCCTGGGCCTCCTCCCCCGCTCAGGCCCGCGGTGTCCTCGGCCTCCTCCTCCCCCGCTCGGGCCCGCTGTGTCCTGGGCCGCCTCCTCCCCCGCTCAGGCCCGCGGTGTCCTCGGCCTCCTCCTCCCACGCTCAGTCCCGCTGTGTCCGGGGCCTCCTCCTCTCCCGCTCAGTCCCCCTGTGTCCTGGGCCTCCTCCTCCCCCGCTCAGTCCCCCTGTGTCCTGGGCCTCCTCCTCCCCCGCTCAGGCCCGCTGTGTCCTGGGCCGCCTCCTCTCCCGCTGAGTCCCGTTGTGTCCTCGGTGTTAAGTCTGTGTGTTCCAGTTGTATTAAGATTAATTACTGACACAGACTACAAGAATAAAGTTCAACAGGTCTTTACTAGTTGGAGGTCAGCACTATACTAAATACAATATCACTACACAGTACTTATATACCGGTGGTCACCACCGGTATTACGTATACAGCAGCCAGAGAAAGTAGTACATCGCTTAAGGTGGAACAGGCTTAAGTTCTCTTAAGGTGGAACAGGTTACATACACCACAATCCTCCCTTTTTAGCTTAACAGTCATATCCCCATTTAACATAACATCCTAACATATATACATATATAACTTCAGGTATAAACAGTTCAAAGTTTCAGTCTCTCAGGAGGCCTTCTGATTCGGTTTGGATAACGCCTTTCAGTGGTCTCTGATTCTTGTTGCTGAGGTGACTCTTCTTGTTGGTTTCCTATGTATTGGACGTCATCATCAGGTACAGTCCCTGCCGAGGTAGATGCTTCAGGTTCATTAACGTCTTCCACAGTTGTCTCTGTCGCAACCATGGGTTCGAACCTTGCTCTTGATTCTACCAGTTGATCCGCATGACGCCTTATCACATTGTTACCAATATCTACTGTGTACATCAGAGGTCCTTGTCTGGCCCGAATTGTTCCGGACTGCCATTTTTCATTTCCATAGCCCCTTGCCAACACTGGTTGTCCTACGTCGAAACTTCGAGTGGATTTGTTATTAATATGCCGGAACTGTTTGTTTTCCACTTCCCTCTGCACATTTGGTTTTAACAAGTCCAACCTGGACCGCAACCTCCTGTTATAAAACATCATGGCAGGACTTTGGTTAGTCACTGCATGAGCGGCGTTTCGATATGCCATTAGGAAATTGTCCACCTTGTGTTGTAACGGAATCTGATCATCGTTCATGGCCTTTATTGCCTTTTTGAATGTTTGGACAAATCTCTCGGCCAACCCGTTTGTCGCCGGATGATATGGGGCAGAGGTATAATGTTTCACCCCATTCTTCTTTAAGAATTTTTGGAATTCTTCCGACACGAACTGTGGTCCATTGTCCGAACATATCTGTTCTGGCAATCCGTTCCTTGCGAATATTGTTCTTAACACCGCAATTGTCTTTTCTGAAGTAGTGGTATTCATCTTGATCACTTCTGGCCATTTGGAATGTGCGTCCACCGCAATTAGGAACATGGAGTCCATGAATGGACCAGCAAAGTCAATATGTACGCGTTGCCATGGGGCTGAAGGCCATTCCCATGGGTGTAGCGGTGCGATCGGAGGTGCATTTTGCACTTTTTGGCACCCAGCGCAGCTTTTTGTCAACTCCTCTATCTGTTGGTCAATGCCCGGCCACCATACATAAGCCCTAGCAAGACTTTTCATCTTAACTCCCCCCAGATGACCTTCATGCAGTTCCTTTAGAACTCTTTCCCATAACTTGGGAGGAATAATCACTCTTGTCCCGTACATCAAAGTACCATGGCAGACGGACAGCTGGTCTCGCCTTGCCGAGAATGCCGGTAACAGAGGATCACCATGTGTTGGCCATCCCTTCACTGTCACCTCGTAAACTCGGGACAGTGTCGGGTCGTTCCTGGTTTCTCTTTCAATACTTGCATTGGTGACTGGTAAACACTCGATGATGGTCGAATGAAATAACTCAACAGGGTCAACTTTCGTCGTCTCTTCTGCTTCAGGTAGTGGCAGGCGCGACAGCCCATCAGCATTGCCATGCTGCTTTGTACCTTTGAATTCTATTTGATATTGATGTGCCCCTAGGAAAAGGGACCATCTCTGGAGTCGCTGTGCTGCCATCACCGAAACACCCTTCTTAGGGTTAAAAATGGATACCAACGGTTGATGGTCTGTCAGAAGTGTGAATTTCTGGCCCTGCAGGTAATGATTAAACTTCTTCACTCCCCATACAAGGCTGAGAGCCTTCCCATCGATCTGCGCATAGTTGCGCTCAGCGGAGGTCAATGATCTGGATGCAAACGCGACTGGCCTTTCCGTGCCATTTGACAACTTGTGTGAGAGTACTGCCCCAATACTGTAGTATCCGTGTGTAGATAAAGACACTGAAGACAGGAGTTGGTTCATAGGTATTTACTAAGCAAGTCTGGGGGGGGTTTCTAAAAGATATACACAATACACAGGCTTATATAGCCCAAGTGGCAATTACCGGCATTACGCACACCTGGGGCTCTTAAAGGCACATACACCATAATTGCTCTTAAAGGCACATACACCACAATTCCTCCCCTTCTAGCTAACTAGTACATCATATTTTAAGTAATTATTAATTACATGTTATATGCAAAATAATATACATTGCTGTATTAATTAATTATAAGTTAGTCTCTCAGGAGGCTTCCTGACTCGGTCCGGATAACGCCTCGGGGGTGTAGTAGTTTCTGGTGGTGTAGTAGGTTCTTCTGGCAAGGCTGATTTGGCTTGAAGGCCAGTGTCGGGTTCATCGGGCTCCAGTATCACCGGATCGGAGGTAGATATGGGTATCTCTACTTCATCGTTAGATGTATAGAGTGGTGGTGTAGGTTGTCCCTTTTCGGATGACTTGATGATTTGGTCAGCATGGCGCCTTATTATGCTGTCTCCGATGTCCACGGTATACATCAGTGGTCCTAATCGTGTGCAGATAGTTCCAGGCTGCCATTTCTCGGTACGGTAGTCCCGGGCCAAAACCGGTTGGCCTATCTGGAAGGCCCTAGTTGGCCTTTCATTCATGCCCTGAAACTGCCGGTTCTCCACGTCCCTTCGGATGTTGGGCTTGACCAAATCCAGCCGGCATCTTAGGTTTCTATTGTAGAACATCATGCGGGAGTTTGGTTAGTAACCATATGCGTTGCATTCCTATATGCAAATAAGAAGTTATCCACCTTGTGCTGAAGTTTTATGTCTTCATTACCCATGGCCTTGATGGCCTTCTTGAAGGTCTGGACAAACCTTTCAGCCAATCCATTGGTGGCGGGATGGTATGGGGCGGACGTGTAGTTCTTTACCCCATTGTTCTTTAAGAACTTTCTGAATTCTTCGGACACAAATTGCAGTCCATTATCAGAACATATCTGCTCCGGCAGCCCATTCCTGGCAAATATGGTCCTTAATACTGTGATGGTTTTTTCCGTGGTGGTGGAGGACATCTTTATTACCTCCGGCCACTTGGAGTGTGCATCAACTGCGATTAAGAACATTGAGTCCATAAATGGACCAGCAAAGTCGATGTGCACCTTTTGCCAGGGAGATGAGGGCCACTCCCATGGATGTAGAGGGGCCTGTGGCGGAGCATTTTGGACCTTCTGGCATCCTAGGCAGCTCTTGGTCATGTCTTCGATGTCTCCATCGATACCTGGCCACCATACAAACGCCCTAGCTAGGTTCTTCATTTTCACTCCACCCAGATGCCCCTCGTGAAGCTCCTTTAGCACTTTATCCTGGAGTTTGGGTGGAATCACCACTCTGGATCCACACATCAAGGTTCCTCGGCACACTGACAGCTGTTCTCTTCTTTGCGAGAATGCTGGCAACAGTGGCTCGCCATGTGCTGGCCATCCCTTCACTGTTAAATCGTAGACCCGTGAGAGAGTAGGGTCATTTCTTGTCTCCCTTTCAATGGCAGAATTTGTCACCGGTAGACATTCCACTATGGTAGAGTGGAATATCTCTACTGGGTCTACTGTAGGTGCCTCTTCTATCGTTGGCAACGGTAGGCGTGATAAACCGTCAGCATTCCCATGCTGTTTTGACCCTTTGTATTCAATGTTGTATTGGTGTGCCCCTAGAAAAAGGGACCACCTCTGTAGTCTTTGTGCCGTCATAATGGGGACACCTTTTTTAGGGTTGAATATGGAGATGAGGGGTTGATGGTCAGTCAGCAAGGTAAATTTTTGTCCGTGTAGGTAATGGTTGAATTTCTTCACTCCCCATACCAGGCTGAGTGCTTCCCTGTCTATCTGGGCATAGTTACGCTCAGCTGAGTTCAATGAGCGTGACGCAAAAGCTATCGGCCATTCCGAGCCATCAGGGAATCTATGGGACAATACCGCTCCTATGCCGTAAGGGGATGCATCGCACGCCAGTCTGATTGGTAGTGATGGGTTGTAATGAGCCAAAATTTTCTCGGATGTGATTAAGTCTTTACATTTATGGAAGGCACGTTTACAGTCTTCGTTCCATTTCCAAATCACTCCTGTCTGTAGAAGATCATTAAGAGGGTGTAGAATAGTTGATAAGTTCGGTAAAAATTTATGATAGTAATTTATTAATCCCAGGAATGACCTTAATTGTGAAACATTTTCAGGTGCTGGGGCTTTTATAACCGCTTCAATTTTTTCAGGTGACTTATGCAACCCTTCCTTATTAATTATGTGGCCACAATATGATATCTGATTTTGGAAAAATTCGCACTTGGGGCGATTTGCTCGTAGGCCCCGTTCTTTCAGCCTAGTGAGCACCTGCTCCAAATTGGCAAGGTGCTCGTTGTCGTTTTCTCCTGTTATAAGGATGTCGTCTAGGTAGCATTGAGTCCCCGGAATCCCTTGCAGGGCTTGCTCCATAGCTCTTTGCCAGATAGCTGGAGCTGATGCTATTCCAAAAACCAGTCGATTGTACTGGTACAGGCCTTTGTGTGTGTTTATTGTGAGATACTTTTTAGAGGTCTCCTCAACCTCCATCTGTAGATATGCCTGTGCCAAGTCAATTTTTGTGAAACGTTTCCCTCCAGATAGTGAGGCGAAAATATCTTCTATCCTCGGAAGAGGATACTGTACTGTGTGAAGGACCGGGTTTACAGTCACCTTAAAGTCCCCACAGATGCGAATTTTTTTCTGTTCCTCAGAGTTATTTTTCAATGTTTTTTTCATGACTGGAACGATGGGTGTTGCCCACTCGCTCCAATCTATTTTGGATAATACGCCTGCCTTTTCCAAATTCTTCAGCTCTGCCTCGACTGCCGGACGTATTGCGTATGGCACCGGTCTTGCCTTAAAAATTTTTGGAATTGCTGTATCTTCCACTTTTGTTGAGGCGGTGATGCCTTTCAAGGTTCCTAGTTTCTCTTGAAACACTTCTTTGGTGTTGGCCAAGATGTCTTTTAATCGTTCAGGTATGATGTCATCATTGTTTTTTTCCTTACTGGTCACCGTCAGTGCCTGAATGGAGTGCCAGTCTAAACGTATCTTCCTTATCCATTCACGTCCCAACAACGGTGGACCACCATCTTGTAGAATGTACAAATACAACTTTACTATTTCTTTGCCGTTGTATACCACAGGCACCCTTATTTTTCCTTTGGGGTAGACTTTCTGCCCCGTATATGTTTTTAAGATAATGGATGTGTCTTTTAGAGGTATATGCGAAAATAGCCTCTCGTAATCTCGTCAATTTATTACGGTTAGAGCTGATCCTGTATCTAGCTCCATTTTAACTGGGGACCCTGCTATTGTGAGGGTAACCCAAATGGTTTGGTAATCCTCTTTGGCAAGTACATTATGTAATTTGAGACAGCTTAGTCTCTTGTTTCCGGAGTCGCTATCGCTATTCTGGCCTTCGGAGCTATTGTCCGTCATCATTTGTACCTTCCTGTACTTTTCTTTATTGATTTTTTGTTTTCTGTCAGTGGATTTATTTTGTCCAGATTGGCATACCCGTGCAATGTGTCCAATCTTACCACATTGCCTGCATGCTTTGCCCTTGAACCAGCAGTCTCTCTGGTTATGGGTGGATCTGCCGCAGCGATAACATCTTCCGAACTCCTGTGTCATTTTATGGGTGCCGAAGTCCTGTGTCTCTTGTTGTATCTCTGCAGCTCCTTTTGCTGCTGCTTCGTATGATACAGCCATACTGAAAGCTTTGTCCAATGTTAAATCTTTTTCAGAAAGCAGTCTTTTTTGTGTTCCTTCACTTAAGAGACCGCAAACAAATTTGTCTCGAAGATAATCCGATAGTCCTGCTCCGAATTGGCAGTACTTTGATAGCTTTCTTAATTCGTTTAGGTAATCAGCATTACTTTCATTCTTGTATTGATTTCTCTTGAAGAACTTGAATCGTTCCGCTATCAGCAGCGGTGTTGGGTTTAAATGCTCCTGCAGGGTATCAACAATTTCTTTAAAAGTCTTGTCCTTTGGTTTGGCTGGAGTGATTAAATTTCGTAACAGCCCGTATGTCTTCGCGCCCATTAAGTTCAGAAGTACTGAAGCTTTTTTTTCATCTGTTATTCCATTTGCAGTGCAATAAACCTCTACTCTTTCCACGTATGTGGTCCAATCTTCTATTTCGCCATCAAAAGCCTCAATATTACCAGATTTAGGCATTTCAGAAAAGATATGGCGCTTCCCGCGCTTTTTTTTTTCTCTCTGTAGCAACGATATGGCGCTTCCCGCGCTTTCCCGCCGCTGCTACCGATAACAACGCTGTTTTACTGTGGTTTCCGTTTATTCACTGTTGGAGACTCGTTCCCGACGGAGGTCTAAACGCTGACATGCTTGCCGCGCCGGCCGTCTCTCGAGTGCACCCTCCCAGTCCGTTATTGCTTGCCTCCGATTTCGCTGCCTGTCTCAGCTGTAGAGCCCGCCGCTGGAGCTCCAGCCTGACGCCCAGGAAGGATTAGCGCAGTATCTGTCACCAGCTTGGCCAGCTGGTGAAACCACAGTTTCTCTTACTTCCTTGAGTCTTCTGGACGCTGGAAGAATCGATGTCCTTGAGGCGCTGCCGAATTGCAGGTAAGTCCGTTTCCACTTCGTCGCCACTGTGGTGTCCGTGTGTAGATAAAGACACTGAAGACAGGAGTTGGTTCATAGGTATTTACTAAGCAAGTCTGGGGGGGGGTTCTAAAGGATATACACAATACACAGGCTTATATAGCCCAAGTGGCAATTACCGGCATTACGCACACCTGGGGCTCTTAAAGGCACATACACCATAATTGCTCTTAAAGGCACATACACCACAAATACCATATGGAGAAGCATCACAAGCCAACCGAATAGGCAGTGTCGGGTTGAAGTGAGCCAACACTTCCTCTGAGGTGATCAATTCTTTGCTTTTGCGAAATGCCTTCTTACAGTTTTCGCTCCATTCCCATGGTACCCCCTTCTGTAAAAGAGCGTTCAGCGGGTGCAGTACCGTGGATAGATTCGGTAGAAACTTATGGTAATAGTTAATCAATCCCAGAAATGACCTCAACTGAGAGACATTATCCGGAGCGGGAGCCTTTACAACTGCCTCTATCTTGTCAGGAGACTTATGAAGCCCCTCCCGGTCAATGACATGACCACAGTACGAGATCCGCTTCTGAAAAAACTCACATTTCTGCCGATTAACTCTAAGTCCATACTCTTTCAGTCTGTTGAGCACCAGTTCCAAGTTTGCGAGGTGTTCTTCTTCACCATCACCTGTAATCAGAATATCATCCAGGTAACATTGTGTGCCTGGAATTCCCTGTAATACCTGCTCCATGGCCCTCTGCCAAATTGCCGGAGCCGATGCCACTCCAAAAACCAGCCTATTATACCGGTACAAATCTCTATGCGTGTTGATCGTGAGGTACTGGCGTGACTCTTCATCAACCTCCATCTGCAAGTACGCCTGCGCCAGGTCTATCTTGGTGAAGTGTTTCCCGCCAGACAACGAAGCAAAAATATCCTCAATCCGCGGAAGCGGATACTGCACCGTGTGAAGCACCGGATTAACGGTGATCTTGAAATCTCCACAGATGCGAACCTTCCCTGGTTCTCCTGGCTTGTTGCTCGAAGGACGTTTCATAACGGGAACAATGGGCGTAGCCCACTCACTCCAATCTACCTTAGACAGTACACCTGAACGTTCTAGCGCTTCCAGTTCCGCTTCTACAGTAGGTCGTATTGCATAGGGTACCGGTCTGGCTTTGAAAAATTTTGGTTGTGCATGTTCATCAATCTTGATGTTTGCCATAATTCCTTTCAGTGTTCCCAGTCCTTGCTGGAACACCTCTTTAGCATCATCCAATATTTTGGACAATCGTTTAGGTTTGACATCTGTTTCCCCGGAATCTACCGTTAGTGCTTTTAAGGAGTGCCAGTCCATATTCATCTTCCTAATCCACTCCCGTCCCAGTAGTGGTGGACCTCTTTCAGGTAGCACATATAAGTCCATTACTTGGCTTTCTTCGCCCTTGTGGACCACTTTTACCTCTATCTTTCCGATGGGGTACACTCTTTGCCCCGTGTATGTTTTCAATATAATCTCCGTATCCCGTAGGGGAATATATTGGAATAACCTTTTGTAATCTTTCTTATTCATGACCGTCAATGCCGATCCAGTGTCCAATTCCATCTTTACTTGGACTCCTGCTATCTGAAGAGTGACCCAAATTGTCTGGAGATCTGCATCCTTACCAACGTTGTGTACTCTTAAGCTACCCAGTTCATTACTGCTAGCGTCTGAATCTGACTTCTGTTCGTTCAAACTGGTCTTTGTCACCTTGTGCACCTTTATGTATTTTCCTTGCGGTGACTCTTTGTTGCTGGTCTTCTTTCCTGACCGGCATACTTTAGCTATGTGGCCAAGCCTGCCACACATTCTGCATTCTTGGTTTTTAAACCAACACTGGTTCTGATCGTGTGTTGTCTTTCCACAACGATAACATTTTACAGTACTCAAACCCAATTTATTTGTACTGTGTTCTGATGACTGTAGCTGCATTACTGCCGTGCCTCTCGCTGCGGCTTCGTGTGCTGCTGCCATAGTGACCGCTTTCTCAAGCGTCAGCTCATTCTCCTCGAGCAGTCGCTTTTGTGTATCTTCTTTTAATAATCCACACACAAATTTATCTCTTAGCGCGTCTGTTAGCCCCGTTCCAAACTGACAGTACTTTGCTAGCTTATGCAATTCCATTAAATATTCAGCATTGCTTTCATCCTTCAGCTGCCTTCTGCTGTAAAATTTAAATCGTTCCGCTAGCATCAGCGGCGTGGGGTTTAGATGATTTTTCAGGACAGTAACAATCTCCTCGAACGTCTTATCCGCCAGTTCATCTGGTGATAAAAGGTGTTTCAATTGCCCGTATGTCTTCGCACCCATTAAGTTCAATAACATTAGTGCTTTCTCTGCATCTGGGATTTTATTTGCTTTACAATAATTTTGTATGCGTTCTACATACATGGCCCAATCTTTGATGTCGCCATCAAAGGTATCAATGTTCCCATGTTTAGGCATTGTTGCAATTTATTTTATCCCAAGATGGCGTCTTCCCGCTCTTGTCTTCATCCTCCGCCTACAAAATGGCGGTTTTCCCGCGCTTGGCGGTCTTCACCCGCTGGCTGCAATGGCGTTTGGCGTGCCGCTGCTGCTCCCCTTTCCCAGCGGTTAGTAACTCCCCCGACACTGTCTCCGCTTCACCGCGGCTCCCTCGGGCATTCGCGCTTCCCCAATGTCGCGCCTCGCAGCCCTTCTTGCAGCCCGGTTATTAGCACCGGCTGCGTTCGCCTTCACCGCGGCTCTCGCGCCTTCAGTCGCCCCAGACACTGCGCCTTTTTGGCCCGAAAGCAGCCCGGCCCTTATCTCCGGTCGCGATCGATCTCACCGCCCTTATTCCTCCGTCTTCCTCCCCCCGTCTGTACAGCCAACGCGGCTGACTTTCTGCTCGCGTCGCTGACCGGCTTACCCACTACCGAGGTAGAAAGAAGATAGCTGACTGCCGCTGATGGAGGCTTCGAGTTCAGGATGTCTTCTGCACTCCGGGTTCTCGATGCCTGCTGCGCGACGTGTCTTCCAGCAGGGTGATGAGGGTGGATGCCTCTCTTCGATGCCCGTTCTGTGGACGAAGCCGCCGTGGATATAAACTGCCGCAGCGTAAGAATCGGACTCGTCGCCACTGTTAAGTCTGTGTGTTCCAGTTGTATTAAGATTAATTACTGACACAGACTACAAGAATAAAGTTCAACAGGTCTTTACTAGTTGGAGGTCAGGACTATACTAAATACAATATCACTACACAGTACTTATATACCGGTGGTCACCACCGGTATTACGTATACAGCAGCCAGAGAAAGTAGTACATCTCTTAAGGTGGAACAGGCTTAAGTTCTCTTAAGGTGGAACAGGTTACATACACCACACTCGGCCTCCTCCTCCCCCGCTCAGTCCCGCTGTGTCCTGGGCCTCCTCCTCCCCCGCTCCGTCCCGCTGTGTCCTGGGCCTCCTCCTCCGCTCAGTCCTGCTGTGATTTCTTGATATCATTTTGGATGGATCAATGTATAAAGTTGGATTGGAAAGCTTGCTTTGTGGTGGCATTTATTTCAGCATTGTGGCCAAGAGGATGCTGTGATGGTCAGTGTAACATTTGCCTATTGAATTCTCATTGGCCCGCAGGCATCTGTAAGGACTGCTATTGTTTTGAAGACCCAGGCTGAGGGGTCCTAACTCCATCTTGTCCACACGGTGCTGTACTGATATGAGGAAGCACAGTCCTGATGCTTCATTAAAAGAGTTTAAACTGTAATACTCTGTTGTCCTGCAATTTATTATTTTTGTACAAAGTGTGCAAAACAAGAGAGTCAGTATCAGAGGGAAGGTCAGGTGAGGGACTAATGTTGGAAGGGGAATTGGGGGTGTGGTCACTGGGACCCCAGGCGGATGATTCCATCCCGGATATCCCAGCCAGAAAGGGGCTGTCTGGGTATCATCTTTCCCTCTGCTTCCACTTCTTTTGCTTCTTCCTCTTCCCTCTGCGAGCGGATGCAGTGAATCTGAAATAAAAGCATAAAATGCTGGAAATACTCAGCAAGTCAGGCAACATCTCCACCTTTATTTCATTAGTTCCTGGAATGTGGGCATCGCTGTCAAGGCCAGCATTTATTGCCCATCCCTAATTGCCCTTGACAAGGTGGTGGTGAGCCGCCTTCTTGAACCGCTGCAGTCCGTGTGGTGAAGTTGCTCCCACAGTGCTGTTAGGGAGGGAGTTCCAGGATTTTGACCCAGCGACGAGAAAGGAATGGCGATATACTTCTAAGTCAGGATGGTGTGTGACTTGGAGGGGAACTTGGAGCTGGTGGTGCTCCCATGCGCCTGCTGCCCTTGTCCTTCTAGGTGGAAGAGGTCGCGGGTTTGGAAGGTGCTGCCGAAGAAGCCTTGGCGAGTTGCTGCAGTGCATCTTGTAGATGGTACACACTGCAGCCATGGTACGCCGGTGGTGGAGGAAGTGAGGGGGATAAATTCAGTTGCTTTGCGCCTCCCATTAGCACTCTAAGAGAGCGCTAATGGGGCGCAAAGCAACTAGCGCCCGGGCGCGGCGATGTTTGCGCCGCTCGTGAAATTGACCAGACATTTTGCAGTGCCGCTAAACACGACCACCATGATCTCCTGAGCCCGCAGATCGTGATGTCAGTCAAGTGTGCAATGCTCCGGTAGCGCCACAGACCGGATATTGATCGGTGCCCCCTGCCTTACCGCCTGCCGCTAGCAACGACAGGTTGAGGGGAGCGTTTTGCAGTCGGGAAGGGACTGGGGGAGCGCTATTTAAAAGCGACCGCTTCCTGCCTTTTTTGTTGGCGACATTTTTGCTCCACGCATTCTGAGAGAGAGAGAGAGAGAGACTTCTGGAGAGATTCAACGCTGTGTGAAGGAGTTTTGGGTACTGAACAGCTCTTTGCAGGTTCATTTGATTTGACTTTCCTTGTATCGATTTAGAAGAGACTATGGGGGCTGCACTCTGAGCTCTTTCCCTGGGCCTCTCCATTGTTCTTTCCAGCAGATTTGATGTACAGGTCTCTCCAGGCCGAGATTCAAGGCTGCAATGAGCAGGGTGTGGATGGAGAGCAAGATCGACCCTCCCCTTTAAGAACTGGCCGGCGTCAGTGTGTCTGTGTTCCATTGCTGACTGACATCACATGAGCTTCGCCAGCGCTCTGAAGTAGCGCCTCGCTCCTCGACGGAAGCGCCTAAAGAGAGGTGTGAAGTGCCTGATTTAGCGCTCCAATCACCTCCAGGGGTGAAAGAAGCCAAGTTTGCAGTCGGAGGCGATAATTAACGCCAGGCGCTAAACTTTGCACACCGCCAATAATTGCGCCCCAAATGGGACGATACCAAATTTCTCCCCCTGCATGTTTAAGGTGGTGGATGGGGTGCCAATCAAGCAGGCTGCTTTGTCCTGGGTGGTGTTGAGCTTCTTGAGTGTTGTTGGAGCTGCACTCATCCAGGCAAGTGGAGAGTATTCCATCACACTCCTGACTTGTGCCTTGTAGATGGTGGAAAGGCTTTGGGGAGTCAGGAGGTGAGACACTCGCCACAGAATACCCAGCCTCTGACTTGCTCGTGTTGCCACAGTATTTATGTGGCTGGTCCAGTTAAGTTTCTGGTTAATGGTGATCCCCAGGATGTTGATAGTGGGGGATTCGGCGATGGTAATGACATTGAATGTCATGGGGAGGTGGTTAGACTCTCGCTTGTTGGAGATAGTCATTGCCTGGCACTTGTGTGGCACGAATGTTACCTGCCACTTATCAGCCCAAGCCTGAATGTCGTCCAGGTCTTGCTGCATGCGGGCATGGACTGCTTCATTATCTGAGGAGTTGTGAATGGAACTGAACACTGTGCAGTCATCAGCGAACATCCCCATTTCTGACCTTATGTTGGAGAGAAGGTCATTAATGAAGCAGCTGAAGATGGTTGGGCCTAGGACACTGCCCTGAGGAGCTCCTGCAGTGATGTCCTGGTGCTGTGATAATTGACCTTCAATCACCACAACCATCTTCCTTTGTGCTAGGTATGACTCCAGCCAGTGGAACATTTTCCCCCCGATTCCCATTGACTTCAGTTTTACTCGGGCTCCTTGATGCCAGACTCTGTCAAATGCTGCCTTGATGTCAAGGGCAGTCACTCTCTCCTCACCTCTGGAATTCAGCTCCTTTGTCCATGTTTGGACCAAGGCTGTAATGAGGTCGGGAGCCGAGTGGTCTTGGCGGAACCCAAACTGGGCATCAGTGAGCAGGTTATTGGTGAGTAAGTGCCGCTTGATAGCACTGTCGATGACACCTTCCATCACTTTGCTGATGATTGAGAGTAGACTGATGGGGCGGTAATTGGCTGGGTTGGATTTGTCCTGCTTTTTGTGGACAGGACGTACCTGGGCAGTTTCCCACATTGTCGGGTAGATGCCAGTGTTGTCACTGTACTGGACCTGAAACGCTGACTCTGTTTCACTCGCCACGGATGCTGCCTGACCTGCTGAGTATTTCCAGCATTTTCTGCCTTTTCAAAGGCCTTGCTTTACAACCCGAAGCCTTGCAGGCATCCAGCAACACACCCTGCACACTTCAAATATTTTTTAACATGTATTGCACCAAGCCACTACTTCAGTAAAATATAAAAAATTAAGTCCAAATGTTGACATGCAAATAACAACAGAAAACACTGGAAAAACTCAGCAGGCCCGGCAACATCCGTGGAGAGAGAAATAGAGTTAACGTTTCGGGTCGAAGACCCTTCGTCAGAACTGAGAAAAAAAGCAGGACATGAAACGGATGAAAAAGCAAGTTGGGGGCTGGGGAGTGGGGGAGGGGATGACAGAACAAAAGGGAAGGTCTGTGAGAGGTGAAGAGACATTAAGAGATATTCCAGGCGAGACGAGATGGTAATAGGACAGATTAAGAAATAAAAGATGGCTCTAAATGAATTGTGAAATGCGCTGGCAGAATGAAAGACAGCTGCCCTGACGGAGAGAGAGAAAAGAGAAAGGGTACAAACCAAAAGTGTGGATAAACAATATATAAATATGATAGGGGCCGAGGTTATGCAAACACATTTAAAAGATGTGTGTGTGTCCCTTGTGTTTGGATCACTGTCAGTCTGCTGCACGCTCGCTCTTCAGAGCGAGCTTGGGACCCAGCGCTAAACTCAGTGCAAAGGACCCAGTTCACTCTCGCCAAATTTGCATTTCCAGCACCAGTGCCACCGGCAGCGCTAAGGCCCTTAACAAAATGGCGGCCGCCATGTCTCGCGCCAGAGAAGGGCGTAAGAGTTTCGGCGGCTGTCTTTCGTCAGGGTTGCGGCGGTAACTCGTGGCGGTTAGGTAGGGAATCTCTCGGCCCGTGACTTGAGTTGGACGGGCAGCTGTTCAAAGATTGCACCAAGTGTGTTGGCCGCTGCAGGATGCACAGAGTGGGCTGGAGTCACCGGGGCAATGGATGGCTGGGACATCTCATGCAACAGACACAACCAGAATAATGTTGTTAATTTACAAAGTATACAAGAGCGGATCATCGGAACATTCCTGGTGGGAAGGAATGATGACAAAAGGAGCAAAGATAATGGATCTCCCTTTTTTGTGGTTTGTGGTTTTTATTCTGATTTTCAGTGTTTGGCATTGTCCGTGAGAGGATCCTGGGACAGTCAGTTCAGTCTGGAGTAGCTGCAGCTCAGCAGCAGATGCTCCTGAATTCAAATGATGATGCTGGCAGCAAAAAGTGTTTAGATTTTCAGTTGTTTACAGTACTTGGCAAGAAGGCGAAGTAGAAATTTAATTCAGATGAAGTAGATGTCAGCATTGAGCACTCCCAGCTTATGTACATCGCGGGTTAGATAGAGAGTAAAGATCCCTCGACACTGTCCCATCAAACACTCAGGGCAGGTACAGCACGGGTTAGATACAGAGTAAAGCTCCCTCTACACTGTCCCCATCAAACACTCCCAGAGCAGGTACAGCATGGGTTAGATACAGAGTAAAGCTCCCTCTACACTGTCCCATCAAACACTCCCAGGGCAGGTACAGCACGGGTTAGATACAGAGTAAAGCTCCCTCTACACTGTCCCATCAAACACTCCCAGGGCAGGTACAGCATGGGGTAGATACAGAGTAAAGCTCCCTCTACAATGTCCCTTCAAACACTCCCAGGGCAGGTACAGCATGGATTAGATACAGAGTAAAGCTCCCTCTACAATGTCCCTTCAAACACTCCCAGGGCAGGTACAGCATGGGTTAGATACAGAGTAAAGCTCCCTCTACACTGTTCCATCAAACACTCCCAAGCAGGTACAGCATGGGTTAGATACAGAGTAAAGCTCCCTCTACACTGTCCCATCAAACACTCCCAGAGCAGGTACAGCACGGGTTAGATAAAGAGTAAAGTTCCCTCTACACTGTCCCCATCAATCACTCACAGGACAGGTGCAGCACGCGTTATATACAGAGTAAAGCTCGCTCTACATTGTCCCATCAAACACTCCCAGGGCAGGTAAAGCACGGGGTTAGATACAGAGTAAAGCTCCCTCTACACTGTCCCATCAAACACTCCCAGGGCAGGTACAGCATGGGGTAGATACAGAGTAAAGCTCCCTCTACAATGTCCCTTCAAACAATCCCAGGGCAAGTACAGCATGGATTAGATACAGAGTAAAGCTCCCTCTACAATGTCCCTTCAAACACTCCCAGGGCAGGTACAGCACGGGTTAGATATAGAGTAAAGCTCCCTCTACACTGTTCCATCAAACACTCCCAGGCAGGTACAGCATGGGTTAGATGCAGAATAAAGCTCCCTCTACACTGTCCCATCAAACACTCCCAGGGCAGGTACAGCATGGGTTAGATACAGAGTAAAGCTCCCTCTACACTGTCCCATCAAACAATGCCAGGGCACTACAGCACGGGTTAGATACAGAGTAAAGCTCCCTCTACACTGTCCCATCAAACACTCCCCGAGCAGGTACAGCACGGGTTAGATACAGAGTAAAGTTCCCTCTACACTGTCCCCATCAATCACTCCCAGGACAGGTGCAGCACGCGTTATATACAGAGTGAAGCTCGCTCTACACTGTCCCATCAAACACTCCCAGGGCAGGTAAAGAACGGGGTTAGATACAGAGTAAAGCTCTGTCTACACTGTCACATCAAACACTCCCAGAGCAGGTGCAGCACGGGTTAGATACAGAGTAAAGCTCCCTCTACACTGTCCCCATCCATCACTCCCAGGGTAGGTGCAGCACGCGTTATATACAGAGCAAAGCTCACTCTACACTGCGCCATCAAACATTCCCAGGGCAGGTACAGCACGGATTAGATACAGAGTAAAGCTCCCTCTACACTGTCCCATCAAACATTCCCAGGGCAGGTACAGCACGGGCTAGATACAGAGTAAAGCCCCCTCTACAATGTCCCTTCAAACACTCCCAGGGCAGGTACAGCACAGGTTAGATACAGGGTAAAGCTCCCTCTACACTGTCCCATCAAACCTCCCAGGGCAGCTACAGCACGGGTTAGATACAGAGTAAAGCTCCCTCTACACTGTCCCATCAAACACTCCCAGGGCAGGTACAGCACGGGTTAGATACAGAGTAAAGCTCCCTCTACATTGTCCCATCAAACACTCCCAGTGCAGGTACAGCACAGGTTAGATACAGAGTAAAGCTCCCTCTACACTGTCCCATCAAACACTCCCAGGGCAGGTGCAGCACGGGTTAGATACAGAGTAAAGCTCCCTCTACACTGTCCCATCAAACACTCCCAGGGCAGGTACAGCACGGGTTAGATACAGAGTAAAGCTCCCTCTACACTGTCCCATTAAACTCTCACATGATATACCTCACTCTGACTGTCTTCAAAGTCTGAGGTTTTCAATTTGAAAATGATAACTTCACAGGTACATGAGTCAAATCGGTATGTGCTGGGAACATTGAATTCGTTGGGAATTATGCTACACATATTACCAAAATAGCAATCTGTGTCCTACTTATTTTCCCACACTGTGCAAACCCTGGGACTGATTAAAAGCATTTCTTGTGTCCCTGGATTGAATCCTATTTCATGAAAGCAAACTTCTCTTCTTCTTAATCTCAAAAGTTCCGAGTTACGCAACACCTGGCTGACAGATGTTGCACAGGACCAGAGAGAGTTGAAATCATTCCCAGCAGCAATCTCTCCAAGACTACGACGAACCCAAGAAGACTGAAGGCAGCAGAATTCATTTTTCCCACAGCGGACAGGCTGTTAAATCTCCTGCGCCCGGCATTCCGTTCTGGGGCCTAATCCTCTCCGCCTCAGCACCTCGCTGCTCCTTTAAGCCGCTCATTGAAACCTGGGTGTCAGCCGTGGCTCAGTGGGCAGCACCCTCACCTCTGGGTCAGAAGGTTGTGGGTCCAAGATCCCACTCCAGAGATAGGATCCAGGCTGACATTCCAGTGCCGTGCTGAGGGAGTGCCGCACTCCCCGAGGTGCTGCACTGTTGGATGAGACGTTAAAGCGAGGCCCTGTCCGCTCTCTCAGGTGGACGTGGGCGGTTAAGAAGGCAAATGGTAAGTTGGCCTTCGTAGCAAGAGGGTTCGAGTACAGGAACAAGGATGTCTTGCTACAGTTGTACAGGGCCTTGGTGAGACCACATCTTGAGTATTGTGTGCAATTTTGGTCGCCTTACCTGAGGAAGGACGTTCTTGCCATGGAGGGAGTGCAGCGAAGATTCACCAGGCTGATACCTGGGATGGCAGGAATGACGTATGAGGAGAGATTGTGTCGATTGGGCTTATACTCGCTGGAGTTTAGAAGATTGAGAGGGGATCTCATCAAAACCTATAAAATTCTGTCAGGCCTGGACAGACTAGATGCAGGAAGGATGTTTGTGATGGCCGGGGAATCCAGAACCAGGGGTCATAGTCTAAGGATAAGGGGTAGGACATTTAGGACTGAAATGAGGAGGAATTTCTTCACCCAGAGAGTGGTGAACCTGTGGAATTCTCTGCCACAGAGGGCGGTGGAGGCCAGTTCATTAAATATATTCAAAAAAGAGTTGGATATATTTCTTAAGTCTAAAGGGATTCAAGGGATATGGGGAGAAGGCAGGGACAGGGTACTGAGTTTGGATGATCAGCCATGATCTCATTGAATGGCGGAGCAGGCTCGAAGGGCCGAATGGCCTGCTCCTATCTTCTATGTAAGATCACATGGCACTATTGGAAGAGGAGCAGGGAAGTTCTCCCCAGTGTCCTGGTAAACATTTATCCCTCAAAAAACATAGAAACATAGAAGATAGGAGCAGGAGTAGGCCATTCGGCCCCTCGAGCCTTCTCCGCCATTCAATGAGATCATGGCTGATCATCCAAACTCAGTACCCTGTCCCTGCCTTCTCCCCATATCCCTTGATCCCTTTAGCCTTAAGAAATATATCCAACTCCTTCTTGAATATATTTAATGAACTGGCCTCTACTGCCTTCTGTGGTAGAGAATTCCACAGGTTCACCACTCTCTGGGCGAAGAAATTCCTCCTCATCTCTGTCCTAAATGGAACATCAACCAGCATCACTATAAACAGATAATCTGGTCGTTATCGCATTGCTGTTTGTGGGAGCTTGCTGTGTGCAAATAGGCTGCCGCGTTTCCCACATTACAACAGTTCAAACATGCTGCCTTGGCTGAAAAGCTCTTTGCGATGTTATGAACGGCGATGTATAAATTCAAGTTCTTTCCTTACCTCTTTTACTAAGCATCTGGTCGCCTGTTCTAATGTCTCCTTCTGTGTATCGGTGTCAGTTGTGTCTGATGATCTCGCCGGTGAAGCGCCTTGGGGCGTGTTACTGCCTTTAAGGACACTATGTAAACACCGGTTGGGAGGATTTTCTTCTCATGGTGCGCCTGTTTTCCGGCATAACTCGACCGGAGACAGAAACATGGGCAGGAAGCACCCCCCCTTATCCCTGTCCATTTTTCCCCCCACACCCCCCGATATCCAAACAGCTGATCCGCTGGAGGCTGTCATTACTGGACGTCAGGAGCCTCTTGAAAATGAAAAGGTCCGTTTAGAGAGTGCGATGGATTGACGCAACCCTCCTGTCACACAGTACTGTACATGCCAGGCGCCTATGCACAGCCTGGAGGGAGAACATCTCGTTTAAGCTGTGGGACTGGATTGATTCCTGGGATGAGAGGGTTGTCCTATGATGGGAGATTGTGTAGAATGTGCTGATACTCTCTGGAGTGTAGAAGAATGTGAGGTGATCTCATTGAAACATACAGGATTCTGAGGGGGATTGACAGGGTAGATGCTGAGAGGATGTTTCCCCTGGGCTGGAGAGTCTAGAACTAGGGGTCACAGTCTCAGGATAAGGGGCCGGCCATTGAGGACTGAGATGAGGAGAAATTTCTTCACTCAGAGGGTGTGAATCTTTGGAATTCTCTGCCCCAGAGGGTTGTGGAGGCTCAGTCGTTGAGTATATTCAAGGCTGAGATCGATAGATTTTTGGACTCTAGGGGAATCAAGGGAATATGGAGATCGGGCGGGAAAGTGGAGTTGAGGTCGATGATCAGCCTTGAGAAGAGGGGGACGGTGTTGATACTTTTTGTAGTGGTAGTGCTTTGTGTTACAGGTAGATATTTAATTTCAGTACCCTTAACTTAATCTAGATCAAGTAAGTAGTCAAGAAACTACACTGTAAATTAAGTTACCTAATCACAAATCTATTTAAATTTAATTAAATTTAAGGTCATATAGGGGTGGCAGTGCAGGTGGTGTGCCGCAACTGCAGCACGTGGGAGTTTGTGGAGAGCATTGTGATCCTGGACAACCACGTTTGCAGTAAGTGCCTGCATCTTGAGGAACTTCAGCTCAGAGTTGTTGAGCTGGAGTCTGAGGTGCAGACATTGCGGGGCATCAGGGATGGGGAGAGTTCCCTGGACACTTTGATCCAGGAGGCAGTCACACCTCTTAGGTAAGGGAGTGGTACAGGACTGGTTAGTGGTCAGGGACAGGAGGGTGTAAGGGGACCCCAGGTGCAGTGCTGGAGGAGCCTCAGCCTTTGCCCTTGTCCAACAGCTATGAGGTTCTTGCTGCCTGTGTGGATGAGGGAAAAGCCTGGATGAGCAAGCTGACCATGGCACCATGGTGCAGGAGGCCAGTCAAGTGGGGGGAGTGAAAGGGAATGTAGTTGTGGTAGGGGACAGTATACTCAGGGGGATAGATACTGTTCTCTGCAGCCGTGACCAAGGGTTCTGAAGGCTGTGTTACCTGCCTGGTGCCAGGGTTAAAGCCATCTCCTCACAGCTGGAGAAGAACTTGGAGTGGGAGGGGGAGGTTCCAGTTGTCGTGGTCCACGTAGGAACCAACGACATAGGTAGAACTAGGAATGAGGTTCTGCTGAGGGAGTTTGAGGAGCTAGGATCCAAATTAAAAAGCAGAACCTCAAAGGTAATAATCTCTGGATTGTTACCTGAGCCACACGCTAATTGGCAGAGGGACAAACAGATTAGAGGTTTAAATGCGAGGCTCAAAGAGTAGTGTGGGAGGAAGGGGTTTCAGTTCATGGGGCACTGGCACCAGTACTGAGGAAAGAGGGAGCTGTTCCGTTGGGATGGGCTCCACTTAAACCGGGCTGGGACCAGTGTCCTGGGAACCGAATAACTAGGGTAGTAGACAAGTCTTTAAACTAATGAAGGGGGGTTGGGAGGATTCAGGAAAGAGTAAATTTAAAAGCAGTGAGAGAAATGTCGAGGCTCGAGAGCAGAGTAGAGCTTTGGGTAAAAATAAACAGAGTGGGTCAGGAAGGGACAGAGAGAGTATCAAAGGTAATAAGGCATCAGTGACTGAGGTGACATCAGGGAAAAATAGAAATAAGTCAAAGCTAAAGGCACTATATCTGAATGCGCGAAGCATTCGCAATAAGATAGATGAATTAATAGCACAGATAGAAACTAAAAGGTTTGATCTAATAGCCATAATGGAGATGTGGTTGCAAAGTGGCCAAGGTTGGGAACTAAATATTCCAGGATACTGAACTTTTAGAAGAGATAGGCAAAATGGAAAAGGAGGAGGGGTAGCCCTGACAATAAAGGATGGGATAAAGACAGTAGAGAGAAAGGATCTTAGCTCCGAAAATCAAGAAGTAGAATCCGTTTGAGTGGAGTTAAGAAACAGCAAGGGGCAGAAAACATTGGTGGGAGTTATTTACAAGCCTCCAAACAGTAGTTGTAATGTAGGGCAGAGTATAAATCAGGAAATTAGAGGCGCATGTAACAAGGGTAATACAGTGATCATGGGGGACTTTAATCTACATATAGACTGGGCAAACAAAATTTGCAGTAATAGTGTGGAGGACGAATTCATGGAATGTATACAAGATAGTTTTCTAGATCAGTATGTTGAGGAACCAACTGGGGAACAGGCTATTTTAGATCTAGTATTGTGCAATAAGAAAGGGTTAATTAATAACCTTGTAGTAAAGGGGCCTTTAGGGAAGAGTGACCATAATATGATAGAATTTTATATTCAGTTTGAAAGTGATTTAGTTAAATCCGAAACTAGGGTCTTAAATCTAAACAAAGCAAACTACGTAGGTGTGAGGGGCGAGTTGTCTAAGGTAGATTGGGAAACATTAGACAAGCAATGGTTAGCATTTAAAGAATTAATACATCATTTACAACAAATATAAATTCCTTTAAGGCACAAAACCCCACAGGAAAAGTGGTCCAACCGTGGCTAACAGGAGAAGTTAAAGATAGTATTAGATCAAAGGAAGAGGCTTATAATGTTGCCAAAAAGAGTAGTAAGCCTGAGGATTGGAGGATTTTAGAATTCAGCAAAGGAGGACCAAGAAATTGATAGGGAAAGGGAGAATGGAATATGAGAGTGAACTAGCGAGAGACATGAAAACAGACTGTAAAAGCTTCTACAGGTATATAAAAAGGAAAAGATTAGCAAAAGTAAATGTGGGTCCCTTACAGGCAGAGACAGGAGAAATTATAATGGGGAATAAGGAAATGGCAGAGAAACTAAACAAATATTTTGGGCTGGATTTTTCCAGCCCCGAAGAAGCGGGTATGGAGGCGGGGCTGTCGGTAAAGTTGCAGAAAATGGGGGCAGATAGCAAAGCCGCCCCCATCCCACTTCCATGCCCTTTTGCCAGGAGGCGGGAAGCCGTCCTGCCCCGGGTCTCGTCTCCTCCAGGCGGGAAAGGGATTAACTCCTTTTAACTACCCGTTAACAGGTAGTTAACAGGCAGAAGAAAGGATTAGTCCCATTTTACCTTTTCAAGTGCAGGCTCCCTAGCCGCTGTGGTCCCGGAGTCCCGACAGCTTCATTGTAGATTTCACAGACTGGCTGTTGGATCCTCCGAACCAACAGTCATTTGCTTTCTACAAAGTTGAAAGGTTTGGTGAGTCCTGAACACAAGGGCTCATCAAACTACACAGAATGTCGGTGTTTGACAGCTTCACAGAGCTGTGAAACGCAGACATTTCTTCTTTCAAGAAGTTTTGACAGATGGCAAGTCAGACGTTGACGTGCTCTGTCAGTGACTTCCCCCTAATTGGCTTGCTGAGCCCGCTGGGCAGGCTTAACAAGGTCAATCAGGGGAACATCCCGCTGGTTGGCCAGAAGATGATGGAGGCGGGACTGAGACCCGACAAGCAGCAGCCCCGCCTCTAGCGCGTCTCCACTCACAAAATCCAGCACTTTGTGTCTGTCTTCACAGAAGAAGATGAAAAAACTTTCCGGAAAAAGTGGCGAACCAAGGGTTTAGCAAGAATGAGGAACAGAAAGAAATTAGTATTAGTAAAAAAATAGTACTGGAGAAATTAATGGGACTGAAAGCCAATAAATCCCCTGGACCTGATGGCCTACATCCTAGGGTTTTGAAAGAGGTGGCTATAGAGATAGTGGACACATTGGTTGTCATTTTCCAAAATTCCATAGATTCTAGAATGGTTCCCGCAGATTGGAAGGTAGTAAATGTAACCCCAGTATTTAAGAAAGGAGGGAGAGAGAAAACGGGGAACTACAGACCAGTTAGCCTGACATCAGTTTGCTGATGATACAAAGCTGGGTGGGAATGTAAGTTGTGAGGAGGATGCAAAGAGGCTTCAAGGGGATATAGACAGGCTAAGTGAGTGGGCAAGAACATAGCAAATGGAATATAATGTGGAGAAATGTGAAGTTATCCACGTTGGTAGGAAAAATAGAAAGTAGAATATTTTTTAAATGGTGAGAGATTGGGAAATGTTGGTGTTCTGAGGGACCTGGGTGTCCTTGTACACGAATCACTGAAAGTTAACATGCAGGTACAGCAAACAATTAGGAAAGCAAATGGTATGTTGGCCTTTATTACAAGACGATTTGAGTATAAGAGTAATGGGGGGGAAAATTCAGTTGTTTGCGTCTCCCGTTAGCGCATTAAGAGGGCGCTAATGGGACGCAAAGCAACTAGCGCCTGGGTCCGGCGATGTTTGCGCCGCTCGCGAAATTGACCAAACATTTTGCGGTGGCGCTAAACACTACTGCCACGATCTCCCGCACCCGCAGATCGTGACGTCGATCGAGCGTGCAATGCCTCCTTAGCGCCGTGGACCGGATATTGAGTGGCGCCCCCTGCCTTACCGCCTGCCGCTAGCAACGACAGGTTGAGGGGAGCGTTTTGCAGTCGGGAAGGGACTGGGGAGCACTATTTAAAGGAGACCGCTTCCTGCCTTTTTCTGTTGGTGACATTTTTGCACCACGCATTCTGAGTGAGAAAGAGAGACTTCTGAAGAGATTCAACGCTGTGTGAAGGAGTTTTGGGTACTGAGCAGCACTTTATCGATTCATTTTGATTTGACCTTCCTTGTATCGATTTAGAAGAGACTATGGGGGCTGCACTCTGAGCTCTTTCCCTGGGCCTCTCCATTGTTCTTTCCAGCAGATTTGATGTACAGGTCTCTCCAGGCCGAGATTCAAGGCTGCAATGAGCAGGGTGTGGATGAAGAGCAAGATCGACCCTCCCCTTTAAGAACTGGCCGGCGCCATTGTGTCTGTGTTCCATTGCTGACTGACATCACATGAGCTTCGCCAGCGCTCTGAGGTAGCGCCTTGCTCCTTGGCGTTAGCGCCTTAAGAGAGGTGTGTAGCACCTGATTTAGCGCTCCAATCACCTCCAGGGGCGATAGAGGCCAAGTTTGCAGTCGGAGGCGATAATTAGCGACAGGCGCTAAGCTTTGCGCCTGACCGATAATCGCGCCCCAAACGGGGCGATTCTGAATTTCTCCCCCAAGATGTCTTACTGCAATTATATAGGGTCCTGGTGAGACCACACCTGGAGTATGGTGTACAGTTTTGGTCTCCTTACCTAAGGAAGGATATACTTACCATAGAGGGAGTGCAACGAAGGTTCACCAGACTGATTCCTGCGATGGGGGGATTGCCCTATGAGGAGAGATTGAGTAGACTAGGCCTATATTCTCTAGAGTTTAGAAGAATGAGAGGTGATCTCATTGAAACATGCAAACTTCTTACAGGGCTTGACAGGGTAGATGCAGGGAGGATGTTTCCCCTGGCTGGGGAGTCTAGAACCAGGGGTCACAGTCTCAGAATAAGGGGTCGGTCATTTAGGACTGAGACGAGGAGAAATTTCGCCACTCAGAGGGCGGTGAATCTTTGGAATTCTCTACCCCAGAGGGCTGTGGCGGCTCAGTCATTGGGTATATTCAAGGCGGAGATCGATAGATTTTTGGATATTAAGGGAATCAAGGGATATTAGGATAGTGCAGGAAAGTGGAGAGGTAGAATCTTATTGAATGGCGGAGCAGGTTCGAATGGCCAAATGGCTGACTCCTGCTTCTACTTCTTTTGTCTTAGGTACTTGCCAGAGTTGTGCAGCTGCGGGGATTGTCTCTGCTCGCACTCCCCCTACATGGCAGACGTCCTGCTGCACACTATAGGAGGGATGTGATTGCATTGGAGAGGGTGCAGAGGAGATTCACCAGGATGTTACCTGGGCTGGAGCGCTTCAGCTATGAAGAGAGACTGGACAGGCTGGGGTTGTTTTCCTTAGAGCAGAGTAGGCTGAGTGGGGACCTGATTGAGGTGTACAAAATTATGAGGGGCATAGAGAGGGTAGATAGAAAGGACCTTTTCCCCTTAGTAGAGGGGTCAATAACCAGGGGGCATAGTTTCAAGGTAAGGGGCAGGAGGTTTAGAGGGGATTTGAGGAAAAACTTTTTCATTCAGAGGGTGGTTGGAATCTGGAACTCACTGCCTGAAAGGGTGGTAGAGGCAGGAACCCTCACAACATTCAAGAAACATTTAGATGAGCACTTGAAATGCCACAGCATACAAGGCTATGGACCAAGTGCTGGAAAATGGGATTAGAATCGACGGGGCTTGATGGCCGGCGCAGACACGATGGGACGAAGGGCCTCTTTCTCTGCTGTATAACTCTATGACTATGAGGAACCCTGGCTGGGACCCTGCCGAACAAATAACTCATTGGATGAGGCTGCCCGCAAGAAGTCAGCCAGCCTCTGTGGTGCATCAGTCCGGCAGCAGGAATCCCACTCAGTCACAAGCTGCCGCCAAACACCAGAGTCTGGACCGATACGGTTTTTTCATTTTTGTTTGCTCTCCCTTTTGCTCCCTTCCCTGAAGGCACTGACATGCTGGGGACTCCGAAGACACCGGCTGTTCATCAACAACTCACCTAAGTTTCAGCCTAGGCAGTGAGTGTTGGGGCGCTGTTCGAAAGCAGAGGCCACAGTGGGTGAGGCCATTCCTGTCCTCGCCCGAGATGCACACACGCACAGCTTCTCCAGCAAGGCTCGCTGGGTGGTGATCGGGAGTGGGAGCAGTGATTGGTTGTGTCCCTCTCTAATGCAGAGGGCACTGAATCCAGCGTTGACACCTTCACCAATGTCCCCAGCTGAGATCTCACCCAACTTAACCCTGTGTGCTTGCTGCAATCACATTAGCAGCACTAAAATAATAAAACAGATTGAGTATTGTGTTAAATTCTGGGCACCATACTTCAGGAAGGACGTGAAGGCTTTGGAGAATGTTCAGAAGAGATTTACTAGAATGGTTCCAGGGATGAGAGATTACAGTTACGTGGATAGACTGGAGAAGCTGGGGTTGTTTTCCTTGGAGCAGAGATGGCTAAGGGGAGATTTGGTAGAGGTGTTCAAAGTCATGAAGGGTTTTGTTAGAGTAAGTAAAGAGAAACTGTTTCCAGTGGCTGAAGGGTTGATAATCAGAGGACACAGATTTAAGGTGATTGGCAAAAGAACCAGAGACAAGATATGGAAAAACATTTCTGCGCAGCGAGTGGTTAGGATTTTGAATGCACTGCCTAATAGGGTGGTGGAGACAGATTCAATAGCAGCCTTCAAAAGGGAATTAGATAAATACTTGAAGGAGAAAAAGTTGCAGGGATCTGGGGAAAGAGCGGGGGACTGAGACTCACTGGAGTGATCTTCGAAAGAGCCGGCGCTGACTCGATGGGCCGAATGGCCTCCTTCCGTGCTGTACTATTCTGTGATTCTATGATTCTATCAGCGAGCGCCGCATAAACCAGGCATGGAAACCGGGACCACCCTGGCCCAGAGCTAAGATTCATCCCTCAGCCGACACCGCCAGAAGCAGATGAACTGCTCATTTGCCTCATTGCTGCTCGTGGGACCTTGCTGTGCGCAAATTGGCCTCGGAGTTTGCGTACAAAACAACACGGTGACTGCGTTTGATGAATTCAATCCATTGGCAGTGAAGGGCTTTGGCACATCCCGCGGACGTGAAAGGCGCTATATGAATGCAAGCCTTTGTTTCTTTCATTGGCCAAGGATCACAGCAGGCAGCTCACTCACCCAGGGAATATTTTTGAAACAGTAACAGTTACATCAGCCACTAATTTGCAGAAATTTCCTACCTTTAATGACTTCTAAATGTTCTTTTGGAGACAGTCCAACCTTACAATTAAATTCCATCCCTGCTGCTATGTGTATTGAAGATGTATACATGGTGACGCATGGTGTGGAGGGAGCAGTGAGATGGTCATTTAATGAGGAGTCAGAGGGGGTGGGTGGGCGGGCGGGCGGGATGTTATAACTCTGCTAGGAACTGTTTATCAGCATCACCTCCAACCCCTGATCATATTACCGCTCTGTTTTTCAGGCTTTGTGTTTTGTTCTCAGTGGTAGATTCTTTAATCTGCCTCTTATTTTTTAAAAAGTCATCATAGAATCGTAGAATAGTACAGCACAGAAGGAGGCCATTCGGCCCATCGAGTCGGCGCCGGCTCTTTCGAAGAGCAATCCAGTTAGTCCCACTCCCCCGCTCTTTCCCCAGATCCCTGCAATTTTTTCTCCTTCAAGTATTGATCCAATTCCCCATTGAAGGCGACTATTGAATCTGCCTCCACCACCCGAGCAGGCAGCGCGTTCCAAATCCTAACCACTCGCTGTGTAAAAAAGGTTTCCCTCCTCTCGCCTCTGGTTCTTTTGCCAATCACCTTAAATCTGTGCCCTCTGGTTCTCGACCCTTCAGCCACTGGAAACAGTTTCTCTTTATTTACTCTATCTAAACCCTTCATGATTTTGAAACACCTCCATCAAATCTCCTCTTAGCCTTCTCTGCTCCAAGGAGAACAACCCCAGCTTCTCCACTCTATCCACGTAACTGTAGTCCCTCATCCCTGGAACTATTCTAGTAAATCTCTTCTGAGCCCATTTTTTTATTTGTTCTTGGGATGTGGGCGTCACTGGCAAGGCCAGCATTTATTGCCCATCCCTAGTTGCCCTTGAGATGGTGGTGTTGAGCCGCTTTCTTGAACCGCTGCAGTCCGTGTGGTGAAGGTACTCCCACAGTGTTGTTAGGGAGGGGGTTCCAGGATTTTGACCCAGCGACAATGAAGGAACGCATTTGGGAGGTGCTGCTGAAGAATCCTTGGCGAGTTGCTGCAGTGCATCTTGTAGATGGTACACACTGCAGCCACGGTGCGCCGGTGGTGGACGGAGTGAATGTTTAAGGTGGTGGATGGGGTGCCAATCAAGTGGGCTGCTTTGTCTTGGATTGTGTCGAGCTTCTTGAGTGTTGTTGGAGCTGCATTCATCCAGGCAAGTGGAGAGTATTCCATCACACTCCTTACTTGTGCCTTGTAGATGGTGGAAAGGCTTTGGGGAGTCAGGAGGTGAGACACTCGCCGCAGAATACCCAGCCTCTGACCTGCTCTTGTTGCCACAGTATTTATGTGGTTGGTCCAGTTAAGTTTCTGGTCAATGGTGACCCCCTAGGATGTTGATAGTGGGGGATTTGGCGATGGTAATGCCGTTGAATGTCCAGGGAAGGTGGTTAGACTCTCGCTTGTTGGAGATAGTCTTTGCCTGGCACTTGTGTGACGCGAATGTTACTTGTCTCCAAAGCCTTCACATCCTCGCTAAAGTGTAGTGCCCAGAATTGAACACAATACAAAGCTGGTGTTTTACAAAGTATCGCTGTTGATCGCTTGCATGTTCACAAGAACTCACTGGTTTCTTTACTGTTTCATCTTTCTATTTCTTTATTGCACAGCACACAGCCAGAAAACTGACAAGAATCGGTCCAAGCTGGTTCTGTTAGAGAATAGTTTGTGAATAGTCCACTGAAGCGTCTGAGCAGAAAGTAACGACTCCAAAAAAAATCATTTATATTCTATTGTAACAATAATCATTAGAATTACATGAGATTGCAAATTTCAAAATCAAATTCGCTTGTTAATTTTAGCTTTCTGGACACAAGATGTTAGTGCTAGGGTGTGGAGCGAGTTTTTTCACCCACAATTTTGTCACCACGTAGCAATCTCTGGTCAGGTACAGCACGGGTTAGATACAGAGTAAAGCTCCCTCTACACTGTCCCATCAAACACTCCCAGGGCAGGTACAGCACAGGTTAGATACAGAGTAAAGCTCCCTCTACACTGTCCCATCAAACACTCCCAGGGCAGGTACAGCATGGGGTTAGATACAGAGTAAAGCTCCCTCTACACTGTCCCATCAAACACTCCCAGGGCAGGTACAGCACGGGTTAGATACAGAGTAAAGCTCCCTCTACACTGTCCCCATCAAACACTCCCAGGACAGGTACAGCACGAGTTAGATACAGAGTAAAGCTGCCTCTACACTGTCCCATCAAACACTCCCAGGGCAGGTACAGCACGGGTTAGATACAGAGTAAAGCTCCCTCTACACTGTCCCATCAAACACTCCCAGGGCAGGTACAGCACAGGTTAGATACAGAGTAAAGCTCCCTCTACACTGTCCCATCAAACACTCCCAGGGCAGGTACAGCATGGGGTTAGATACAGAGTAAAGCTCCCTCTACACTGTCCCATCCAACACTCCCAGGGCAGGTACAGCACGGGTTAGATACAGAGTAAAGCTCCCTCTACACTGTCCCCATCAAACACTCCCAGGACAGGTACAGCACGAGTTAGATACAGAGTAAAGCTGCCTCTACACTGTCCCATCAAACACTCCCAGGGCAGGTACAGCACGGGTTAGATACAGAGTAAAGCTCCCTCTACACTGCCCCATCAAACACTCCCAGGGCAGGTACAGCACGGGTTAGATACAGAGTAAAGCTCCCTCTACACTGACCCAGCAAACACTCCCAGGGTAGGTACAGCACGGGTTAGATACAGAGTAAAGCTCCCTCTACACTGTCGCATCAAACACTCCCAGGGCAGGTGCAGCACGGGTTAGATACAGAGTAAAGCTCCCTCTACACTGACCCAGCAAACACTCCCAGGGTAGGTACAGCACGAGTTAGATACAGAGTAAAGCTCCCTCTACACTGTCCCATCAAACACTCCCAGGGCAGGTACAGCACGGGTTAGATACAGAGTAAAGCTCCCTCTACACTGACCCATCAAACACTCCCAGGGCAGGTACAGCACGGGTTAGATACAGAGTAAAGCTCCCTCTACACTGTCCCATCAAACACTCCCAGGGCAGGTACAGCACGAGTTAGATACACAGTAAAGCTCCCTCTACACTGTCCCATCAAACAGTCCCAGGGCAGGTACAGCACGGGTTAGATACAGAGTAAAGCTCCCTCTACACTGTCCCATCAAACACTCCCAGGGCAGGTACAGCACGAGTTAGATACACAGTAAAGCTCCCTCTACACTGTCCCATCAAACAGTCCCAGGGCAGGTACAGCACGGGTTAGATACAGAGTAAAGCTCCCTCTACACTGTCCCATCAATCACCCCCCTGTTGTTGGAGAGGCTCCTGACAGCCTTTGACTCAGTGTGGAAATTCCCACCTCTGGGCCAGGAGGTGCGGGGCTTTAACCTCGCTCCTGAAAGTCCCAGCAAGTGGACACTGGATCTCCGGCTCTGAATCAACGCCATTTTCCCGCCCTATCCTCATATCCCTCAATTCCATTAGTATCCTAAAGTCTGTCGATCTCTGTCTTTAATATTCTCATCGACTGAGGATCCACAGCCCTCCGGGGTAGATAAAGGACATAGTATGACTTGGATTTCCAAAAGGCATTCGATAAGGTGCCACATAAAAGGTTGTTATGCAGGATAAGAGCTCATGGGTTTGGGAGTAATGTATTAGCATGGATAGAGGATTGGTTCGTGGACAGAAAACAGAGAGTAGAGATAAACGAGTCTTTTTCAGGTTGGCAGGCTGTAACTAGTGGGGTGCCGCAAGGATCAGTGCTGGGGCCTCAGCTATTCACAATCTATATTAATGACCTAGATGAAGGGACCGAGTGTAATGTATCCAAGTTTGCTGATGATACAAAGCTAGGTGGGACAGTAAGCTGTGAGGAGAACACAGAGTCTGCAAAGGGATACAGATAGACTGAGTGAGTGGGCAGTAAGGTGGCAGATGGAGTATAATGTTGGGAAATGTGAGGTTATTCACTTTGGTAGGAAGAATAGAAAAACAGAATATTTTTTAAATGGTGAGAAACTTTCAAATGTTGGTGTTCAGAGAGATTTGGGTGTCCTCGTGCAGGAAACACCGAAAGCGAGCATGCAGGTACAGCAAGCAATAAGGAAGGCAAATGGCATGTTGGTCTTTATTGCAAGGGGGTTGGAGTATAAGAGTAAGGAAGTCTTGCTCCAATTGTACAGGGCCTTGGTGAGTCCACACCTGGAGTACTGGGCACAGTTTGGGTCTCCTTATCTAAGGAAGGATATACTTGCCTTGGAGGCGGTGCAGCGAAGGTTCACTATATTGATTCCTGGGATGAGAGGGCTGTCCTATGATGAGAGATTGTGTAGATTGGGCCGATACTCTCTGGAGTTTAGAAGAATGAGAGGTGATCTCATTGAAACACACAAGATTCTGAGGGGGATTGACAGGGTAGATGTCTAGAACCAGGGGTCATAGTCTCAGGATAAGGGGTTGGTCATTTAACACTGAGATGAGGAAGAATTTCTTCATTTAGAGGATTGTGAATCTTTTGAATTCTCTGCTCCAGAGGGCTTGAATGCTGAGTCTTTGAGGACATTCAAGGCTGAGCTCGATAGATTTTTGGACTCTAGGGGAATCAAGGGATATGGGGATTGGGCGGGAAAGTGGAGTTGAGGTCGATGATCAGCCATGGTCTTATTGAATGGCGGAGCAGGCTCGAGGGGCCGAATGGCCGACTCCTGCTCCTATTTCTTATGTTCTTACGGAAAATGGCAGTGCTGGTGTCAAGTCAGCGTTGCACACTGATTGACGTTCTAACCTGCCCGCTCCGCTTGCTGCCGGCGGTTGTTAGGTGCACGCACGCTAACCCCGTTACCAAGCTGGTGTCCTGCGCACTTCCTGTCGGAGGTGCGTGTGCACATTTTCGAGTCTTAGTTGGCCGCGTAGCACCTAATGATCGGGCACTACACGGCCCAATTTACCCCCCCCCCCTCGAGGATAGGGAAGGAATCGACAGGAAGTCTCGGGGGTCGATTTTCATTGACCCGTGGAGTCGGGATTGGAGGCATGCGGGGGGTTAAAGTCCCTAATTTGGGGGTCCCGACACCATCCCGCCCCCAACCCGCCTCTATGCCAGTTTCAAAGGAGGCGGGTACCCGCCCCGCACTGGGACCCGCCGACCCGAGGCGGGAAGGGATTAGTGCCAATGAACAGCCTGTTAACAGGCAGTTTTTAGCCTAATCCCTATTTTAAAGCTTGAAGTGTGGGATTCCCGATGGCTCCAAACCACGCCAAGTTAGAGGAGTCGGGCCGTCGGGTTGAAGGACTTGGAGGGGTCGAGATGTCGGTGTGCAGGTGAGTGATGGGTGCATGAGTGCAAAGGTAAGTGTGTTTGGTGTGTCTAAAGTATGTAAAGAAGTTTAAATTACCTGTACTTACCTTTTCAGCCTTCCTTCCTCTAGGTTTCGGGGGTCCATCATCTAACCAGCACAGAAAGCAGAACGGCTGCGAACTGTCAAAAGTGACAGCCTTCAGCTTTCTGTGCCGGTGAGATTTCTAACTGAGTCTGTGGAGAAGGACTCAGGTTAGAAATAAGACTGTCAGTGTTTGACAGCTTCAAACAGCTGTGAAACGCTGATATTTCATCTGTCAAAACGTCTTGACAGATGAAGTTTCAGTCTCTGACATCACCTGTTGCCGGGTGGCCCTTAATTGGCCTGCTGAGCCCGCTGGGCGGGTTCAACAAGATCAATCAAGTCAAAATCGCATGGATTGGCCGCATCTTGATGGAGGTGGGACTACAACCCCGAAAGTTGTAGTCCTGCCTCCTTCCCGACTTCTGAATGAAAATCACCCCCACAGTCTCCACACCCCCGCAGGCAATGCAAAGTAATCGTTTTTCTGAAATGAAGTTCGAGGAAGATGTCAAGTTCTGCAGGCTCACACTCTGATAACAGCAGGAGGTGTTTGGGCAGTTTAGCCGCTGGATATGAAAGTGAATCACGTCCAAGACTGCCGTCAGATAAAGTGCAGCACAGACTGAGGCCGACAGCTTCATCGACTAATCGCGGTGACACCACAACTAACGTTACGACTCCCTACAGTATGGGTGTCACGCAGCTCATGGAACACTGCACTCATCATTACTTACAGCACTGAAGGAATCCATTAGCCCGTCGTACCGTGGTGAGATTTGAACGTGAGGATGAGAATTTAAAAATTGAACTGCTGGTGGACCGGGAGCAAACATAGGCCAGCGAGCACAGGGGTGGTGGGTTATTGAATATCGACCTCAGTCTGCGCTCCGCCATTCAATAAGATCACGGCTGATCTTCGACCTCAACTCCACTTTCCCGCCCGATCTCCATATCCCTCGATTCCCCAGGAGTCTAAGGGCTAAAAATTCAGTTAGGGGCGCCAAGCTCGCCTGGGCGCCGGAATTACCGCTGCGCGCGGAGCCACTTGCGCCATCGGGATATTCAGTTTCAGCGCCCCAAGTGGAAGCCGGCCGCTAAACAAGGCTTTCGGCGCCCCGCTTGGGGCGTTCAAACTGAATATCGGCGCGCAAAGTGCCGCAGCGCCACCCGCTGCGGCACGGCAGGCTGCGGTACTGCAAGCCTTCCTCCCACTGTTAAGGGGGAGGTGCCTGCAACAGCGCGATCCCCGCTCGCGAGTGCCGGCAAATGAGCCCGGCACCAAGGAGAAGTGCCGGGCTCTCTGGAAACAGCCGGCAATGCCGCGGGGCGGGGGGGGTTGGTGTAGGAGGCCGGGGACGGAGGTGCGGGCAGGCGGCCGCCGAAAAAGCGGCCGGCCGCACCTCCACCTTAACTCGCCCCACTACCGCCACAGGTAGGCCCCGTGTACCATTCGCTATTTGCGGCCGGCGCGGAAGAGGCGGGCGCGACCTAATATGGCGCTCGGGGTGGTAGCGGGGCGCTGCGCACACTGATGACATCATCAGTGGCGGCGCAGCACTACAGGCTAACGCCGCCATTAGCACCCCGCTAAATATCGCGGTGGTTGTGGCCAGAGGCGCTAAAGCCTCTGAGTGGCCTCTTTGGGCGCAAACTGGTGGCGCAAGCAACTGAATTTCTAGGCCTAAAAATCTCATCAATCTCAGCCTTGAATCTACTCAACGACTCAACATAGAAACATAGAAGATAGGAGCAGGAGTAGGCCATTCGGCCCCTCGAGCCTGCTCCACCATTCAATGAGATCATGGCTGATCATCCAAATTCAGTACCCTGTGATATACCTATCAATTCGTCCAATAAAAAGCGACGAGTTAGGAACATAACTAAAGGTTTTTATTGACTAAATAACAGAGCCCACCCTCGTGGGTGATCGGGTCCAACAAGGAGGAATACCAGCCAGTCGACTACCTTTATACCTGGGCAGGTAGGTGGAGCCATGGGCGGAGTCGGAGGTGGTCAGCCCAGGTATAACAGCGCGACAAGAGGCGACCTCGTATAGTGATACAACAGTGAGAACAGTGATAACAATACAACAGTGATAACTATAGTGTAACGATAGTGAACGATAAAAGTGGTTTACCACATTCACCCCTTGTTTAGATTTGAGTCCGGCGGGGTGAAGTGTACTACCAGTTCTGGTATGTCAGTCTGTCCGGAGGCCTTGTAAGCCTCTCCGATCGTCGCAGCGGCGGTGCTGCATTATCCGGTGTTAATGCTGGTGTCTGCGTGGTTGGCGAAGGCTCGTGGAGTTCCGGCATGCCGTCTACCAGGGCTGGAATTGGGGGGGTGGTGGGGGGGGGTAAAGGTGGTGTCTCCGGAGTGCCCGAGGGTGCGAGGTCTCGTAAGGAGACAGTGTCCTCCCGCCCATCTGGGTAGGCCACGTAGGCGTACTGGGGGTTGGCGTGCAGGAGGTTCACCCTCTCGACCAGGGGGTCCGTTTTATGGGCCCTCACGTGCTTTCGCAGCAAGACGGGCCCCGGAGAGGTCAGCCAGGTTGGTAGAGTGGTTCCCGTAGTCGACTTCCTGGGGAAAACAAACATTCGTTCATGGGGGGTGGCGTTAACGGCAGTGCAAAGTAGTGACCGGATGGAGTGCAGCGCTGTCGGGAGGACTTCCTGCCAGCGGGAGGTTGGGAGGCCCTTAGACTTTAAGGCTAAGAGGACGGCCTTCCATACTGTCGCGTTCTCTCTTTCCACCTGGCCGTTCCCTCGGGGGTTGTAGCTGGTGGTCCTACTTGCTGCAATACCTCTCGCTAGTAGGAACTGACGGAGCTCCTCGCTCATGAAGGAGGAGCCCCGGTCACTATGTATATAGTTCGGGAACCCGAACAAGGCGAAGAGGTCGTTCAGGCATTTGATGACCGTGGTACTGGTCATGTCTGGGCAGGGGAAGGCAAAAGGGAAACGGGAGTACTCATCAACGATGTTGAGGAAGTACACATGGCGGTCAGATGACGGTAGAGGCCCCTTAAAGTCGATGCTCAGGCGCTCGAAGGGGCGGGTGGCCTTGATCAGGCTTGCTCTGTCCGGCCTATAGAAGTGCGGTTTGCACTCGGCGCAGGTCTGGCAGTTCCTGGTCATGGTCCTGACCTCCTCGATGGAGTAGGTCAGGTTGTGGGCCTTAATGAAATGGTAAAGTCTGGTGACCCCGGGGTGGCAGAGGTCGTTGTGGAGGGTCTGAAGTCTATCAATATGCGCGCTGGCGCATGTAATTCGTGAAAGAGCATCAGGGGGTTCGTTCAGCTTACCTGGCCGGTACAAGATATCATAATCGTAGGTGGATAGCTCGATTCTACACCTCAAGATCTTGTCATTCTTGATTTTGCCCCTCAGCTTGTTATTAAACATGAAAGCAACCGAACGTTGGTCGGTGAGGAGGGTAAATCGTTTGCCTGCCAGGTAATGCCTCCAGCGCCGTACCGCCTCCACAATTGCCTGGGCTTCCTTCTCGACCGACGAGTGTCGGATCTCGGGGCCCTGTAGGGTCCTTGAGAAGAAGGCCACCGGCCTCCCCTCCTGGTTAAGGGTAGCGGCTAGGGCGAAGTCGGATGCATCGCTCTCCACTTGGAAGGGGATGGACTCATCCACTGCGTGCATTGTGGCCTTGGCTATGTCTCCCTTGATGAGGGAGAAGGCCGCGCACGCTTCCTCCGTGAGGGGGAAGGATGTGGACTTCATGAGGGGTCTGGCTTTGTCCGCATAATTGGGCACCCATTGGGCATAGTAGGCGAAGAGCCCCAGGGTTCTCTTAAGTGCCTTAGGGCAGTGGGGGAGAGGTAGCTCCATGAGGGGGCGCATTCTTTCGGGGTCGGGGCCGATGAGTCCGTTCTCTACTACACAGCCAAGGATGGCAAGGCGCGAGGTGTTAAACACACATTTCTCCTTATTGTAGGTGAGGTTCAGCCGTTGGGCCGTACGGAGGAATTTCTCCAGATTCACGTCATGGTCCTGCCGGTCGCGGCCGCAGATGGTGACGTTATCTAGATAGGGGAATGTGGCCTGCAGTCCGTTCTGGTCAACCATCCGGTCCATCTCCCTTTGGAAGACCGAGACCCCATTGGTGACACCGAAGGGGACCCTAAGGAAGTGGTATAGGCGCCCATTCGCCTCGAAGGCGGTGTACTGGCTGTCCTCGGGGTGGATAGGGAGTTGGTGGTAGGCCGACTTAAGGTCGATGGACGAGAATACGCGGTATTGTGCAATCTGATTGACCATGTCAGATATGCGGGGAAGGGGGTATGCGTCCAGCTGGGTGTATCTGTTTATGGTCTGGCTGTAGTCGATGACCAGGCGATTTTTATCGCCGGTCTTAACGACCACGACCTGGGCACGCCAGGGGCTGTTGCTCCCCTCGATAATGCCCTCTTTCAGGAGGCGCCGCACCTCAGAGCTAATGAAGGCTCTGTCCCCAGCGCTGTACCGCCTGCTCTTGGTAGCGACGGGTTTGCAGTCGGGGGTGGGGTTAGCGAACAGGGAAGGTGGCGGCACCTTGAGGGTGGATAGGCTGCAGGTGTTACGCGGTGGGCGGTTTAACATTCGCTGGTTGTCGACTGTGAGTGGGGGGAGGGGTCCACCGTATGCTAGGGTTACACTTTGGAGGTGGGATTGGAAGTCCAGCCCTAGTAGGACGGCAGCGCAGAGCTGGGGGAGGACGAGGAGTTTAAAATTTTTATACTCCGTACCCTTAACCGACAAGGTCACAACACAGTAGCCGCTAATGTCCGTGGCGTGGGACCTCGATGCCATCGAGATTCGGTTGCGCGTTGGCAGGACAGGGAGGGAGTAGTGGCTCACCGTGTCTGGGTGGATGAAGCTCTCCGTGCTTCCGCTGTCGAACAGGCAGGTCGTGGCGTGGCCGTTTACTTTGATGTCCATCATCGACTTGGACAGGTGGTGTGGGCGGGCTTGATCCAGAGTGACGGAGGCTAGTGTGTAGGTAAGCGAGTCGTTGTCGTCTGCGGGCAAGGCGGTTGTCGGGTCCGGGGGCCCGGTGGCAGTCGGGCGTGGTGGGTAAAATGGCGTCTCCCACGAGGTAGGACAAAATGGCGGGGAAGATGGCTGCCCCCATAACTCACATGAGGCACTATTGGGGTCGGTTGCCTTGATCAAAGATGGCCGCCCCCATGACTCACGTGTGGGGATGCTGGCCTCAGTTGCCTTGAAAGAAGATGGCCGCCCCCACAGTTCGCATGAGGCACTGCTGGCCTCTGAAGATCCGCTCCTGCAGGCCTTAGAGAAGTGGCCTTTCTTCCTGCAGGTTGAGCAGGTAGAGTTCCTGGCTGGGCAGCGCGACCTCGGGTGCTTCTCCTGGCCGCAAAAGAAGCAGCCGGCGGCCCGATCGCGGGTGCCCGATGTCGGAGCCGGTACCGGGGGTGGCGGTCCCGGTCAGGTCCGGGACGCCGACGCTGAGGTAGGTCCCGGGGGCGGCGCTGCGAAGGGTATTGCGGTAGGGGTCAGGCCCGAGTCCCAGGGTCGCGAGCAGTACCTGGAAAACGCCTCCTGGTCCTGATGGGCCACCTCTAGGGAGAGAGCGAGGGCTTCAGCTTTGTCCAGGTCGAGGTCTTTAGCTTCAAGCAGTCTTTGCCGTGAGTAGTCGGACTGTAGGCCTTTCACAAAGGCATCGCGGATATTATCTTCCGTATTTTCAACAGCCGTCACCGCTTTAAAGTCACAGTTCCTGCCGAGTGCTCTTAGCGCCCGTAAAAATTCAGCTACAGACTCTCCTGGCTGTTGCGGGCGGGATCTTAGGAGGTGCCTGGTGTACATGTAATTTACCGGGCTCCGGTACTGCTGTTTCAGTAGGTTGATAGCGGCCTCGTATGTAGTCGTGTCCTGGATGAGTGCGTATACTCTCGGGCTCGCTTGGGCGTTCAGAACTCTTAGTTTGGATCTCTGAGGGACGCCGGATTCTTCCAGGTAGGATTCGAAGCAGTCCAGCCAGTGTTTGAAGTTGAGGGCTGAGTTTGCTGCCTGTGGGTTTAGATCCAGGTACGGTGGTTTGAGGGCTTGCAGCCAAGCCGGCTGGTGTGGCTGGCGTAGCCCGGTGTCTGAAAGCTGCTGTGGCTGTGCTTCTGGGAGGGCTTCTGGCTGGCCAGTAGTAGACATCTTTAAAATTTAGTCAATAAAATTGATATACCTATCAATTCGTCCAATAAAAAGCGACGAGTTAGGAACGTAACTAAAGGTTTTTATTGACTAAATAACAGAGCCCACCCTCGTGGGTGATCGGGTCCAACAAGGAGGAATACCAGCCAGTCGACTACCTTTATACCTGGGCAGGTAGGTGGAGCCATGGGCGGAGTCGGAGGTGGTCAGCCCAGGTATAACAGCGCGACAAGAGGCGACCTCGTATAGTGATACAACAGTGAGAACAGTGATAACAATACAACAGTGATAACTATAGTGTAACGATAGTGAACGATAAAAGTGGTTTACCACACCCTGTCCCTGCTTTCTCCCCATACCCCTTGATCCCTTTAGCCTTAAGAAATTTATCCAACTCCTTCTTGAATGACTCAGCATTCACAGCCCTCTGGGGCAGAGAATTCCAAAGATTCACAATCCTCTGAGTAAAGAAATTCCTCCTCATCTCAGTCCTAAATGGCCGACCTCTTATCCTGAGACTATGCTCCCGAGTTCTAGACTCTCCAGCCAGGGGAAACAGCCTCTCAGTATCAACCCTGTCAAGCCCTGGAAGAATTTTATACATTTCAATGAGATCGCCTCTCATTCCTCTAAACTCCAGAGAGTATAGGCCCAATCTACTCAATCTCTCCTCATGGGACAGCCCAATGTGGACTGGGTTGTGGGAGCTCGGTTGCAGCCATTGAAAGGGCGTTCAGGCTGTGGACAGTTGGACCGTGAATCCTTCCAACACTTCACACTGTTCTCCGAGGGAAGGTGTGAAGATAGGCAAACGATGGCAGCTTGTGACAGCAGCATGCTGCCTCCTCAACCCCGGCTCTGTCTTCAACTCCTTGACTGGGGCGATCTTCTATCCAGCGGTGAGAGTGCTGCATGCAGAGCCTCTCTAGCACTTACATCATACAGAACCTGGTAAGTGTAATGATCAATGACAAGTCATCCAAAACTCTAAAACCATTGACAAGGGATGATGTTGTCAGGATTGAGGATCCAGATGCATGGAACAGGAAAGCTACAGTTCTTGAGGAAGTAGGACCAAGGTCATACACTGTTAGAACTGAGGAAGGACAGATTCTCAGGAGGAACCGCCGTTCCCTCCTAAAAACACAAGAGACTATTCAAGACCAGATTGATGACAATGCCGCAACTGCATCTTGTCATTCACCGCCAGAACAATCTCATGAAGACACATCAGACTTACCCATGTTGAGAAGATCTACACGTGAAGTAAAAGAGCCTGATAGACTTAATCTTTGAGTACAATGTAAAGCTTTGAAAATGTGTTGACTGTTTTGAAAATGTTTATGTTTATAGAGCACTAACAAAAGTGTTACTGATATTATCTTTATTGTTTTCTTGAAAGTTGATTGATATTGATTTTGTTAAACCTCAAAGAAAGGGGGATGTAATGATCAATAACATGTCATTCTATAGTGGACACTAGGTGGAGCCGTAGAGCTGTGTAGAGCTGTATATAGCTGTATGTATAAGACTACACTACCCATGAGGCACTAGGCTACCCACAAGGCAGCAGTCAAGGTGGAAGCCTCTACAGATACTGTACCTAGTCCACATGTGCTCAATAAAGTAACTAGCAAAAGCTAGCTGTGTTCATAATAAGAATGTCTATTTATTAATGAACATAAGACATACAGAACCTGGTAAGCACTCTGCGAACTTCATTCACAAGCACAAAGGCAACGGCCCTCTCTTCGAAGCCAAGAAAAACACAGTCAACATTTTAAATAAAAACAGGAAATGCTGGAAACAATCAGTGGGCCAGGCAGCATCTGTGGAGAGAGAAACAGAGTCAACGTCTCAGGTCAATGGCCCTCAGTCAACATTTTATTTGGTTTGGGAAGAATGCTGCTGGTATTTTGACATACGCTAAAAGTAAACCACCACAAACTTCAGTACGATAGCAAAATACTGCAGATGTTGGAAATCCGAAATAACAACAGAAAATGCTGGAAAAACTCAGCAAGTCAGGCAACATCCGTGGAGAGAAATTTGAGTTGACGTTTCGGGTTTGACCCTTCTTCAAAACTGGAGAGAAAAGGAACTAGATCGAAGGCAGGGCTGCGATCGGACAAAAGAATAAAAGAACCAAAAGAAGTAAAAGAGATTAGAAGCTAGATGAGATGGTAATAGGCTGTGATTAGGTGTAAAGTGTACTGGCAGGGCAAAAGATAGCTGCCAGGTGTGAGAGAGAAACAAAAGGAAAGGGGGGGGGTGGGGAAAGGAAAGGAGTGGAAAAATATAAGTGAAAATGAAATAGGAGCCTTCCGGTCTCAATATCGAGTTCAACAATTTCAGATCATAACCTCGGCCCCTATTTCATTTTCACTTATATTTTTCCACTCCTTTCCTTTCCCCACCCCCCCCCTTTCCTTTTGTTTCTCTCTCACACCTGGCAGCTATCTTTTGCCCTGCCAGTACACTTTACACCTAATCACAGCCTATTACCATCTCATCTAGCTTCTAATCTCTTTTACTTCTTTTGGTTCTTTTATTCTTTTGTCCGATCGCAGCCCTGCCTTCGATCTAGTTCCTTTTCTCTCCAGTTTTGAAGAAGGGTCAAACCCGAAACGTCAACTCAAATTTCTCTCCACGGATGTTGCCTGACTTGCTGAGTTTTTCCAGCATTTTCTGTTGTTATTTCACCACAAACTTCCCTTTTATCTTCTGAGGCTCAGAACCACTCATTCTCCACTCAAATAATTCATCTGGGCCCTTGTCGGGCTGATAGATCCTTCAAATGCCTCCTCATAGTTTGGACATAATTCAAGGGAACATTAATGATTCTTGGAGTGCTGTCTTCCAGCTCCTCTGTGCCTCCTGTTTTTTAATGCCTATAATTACACCCTTCAGTGCAATCTGTTATGTGCAATCTGATTATGATGTACTCTGACAGACTGAAATGAGCTCCCTCCCCTCCAGGGGCCCTTAACAGGGAACAGAACCTCTTCAGAGCTGGAAGAGACGCAGACGTGGCTCAAGGAGTGGAGACAAAAAAGAGATCAGCAAAAACTGCAAGTGGCTGGAATCTACATGAGAAAGCTGAGCGTATGCAGCTGCCGTGACCCTTCGTCAGAACCAACACACACACACACAGGCACACAAACACACACATGCCAAACACATGCACACACAAACACACTCACACACACACCCCAAACACACTCACACATACACACACACGCCAAACACACACACAGGCACACTCACACACACACACTCACACACACACGCCAAACACACTCACACATACACACACACGCCAAACACACACACAGGCACACTCACACACACACACTCACACACACACACTCACACACACATGCCAAACACATGCACAGGCACACACACACTCACAAACACACGCCAAACACACACAAATAATCTCACACACACACTCCAAACACACACACGCACACACAGTCATATACACACACACACAAACACACTCGCACACAAATATACAAACTCATACACACGCACTCAAAAACACCCAGACCCACACAAACATATACGTACACTTGAAAAGACTTGCATTTCTATAGCGCCTTTCACGACCTTAGGACGTCCCAAAGCGCTTTGCAGCCAATGAAGTACTTTTTGAAGTGTAGTCACTGTTGTAATGTGGGAAACGCGGCAGCCAATTCGTGCACAGCAAGCTCCCACAAACAGCAATGAGATGAATGACCAGTTCATCAGTTTTTGGGTGACGTTGGCTGAGAGATCAACATTGGCCACAGGACACTGGGGGAGCTGTGCTCCTTGGGGCATCATTGACGTTCTCCTGAGAGGCCAGCCGAGAGCTCGGCTCAACATCTCATGTTAAAGATGATGCCTCCGACAGTGCCGCACTCCCTCAGCATTGCACCGGAGTCACCGGACAGTAATCAGGAGGAAGAATCTGCCCCATGTTTGCCCTCTCTGGCCCAGTGGGACTAAGTTTAATTGCAGATGTCAAGAGGGAACCGTCCCTATGCTGGAGCAGCCCTGCTGAGACCCATGAAGAATGATGACTGGAGCGAGGTAATGGAAGGCTGCCAGTGGAAATCTACCACGCCACCAAGCCTAGGGTGAACATAAGAACATAAGAATTAGGAGCAGGAGTCGGCCATTCGGCCCCTCAAGCCTGCTCCACCATTCAATAAGATCATGGTTGATCATCGACCTCAACTCCACTTTCCTGCCCGATCCCCATATCCCTTGATTCCCCTAGAGTCCAAAAATCTATCGATCTCAGCCTTGAATATACTCAAAGACTTAGCATCCACAGCCCTCTGGGGTAGAGAATTCCAAAGGTTCACCACCCTCAGAGTGAAGAAATTCCTCCTCATCTCAGATTTAAATGGCCGACCCCTTATCCTGAGACTATGTCCCCTTGTTCTGGACACTCCAGCCAGGGGAAACAACCTCTCAGCATCTACCCTGTCATAGATACATAGATACATAGAAGATAGGAGCAGGAGTAGGCCATTCGGCCCTTCGTGCCTGCTCCGCCATTCGATGAGATCATGGCTGATCCTTTAATTCAGTATCCCGTCCCCGCCTTCTCTCCGTAACCCTTAACCCCTTTTGCCCGTAGAAATATATCTAATTCCCTCTTAAATATATTTAATGAGCTGGCGTACACTGCCCTCTGTGGCAATGAGTTCCACAGGTTCACCACTCTCTGAGTGAAGAAATTCCCCCTCATCTCTGTCCTAAATGGTTTAGCCCTTATCCTTAAATTATGTCCTCTAGTTCTGTTCTCACCCGCCAAGGGAAACATTCCTTCTGCATCCAGTCTGTCTAGACCTGTCAGAATTTTATACACTTCTATGAGGTCCCCTCTCAATCTTCTAAACTCCAGTGTGTACATCCCTAAACTACATAGTCTCTCCTCATAGGTCATTCCCGCCATTCCTGGTATCAGCCTGGTGAATCGCCGCTGCACCCCCTCCATGGCAAGAACATCCTTCCTCAGATGAGGCGACCAAAACTGTACACAGTACTCGAGGTGTGGTCTCACCAGTGCCCTGTACAGCTGCAGCAAGGTATCCCTGTTCCTGTATTCTAACCCTTTTGCTATGAAGGCCAGCATACCGTTTGCCTTCTTGACCGCCTGTTGCACCTGCATGCTCGCCTTCAGTGACTGGTGTACAAGAACACCCAGGTCTCTCTGTACTTCCCCCTCTCCCAATCTATTGCCATTTAAATAATAATTTGCCCTCCCGTTCCTGCACCCAAGGTGGATAACTTCGCACTTGTCCACATTATAGTGCATCTGCCATTTATCCGCCCAATCGCCCAGTCTGTCCAAATCGCTCTGGAGCTTCCTGGTCTCTTCCTCTGAGCCCACCCCCCCTCCTAGTTTAGTGTCGTCTGCAAATTTGGAAATGCTGCATCCGACTCCCTGATCCAGGTCATTAATGTAAATTGTGAACAGCTGGGGGCCCAGGACAGATCCCTGTGGTACCCCACTTGTTACTGCCTGCCATTCAGAAAATGAGCCGTTTATTCCAACTCTCTGTTTTCTATCTGACAGCCAGTTCCCTATCCACGCCAAAACTTTCCCCTTTATCCCATGAGCCTCAATTTTCCATGCTAATCTTTTATGTGGGACCTTATCGAAGGCCTTTTGGAAGTCCAGGTACACCACATCTACTGGCTCTCCCCCATCTATTCTACCAGTTACTCCCTCAAAAAATTCCAATAGATTAGTCAAGCACGATTTACCCTTTGTAAATCCATGTTGACTCTGTCCTATCCTGTCCCCATTTGCTAAGTGCTCCGCTATTTCATCCTTAATGATGGACTCCAGCATTTTGCCCACAACTGATGTAAGGCTTACAGGTCTGTAATTACCTGCTTTTTCCCTACCCCCCTTTTTGAATAGTGGGGTAACGTTAGCTACCCTCCAATCCATCGGCACTGTTCCCGAGTCTAATGAATTCTGAAAAATCATCCTTAGTGCATCCGCTATCTCTAGGGCCACCTCCTTCAGTACCCTAGGATGCATGTTATCAGGCCCTGGGGATTTGTCCACCTTCAATCCCTTTAGCTTCCTTAACACCATATCCTTAGAGATATTGATTTGCGTCAGTTCCTCCTTTGCCAATGTCCCTATTTTTCCCGATATCCCAGGGAGGTTTTTTGTGTCTTCCTTCGTAAAGACTGACCCAAAGTATGCATTTAGTTGATCTGCCATTTCCTTATTTCCCATTATATATTCCCCCGTATCTGACTGCAATGGACCAACTTTGGTTTTCACCAGTCTTTTCCTTTTGATATATTTATAAAAGCTTTTGGAGTTAGTTTTTATATTTTCCGCCAGCTTGTTTTCGTAAGCTATTTTGCCCCTCTTGATCATGCCCTTTGCCCTCCTTTGCTCTATCTTAAACTGTTCCCAATCTTCCGCTCTGGCGCTTTTTTTGGCTATTTTATACGCCCTATCTTTGGATTTTATGCTGTCTCTAATTTCCCCTGTTATCCACGGTTGAGTCACCTTTTTAGATTTCCTTTTATGCCAGATTGGTATAAACAATTTTTGCAATTTTGTCATTCTATCTTTAAATGTTTGCCATTGTTTATCTACCTCCAGTCCTCCCAGGAACGTTGTCCAATCAGACCTACTCAGTTCCCGTCTCATGGCATCATAATTCCCCTTGTTTAAATTCAGGACCTTAGTCTCTGAGTCAATTTCTTCGCTCTCCATTTCGAGTGAGAAATCGATCATGTTATGATCGCTCTGACCCAAGGGTCCCCGTACAACAAGATTACTGATTAGTCCCTTCTCATTGCACAGTACCCAGTCCAATATAGCCTGTTCCCGAGTTGGTTCCTCGACATATTGATCCAGATAACCATCCCTTAAACACTCAAGGAATTCCTCCTCCTCATTATTTTTACTGATTAGGCTAGTCCAATCTATATGTAAGTTAAAGTCACCTATGATGACAGCTGTGCTCTTATTGCACGCTTCTCTAATTTCCCTCGTGATGCCCTCCCTAACCTCTATTTTACTATTTGGAGGCCTATATACCACTCCTATTAATGTTTTTCGCCCCTCGCTATTTCTTAGCTCCACCCATATAGATTCTGTATTAACTGAGTTAATATCCTTCTTTTCAATTGCATTTATCCCCTCTTTTACTAGCAATGCTACCCCTCCTCCCTTTCTTTTTTGTCGATCCTTCCTAAATACTGAATACCCCTGTATGTTAAGCTCCCAGCCCTGCTCACCCTGCAACCATGTTTCCGTAATCCCAATTAGATCATAATTATTAACCTCTATTTCCACAGCTAATTCATCTACCTTGTTCCTGATGCTTCTCGCATTAAGGTATAAAACCCTCAGGCTTTTTTTTATGCTCACATTTTTTATGAATTAGTTTGGCCCTTTGTTTTTTGTTCCTCACCCTTTTACCATTTATTTCTGTCTGCCTTTCACTTTCCTCTATTTCACTACATAGGTTTCTAGCCCCCTGCCATACTAGTTTAAATGCTCCCGAACTGCTTTATCAAAAATTACCCCGAGAACATCAGTTCCATCTCTGCACAGGTGTAGACCGTCCCTTTTGTATAGGTCACACCTACCACAAAACTGGTTCCAATGCCTCAAAAATTTAAAACCCTCCCTCTTACACCACTGCTCAAGCCACGTATTTAGCCTAACTATCCTGTTCTCTGTACTCTTACTAGCACGTGGCACTGGTAGTAATCCAGAGATTACTACCTTCGAGGTCCTACTTTTTAGCTTGGCTCCTAACTCCCTAAATTCTACTTGTAGGACCTCTTCCCTTTTTTTAGCTACGTCGTTGGTACCAACATGTATCACGACAACTGGCTGTTCCCCCTCCCCCTCCAGAATGTTCTGCACCCGCGCCGAGACATCCTTGACCCTTGCACCAGGGAGGCAACATACCATCCTGGAGTCTCGGTCGCGACCACAGAAACCCCTATCTATTCCCCTTACAATCGAATCCCCTATTACTATAGCCCTGCCACTCTTTTTCCCTCCCTTCTTTGCAACAGAGCCAGTCATGGTGCCATGAGCCTGGCTGCTGGTGCCTTCCCCCGATGCGTCACCCCCCCCGACAACAGTACCTAAGACGGTGAACCTGTTGCTAAGGGAGACAACCCCAGGGGATTTCTGCACTACCTTCCTGCCCTTGCTCTGCCTTTTGGTCACCCATGTACTGTCTACGCTGGCCTTAACCTGCGGTGTGACCAACTCACTAAATGTGCTATCCACACCCCTCTCAGAATCGTGGATGCTCCAAAGTGAGTCCATCTGCAGCTCAAGGGCCGTCATGCGGTCCCACATGAGCTGCAGCTGGACACACTTCCCGCACACATAGTCGTCAGGGACACAGGAAGCGTCCCTGATTTCCCACATGTTACAGGAGGAGCATGACACAGGTCCGAGCTCTACTGCCATGACTTAACCCTTATATTACTTTTTAATTTTCTAGTTTTAGTTTATTTATCGACTTTTGTTTTCCCGAAGCTTACTTAGACCAATGTATACTGTACTCCTCTTATTCCTTTTTAAACTAACCAAATCCCACTAGTTTTGGTTTTACTTTCTAGGAAGGTTTGAGGAAAGTACTTACCAGTTAGTCTTACCTCCCTGGTCTTTCACTGACTTCCCGGTCTTGTCCCCTTGGTCCTACGCCGACTTCCCGCTCCTCCCGGTTCCTGCCCTGCTGAAAAGAAACTGAGACCAAAAAATTTGTGACCTCTGTTTTTAGACAGCTGCTAAAAGACTACTAGGTTAGAGGAGGGGGGCGGTGGGGGTTCCTACTCTGTAGGAACTCGGGTTTAAGCCACCACCCTCCTTAAATACCTTTCACCTGGGTGCTTCCCACCAGGTCCGCTTCTGAAAAAAAGCTCAAGAGCTGGACTTCCGCCTCAGCTGTTTTTTAAATGGCCCCGAGTCTCGCCGACTGCTGCCTCTCCGCTCCGCTCCGCTCCTGGGCTGCTGCTCCTCCCCCGAACTGGTCGGGCCTCTGCCTTTGGCGCCGGTTTTTAAACCGGGCTCCTCACCACCTCCGCTGCTGCTCCTCCCCCGAACTGGTCGGGCCTCTGCCTTTGGCGCCGGTTTTTAAACCGGGCTCCTCACCTCCTCCGCTGCTGCTCCTCCCCCGAACTGGTCGGGCCTCTGCCTTTGGCGCCGGTTTTTAAACCGGGCTCCTCACCACCTCCGCTGCTGCTCCTCCCCCGAACTGGTCGGGCCTCTGCCTTTGGCGCCGGTTTTTAAACCGGGCTCCTCACCACCTCCGCTGCTGCTCCTCCCCCGAACTGGTCGGGCCTCTGCCTTTGGCGCCGGTTTTTAAACCGGGCTCCTCACCCACTCAGAATCTTATAATTTTCAATGAGATCACCTCTCATTCTTCTAAACTCCTGAGTCAGCTGTGTCAGCTGTGGCTTAGTGGGTCGCACTCTCTCGGTGGGAGGGGCTAGGAGGGAGCAGGCGCTGCTGGTTGCTTGATTACTGCAGCAAGTTGGAGTGCGTTTGTAAAAAGTTGGTGGTGGGTTTTTATTCTCCAGGTTTTAGGGCCTTTTTGGTCCTTAAACTGCAGCCAGATGGCTGCTGAGGGGCCTGGACTGTAGAGAGTCCAAATGTAGATCAAGGTCAGCCCTTGGAGAAAAATTCTCCACAGGCTCAGCCTTGAATGAGTCAAAGTCCTACAACAAGATCTGAAAGATCTGTTCAAGGAAGAAGGTATCCTCTTCGAAACAGAAAAACAGTGGTTAAGTTTAATCTGTAAATATGGAAAATAAGTTCATATCTTTTGTTTGTGTTACAGAATTCTATAGTAGAATTTGGAAACATAAAATGGGTTCCATTTGGGAAATGTACACCAAGAGTTGTGTATACCATGCAAGTCATGTACAATGATCATTTGCTATGATTAACTTCTTCAATAAGGAGGAAGAAATGTAATAGAGCCACCTGGTGGACTACTAATGTGTATAATAATAAAGCCAGGTGCAGTACAGTTCTTACCGGAAGCTGTGTTGTGCGGTTGTATATATATGCTATGTCTCAAGATATCACATGAGGGAGCAGCAGAAGGAAGCCCCTTGAGTGACAAGGAGATGGGAGAAGGAGCAGGAGGTGTGAGTGGAGCGGCCGGAGGACACAGCTGGTGAATGGAAGGAGAAAAGATCGCAGGAAGAGGCAGAAAATTGCGGAGCAGAGAACAGGATGGAAATGGTGGAAAACACATCAAATTCGGTGGAAAAAGGACAAAGACAACAGCGGGCAGCATGGGTCGAGGGCAGAGTTGAGGCATAATACGGCTTGGCTCTCCCTAAAGAATCTGGTGTCTGCAGGGGGAGAGGAGGCGGGAGCGGGGTGCGGGGTAAGTGTAAGTACTCCAAAGAAAGACAGGGAGTCGGACATCTCGGGGAGCAGGAGGGGGCAAGACAAGGAGAGAGTGCAAGAGGCAGGAGCCTTAAAGAGGCAGCAGGACGGGAGTGGTGAGACAAAGATGTCAGAAGGGAGCAAGATAGGTGCAGATGCGCCATTGTCCCAGATAGAGAAGAAATGGGGAGCAAGGGTCAGCGGTGGAGATGAGGCTGAAGGGAGTGGCACTACTGGAAAAACCGTGATAGCAGGAAGACTCTCTAAGGGAGATTATAGGCTCGATTTTAATTGCCGAGGCAGGTTGGAGTCGTGTTGCGTGGTGGGCGAGTTCGGGAGTCGCTTCTGGCGGGATCAGCTGCTAATGTCCGATTTTGATTCAAGTACCTGGTTAATTTCAATGGGCCGCTGGCCGGTCGAACCAGTAGGATCGGGTCGGCTGGCCGCCTCTGATGATGTCACAATAACAGCTGTTTTTAAAGCTGGCATCCTTCCCGAGCCGGTCCCCTCTGGATTCTGAACCTCAGTGATGTTGCTACATCCACAATGACTTCTACCAGAGGCAAGGCAGCTCCTCGGTTTAATGATGACTCCCTCCAAGTTCTGTGGATTCTGTCAGAGGGTGCACGGAGATTCTCTTCCCTCCTGATGGCCGGAGGAAGCCTCCTCAGCAGACCAAGGCAGCCTGGCGGCGCATTGCTCAGGAGGTCAGCGCAAGGCCCATTGACGCACGCTCATGGATCCAGTGCCGCAAAAGGTTTAATGATCTTGTGAGAGCATCAAAAGTCAGTATCCCGTCTCACTTGCCTTCACTCTGCTTCCCTTCTCTTCTCATCACCGGCACTCTGCGTTGTAAGCCTGCTCCTTCACATCCCACCTTACTCTTACTTCCCTTGCAGCCTTTCCTATCCAGCTCTGTCTCTGCACTGAATCACTTCAGCATCCTGCCTGTAGTGGCGCTTCGTAATTTCCAAACATGCAGCCACTGAGCTTTGAGGCTTTTAACAACGAGTAGACGCGTGTCGAAATAAAACGTTCCAAAACGTAACTTTGTCTTTAAACTGTTTACTGTAACACCTTACAAACAGAATTACAAAGCAAAACACGTTTAAACGAACACGGTCAAAAACTGTATTGCTCCAGCCCTCAAAAGCCTTTACCTTCTCTCCAGCCTCGTGCAGCTTGAGCTGTAAAATGGCTGGATACCATGTGACAATCTTAAGGACTGTACCATTGTAGCAAGAATAAAGGGGGTATCTCAGACTATACTACTGGAACAAGAAAATAGGGGGTTTCTCAATACAATAAGTCAGTCAGGTAAATTAACTGTATTATACTATTTAACCAATATTTTAAAGTATTTTCTTTCTTAAACTTTCATGACTCTTATACTGCCTAAGCACCCCTTAGACTCGCACTCACTGTCCTGCAGTGACAACAACTAACAACGCACAGGGAGCTAGCTTCCTCTTGGCACCTTAACCCATCTTCGTCTCCCTCAAAGGTTCTATGTTATGGATTCTTCACATTCACTCCATCATTGTGGTTGAAACTCCGCTTGTGTCCCTGCTTGTAGGAAAAGATAGCCCACAATAAGAGAGAGCGAGCACTGACTGGAGGAGGGACACCAACCCTAGGAGCGTTGACAAGTGCTGAGGAGGCTGCACACAAAATTGTTGGAGGTGGTGAGGATCTGGAAGTGGATGATGGAGAGACGGGCAAACTAGAGAAAGCTAGTGACAGAATAGAGTTTCATCCCTCTCAGACTGCAATGGCATATGATATTCATAGAGAATCGCATTGTATCATCTGCACAAAAGGCTGTGCTGCTACATCAACATCAGATGTCTAAATCATGCCTTTACTCTCCCACAGGACCATCGAGTGCCCCCCTCCCCACGATCCAGGATGAAGAGTCGGACGACTCCTCAGAGGAACCTGAAGCCTCTGAGGGAGCAGCATCACCAGGACACAGCGCACCCAGCACCAGCACAGCAACGCACACCTTGGTGGGGCCATCGTGAGTTAGAGTAGTGTTGCCACCTGGTCTATCACAGCGCACAAGTGAGCATCAGCAGATGGTGGAGACAGCGACAGCAGTGGAGAGTCCTCGGCGGAGGTTGCAGGATTCTCCTAGCTCTGCTCAGCTGCATGCAGACGCTGTGCCTCTGGGGCCAACCAGAAAAAGAACGGTTCGTGAAATACAGGAACAAGTGCAGGTGTCTCTGGAAGGGTTTGCCTCCAGGGTTAGTGTGAGTGTGGAGAGAATGGAGGAGTCCATCTCTAACATCAGCACTGTCATGGTGGAGGCAATGGCGCATGAACACACCACCATGGATAGGATGGCAACCTCCGTGGAAAGGATGGATATGTCCATGGATAGGATGGCAACCTCTGTGGATAGGATGGCTACCGCCATGGAGGAAATAAGTCGCTAGAGTCAGGAAAACATGGTGACTGTTCAGAATAGAATGTCATCTCTGGAAGAGAGGTGGGCAGCTATTGAGCAGAGAGACCAGAGCTTCATGGACGTCCTTGTGATGAGGACTGCCAGTGCAGATACGGGTCCTCATGGCCCCCCTGATGTGCAGCAGGGTGCTCTCCAGCCACGTGCCAGCACTGAGGTGCGGCTGACCCATGAGAGGGATGTTGTTGGCAGCACACAAGGAAGTGTGGGCTCTTCTCCAAGCGCTCACACGACCATGCCACTGTGGAGTCCTCGGTGTTTTATAAGTATATTAAGGGCAAGAGGATAACCAGGGAAAGAGTAGGGCCCATTAGGGTCTAAAGTGGCAATCTGTGTGTAGAGCCGGAAGATGTAGGTGGGGTTTTAAATGAATGTGTTCACTACGGAGAAGGACGATGTTGGCAGTGAAATCAGGCAGGGGGATTGTGATATACTTGAACAAATTAGTATTGAGAGGGAGGAGGTACTAGCGGTTTTAGTGGGCTTAAAAGTGGATAAATCCCCAGGCCCTGACGGGATGTATCCCAGGCTGCTGTGTGAGGCAAGGGAGGAGATTGCAGGGGCTCTGACACAAATTTTCAGAACCTCTCTGGCCACAGGGGAGGTGCCAGAGGACTGGAGAACAGCTAACGTAGTACCATTATACAAGAAGGGTAGTAGGGATAAACCAGGGAATTACAGGCCAGTGAGCCTAACATCAGTGGTAGGGAAATTCTGAGGGGCAGAATTAGTCTCCACCTGGAGAGGCAAGGATTAATCAAGGACAGTCAACATGGCTTTGTCAGGGGGAGACCATATCTAATCAATTTGATTGAATTTTTCGAGGGGGTGACTAGGCGTGTGGATGAGGGTAGTGCAGTTGATGTAGTCTACATGGACTTCAGTAAGGCTTTTGACAAAGTCCCACATGGGAGACTGGTCAAGAAGGTAAAAGCCCATGGGATCCAGGGCAATTTGGCACATTGGATACAAAATTGGCTTAGTGGCAGGAGGCAGAGGGTGATGGTCGAAGGTTGTTTTTGTGACTGGAAGCCTGTGTCCAGTGGTGTACCGCAGGGATCGGTGCTGGGTCCTTTGCTGTTTGTAGTGTACATTAATGATTTAGATATGAATGTAGGAGGTATGATCAGTAAGTTTGCAGATGACATGAAAATTGGTGGAGTGGTAAATAGCGAGGAGGGAAGCCTTAGGCTACAGGACGATATAGATGGGTTGGTTAGATGGGCAGAACAGTGGCAAATGGAATTTAACCCTAAAAAGTGAGGTGATGCATTTTGGGAGGAATAACAAGGCAAGGGAATACACAATGAATGGTAGGACCCTAGGAAGGACAGAGGATCAGAGGGACCTTGGTGTGCATGTACATAGATCCCTGAAGGCAGCAGGACAGGTGGTTAAAAAGGCATATGGGATACTTGCCTTCATTAGCTGAGGCATAGAATATAAGAGCAGGGAGGTTATGATGGAGCTGTACAAAACGCTAGTTAGGCCACAGCTGGAATACTGTGTGCAGTTCTGGTCACCACACTATTGGAAGGATGTGATTGCATTGGAGAGGGTGCAGAGGAGATTCACCAGGATGTTACCTGGACTGGAGCGCTTCAGCTATGAAGAGAGACTGGACAGGCTGTGGTTGTTTTCCTTAGAGCAGAGAAGGCTGAGGGGGGACCTGATTGAGGTGTATGAAATTATGAGGGGCATAGATAGGGTAGATAGAAAGGAACTTGTTCCCTTAGTAGAGGGGTCAATAACCAGGGGGCATAGTTTCAAGGTAAGGGGCAGGAGGTTTAGAGGGGATTTGAGGAACAACTTTTTCACCCAGAGGGTGGTTGGAATCTGGAACTCACTGCCTGAAAGGGTGGTAGAGGCAGGAACCCTCACAACATTCAAGAAGCATTTAGATGAGCATTTGAAACGCCATAGCATACAAGGCTACGGACCAAATGCTGGAAAATGGGATTAGAATAGACAGGGCTTGATGGCCGGCGCGGACACGATGGGCCGAAGGGCCTCTTTCTGTGCTGTATAACTCGATGACTCTGTGACTCTAAGTTTGGAACCCTCTTCCACAAACGGCATTTGATGCTAGATCAATGGTTAATTTTAAATCTGAGATTGATAGCTTTTTGTTAACCAAAGCTATTACGGGATATGGGCCAAAGGCGGGAATATGGAGTTAGGTCGCAGATCAGCAATGATCTCATTGAATGGCGGAGCAGGCTCGAGAGGCTGAATGGCCTCCTCCTGTTCCGATGTTGCGATGAGGCGGAGCTGTGAGCTCCAGAGTGTTCGATCAGCGGACTGTTGATTTGCAGTGACTCAAGCACTCGGCTCTTTCCTGTTTGTTTTGGATGAATTGAAAACAGCTGGTCAAACACAGCGATGACAAGTCACAGTCCTGAAATCTGAAAGAAGCCTCTCCGAGATCACAGCACAGTCCTTGCATCCAATGCGCAGGCTGCATCACCTCGCATCTCCCCACGTGTGGGACGCTCAAGGTTTCCGACTCAGATTGACACGCTCCTCTGACTCACTGCGGACAGGATGGTCCAGTGCCCTGACATGACACTGTCCTTTCATCCCGGGCTTGAGTTTGATTCAGCCCAGATTACTGTTGCAAAGAGCACCTCTCTCTGCTGGCTGCACTGGTTCAACATTAAATGTGTTTGGGGCAGTTTAAGTCCCAGCCCAATATGCAGAGGGTGCGAGCCGGACGCTGATGATAATCGCTGCAAATGGGCATTACTTAAAGAGTTGGTGTGGCAAATGGAATATTCCTACTGTCCCGGTAGTACATTCTTCTGTTGGGTTATCGTGTATTGTTGGGCTGGGATCTTTGTTCCTGTCTCATCAGGGACTTGAGCACAAAAATCTAGGCTGACACTCCAGTGCAGTACTGAGGGAGCGTCGCACTTTCGGAGGGGCAATACTGAGGGAGCGCCGCACTGTCGGAGGGTCAGTACTGAGGGAGTGCTGCACTGTCGGAGGGGTAGTACTGAGGGAGTGCTGCACTGTCGGAGGGGCAGTACTGAGGGAGTGCTGCACTGTCGGAGGGGCAGCACTGACGGAGCGCTGCACTGTCGGAGGGGCAGCACTGAGGGATTGCTGCACTGTCGGAGGGGCAGTACTGAAGGAGCACTGCACTGTCGGAGGGGAGGTACTGAGGGATTGCTGCACTGTTGGAGGGGCAGTACTGAAGGAGCGCTGCACTGTCGGAGGGGCAGCACTGAGGGATTGCTGCACTGTCAGAGGGGCAGTACTGAGGGAGCACTGCACTGTCGGAGGGGCAGTACTGAGGGAGCGCTGCACTGTCGGAAGGGCAGTACTGAGGGAGTGCTGCACTGTCGGAGGGGCAGTACTGAGGGAGCGCTGCACTGTCGCAGGGTCAGTAGTGAGGGAGCGCTGCACTGTCGGAAGGGCAGTACTGAGGGAGTGCCGCACTGTTGGAGGGGCAGTACTGAGGGAGCGCTGCACTGTCGGAGGGGCAGTACTGAGGGAGCGCTGCACTGTCGGAGGGGCAGTACTGAGGGAGCGCTGCACTGTCGGAGGGGCAGTACTGAGGGAGCGCTGCACTGTCGGAGGGGCAGTACTGAGGGAGTGCTGCACTGTCGGAAGGGCAGTACTGAGGGAGCGCTGCACTGTCGGAGGGGCAGTACTGAGGGAGCGCTGCACTGTCGGAGGGGCAGTACTCAGAGAGCGCTGCACTGTCACAGGGTCAGTACTGAGGGAGCGTTGCACTGTCGGAGGGGCAGTACTAAGGGAGCGCTGCACTGTCGGAGGGGCAGTACTGAGGGAGCACCGCACTGTCGGAGGGGCAGTACTCAGGGAACGCCGCACTGTCGGAGGGCCAGTACTGAGGGAGTGCTGCACTGTTGGAGGGGCAGTACTGAGGGAGCGCCGCACTGTCGGAGGGGCAGTACTGAGGGAGCGCTGCACTGTCGGAGGGGCAGTACTGAGGGAGTGCTGCACTCTCGGAGGGGCAGTACTGAGGGAGTGCTGCACTGTCGGAGGGGCAGTACTGAGGGAGCGCTGCACTGTTGGAGGGGCAGTACTGAGGGAGGGCCGCACTGGCGGAGGTGCCGTCTTTTAGATGAGATGTTAAACCGAGGCCCCGTCTGCTCTCTCAGGTTGGCGTAAAAGGTCCCCAGTGTCCTGGGCCAATATTTATCCCTCAACCAACACCTAAAAACAGCTACGATGTGCTGAATGGACTCCTTCAGTGCTGTAAGTAATGATGAGTGCAGTGTTCCTCTAGCTGCGTGACACCCATACTGTAGGGAGTTGTAACGTTAGTCGTGGTGTCACCGCGATTAGTCGATGAAGCTGTCAGCCTCAGTCTGTGCTGCACTTTATCTGACCGCAGTATTGGACGTGATTCACTTTCCTATCCAGCGGCTAAACTGCCCAAACAGCCCCTGTTGTTATCAGTGTGTGAGCCTGCAGAACTTTACATCTTCCTCGAAGTTCATTGCAGAAAAACGATTACTTTGCATTGCCTGCGGGGGTGTGGAGACTGAGACTTCCTGTCAATTCATTCCCTACGCTCGGTGGGGGGTAAATTGGGCCGTGTAGCGCCCGATCTTTAGGCGCTATGGGGCCAGCTGAGACTCGAAAATGCGCACACGCACCTCCGACGGGAAGTGCGCAGGACGCCAGCTTGGTAACGGGGTTAACGTGCGTGCACCTAACGACCGCCGGCAGCAAGCGGAGCGGGCATGTTAGCTCGTCAATCAGTGTGCAACGCTGACTTGACACCAGCACTGCCATTTTCCCCTCTCCCCAGTCCAGCATTCGCCCAGAATTAGCCTCACAAAGCTGAACACAACGTTAAACAGAATGAAGGGCACCCCCGCCGCCCGCCCCCACCCCCCCACTCTGGCACTATTTCAAGGAATCAGAAGGAATTGACAGGTCAGTTGCTGGATTACTTTTTCCAGCTGCTCGTGTGCAATTGTACGCCTTTGTGGAAGTTTCCTAACCTTGGCTCTCACTCTCTCACACGTTGAGCCGGTCCTCGGTATATCACGGCACGGATTCAGTACACGAAGGACTCCCTCCAATTCTTGCAGCCACAGTGCACCTCCCCTTTCAGAGGTGCAGGCTGCCTTTAAGGAGCGTTAGCCAGTGGCGATATCGGGCCCCCAGCGAATGCGGGCACTCAATGAGCATTGTGGGCAACGCTGGCTTCAAGCAGCCATCAGGTAAAACTGCAGGCGCCAATAATTTAACACGCAGCCCGCATGGCAACAAACGGGCGCGGGTGAATCGCACACCGGCATCCCCACACACAGTTCCCTATTTCACCCGCGGCAGCTCCTGTGGTAACCTCAAGCAATGCAGCCCTGCTCATCAATCCTTCTGTCTCTGATTAGAGAATAATATTTATTTATCACCAAGAAAGATATATTTTTCATCCAGTATCAGCATCAAACACTCCCAGAGGACAGAGTGCCGTCTCTCAGCCACGTAGAGCTTCCATTCTGCCACCACCGGCCATTCGGCCCATCGTGCCAGTGCCGGCTCCTGGAAAACTGTCCAATTAGTCCCACTCCCCTCGGCTCGTTCCCCATGGCCCCGCAAATATCTTCTTTGCAAGTAACAATCCAATTCACTTTTTCAATGCAACGATTCAAACTGTTACCACCGCCCTTTCAGGCAGCGCATTCCTGATCACAACAACTTGGGAGTGTGTCAGTACTTACAGGGGGTCCCTGGGAGTGGGTCAGTATTTACAGGGGGTCCCTGGGAGTGTGTCAGTATTTACAGGGGGTCCCTGGGAGTGTGTCAGTATTTACAGAGGGCCCCTGGGAGTGTGTCAGTATTTACAGGGGGCCCCCGGGAGTGTGTCAGTACTTACAGGGGGCCCCTGGGAGTGGGTCAGTACTTACAGGAGGTCCTTGGGAGTGTGTCAGTATTTACAGGGGGCCCCTGGGAGAGTGTCAGTATTTACAGGGGGTCCCTGGGAGTGTGTCAGTACTTACAGGGGGCCCCTGGGAGTGTGTCAGTACTTACAGGGGGTCCCTGGGAGTGTGTCAGTATTTACAGGGGGTCCCCGGGAGTGGGTCGTATTTACAGGGGGTCCCCGGGAGTGGGTCAGTATTTACAGGGGGTCCCCGGGAGTGGGTCAGTATTTACAGGGGGTCCCCGGGAGTGGGTCAGTATTTACAGGGGGTCCCTGGGAGTGTGTCAGTATTTACAGGGGGTCCCCGGGAGTGGGTCGTATTTACAGGGGGTCCCCGGGAGTGGGTCAGTATTTACAGGGGGTCCCCGGGAGTGGGTCAGTATTTACAGGGGGTCCCCGGGAGTGGGTCAGTATTTACAGGGGGTCCCTGGGAGTGGGTCAGTATTTACAGGGGGTCCCGGGAGTGGGTCAGTATTTACAGGGGGTCCCCGGGAGTGTGTCAGTATTTACAGGGGGTGCCCAGGAGTGGGTCAGTATTTACAGGGGGTCCCTGGGAGTGGGTCAGTATTTACAGGGGGTCCCTGGGAGTGGGTCAGTATTTACAGGGGGTCCCTGGGAGTGGGTCAGTATTTACAGGGGGTCCCTGTGAGTGGGTCAGTATTTACAGGGGGTCCCCGGGAGTGTGTCAATATTTACAGGGAATCCCCGGGAGTGTGTCAGTATTTACAGGGGGTCCCCAGGAGTGTGTCAGTATTTACAGGGAATCCCCGGGAGTGTGTCAGTATTTACAGGGAGTCCCCGGGAGTGTGTCAGTATTTACAGGGGGTCCCCGGGAGTGTGTCATTATTTACAGGGGGTCCCCGGGAGTGTGTCAGAATTTACAGGGAGTCCCCGGGAATGTGTCAGTATTAACAGGGGGTCCCCGGGAGTGTGTCAGTATCTACAGGGGGTCCCTGGGAGTGGGTCAGTATTTACAGGGGGTCCTGGGAGTGGGTCAGTATTTACAGGGGGGTCCCCGGGAGTGTGTCAGTATTTAAAGGCGGTCCCCGGGAGTGTGTCAGTATTTACAGGAGGACCCGGGAGTGTGTCAGTATTTACAGGGGCTCCCTGGGAGTGGGTCAGTATTTGCAGGAGGTCCCTGGGAGTGGGTCAGTATTTACAGGGGGTCCCCGGGAGTGGGTCAGTATTTACAGGGGGTCCCCGGGAGTGGGTCAGTATTTGCAGGGGGTCCCCGGGAGTGGGTCAGTATTCACAGGGGGTCCCCGGGAGTGGGTCAGTATTTACAGGGGGTCCCTGGGAGTGGGGCAGTATTTACAGGGGGTCCCCGGGAGTGGGTCAGTATTTACAGGGGGTCCCCGGGAGTGGGTCAGTATTTACAGGGGGTCCCTGGGAGTGGGTCAGTAGTTACAGGGGGTCCCTGGGAGTGGGTCAGTATTTACAGGGGGTCCCCGGGAGTGGGTCAGTATTTACAGGGGGTCCCCGGGAGTGGGTCAGTATTTACAGGGGGTCCCCGGGAGTGGGTCAGTATTTACAGGGGGTCCCCGGGAGTGGGTCAGTATTTACAGGGGGTCCCTGGGAGTGGGTCAGTATTTACAGGGGGTCCCTGGGAGTGGGTCAGTATTTACAGGGGGTCCCCGGGAGTGTGTCAATATTTACAGGGGCTCCCTGGGAGTGGGTCAGTATTTACAGGGGGTCCCTGGGAGTGGGTCAGTATTTACAGGGGTTCCCTGGGAGTGGGTCAGTATTTACAGGGGGTCCCTGGGAGTGGGTCAGTATTTACAGGGGGTCCCCGGGAGTGGGTCAGTATTTACAGGGGATCCCCGGGAGTGGGTCAGTATTTACAGGGGCTCCCTGGGAGTGGGTCAGTATTTACAGGGGGTCCCTGGGAGTGGGTCAGTATTTACAGGGGGTCCCCGGGAGTGAGTCAGTATTTACAGGGGGTCCCCGGGAGTGGGTCAGTATTTACAGGGGCTCCCTGGGAGTGGGTCAGTATTTACAGGGGGTCCCTGGGAGTGGGTCAGTATTTACAGGGGTTCCCTGGGAGTGTGTCAGTATTTACAGGGGGTCCCCGGGAGTGAGTCAGTATTTACAGGGGGTCCCCGGGAGTGGGTCAGTATTTACAGGGGGGTCCCTGGGAGTGGGTCAGTATTTACAGGGGGTCCCTGGGAGTGGGTCAGTATTTACAGGGGGTGCCTGGGAGTGGGTCAGTATTTACAGGAGGTCCCCGGGAGTGTGTCAGTATTTACAGGGGGGTCCCTGGGAGTGGGTCAGTATTTACAGGGGGTCCCCGGGAGTGGGTCAGTATTTACAGGGGGTCCCCGGGAGTGGGTCAGTATTTACAGGGGGTCCCCGGGAGTGGGTCAGTATTTACAGGGGGTCCCCGGGAGTGGGTCAGTATTTACAGGGGGTCCCCGGGAGTGGGTCAGTATTTACAGGGGGTCCCTGGGAGTGGGTCAGTATTTACAGGGGGTCCCTGGGAGTGGGTCAGTATTTACAGGGGGTCCCCGGGAGTGTGTCAATATTTACAGGGGCTCCCTGGGAGTGGGTCAGTATTTACAGGGGGTCCCTGGGAGTGGGTCAGTATTTACAGGGGTTCCCTGGGAGTGGGTCAGTATTTACAGGGGGTCCCTGGGAGTGGGTCAGTATTTACAGGGGGTCCCCGGGAGTGGGTCAGTATTTACAGGGGATCCCCGGGAGTGGGTCAGTATTTACAGGGGCTCCCTGGGAGTGGGTCAGTATTTACAGGGGGTCCCTGGGAGTGGGTCAGTATTTACAGGGGGTCCCCGGGAGTGAGTCAGTATTTACAGGGGGTCCCCGGGAGTGGGTCAGTATTTACAGGGGCTCCCTGGGAGTGGGTCAGTATTTACAGGGGGTCCCTGGGAGTGGGTCAGTATTTACAGGGGTTCCCTGGGAGTGTGTCAGTATTTACAGGGGGTCCCCGGGAGTGAGTCAGTATTTACAGGGGGTCCCCGGGAGTGGGTCAGTATTTACAGGGGGGTCCCTGGGAGTGGGTCAGTATTTACAGGGGGTCCCTGGGAGTGGGTCAGTATTTACAGGGGGTGCCTGGGAGTGGGTCAGTATTTACAGGAGGTCCCCGGGAGTGTGTCAGTATTTACAGGGGGGTCCCTGGGAGTGGGTCAGTATTTACAGGGGGTCCCCGGGAGTGGGTCAGTATTTATAGGGGGTCCCCGGGAGTGGGTCAGTATTTACAGGGGGTCCCCGGGAGTGTGTCAGTATTTACAGGGGGTCCCTGGGAGTGGGTCAGTATTCACAGGGGGTCCCCGGGAGTGGGTCAGTATTTACAGGGGGTCCCCGGGAGCGTGTCAGTATTTACAAGGGCTCCCTGGGAGTGTGTCAGTATTTACCAAGCCTCCCCGGGAGTGTGTCCTTATTTACAGGGGGTCTCCAGGAGTATGTCAGTATTTACACGGGGTCCCCGGGAGTGGGTCAGTATTTACAGGGGGTCCCTGGGAGTGGGTCAGTATTTACAGGGGGTCCCGGGAGTGGGTCAGTATTTACAGGGGGTCCCCGGGAGTGTGTCAGTATTTACAGGGGGTGCCCAGGAGTGGGTCCGTATTTACAGGGGGTCCCCGGGAGTGGGTCAGTATTTACAGGGGGTCCCCGGGAGTGGGTCAGTATTTACAGGGGGTCCCCGGGAGTGGGTCAGTATTTACAGGGGGTCCCCGGGAGTGGGTCAGTATTTACAGGGGGTCCCCGGGAGTGGGTCAGTATTTACAGGGGGTCCCCGGGAGTGTGTCAGTACTTACAGGTGGTCCCGGGAGTGGGACAGTATTTACAGGGGGTCCCCGGGAGTGTGTCAGTATTTGCAGGGGGTCCCCGGGAGTGGGTCAGTATTCACAGGGGGTCCCCGGGAGTGGGTCAGTATTTACAGGGGGTCCCTGGGAGTGGGGCAGTATTTAGAGGGTGTCCCCGGGAGTGGGTCAGTATTTACAGGGGGTCCCCGGGAGTGGGTCAGTATTTACAGGGGGTCCCTGGGAGTGGGTCAGTATTTACAGGGGGTCCCTGGGAGTGGGTCAGTATTTACAGTGTGTCCCCGGGAATGGGTCAGTATTTACAGGGGGTCCCTGGGAGTGGCTCAGTATTTACAGGGGGTCCCTGGGAGTGGGTCAGTATTTACAGGGTGTCCCCGGGAGTGGGTCAGTATTTACAGGGGGTCCCCGGGAGCGGGTCAGTATTTACAGTGGGTCCCCGGGAGTGGGTCAGTATTTACTGGGGGTCCCTGGGAGTGGGTCAGTATTTACAGGGGGTCCCTGGGAGTGGGTCAGTATTTACAGGGGGTCCCCGGGAGTGTGTCAGTATTTACAGGGGGTCCCCGGGAGTGTGTCAATATTTACAGGGTGTCCCCAGGTGTGTGTCAGTATTTACAGGGGCTCCCCGGGAGTGTGTCAGTATATACAGGGGGTCCCTGGGAGTGGGTCAGTATTTACAGGGGGTCCCTGGGAGTGGGTCAGTATTTACAGGGGTTCCCTGGGAGTGTGTCAGTATATACAGGGGGTCCCCGGGAGTGAGTCAGTATTTACAGGGGGTCCCCGGGAGTGGGTCAGTATTTACAGGGGGGTCCCTGGGAGTGGGTCAGTATTTACAGGGGGTCCCTGGGAGTGTATCAGTATTAACAGGGGGTCCCCGGGAGTGTGTCAGTATTAACAGGGGGTCCCCGGGAGTGTGTCAGTATTTACAGGGGGTGCCTGGGAGTGGGTCAGTATTTACAGGAGGTCCCCGGGAGTGTGTCAGTATTTACAGGGGGGTCCCTGGGAGTGGGTCAGTATTTACAGGGGGTCCCTGGGAGTGGGTCAGTATTTACAGGGGGTCCCTGGGAGTGGGTCAGTATTCACAGGGGGTCCCCGGGAGTGTGTCAGTATTTACAGGGGGTCCCCGGGAGCGTGTCAGTATTTACAAGGGCTCCCTGGGAGTGTGTCAGTATTTACCAAGCCTCCCCGGGAGTGTGTCCTTATTTACAGGGGGTCCCCAGGAGTATGTCAGTATTTACACGGGGTCCCCGGGCGTGTGTCAGTATTTACAGGGGTTCCCAGGGAGTTTGTCAGTTTTTACAGGGGGTTCCTGGGAGTGTGTCAGTATTTACAGGGGGTCCCCGACAATGTGTCAGTGTTTACAGGGGTGTCCCCGGGATTGTGTCAGTATTTACAGGGTGTCCCCGGGAGTGTGTCAGTATTTACAGCGGGTCCTCGGGAGTGTGTCAGTATTTACAGACGGTCCCCGGTTGTGAGTCAATATTAACAGGGGGTCCCTGGGAGTGTGTCAGTATTTACAGGGGGTCTCTGGGAGCGTGTCAATATTTACAGGGGGTCCCCAGGAGTGTGTCAGTATTTTCAGGGGGTCCCGGGAGTGTGTCAGTATTTACAGGGTGTCTTTGTGAGTGTGTTAGTATTTAGAGGGGGTACCCGGGAGTGTGTCAGTATTTACAGGGAGTCCCCGCGAGTGTGTCAGTTTTTACAGAGGGTCCGCGGGAGTGAGTCAATATTAACAGGGGGCCCCCGGGAATGTGTCAGTATTTACAGGGGGTCCCCGGGAGTGTGTCAGTATTTACAGGGGGTCCCCAGGAGTGTGTCAGTATTTACAGGGGGTTCCCGGGTGTGTGTCAGTATTTACAGGGGGTCCCCGGGTGTGTGTCTGTGTGGTAAACCACTGTTTGTATTCCTGTTTGTCCTGTTTGTATTCCACTGTGTACATGCCTGGACATGCCTCGGCTGACTCCTCCCACAGGCCCTAGTATAAAGGTGACTGCTCCCCAGCCCTTAGTATCATGGACCGGTCGACCACGCGAGGCAGACCTCCATTCTGTTGTTAATAAAAGCCTTTAGTTACTCTTCTAACTCTCAGTCTTTTATGAGTAATTGATAGCGCATCAATTTTATTAACAACATTTTTATAATGGAGAAGATCCTCACACCAGCATGCCTGGACTAAGATCATCGGGAGGCGGACTCATCCAGCAAGTTTACTCACTGGCTTAAGTGTTTCGAAAAATTCCTGACCGCCTCCGAAGCAATCAAATCGGACGAGGACAAACTGGATGTCCTGACCTCCAAAGTGAACCACCGAGTGTACTCGGTCATCCAAGACGCGACCTCGTACGCGGACGCTATCAAGCTCCTCAAGGACCAATACACGCGCCCAGTGAACGAAGTGTACGCCAGGCACCTCCTGGGGAGTCGTAAACAACAACCTGGGGAATCGACCGTGGAATACCTTCAGGCACTGTCTGTGCTTGGCCGGGCCTGTGGTTGTAAGGATGTAAAGGCCGCCGTGTACACAGAGGAACTTATCCGGGACGCTTTTGTAGCGGGCCACAGATCCAATTACACCCGACAGCGACTGTTGGAGCAGAGTAACCTCGACCTCAACAAGGCCTCTGAACTCGCACTATCGTTGGATGCAGCCTACCAGGGCATGGATGCCTACTCCTCTGCACCGTGGACGCCGCGCGGAATGACAGCCTGGGACACGGTAGGACCGCCTCATAGCGCCGTGCCACCCCAGCCACACCCCAACAACGGCCCAACTATCGCAGCAGTGTCCCAAGGCCAGACAGCAGTGCCCCAAGGCCAGAAATGCTACTTCTGTGGCCAGGCAAAACACCCCAGAGCGCGCTGCCCGGCGAAAAACGCGATCTGCTCGGGCTGCGGGAAGAAGGGACACTACGCTAGCGTCTGCAGGGCCAAAGCCACCCCGAACCCCAGCAGCGCCGCGTGTGGGCCATGCGGGCCGCCATCTTGGACCTCCCCGGCCATGTGCGAATCACCGGTACAGCAGCCATTTTGGACGCCTCCAGCCACATGGGGATCATGGACGCCACCATCTTGGACGACAGCCGGGACGCAGCAGGCCCCCGACACCGCCTCATCTGATACCCGCAGCGACACACCGACCCCTACGCTGGCATCCATTACACTGGACCAAGCGAGACCGCACCAACTGGCCAGTTCCACAATGGACATTAAGGTAAATGGTCACGATACAATCTGCCTTTTTGACTCTGGGAGCACGGAGAGCTTCATCCACCCCGACACGGTGCGGCGTTGCTCTCTCCCAGTCCTGCCTGCGCAACAGCGGATTTCTATGGCCTCCGAGTCCCAGTCGGCGGACATCGGCGGCTACTGCGTGGTGACACTCGTAGTAGACGGGACCGTGTACGATCATTTTAAACTTCTGGTCCTGCCTGACCTCTGCGCTGCCGTCCTGCTGGGGTTAGATTTTCAGTGCCACCTTAAAAGTGTTACGATGGCGTACGGTGGACCCCTACCCCCACTCACAGTCCGCAGCCAGCAGCTTCCAAACTGCCCGCCGCGCACCAGGTGCAACCTCTCCACACTCAGAGTCACCCCCCCCCAACTGTTTGCTAACCTCACCCCCGACTGTAAGCCCATCGCCACAAAGAGCAGGCGATACAGTGCCGGGGACAGGGTTTTCATTAAAACCGAAGTGGAGCGGCTCCTGAAAGAAGGGATTATTGAGGGCAGCACCAGCCCCTGGCGAGCCCAGGTTGTGGTCGTTAAGACCGGCGAGAAGCAGCGCCTGGTCATCGACTACAGCCAGACAATAAATCGCTACACCCTGCTGGACGCCTACCCACTCCCCCGTATAGCTGATATGGTCAACCAGATCGCGCAGTACCGCGTCTTCTCGACCATTGACCTGAAATCAGCGTACCACCAGCTCCCCATCCGCCCTGAGGACCGCCAGTACACTGCCTTTGAGGCAAACGGCCGCCTCTATCACTTCCTTAGGGTTCCCTTTGGCGTCACCAACGGGGTCTCCGTCTTCCAAAGGGAGATGGACCGGGTAGTAGATCAAAATGCGTTGCAGGCCACTTTCCCATATCTGGACAATGTGACCATCTGCGGCCGTGACTTGCAGGACCATGACGCAAACCTCGAAAAATTCCTCTGCACCGCCCAACTCCTAAACCTGACATATAACAAGGAGAAGTGCATATTCCGCACAAACCGCCTCGCCATCCTTGGCTGTGTTGTGGAACACGGAGTCATCGGCCCCGACCCCGACCGGATGCGTCCCCTTATGGAACTTCCACTGCCCCACTGCCTCAAGGCCCTGAAGAGGTGCCTAGGGTTTTTCTCCTATTACGCCCAGTGGGTCCCCTACTATGCGGACAAGGCCCGTCCGCTGATCAAGTCCACCTCTTTTCCCTTGACGGCAGAGGCCCGCTTAGCCTTCCACCGTATCAAGGAGGACATTGCCAAAGCCACCATGCACGCAGTGGACGAATCCATCCCCTTCCAGGTGGAAAGCGACGCGTCTGACTTTGCCCTGGCCGCTACCCTCAATCAGGCGGGGAGACCCGTGGCCTTCTTTTCACGAACCCTCCAAGGCCCGGAGACCAGACACTCCGCTGTTGAGAAGGAGGCCCAGGCGATTGTGGAGGCTGTGCGTCATTGGAGGCACTACCTGGCCGGAAAACGATTTACCCTGCTCACTGACCAGCGTTCAGTTGCTTTTATGTTTAACAACAAGCAGAGGGGCAAAATCAAAAATGACAAGATCTTGAGGTGGAGAATCGAACTTTCCACCAACAACTACGAGATCTTGTACCGGCCCGGGAAGCTAAATGAACCCCCGGATGCGCTATCGCGTGGCACCTGCGCCAGCGCGCAGATCGATAGACTGCGGGCCCTCCACAATTACCTCTGCCACCCGGGGGTCACCAGGTTCTTCCACTTCATCAAGGCCCGCAACCTGCCTTACTCTATTGAGGAGGTCAGGACCATGACCAGGAACTGCCAAGTCTGCGCTGAGTGCAAACCGCACTTTTATAGACCAGACAGGGCCCACCTGATAAAAGCCACTCGCCCCTTCGAGCGCCTGAGCATCGATTTTAAAGGGCCTCTCCCCTCCTCCGACCGCAATGTGCACTTCCTCAATATTATTGATGAGTACTCCCGTTTCCCGTTCGCCTTCCCCTGCCCGGACATGACCAGTGCCACGGTCATTAAATGTCTGAACAACCTCTTCACCCTGTTCGGCTTCCCCAGCTATATCCATAGCGACCGGGGCTCATCGTTTATGAGCGACGAACTCCGTCAGTACCTGCTAACTAGGGGTATTGCCACAAGCAGGACCACCAGTTACAACCCCCGGGGGAACGGACAGGTGGAAAGAGAAAATGCGACAGTTTGGAAGGCCGTCCTGCTAGCCTTAAAGTCTAGGGGCCTTCCAACCTCCCGCTGGCAGGATGTGCTCCCCGATGCGCTCCACTCTATTCGGCCACTGCTCTGCACTGCCACTAACGCCACCCCTCATGAGAAAATGTTTGTCTTCCCAAGGAAGTCCACATCGGGGACATCGCTACCGCCATGGCTGACGTCCCCAGGGCCGGTCCTACTGAGAAGACACGTGAGAACCCATAAAACGGACCCCCTGGTCGAGAGGGTCGACCTCCTCCACGCCAACCCCCAGTATGCTTACATCGCATACCCGGACGGGCGGGAGGACACAGTCTCCATAAGAGACCTTGCACCCTCGGGGGCCGCAGTAACCCACTACCCACTACCACCCCCCCCCACGATCCGATATCCAGCCCCAGCAGACGGCAGGCCTGGGCCCCGCGACCCGCTCGACATCTACGAGGACGACACGCCTGTGCCACAGCCTACGCTGGACTCGACGCCGGAAACTTCACTACCCCTGCCGTCGCCACGCAGATCACAGCGGCAGACAAGACCTCCGGAGAGACTCCAATACACTAACTTTTAATACACTTCACCCCGCCGGACTCAATTTTAAACAAGGGGTGAATGTGGTAAACCACTGTTTGTATTCCTGTTTGTCCTGTTTGTATTCCACTGTGTACATGCCTGGACATGCCTCGGCTGACTCCTCCCACAGGTCCTAGTATAAAGGTGACTGCTCCCCAGCCCTTAGTATCATGGACCGGTCGACCACGCGAGGCAGACCTCTATTCTGTTGTTAATAAAAGCCTTTAGTTACTCTTCTAACTCTCAGTCTTTTATGAGTAATTGATAGCGCATCAGTCAATATTTACAGGGGGTCCCCGGGAGTGTGTCAGTATTTACAGGGGGTCCCTGGGAGTGTGTCAGTATTTACAGGGGGTCCCCGGGAGTGGGTCACTATTTACAGGGGGGCCCGGGAGTGGGTCAGTATTTACAGGGGGTCCCCGGGAGTTGGTCAGTATTTACAGGGGGTCCCCGGGAGTGTGTCAGTATTTACAGGGGGTCCCCGGGAGTGGGTCAATATTTACAGGGGTGTCCCCGGGATTGTGTCAGTATTTACAGGGGCTCCCCGGGAGTGGGTCAGTATTTACAGGGGGTCCCCGGGAGTGGGTCAGTATTTACAGGGGGTCCCCGGGAGTGGGTCAGTATTTACAGGGGGGTCCCTGGGAGTGGGTCAGTATTTACAGGGGGTCCCTGGGAGTGGGTCAGTATTCACAGGGGGTCCCCGGGAGTGTGTCAGTATTTACAGGGGGTCCCCGGGAGTGGGTCAGTATTTACAGGGGGTCCCTGGGAGCGGGTCAGTATTTACAGGGGCTCCCCGGGAGTGGGTCAGTATTTACAGGGGGTCCCTGGGAGTGGGTCAGTATTTACAGGGGCTCCCCGGGAGTGGGTCAGTATTTACAGGGGGTCCCCGGGAGTGGGTCAGTATTTACAGGGGGGTCCCTGGGAGTGGGTCAGTATTTACAGGGGGTCCCTGGGAGTGGGTCAGTATTTACAGGGGGTCCCTGGGAGTGGGTCAGTATTCACAGGGGGTCCCCGGGAGTGTGTCAGTATTTACAGGGGGTCCCCGGGAGCGTGTCAGTATTTACAAGGGCTCCCTGGGAGTGTGTCAGTATTTACCAAGCCTCCCCGGGAGTGTGTCCTTATTTACAGGGGGTCCCCAGGAGTATGTCAGTATTTACACGGGGTCCCCGGGCGTGTGTCAGTATTTACAGGGGGTCCCAGGGAGTTTGTCAGTTTTTACAGGGGGTTCCTGGGAGTGTGTCAGTATTTACAGGGGTCCCCGGGAATGTGTCAGTGTTTACAGGGTGTCCCCGGGAGTGTGTCAGTATTTACAGCGGGTCCTCGGGAGTGTGTCAGTATTTACAGGGGGGCCCGGGAGTGGGTCAGTATTTACAGGGGGTCCCCGGGAGTTGGTCAGTATTTACAGGGGGTCCCCGGGAGTGTGTCAGTATTTACAGGGGGTCCCCGGGAGTGGGTCAGTATTTGCAGGGGGTCCCCGGGAGTGTGTCAGTATTTACAGGGGGGCCCGGGAGTGGGTCTGTATTTACAGGGGGTCCCCGGGAGTTGGTCAGTATTTACAGGGGGTCCCCGGGAGTGTGTCAGTATTTACAGGGGGTCCCCGGGAGTGGGTCAGTATTTGCAGGGGGTCCCCGGGAGTGGGTCAATATTTACAGGGGTGTCCCCGGGATTGTGTCAGTATTTACAGGGGCTCCCCGGGAGTGGGTCAGTATTTACAGGGGGTCCCCGGGAGTGGGTCAGTATTTACAGGGGGTCCCCGGGAGTGGGTCAGTATTTACAGGGGGGTCCCTGGAAGTGGGTCAGTATTTACAGGGGGTCCCTGGGAGTGGGTCAGTATTCACAGGGGGTCCCCGGGAGTGTGTCAGTATTTACAGGGGGTCCCCGGGAGCGTGTCAGTATTTACAAGGGCTCCCTGGGAGTGTGTCAGTATTTACCAAGCCTCCCCGGGAGTGTGTCCTTATTTACAGGGGGTCCCCAGGAGTATGTCAGTATTTACACGTGGTCCCCGGGCGTGTGTCAGTATTTACAGGGGGTCCCAGGGAGTGTGTCATTATTTACAGGGGTCCCCGGGAATGTGTCAGTGTTTACAGGGGTGTCCCCGGGATTGTTTCAGTATTTACAGGGTGTCCCCGGGAGTGTGTCAGTATTTACAGCGGGTCCTCGGGAGTGTGTCAGTATTTACAGACGGTCCCCGGTTGTGAGTCAATATTAACAGGGGGTCCCTGGGAGTGTGTCAGTATTTACAGGGGGTCTCTGGGAGCGTGTCAATATTTACAGGGGGTCCCCAGGAGTGTGTCAGTATTTTCAGGGGGTCCCGGGAGTGTGTCAGTATTTACAGGGTGTCTTTGGGAGTGTGTTAGTATTTAGAGGGGGTACCCGGGAGTGTGTCAGTATTTACAGGGAGTCCCCGCGAGTGTGTCAGTTTTTACAGAGGGTCCGCGGGAGTGAGTCAATATTAACAGGGGGCCCCCGGGAATGTGTCAGTATTTACAGGGGGTCCCCGGGAGTGTGTCAGTATTTACAGGGGGTCCCCAGGAGTGTGTCAGTATTTACAGGGGGTTCCCGGGTGTGTGTCAGTATTTACAGGGGGTCCCCGGGTGTGTGTCAGTATTTACAGGGGGTCCCCGGGATTGTGTCAGTATTTACAGGGTGTCCCTGGGAGTGTGTCAGTGTTTAGAGGGGGTCCACAGGGGTTTGTCTTTATTTATAGGGGTCCCTGGGAGTGTGTCAGTATTTACAGTGGTTCCCCGGGAGTGTGTCAGTATTTACAGGGGGTCCCCAGGAGTGTGTCTTTATTTACAAGGGGGTCCCCGGGATTGTGTCAGTATTTACAGGGGTTCCCCGGGAGTGTGTCAGTATTTACAGGGGGTCTCTGGGCATGTGTCAGTATTTACAGGGGGTCCCCAGGAGTGTGTCAGTATTTACAGGGGGTCCCTGGGATTGTGTCATTATTTACAGGGGGTCCCCTGGAGCATGTCAGTATCTACAGGGTGTCCCTGGGAGTGTGTCAGTATTTTCAGGGGGTCCCCGGGAGTGTATCAGTATTTACAGTGGTTCCCCGGGAGTGTGTCGGTATTTACAGGGGGTCCCCGGGAGTGTGTCAGTAATTACAGTGGTTCCCCAGGAGTGTGTCTTTATTTACAAGGGGGTCCCCGGGAGTGTGTCAGTATTTACAGGGGTTCCCCGGGAGTCTGTCAGTATTTACAAGGGGGTCCCCGGGAGTGTGTCAGTATTTACAGGGAGTCCCCGGGAGGATGTCAGTGTTTACAGGGGGTTCCCGGGAGTGTGTCAGTATTTACAGGGAGTCCCCGGGAGTGTGTCAGTATTTACAGGGAGTCCCCGGGAGTGTGTTAGTATTTACAGGGGGTCCCCGGGAGTTTGTCAGTATTTACAGGTGTTCCCCGGGAGTCTGTCAGTATTTACATGGAGTCCCCGGGAGTGTGTCAGTATTTATAGGTGGTCCCCGGGAGTGTGCCAGTATTTACAGGGGTTCCCCGGGAGTATGTCAGTATTTTCAGGGGGTCCCTGGGAGTGTGTCAGTATTTACAGGGGGTTCCCGGGAGTTTGTCTGTATTTACAGCGTGCCTCCGGGTGTGTGTCAGTATTTACAGGGAGTCCCCAGAGCTGTTCGTGTACCTCACACTGGTAGGTATAGCTCTGGTTTAGCGCTGCGCCAGAAATGCTGCAAATCTTCCACGAGGGATAAAAGGCTATCGAGCAATGTGAAAAGCCGGCAGGTGATCTCATATATTGGCCCAGAATAAGTCGGGACATTGCCCCAGAAATTCAGGTCCCCACGGGTGAGTACGCACGGGGTACTCACCCGTAGGCCCAACGGAAGTGCCGGTTTCATGCATGCACTGCGCGGGAAACCGGAACTTCTGTTTCCTTAAAGGAGGGGGTTCAGAGGTCGAACGCGTGCGCCGGAGAGGCAGCGCACGTGCATGGAACTTACGTTTTTTTGCAGGTTTCTCCGGGAGGGTAAGTCTCTCGGAGTTATACATGTAAAAAGCAGGTGCAAGGCCTGCTTTTAACAAGGTAAGTGGTGAATTAATTAAAATTAAAAGATTTTTTCCACAGGTTTATTATTTTTAAATACTTTAAAGAAAGGTAAGTTTATTTTTAGCCCTGTTAGAAAATGTAATTAATCTTTTCAAAAATTTAAATTATTGTTTATAATAGTTATTTTATGTAATTTATAGTTATTTTAAAAATGTGATTTAAAAAAAAATGTATTTGAAGTTTTAGTGATGTTTTGGGGCTTATAGTATTTATAGGTTTGACAGCTCTTCCTGTCAATTTTATGAATGAAGCATTCCCTGCTATCATTGGCTCCCCATGGCCCATGTGATCCCAGGGGACGCTTCGAACTAACTGCGCCCCTGGGATACGCAAGCACTGCGCGTCGGCAGCTGGAGAAGGCCCAGGATTGGAATCACACGCGGGCCCACAGCGCAACGGCCGGCGCGCTAGGTAAGTGCAGGTCGGAGGCTTGCACCCACGGGGAGCCTCCGACCCGAATTTCTGGGCCACTGTGTCGGTGAAAACAGTTTGTTCAGATTCATAAAGTACTGATCGGATCAACACAGTGAACATCAGGGACCACAGCAAATTGCAAGTGGTACAAATCGGACAGTCTGTCCCCATCTGTTCACCTGACAATGGAAGGACCATTGAATCATTCCTGGCCTCCACACAGCGTGCCCAGACATGTGCACACGACACACGGCCAGGGGCCAATCGCTCGTGTACATGTGGAACCTGACCCCATGTCTTCAGATGATGTCTCCAAGGCATGTAGATGAGGAAGAGAAATGAGCCTAGGATCGATCCTTGGGAGATGCCAGAGTTATTTGTGCGGTGAAGCATAGAAGCCATTGCTGGAGTTGTTCTGGCTACGATTGGATAGGTGAGATTGGAATCAAGTGAGGGCAGTCCCACTGAGCCCTGCTGTCAACTTTCTTGCCCAATATCCAGTTGCGGATGAGCGGCATTTTCCTCCAATTGAATATTGTGAAGACTGAAACCGTTGTCTCCGGTCCTCGCCACAAACTCCGTTCCAGCGCCACAGATTCCATCCCACTCCCTGGTGAGGCTGAACCAGGCAGTTCGCAACTTTGGCTTCCTAGCTTGACCCAGAATGGAGTTTCCGACACCACTAAGTCCGCCTATTTCCATCTCCGTAATATCGCCCCTCCCTCAGCTCATCTGCTGCTGAAACCCTCAGCCATGCCTTTGTTACCACTAGACCTGATTATCCCAACGCACTCCTGGCCGGCCTCTCACATTCTATCCTACATAAACTTGAGGTCATCCAAAACTCGGCTGCCCGTGTCCTAACCCATTCACCCATCACCCCTGTGTTCACTGACCTACATTGGCTCCCGGTTAAGCAACACCTCGATTTCAAAATTCTCATCCTCGTGTTCAAATTCCTCCATGGCCTCGCCCCCCTCTCTGTAATCTTTTCCCACCCTACGATCCTACGGGAACTCTTCATTCCTCCAACTCCAGCGCCTCTTGTGCACACCCCACTATAGGGTCATTTTTGTACCTTTTCCCAATGATTGGTGTGACTCCAATATGGTACGGTGGTATTTCATTAAGTATTACACATACTGTTCAGTTTATAGTACAGAACGAGAATTATACCACCCGTGCCGTCCTGGGTAGAGTTCGTGCCCACTTGATTGGAGTCTTGATGGAAGCTTCCACCCCGCCTGGGGTCCCTTCCGCCCACCCCGCCAGTGGTTTCCTCTGGTCATTTGTGAAGGAATCAGCCATAAAACCTATCCAGAAAAATACACCATTCTGTGAAAGAATTCTGGGCTTATTAGAACATGACAAACTGGGTCTGGGAATCGAGAAACCGAACGATGAAAAAACTGTGATAGAATTCTGGCTATTGAGATAAGATAGTTGTTGACACTGAATCAATAACCTTATTGAGAGAGAAGGTTAAAGGCTCCTGACAATCTGAACCTTTGGGAACAAGACAACAGTTCACCCTGTACAAGGGGTTCTAATTTACACCTCGTAAAGAAGCACATAAAAGTAACAAACATCTGCCTTCGTAAAAATGATACCAAGTAAAACGCACCTGCTGTTACACCGCTTTTTATGATAAACTTAGAACACCTAGAGAAGAGACATAATTCTATAATGCTACCAGCTGAGGTGACTGTAAGAATTGCAGGGGTCAGCAGAAAAATGACTAGAGATAATTAGCTTACATCAGCAGAAAACCTTAAAGGAAATACCACTGGAAAAGGGTATAAATATTGAACTCTCAAATGGGATAGTAGACTCGCTTTAAAGGGGCAAAGCGATTCTCGGCTTCAGAGCCAGCTCTGTAAGTCTTTGACTCTTTGTACCTCGAGGATCAAAGGTATTTGATTTTGGTGGATATACTGTAGAAAACTAAGAACTGTAAAACTGTAGCGAAGTTAAGATTTGAGAGTAGGTTCTCTGATAATAGGATTGTAAGCTTTCTCTTTTTGGAACTGTTAATGTTGCGATTGAAACACCAACTGTTAACTACATGTCGGTTCTTTAATAAATCTATATATTTTTAGAATTGTCTCACATAAAACTTCTGTATCAAACTCGCGAACTCAATCTCTGTACACTCTTTGGTGAGGAGTTGCAGAATTCTTGGAGAGTTTTCCGGATCCTCATAATATTCGGAAGGTTACAGTCTAGTTAAACTTATTAAAAGTGCTATCTGGAGGACCGTAACATTTTCAGGTTGTTCCTTTCCTTTCGGGAGAGATAGTCCAGACCTTTAGACCCAATTAAGCATCTTTAGGATTCGGCTACCTCAAGCTTTAGTTGAAAGTGAATGTCTGAGGAATACACCTGATCTGAGGTAGCCCTAAAGGGGCTAGGACTAGTAATTATCCCTTCACATTGACCCTTCCCCACCAGGAGTTTCCTCTGCTTGGATCCAGAGCCTTTTCTTGGTTCCAATTTTCAGGGTCAGCTCTCACTCCTGTTTTTTATAAATTCATATACGGGATGTGGGTGTCACTAATCCCTAGCAAAGGTGGCGCTGAGCCACTCTTGAAATAAGTGGCATTTCAGAGTTAAGAGTCAGGTTTCCTTCCTGAAAGAGGCATTGGTGAACCAGATGGGTTTTTACCACAATCTGGTAATGGTCACCATTACTGACACTAGCTTTTTTTATTCCAGATTTATTTAAATGGATTTAAATTCCCCAGCTGCCATTGAGGGATTTGAACTAATGTCTCTGGATCGTTAGTCCAGATTACCAGCCCAGTGATATAACCATTATGCTACCATCCCCCTTGCAGCCTACAGCCTAACTCTCACAATGGTCTCTATTTTATGCCACATTTGAGGGCGGTTAAAGGGGTCGATATTGACACAGGTATCGGTCCCATTGGGGTCTTTCCAAAGGGTGTGGGGGTCAATAGGTGCCGAGTATCTCCCAGACAAAGGGAAGAAGAGTTGGCCCTCTCCTTACCTCTCTACCTTTGGTGAATATGAGGTGAGTGAGATGCCATACCTCTTTGGCTGACCAATCGTTGGCCTACAACACTGAAAAGGGCTGTTTCCCCATTTTTTTCTCACTGTGTTTCTTCTCAAGGCCTTAGTCAGCAACTTGGGGCCTGTTAGCTAACATTCCTTGTCTAATCTCAGGCTAATAATTCTGAGGGCCTACTGTAAGTAGATAGAGAGAGTCTCTTATCTCGTGACCAGGACTGTTAGTGTGATTATAACTGCTGCTTATGTTAGTAATCTCGCACTATGCTAATTGCATGAACACAGAATGCTTTGTTCTTACAGTTTTGCAAAACTTGACAGGTTCTAGGGTTTATGACTACTGTATACTTGTTTGATTAATACGAAAAGGTGATCATATAAAAGTTACATATCAAAAATACATGTGACACAATGACTCAAGGTACTTGTGAGGTTACAACAATGTCTGCAATTGTTAAGTAGTCATTAGGTACATATTTAGTGAATACAAAGGTGATTTCTCAAAGTACATATTCGGTACAGATTTAACATGTGGCTGAATAGTCTTTCACCTCTCCCTCTGCCCCAACATTGATGGCCGAGCCTTTAGCTATTTAGGCCCTAAGCGCTCCCTAAAATCTAAGGGCTAGAAATTCATTATAGCCCAGGAATGGGCGGTGTCCTTAGAAAAGTTGGAGAATTAGCGCCAGGCGCTAATGCTTTAGACTATGCGCAAAATTTGTGCTCACTGCTCAAAGAAATGATTGGAGCACTAATTCAAATCTTTAAGCCCAAGCTCATTGGCGTTACCCTCAAAGGGTGGACCAAGATCAGGTGCACTCTAATCTCAAGTCATGATTACCAAAGGCCTTTTCCAGTTCTTAGAGGGGAGGTTCATTGATGCTGCAGAACCTCATTCTCAGCAAGCAGCAGCAGGTCAAGGAGAAGCCGGAGGACTGAAGCAGCTGTACTCATGGCAGATGCACACCCCAAGGAGAGAGCCCGCAGATTCAGCGATCAAGCATTGGAGGCCTTGGTCCTCGCTGTGGAGAGACGGAGGGCGGTGCTGTACCCGACAAGTGGCAGGAGGCCCTTGCCGCAAGTCTTCCGCGCCATGTGAAGTGAAGTAGCCCAGCATATCTTGGGCAGCACTGTGGTCCTCAGGACCCACACACAATGCAGGAAGAAATCTAACGACCTCACTCGGGTGGTCAGGGTGACTCAATGCTTCAACAAATGCCACATACCACTATCTAAACCTCAGTCTGCACACAATGCCCAAAGCACCACACCACCAGCACTCACCTACCAACAATCACCACCTACCAACACTCACACCCACATCTCAAACAATGACAGCTATTCAACTATGGCGGGCATACAACCAGACACATTGCTCCACACTCACTCACACACTTTCCCTTCTCTTACAGGCCAAGGCCACTCACAACAGGAGGGAGCAGGGGCTCACAAGCGGGGGACAAGCTGACACCCAACCACTGTCTGCACTGAAAAGTAGAGTGCTTCAGATCATTGGACGGCAGGTGGTGGGCGCCGTTATAGAGTCATAGGCCTAGAAATTGACTATAGCCCTGTTTGGGGCGCCAGCCTCGCCGGGGCGCTAAAAGTAGCGCCCTGGAAGCATTCGCGGCCGCCTGCCGGAAATTTAGTTGGAGCGCCCCAAAGGGAAGCGCGGCGCTACTGGAGGCGCCCCGCATCCCTCTTGGGGCGCTGCGACTGAATATCGTAATGCAACGTGCCGCAGCGCCACACGCTGTGGCACGTCATGCTGCGGTACTGCAGGCCTTCCTCCCCTATTTAAAGGGGAGGGGCCTTGTTCAGCGCGATCTGGGGCCCAGCTGGGCCCCAGAGGATCGCGAGTGCTGGCAAAAGAGCCCGGCCCCGAGGAGAAATGCCGGGCTCTTGGAACGCAGCCGGCACTCCTTGGGGAGGGAGGTTCAGGAGGCCGGGGACGGTAGCGCAGAGAGGTGCTGGCAGGCGGCCAGCAACAAAAATGGTCGCCCCGCACCTGTCCTTTAATTTGCGCCTCCCCGGCCGAAGGTAGGCCCCCCTGAACCGGTTGCACAAAGCGTCCGGTGTTAAATCAGGGGGTGCTTCCAAATATCGTGGCCGGGGCGTCAGCGGGGCGCTGCGCACACCGATGACATCATCGGTAGCGGCGCAGCGCTAACGGCTAGCGCCACCACTAGCGTATCGCTGAATTTAGCGGCTGGCGTGGCCAGTGGCTTGCCCTCTTAAGGCGCTAACGGGTGGCGCAGCCCACTGAATTTCTAGGTCATAGAGTTGTACAGCACAGAAAGAGGCCCTTCGGCCCATCGTGTCCACGCCGGCCATCAAGCCCTGTCTAATCTCATCCCATTTTCCAGCACTTGGTCCGTAGCCTTGTATGCTATGGCATTTCAAGTGCTCATCCAAATGCTTCTTGAATGTTGTGAGGGTTCCTGCCCCTACCATCCTTTCAGGCAGTGAGTTCCAGATTCCAACCACCCTCTGGGTGGAAAAAGTTTTTCCTCAAATCCCCTCTAAACCTCCTGCCCCTTAGCTTGAAACTATGCCCCCTGGTTATTGACCCCTCTACTAAGGGGAAAAGTTCCTTTCTATCTACCCTATCTATGCCCCTCATAATTTTGTACACCTCAATCAGGTCCCCCCTCAGCCTTCTCTGTTCTAAGGAAAACAACCCCAGCCTGTCCAGTCTCTCTTCTTAGCTGAAGCGCTCCAGCCCAGATAACATCCTGGTGAATCGCCTCTGCACCCTCTCCAATGCAATCACATCCATCCTATAGTGTGGCGACCAGAACTGCACACAGTATTCCAGCTGTGGCCTAACTAGCGTTTTGTACAGCTCCATCACAACCTCCCTGCTCTTATATCCTATGCCTTGGCTAATGAAGGCAAGTATACCATATGCCTTTTTAACCACCTGATCTATCTGTCCTGCTGCCTTCAGGGATCTATGTACATGCACACCAAGGTCCCTCTGATCCTCTGTCCTTCCTAGGGTCCTACCATTCATTGTGTATTCCCTTGCCTTGTTAGTCCTCCCAAAATGCATCACCTCACACTTTTTAGGGTTAAATTCCATTTGCCACTGTTCTGCCCATCTGACCAACCCATCTATATCGTCCTGTAGCCTAAGGCTTCCCTCCTCGCTATTTACCACTCCACCAATTTTCGTGTCATCTGCTAACTTACTGATCATACCTCCTACATTCATATCTAAATCATTAATGTACACTACAAACAGCAAAGGACCCAGCACCGATCCCTGCGGTACACCACTGGACACAGGCTTCTAGTCACAAAAACAACCTTCGACCATCACACTCTGCCTCCTGCCACTAAGCCAATTTTGGATCCAATGTGCCAAATTGCCCTGGATCCCATGGGCTCTTACCTTCTTCACCAGTCTCCCATGTGGCACTTTGTCAAAAGCCTTACTGAAGTCCATGTAGACTACATCAACTGCACTACCCTCATCCACACACCTAGTCACCCCCTCGAAAAATTCAATCAAATTGGTTAGACATGATCTCCCCCTGACAAAGCCATGCTGACTATCCTTGATTAATCCTTGCCTCTCCAAGTGGAGATTAATTCTGTACCTCAGAATTTTTTCCAATAATTTCCCTACCACTGATGTTAGGCTCACTGGCCTGTAATTCCCTGGTATATCCCTACTACCCTTCTTGAACAATGGTACTACGTTAGCTGTTCTCCAGTCCTCTGGCACCTCCCCTGTGGCCAGAGAGGTTCTGAAAATTTTTGTCAGAGCCCCTGCAATCTCCTCCCTTATCTCACACAGCAGCCTGGGATACATCTCGTCTGGGCCTGGGGATATATCCACTTTTAAGCCCACTAAAACCGCTAGTACCTCCTTCTCGATGCTAATATGTTCAAGTATATCACAATCCCCCTGCCTGATTTCTGTGCCTACATCGTCCTTCTCCATAGTGAACACAGATGCAAAATATTCATTTAAAACCTCACCCACATCTTCCGGCTCTACACACAGATTGCCACTTTGGTCCCTAATGGGCCCTACTCTTTCCCTGGTTATCCTCTTGCCGTTAATATACTTATAAAACACTGTGGGATTTTCCTTTATTTTGCCCGCCAGTGTTTTTTCAAGGCCCCTCCTCGCTCTCCTAATTTCTTTTTTAAATACCCCCCTGCACTTTTTATACTCCTCTAGAGCTTCCACTGTTTTTAGTCCTTTGTATCTGCCAAAAGCCCCCCTTTTTTTCCTAACCCATTCCTGTATACCCCTTGACATCCAGGGTTCCCTGGGCTTGTTGGTCCCACCCTTGACCTTTACAGGAACATGTTGGCGTTGTACTCTCTCTATATCCCTTCTGAAAGACTCCCACTGCTCTGATATGTGGATTTTCCTATAAGTAGCTGATCCCAGTCCACTTTGGCCAGATCCTGTCTTATCATATTAAAATCAGCCTTCCCCCAATTTAGAACCTTTATTTCCGGTCCATCTTTGTCCTTTTCCATGACTACCTTAAATCTCACCAAATTATGGTCACTGTCACCAAAATGCTCTCCTACTGACACTTCTACCACTTGCCCGGCTACATTCCCTAGAATTAGGTCCAGTGCCGCCGCCTCTCTTGTAGGACTTTCTACATGCTGGCTCAAAAAGCTCTCCTGGATGCAGTTTAAGAATTCCGCACCCTCTAAGCCTTTCACACTCTGACTATCCCAGTTAATATTGCGGAAGTTGTAATCCCTTACGAGTATTACCCTATTATTTCTACACTTTTCTGAGATTTGCCTACATATCTGTTCTTCTATCTCCCCCTGAATGTTTGGGGGCCAGCAATATGCTTGCCCCCTTTTTGTTTTTAAGTTCTACCCATATGGCTTCATTAGAGGAACCTGCTAAGATATCATCCCTCCTTACAGCAGTAATTGTCTCCTTGCTTAATATGGCGACACCCCCTCCTCTTTTACACCCCCCTCTGTCTTGCCTGAAGATTCTATACCCTGGAATATTGAGCTGCCAGTCCTGCCTCTCCCTCAACCATGTCTCTGTGATAGCAACAATATCATACTCCCATGTGTTCATCAACACCTTCAATTCATCTGCCTTACTCGCAAGACTCCTTGCATTAAAATAAATGCATCCACGGCTATTAAAAACATTGAGTCCATGAATGGACCAGCAAAATCAATATGCACATGTTGCCATGGAGATGAGGGCCACTCCCATGGGTGTAGAGGGGCATGTGGTGGTGCATTTTGGACCTTCTGGCATCCTGAGCAGCTCTTGGTCAGGTCCTCAATTTGCTGATCGATCCCCGGCCACCACACATAAGCCCTAGCAAGGCTTTTCATTTTCACCCCTCCCAGATGACCTTCGTGAAGCTCATTGAGCACTCTCTCCCTTAACTTGGGTGGAATTACCACTCGGGATCCACACATCAAGGTCCCCTGGCATACTGACAGCTGTTCTCTTCTGGATGAGAATGCTGGCAACAGTGAGTCGCCATGTGCTGGCCATCCGTTCACCGTCAAATCATATACCCGAGACAGTGTTGGGTCATTTCGGGTCTCCTTCTCTATACCAGCGTTAGTTACTGGCAAGCATTCAATTATAGTCGAATGAAATATTTCGACAGGATCCACTGCTGGTGCCTCCTCCGCAGTAGGCAGTGGCAGGCGTGATAGCCCATCAGCGTTTCCATGCTGTTTCGTGCCCTTATACTCGATTTCATATTGGTGCGCCCCTCGAAAAAGGGACCACTTTTGCAGCCGTTGTGCAGTCATCACCGGAACGCCCTTCTTTGGATTAAAGATGGAGACAAGTGGTTGGTGGTCAGTCAGCAAGGTGAACTTCTGCCCGTGCAGATAGTGATTGAACTTTTTCACTCCCCACACTAGGCTGAGGGCCTCCCTGTCAATCTGGGCGTAGTTACGCTCGGCTGAGGTTAGTGACCGAGACGCAAAGGCAACTGGCCTCTCCGAGCCGTCCGGGAATTTGTGTGACAGCACCGCTCCAATGCCATAGGGTGATGCATCACACACCAACCGAATTGGTAGTGCTGGGTTGAAATGAGCCAACACCTCTTTTGATGTGATCAATTCTTTGCTCTTCTGGAAAGCTCGTTTACATTCGTCACTCCACTTCCATGGTACCCCCGTTTGCAGTAGGGTGTTCAGTGGGTGTAGTACGGTAGACAAATTCGGCAAGAACTTATGGTAGTAGTTCACCAGCCCGAGGAACGACCTCAGTTGTGACACATTTTCCGGTGCTGGAGCCTTGACTACTGCCTCAATCTTTTCACGGGACTTATGTTGTTGTGTATGTCCCTTTAAGGGAATAACTGGTCTTAGACTGCAGTACCGGCAGTGACCACCCCTGTATAAAAGGCCCTAGCAGGCTTCTGTAGTTTCAGTTTCAAGCTGCCTCTTGTTCAGTAAAGTACCTGTTAAACTGTTCTCCCGAAGTCCGTGTATGATTGAAGCGTGGACTTTACAGTGGCGACGAGTAAGTTCGAACTCACCTGCAGTGTGGCATCATCTCACGGGGATCTCGCCTGAAAGGAAGGTCCTGGAAGGTCGTAGTCTGAGCAACGGGCGTCGACCGAGGGCAACCGCCCAAAGAATCCATCGGGGTTTGGAGAATTGCGGGAGAGACGGTGGTTCCAGCGAATCGTGCTGGTAGCAGGTAGCGCGCTGACCCTTCCGGACTGCGGCGGGCTCAAGCTCGATCGAGTGGCTCTACAAATCGGGCCGCGCAGCATCGCCGGGAAAAGAAAACATGAGAGAGAGGGTGGAGCGCACAGGGCGCAGTCGGTGCTCGAGAACAGGACAGCGGAGAGAAACTAAACGGGGGGGAAGGAAAGCGAGACGCGCCGAAGCTGCGGGTCACTGCCATTACCCCGTAGAACGCTAGGAGCAGCGTGGCAGTAAGGGGAAGAAGCAAAAGCGCGGGAGGCACCATTTTATCCCGTTGGAGAAGAAGCAAAAGCGCGGGAGGCACCATTTTATCCCGTTGGAGAAGAAGCAAAAGCGCGGGAGGTGCCATTTTAAATCGGCCAAGATGCCGAAAAGTGGCAGTATCACTGCTTTCGACAACGAGGTAAAAGACTGGACCACGTATGTGGAAAGAATTGAAGTGTACTGCAAGGCAAATGAGGTGGCTGATGGAAAGAGGGCGTCGGTATTATTAAATCTGATGGGTGCGAGTACGTACGGCCTATTGCGGAATTTAATTACCCCAGCTAAAGCAATGGAGAAAAGTTTTGAGGAGATTGTTCATATCTTACAGGAACATCTAAGCCCTGCACCACTGCTGATAGCAGAAAGATTCAAGTTCCATAAAAGAAACCAGCACAAAGATGAGAGCAATGCTGACTACCTTACGGAACTACGCAAGTTATCGACGCACTGCCAGTTCGGAGCAGGACTGACAGATACCTTACGGGACAAGTTTGTCTGCGGGCTCCAGAGTGAAGGAACCCAGAAACGACTACTTTCAAAAAAGGACCTGACACTAGAACAGGCTTTCAGCATGGCAGTATCCTATGAAGCAGCAGCACGAGGAGCTGCAGAAATACAACAGAAACCACAAGAATACAGCGCTAACGAAATGGCGTAAAGGAGCCGGAAAGTGCTATCGCTGCGGCAGAACAACCCATGAGCAGAAGGACTGCTGGTTTAAAGATAAAATATGCAGGCAATGCGGGAAAATGGGACATATAGCAAGAGTCTGCAGGTCAGGAAAGAAGACCAACAGGACAAGAACTACTAAGGAACAGTACAGGAAAGTAAAGAAACTGACAGATAGTAGTTCAGAAGACCAGGAGAGTGATAAGGACTCCGGGAGCAGGCGACTAAGTTGCTTAAAGTTACACAACGTGATCGCAAAAGAAGATCACCGAAACATTTGGGTCACCCTCATGATAGCAGGGTCCCCAGTGAAGATGGAATTGGACATAGGATCAGCCCTAACTGTCATGAATCGACAAGACTATGAGCGGCTATTCTCACACATACCCTTAAAGGACACGTCCATTGTATTGAAGACATACACGGGGCAGAAGGTCTACCCCAGAGGAAAAATAAGGGTGCCAGTTGAATATAACGGAAAGGAAACACAGAAACTATACATGTATATACTACGAGATGGAGGACCACCATTATTGGGACATGAATGGATCCGAAGACTACAATTGGATTGGCATTCCATTCTGGCACTAACTGTGACTGACAAAAAAGATGATGACGTCGCACCTGGACGTCTGTCACAAATTCTATCTGACGCGGAAGAGGTGTTCCAACAAGGACTTGGGACTCTAAAAGGAGTAAAGGCAACCATAAAGATTGAGGATAACACAACCCCAACATTTTTCAAGGCCAGACCGGTGCCATACACGATACGCCCAGCTGTGGAAGCTGAACTGGAGAGTCTGGAGCGTTCGGGGGTGCTGTCTAAGGTGGACTGGAGCGAGTGGGCCACACCCATCGTTCCTGTAATGAAGAAAGCATTGAGCAGCATGCCTGGGGAGCTAAGGAAGGTTCGCATCTGTGGGGACTTCAAGGTGACTGTGAACCCAGTCCTGCACACAGTACAGTATCCGCTTCCGCGGATAGAAGATATTTTCGCCTCACTATCTGGAGGGAAACGTTTTACAAAGATTGACCTGGCTCAAGCGTATCTACAAATGGAGGTGGAAGAAGCATCTAGGAAATACCTCACGATAAACACTCACAAAGGCCTTTACCAGTACAATCAACTGGTATTTGGGGTAGCATCGGCCCCGGCTATGTGGCAGAGGGCAATGGAACAAGTCCTGCAAGGGATCCCGGGGACCCAGTGTTATTTGGACGACATCCTGGTTACAGGCGAAAATGACAATGAACACCTTGCCAACCTGGAACAGGTGCTCAAGTGATTGCAGGAATATGGGCTACGAGCCAACCGTCCCAAATGCGAGTTCTTCAGGAGACAAATCTCGTATTGTGGCCACATGATTGATGAGGAAGGCTTGCATAAGTCACCGGACAAGATTGAGGCTGTAGTCAATGCTCCAGCACCAGAAAATGTGTCGCAACTGAGGTCGTTCCTCGGGTTGGTGAACTACTACCATAAGTTCTTGCCGAATTTATCTACAATTCTGCACCCACTGAACGCCCTCCTTCAAACTGGTGTAACATGGAAATGGGGTGATGAGTGTAAGCGTGCCTTTCAGGAATGTAAATGCCAAATCATTTCAAAAGAAGTATTGGCCCACTACAACCCAACACTACCGATTCGGTTGGCATGTGATGCGTCACCTTACGGCATTGGAGCGGTGCTGTCACACAAATTCCGTGACAGTTCAGAGAGGCCAATAGCCTTTGCATCACGCTCGCTAACCTCAGCCGAGCGTAACTACGCCCAGATTGACAGGGAGGCCCTCAGCCTGGTGTGGGGGGTGAAGAAGTTCAATCACTATCTGCACAGGCAGAAATTCACCCTACTGACTGATCATCAACCCCTGGTCTCAATTTTTAACCCAAGGAAGGGCGTTCCGGTGATGACGGCACAACGGCTGCAAAGATGGTCACTTTTTCTAGGGGCACATCAGTATGACATAGAGTACAAAGGTACGAAACAACATGGAAATGCTGATGGGCTGTCGCGCCTACCGTTGCCTACAGCGGAAGAAGCACCTGCAGTGGACCCTGTGGAGATATTCCATGCGACCACAGTCGAATGTTTGCCTGTTACAAACGCAAGTATTGAGAAGGAAACCCGAAACGATCCGACACTCTCTCGGGTCTATGATTTGACGGTGAAGGGATGGCCAGCATATGGCGACTCACTGTTGCCAGCATTCTCGCCAAGGAGGGAACAGCTGTCAGTGTGCCGGGGAACCTTGATGTGTGGATCCCGAGTGGTAATTCCACCCAAGTTGAGAGATAGAGTACTCAATGAGCTTCACGAGGGTCATCTGGGAGGGGTAAAAATGAAGAGCCTAGCCAGGGCGTTTGTGTGGTGGCCGGGAATCGATAAAGAAATCGAGGATATGACCAAGAGATGCACAGGATGCCAGAAGGTCCAAAACGCTCCACCACAGGCCCCGCTACATCCATGGGAGTGGCCCTCATCTACATGGCAACGGGTACACACTGATTTTGCTGGTCCATTTATGGACTCAATGTTTCTAATTGCTGTGGACGCCCATTCGAAATGGCCAGAGGTCATTAAAATGTCCTCCACCACCACGGAGAAAACTATTGCAGTCCTAAGAACCATCTTCGCCAGGAATGGGTTGCCAGAACAGATCTGTTCCGACAATGGCCCACAGTTTGTGTCTGAGGATTTCCGGAGGTTCCTGAAGAATAATGGGGTGAAACATTACACATCTGCCCCATATCATCCAGCCACAAATGGATTGGCTGAGAGGTTTGTTCAGACCTTTAAAAAGGCCATAAAGGCAATGTATAATGACGACATACCACTGCAACACAAGGTGGATAACTTCCTGTTTGCTTACCGGAATGCAACACATGCAGTCACCAACCAAACTCCAGCCGTACTGTTTTTCAACCGGAGACTAAGATGTCGCTTGGATTTGCTCAAACCAAACATAAGACGAGATGTTGAGGATAAGCAGTTCCAGCACATAAATGAGAAGCCAACCAGGAGCTTCAAGATAGGGCAACCAGTCTTGACCCGCGACGACCGAACAGATAAATGGCAGCCAGGCACGATATGCACACAGCAGGGACCACTAATGTACACAGTGGACGTTGGAGAGAGCATCGTGAGACGCCATGCTGACCAGATTCTAGAGTCACAGGAACAAGCCAAACCTGTACCACAAGCATGTGCACCTGGTAATGAGCCCGAAGTACAGATTGCGTCGACCTCAGAAGCAGGGGTATTGGAAGCTGACGAACCAACCAATGACAATGAGCCAGAATTGACTCCACCGCCAGAACAGGATACTCGAGAAAGGCGCTAGCCAGTCCGGATCAGGAAGCCTCCTCAAAGACTGAACTTATAAATGACTATTCCAGTTGATGTATATATTACTGAGAAAATTGTAATTGTAATTAGTTATTATTTAGTTGTTAAATGAATGTTATGTACTGTTTATCTAAAAGGGGAGGAATTGTTGTGTATGTCCCTTTAAGGGAATAACTGGTCTTAGACTGCAGTACCGGCAGTGACCACCCCTGTATAAAAGGCCCTAGCAGGCTTCTGTAGTTTCAGTTTCAAGCTGCCTCTTGTTCAGTAAAGTACCTGTTAAACTGTTCTCCCGAAGTCCGTGTATGATTGAAGCGCGGACTTTACATATGTAACCCCTCTTTATCAATAACGTGGCCACAATACGAGATCTGCTTCTGGAAAAACTCACATTTGTGGCGATTAGCTCGGAGCCCATATTCCTTCAATCTAGTGAGCACCTGCTCCAGGTTGGCGAGGTGATCACTGTCATTTTCGCCTGTGACCAGGATGTCGTCCAAATAACACTGGGTCCCTGGAATCCCTTGCAGGACTTGTTCCATTGCCCTTTGCCAAATAGCCGGAGCTGATGTGACCCCGAACACCAGCCGGTTGTATTGGTAGAGACCTTTATGAGTGTTAATCGTGAGGTACTGTTTCGAGGCTTCTCCTACCTCCATTTGCAGGTATGCCTGGGCCAGATCAATCTTAGTGAAGCGTTTCCCTCCAGATAGCGAGGCGAAAATATCTTCAATCCGCGGAAGCGGATATTGTACAGTTTGAAGGACTGGGTTCACTGTCACCTTAAAGTCCCCACAGATGCGAACCTTCTTTGGTTCCCCAGGTGTATTATTCAACAACCTCTTCATTACAGGAACGATGGGTGCAGCCCACTCGCTCCAGTCCACTTTGGACAGTACTCCTGAACATAAGAACATAAGAAATAGGAGCAGGAGTAGGCCAATCGGCCCCTCGAGCCTGCTCCGCCATTCAATAAGATCATGGCTGATCTGATCCTAACCGCCAATCCACTGTCACAGAACCAACTCCTGAATCTAACAGAATTAGACACAAGAAATAGGAGCAGGATCAGGCTACACGGCCCCTGGGCCCGCTCCGCTACCCACAGAGCCATGACCGATCCGGACCTAGACTCATGTCCAAATTCCTGCCCGCTCCCCGTAACCCTTAATTCCCTTTACTTTTAGCAAACTGTCTATTTCTGTTTTAAATTTATGTAATGATGTAGCTTCTACAGCTTTTTGTGGCAGCATATTCCATGGACCTACCACCCTCTGAGTGAAGTAGTTCCTCCTCATTTCAGTTTTGAAAGAGCAGCCCCTTATTCTAAGACTATGCCCCCTAGTTCTAGTTTCACCCATCATCGGGAACATCCTCCCCGCATCCACCCGATCCAACCCCTTCACAATCTTATATGTTTCAATAAGATCGCCTCTCATTCTTCTGAACTCCAATGAGTAGAGTCCCAATCTACTCAACCTCTCCTCATATGTCCATCCCCTCATCCCCGGGATTAACCAAGTGAACCTTCTTTGTACTGACTCGAGAGCAAGTATGTCCTTTCTTAAGTATGGACACCAAAACTGTACGCAGTATTCCAGGTGCGGTCTCACCAATACCTTGTACAACTGAAGCAATACCTCCCTATTTTTATATTCTATCCCCCTAGCAACGAAAGCCAACATTCCATTGGCCTTCTTAATCACTTGCTGCACCTGCATACTAACCTTTTGAGTTTCGTGCACCAGGACCCCCAGATCCCTTTGTACTTCAGTACTATCCAGTTTCTTGCCATTAAGATAATAACTTGCTCTACGATTTTTCCTGCCAAAGTGCATAACCTCACACTTTCCAGTATTGTATTCCATCTGCCAAATCTCTGCCCACATACTTAGCCTGTCTATGTCCCCTTGCAGGTTTTTTATGTCCTCCTCACTCACTACTTTCCCTCCCATCTTAGTATCATCTGCAAACTTTGATATGTTACACTCGGTCCCCTCCTCCAAATCATTAATATAGATTGTAAAGAGTTGGGGACCCAGCACTGACCCCTGCGGAACACCACTAGTTACTGATTGCCAGTCTGAGAACGAACCATTTATCCCAACTCTCTGCCTTCTGTTAGATAGCCAATCCTCCACCCATGCCAGAATATTACCCCCAATCCCGTGATTTTTTATCTTAAGCAATAATCTTTTGTGTGGCACCTTGTCAAATGCCTTTTGGAAGTCTAAATACACTACGTCCACTGGTTCCCCTTTATCCACCCTATATGTTACTTCCTCAAAGAACTCCAGCAGATTTGTCAAACATGACTTCCCCTTAATAAAACCATGCTGACTTTGTCCTATTAAATTATGATTATCCAAATGTCCTGTTACTGTCTCCTTAATAATGGACTCCAAAATTTTACCTACCACAGATGTTAGGCTAACCGGTCTATAGTTTCCAGCCTTCTGTCTACTGCCCTTTTTAAATAAGGGTGTTACATTAGCAGTTTTCCAGTCTGCCGGGACCATTGCCGAGTCTAGGGAGTTTTGGAAAATTATTACCAATGCATCCACAATCCCTACTGCCACTTCCCTCAAGACCCTAGGATGTAAGCCATCAGGTCCAGGTGATTTATCCGCCTTGAGTCCCATTATTTTACCCAGTACCACTTCCTTAGTGATTTTGATCGTGTTTAGCTCCTCCCCCCCTTTAGCCCCCTGTTTGTCCAGTGTTGGGATATTCTTAGTGTCTTCTACTATAAAGACTGATACAAAATATTCATTCAGTGTTTTTGCCATCTCCATATTTCCCACCATTAATTTCCCGGTCTCATCCTCTAAGGGACCAACATTTACTTTAGCCACCCTTTTTCTTTTTATATAGCTATAAAAACTCTTACTATCTGTTTTTATATTTTTTGCTAATTTACTTTCATAATCTATCTTCCCTTTCTTAATCAATCTTTTTGTTATTTTTTGCTGTCTCTTAAAGTTTTCCCAATCCTCTATCCTCCCACTAGATTTGGCTACCTTATATGCCCTTGTTTTTAGTCGAATACTATCCTTAATTTCTTTACTTAACCACGGATGGCTGTCTTTTCTTTTACACCCTTTTCTTCTCAGTGGAATATATTTTTTTGGAAGTTGTAAAATAACTCCTTAAATGTACACCACTGATCATGTATCGTCTTACCCTTTAATCTATTTTCCCAATCCACTCTACTCAATTCCGCTCTCATACCTTCATAGTCTCCTTTATTCAAGCTTAGCACGCTTGTTTGAGATCCAACCTTCTCACCCTCTAATTGAATATGGAATTCAACCATGTTATGGTCACTCATTCCAAGGGGATCCTTTACTAGGACATTTTTAATTAATCCTGTCTCGTTACACAGGACCAGATCTAAGGTTGCTTGCCCCCTGGTCAGTTCAGTTACATACTGCTCAAGAAACCCATCCCTAATACACTCAATGAACTCATCCTCAAGGCAGCCCTGCCCAATTTGATTTGTCCAATTAATATGATAGTTAAAATCCCCCATAATTATAGATGTTCCCTTATTACAAGCCTCAACTATTTCCTGATTGATACTCCGTCCAACAGAGTTGCCACTATTCGGAAGCCTATAGACTACGCCCACTAGTGTTTTTTTCCCCTTATTATTCCTTACCTCCACCCAAACTGTTTCATTATCCTGATCTTTTGACCCAATATCATTTCTCTGTATTAAAGTGATTCCTTCCTTTATTAACATAGCCATCCCACCTCCCCTTCCTTCCTGCCTGTCCTTCCTGATCGTTAAATAACCTGGTATGTTTAATTCCCAGGCATTGTCACCCTGCAGCCATGTTTCTGTAATGGCCACAAGATCATACCCATATGTAGTTATTTGTGCCATTAACTCGTTTATTTTGTTACGAATGCTACGTGCATTCAGATAGAGAACTTTCAAAGATGTTTTGTGACACTTAGTTCCTGCTTTTGCCCTTTTTATTACTTTACCTTTTACTCCATACCTTCTGCCCCTTCCTGACATGGTCTGGTTTTTAATTTCCCCACTGCTACCTAAGTCTATGACCCTCTCTGTTGTCATTTTTATTATTTGCTCTCTAGGAACCTCCCCCCCACTAGTTAGTTTAAAGCCCTCTCTACAGCCCTAGTTATATGATCCGCCAGGACTCTCGTCCCAGCACTGGCCAAGTGAAGCCCGTCCCAACGGAACAGCTCCCTCCTGCCCCAGTACTGGTGCCAGTGTCCCAGGAAGCAAAACCCATTTCTCCCACACCAGTCTTTGAGCCACGCATTTAACTCTCTAATTTTATTTGTCCTAGCCAAATTCGCACGTGGCTCAGTTAATAATCCAGAGATTATTACCCTTGTGGTTCTGCTTTTTAATTTGGCCCCTAGCTGCTAAAACTCCCTCAGCAGAACCTCCTTCCTTGTCCTATCTGTCGTTGGTACCAACATGGACCACGACAACTGGATCCTCCCCCTCTCACTCCAAGTTTCTCTCCAGTCCAGAGGAGATGTCCTTAACCCTGGCACCGGGCAGGCAACACAGCCTTCGGGACTCTCGCTCTCGGCTGCAGAGAACTCTATCTATCCCCCTAACGATACTATCCCCTACCATTACAACATTTCTATTTACTCCCCCCTCTTGAATGGCCCCCCGTTCCACGGTGCTGTGGCCAGGTTGCTCATCCTCCCTGCAGTCCCTGCTCCTGTCCCCGCAGGGAGTAAGAACCTCGAACCTGTTGGTCAAGAGCAAGGGCTGCGGCTCCTCCAGCTCTACCTCCTGGATCCCCGTACCTGCCTCACTCGTAGTCACACCGTCCAGTCCCTGACCATGGGCTTCATCTGAATTAATTAACTTCATAGGTGTGACCACGTCCTGATACACAGAGTCCAGGTACTTCTCCCCCTCCCTGATGTGTCGCAGTGTCTGAAGCTCAGACTCCAGCTCATCAACATGGAGCTGGAGTTCCTGTAGCAGCAGACACTTGTCACAGACGTAATCACCGTGAGCCTCAATGGGGTTCACTGGCTCCCACATCTCGCAACAGTAACACATCACCTGCTCCATTCTATGTAATTAATTAAATTTTTTATTGTTAGTTATGGACACCCTCTGCCCGATTTTAGATGCTAGTATCCCCTTTAATTAATTGGATTTAAATTAAATCAATCCCTCTAGTTACACCAGTTAAATGGTTTACCAACAGTCACTCTGCGCCAGAAAGGCCTTGGAACACCACAGCAACCTTAAAAACTATAAACCACACACTTAAAGTTTTAAAATGAGAGAAATACTCCAACCAATCACCTACCTCTCTCCTTGCCTGAAATTGGAGATTGGTACGCCTACCTGAGCCTCTGGGGCCTCTTGTAGTCGCTCTGCCGCACTGCTCCGCCTCCACCCGCTGCCGATGCCGCACTGAGGCCTACCTGAGCCTCTGGGGCCTCTTGTAGTCGCTCTGCCGCGCTGCTCCACCTCCACCCGCTGCCGATGCCGCACATTCCAAACCTTCCAGCTCTGCTTCGACGGCTGGGCGGATCGCATAAGGACGCCTGGCCTTAAAAAACTTTAGGCTTGCATTTTCCTCTATTTTGATCATCGCTGTTATGCCTTTTAGTGTTCCGAGTCCCTGCTGGAACACTTCTTGTGCGTCAGTTAGCATTTTTGACAGTTGACCAGGTGTGACGTCGTCATCCTTTTTGGCATCTACAGTCAATGCTTGTATGGAATGCCAATTTAGCTGTATCTTCCAGATCCATTCACATCCTAGTAGTGGTGGTCCTCCATCTGGCAATACATATAGGTCCATTTTTGGTGTTTCCTTGCCGTTATATATAACGTTCACCCTTATTTTTCCTTTGGGGTGGACTTTTTGCCCCATGTACGTCTTCAAGACAATCTTTGTATCTCTCAAGGGTATATGTGAGAATAGCCGCTTGTAGTCCCTTCGGTTTATGACTGTTAGGGCTGATCCTGTGTCCAATTCCATTTTCACTTGGACTCCTGCTATCTTGAGCGTGACCCAGATAGTTTGGTGATCCTCCGTTTTGATCACATTATGTAGTTTCAGACAACCCAGCTCCTTGCTTCCGGAGTCTGTATCACTCTTCTGTTCGTCTGAACTACTCTCCATCACCTTATGTACCTTCTTGTACTTCTCCTGTGGAGATTTCTTGCTGCTGGTTTTCTTTCGCGACCTGCAGACTCTTGCTATGTGTCCTACTTTTCCACACTGTCTGCACACTTTGTCCTTGAACCAGCAATCATTATGGTCGCGTGTTGTTCTGCCGCAGCGATAGCACTTCACTGTTCCGTATGACATTTCATTTGTGCCATATTCTTGCGGTCTCCGTTGTATCTCTGCAGCGCCCCGTGCTGCTGCTTCATGTGATACTGCAATGCTGAAAGCCTTGTCCAGCGTAAGATCCTTTTCTGATAGAAGCCGTTTCTGGGTTCCTTCACTTTGAAGCCCACACACAAACTTGTCCCTTAAAGTATCTGCTAGTCCCGTTCCAAACTGGCAGTGTTTCGATAGCTTGCGCAGTTCCGTTAAATACTCAGCATTACTTTTATCTTTATGCTGGTTCCTTTTGTGAAACTTAAATCTTTCTGCTATCAGCAGCGGTGTGGGGTTTAAGTGGTCCTGTAGGATTGACACTATGTTTTCAAAATCCTTTTCTACTGGCTTCTCTGGGGTTACTAGGTTTCGTAGTAAGCCATATGTTTTTGCACCCAATGAATTCAACAATACCAGCGCTTTCTTGTCATCTGGCACTTCATTCGCCTTGCAGTATACTTCTATGCGTTCGACATATGTCGTCCAATCTTCGACTTCATTGTCGAACGCTGTGATACTGCCACTCTTCGGCATTTTTGGGTGTGGTTAGACTGGTTAAAATGGCGTCTCCCGCGCTTTCCTTTCTTCCCCGCTGCGGCTTAAAATGGCGTCTCCCGTGCTTTCCTTTCTTCCCCGCTGGCGTCTCCCGCGCTGCTGCCAACGCCGCTCTCGGCGGTCCTTGTGGCAAATGGCGATGCCCTGTGGGTTTCGTGCGCTGCTGCCAATGCCGCTCTCTGTGGTCCTCGTGGCAATGGCAGCGCCTCGCGTTTTCCTGCGCGCCTCACTCCCCCGTTGACGCTGCTCGGCCCTTGAACACCGGCTGCGCTCTGCTCTCTCTCGTCTCTCTCCCCCGTTGACGCTGCTCGGCCCTTGAACACCGGCTGCGCTCTGCTCTCCCTTGTCTCTCTCCCCCGTTGACGCCGCTCGGTCCTGTACACCGGCTGCGCCCTGTGCGCTCTGCCCTCTCTCTCTCCCCCATCGACGCTGCTCGGTCTTTTTCTGTGCCGCTCGGTCGGCTCTAGCCGCCGCTGTCCGGGAAGTGTCTGCACAGTACCTGTTGCCAGCCCGCCTCGCTGGACCACCGTGACTGGAAAGCCAAGCCTGGCTCTCGACAGCCTCCCCTGCGATGCTCAAATCTCCGCTGGATGACTGGGCGGTTGCCCATGGTCGACGCCCGTGCTTCTGGACTCAACCTCCTTCCACTGTTGTCCAGGAGCGAATCCCTGGGAGGTGATGCAGAGTTGCAGGTAGGTTCGAATCTGCTCGTTGCCAATGTTAGATCCGTGTATCTTAATGTTGTCCTTCAATAATCAGACAAAAGACTGCAGGGAACAATCAACAGGTGTTTACTGAATGAAGGTTCAAACTGCAACTGACTGTACAGATCACTACTCAGGGTTTATATACAGGTGTGGTCACTGCCGGTACTACAGGATACAGGAGCTGTAAAAAGTAGTTCTCCCCATTAAAGGTACATATATTACAAATGCCATCCAGCCTTGCCATACTCCCTTGTGCTGTTACATATTTGCTCTGCCTTCCAGGCTGACTTGTTTTTTCTTCTGTATTTGGCTGTACATCACCGCCTACTGTAGCTCCACTCTGTATCCCATTCCCCTGCCAAGTTAGTTTAAACTGCCCCCCCACCCCCAACAGTACTAGCAAAGCTCCCCGCAAGGATGTTGGTCCCATTCCGGTTCAGGCGCAACCCGTCTGACTTGTACAGGTCCCACCTTCCCCAGAAGCCACATATTCATCTGCTCTATCCTCCTATTCCTATACTCACTAGCACGTGGCACCGGGAGTGATCCAGAGATTACAACCTTTGAGGTCCTGCTTTTTAATCTGCAACCTAGCTCCCTAAATTCTTGTTGCAGGACCTCATCCCTCTTTCTACCCATGTCGTTGGTACTAATGTGATGATTATTCACCAATGGTTGAGCAATTATAATCAGGGATGCACAACAGGGTAGAATTAGACGAGCGCAGATATCTCGGGGGTGGGGGCGGGGCGTTATAGGGCTGGAGGAGGTTACAGAGATAGGGTGGGGTGAGGCCATGGAGGGATTTGGAAACAAGGATGAGAATTTTAAAATCGAGTTCAGTGAGCACAGGGGTGAACGGAGCTTACTGTTAACAAGGGCAGACGTCGATGACGAAGTCCAACACCGCCTTCAGTGTGCCAGTGCAGCCTTCGGTCACCTGAGGAAGAGAGTGTTTGAAGACCAGGACCTCAAACCCGGCACCAAGCTCATGGTCTACAGAGCAGCAGTGATACCCGCCCTCCTGTATACCTCAGAGACATGGACCATGTACAGCAGGCACCTCAAAGCACTGTAGAGGTACCACCAATGCTGCCTCAGCAAGATCCTGCAAATCCATTGGCAGGATAGGTGCACCAACGTCAGTGTTCTCGCTCAGGCCAACATCCCCAATATCGAAGCTCTGACCACGCTCGATCAGCTCCGATGGACGGGTCACATTGTCCGCATGCCCGATACGAGACTCGAGTCTCTTCGCCGGGAGCAAGTGGAAGCCAAGCGCAGGCAGCGCAAGGAGCGCACGTCAACCCAAGCACCCCACCCACCTGCCCCTTCAACCACCGTCTGCCCCACCTGTGACAGAGACTGTAGGTCCCGCATTGGACTCATCAGTCACCTGAGAACTCATTTTTAATGTGGAAGCAAGTCATCCTCGGTTCCGAGGGACTGCCTAAGGAGAAGAAGAAGAACGGGACTTGGTGCGAATTATGATATGGCAGCGGAGTTTTGGATAAGCTCAAGTTTAAGTAGAGTGGAAGATGGGAGGCCAGGAGAGTATTGGAATCGTCATTACATGGGAACATTGGGAATGATTTTCATTGGGCCGTGGAGGCGTGCGGGTGGTTAAAATTGCAAAAACTGGCGGGCGGGCCCGACCCCGACTCCATCCCACCTCCACGCAATTTTCAAAAATTCATGTCTAATGGTCCAGACTCCGTCCCACCTCCAAGAGGCGGGATAGGCCGATAAGACCCTTAACAAGCTCTAAATTGCCTCTATAATGCCATTTTGAAAGGCCATTGCGATTTTAACCCTTTTCCCACGTGAAACACGCCTGGTGGGAAACACGACGGTGAAACCTGGCGGGAGCACAATTGGATTGCTGACTATCAGCTGCAGGTCAACCATTAAAGAAGAGATTTGATTATCCATCATTTGCAGGTGGCAGGACTTTGTAGTCTCAGGTCTGGGGGATCTATTAGAAGGCATAACCACAGCTGTGGAAGTTTGGAGCCTGACATCTGTAGTGTATGTGCCTTTAAGAGCCCCATGTGTGCTGTAATGCCGGTAATGGCCACTCGGGCTATATAAGACTGTATATTGTGTTATATCCGTTAGTACCCCCGCAGACTTTGCTTAGTAAACACCTATGAACCAACTCCTGTCTTCAGTGTCTTTATCTACACACGGACACTACAGTGGCGACGAAGTGGAAACGGACTTACCTGCAATTCAGCAGCACCTCAAGGACATCGATTCCTCGGGCGTCCAGAAGACTCAAGAAAGTGAAAGAAGCTGTGGTTTCACCAGCTAGCCAAGCTGGTGGCAGGTACTGCGCTAATCCTTCCTGGGCATCAGGCTGGGGCTCCAGCGGCTCGCTCTACAGCTGGGGCAAGCAGCGAAATCGGAGGCAAGCAATAACAGACGGGGAGGGAGCACTCGGGAGACGGCCGGCGCTGCAAGCAGGTCGGCGTTCAGACCTAGAGAGAAAGTCCGGCGGGAACGAGTCTCCGAATGTAAATAAATTTAAAAAAAAGGAGAACGAAAACCGCGGGAAACAGCGTTGTCATCGGCAGCAGCAGCGGGAAAGCACGGGAAGCACCATATCTTTTCTAAGATGCCTAAGTCTGGCAATATTGATGTTTTTTATAGCGAAATAGAGGATTGGACCACATACGTGGAAAGAGTAGAGGTATATTGCACTGCAAATGGAATAGAAGATGAAAAAAAAGCTTCAGTACTGCTGAATCTAATGGGCGCAAAGGCATACGGGCTGTTACGAAATTTAATCACTCCAGCCAAACCAAAGGACAAGGATTTTAAAGAAATTGTTGATACCCTGCAGGAGCACTTAAACCCAACACCGCTGCTGATAGCGGAACAATTCAAATTCTTCAAGAGAAATCAACACAAGAATGAAAGTAATGCTGATTACCTCACCGAATTAAGAAAGCTATCAAAATACTGCCAATTCGGGGCAGGACTAGCAGATTATCTTCGAGACAAATTCGTCTGCGGTCTCTTAAGTGAAGGAACACAAAAAAGGCTGCTTTCTGAAAAAGATTTAACACTGGACAAGGCTTTCAGTATGGCTGTATCATACGAAGCAGCAGCAAGAGGAGCTGCAGAGATACAACAAAAGACACAGGACTTCGGCACCCATGAAATGACACAGGGTTTCGAAAGATGTTATCGCTGCGGCAGATCCACCCATAACCAGAGGGACTGCTGGTTCAAGGACAAAGCATGCAGGCAATGCAGAAAGATTGGACACATTGCACGGATATGCCGATCTGGACAAAATAAATCCACAGACAGGAAAAAAAATCAATAAAGAAAAGTACAGAAAGGTACAAATGATGACGGACAGTAGCTCCGAAGACCAGAAGAGCGATAGCGACTCCGAAAACAAGAGACTAAGCTGTCTCAAATTACATAATGTACTTGCCAAAAATGATTACCAGATCATTTGGGTTACCCTCACGATAGCAGGGTCTCCAGTTAAAATGGAGCTAGATACAGGATCAGCTCTGACCGTAATAAATCGACAGGACTCCGAGAGGCTATTTCCACACATACCTTTAAAAGACACATCCATTATCTTAAAAACATATACGGGGCAGAAAGTATACCCCAAAGGAAAAATAAGGGTGCCTGTTGTATACAACGGCAAGGAAATACAAAAGTTGTATTTATACATTCTACAAGATGGTGGCCCACCGCTGTTAGGACGTGAATGGATCAGGAAAATACGTTTAGACTGGCACTCCATTCAGGCACTGACGGTGACCAGTAAGAAAAAAAACGATGATGACATCATACCTGAACGATTAAAAGACATCTTGGCCAACGCCAAAGAAGTGTTTCAAGAGAAACTAGGAACCTTGAAAGGCATCACCGCCTCAATAAAAGTGGAAGATGCAGCAATTCCCAAGTTTTTTAAAGCAAGACCAGTGCCATACGCAATTCGTCCAGCAGTCGAGGCAGAGCTGGAAAATTTGGAAAATGCAGGCGTATTATCCAAAATAGATTGGAGCGAGTGGGCAACACCCATCGTTCCAGTCATGAAGAAAGCATTGAATAATAATAAATCTGAAGAACAGAGAAAAATTCGCATCTGTGGAGACTTGAAGGTAATGGTAAACCCGGTCCTTCACACGGTACAGTATCCTCTTCCGAGGATAGAAGATATTTTCGCCTCACTATCCGGAGGGAAACGTTTCACCAAAATTGACTTGGCACAGGTATATCTACAGATGGAGGTTGAAGAGGCCTCTAAAAAATATCTCACGATAAATACACACAAAGGTCTGTACCATGACAATCGACTAGTTTTCGGAGTAGCATCCGCTCCAGCTATCTGGCAAAGAGCTATGGAGCAAGTCCTCCAAGGGATTCCGGGTACTCAATGCTACCTAGACGACATCCTTGTAACAGGAGAAAACGACAACGAGCACCTTGCCAATTTGGAGCAGGTGCTCACTAGGCTGAGAGAACGGGGCCTACGTGCAAATCGCCCCAAGTGCGAATTTTTCCGAAATCAAATATCATATTGTGGTCACATAATAAATAAGGAAGGGTTGCATAAGTCACCTGAAAAAATTGAAGCGGTCATAAAAGCCCCAGCACCTGAAAATGTTTCACAATTAAGGTCGTTCCTGGGATTAATAAATTACTATCATAAATTTTTACCGAACTTATCAACTCTTCTACACCCTCTTAATGAACTGCTACAAACAGGAGTAATTTGGAAATGGAGCGAAGACTGTAAACGTGCCTTCCATAAATGCAAAGACATAATCACGTCCGAAGAAGTTTTGGCTCATTACAACCCATCACTGCCAATCAGACTGGTGTGCGATGCATCCCCTTACGGCGTAGGAGCAGTATTATCGCATAAATTCCCTGATGGCTCGGAACGGCCGATAGCTTTTGCGTCATGCTCATTGAACTCAGCTGAGCGTAACTATGCCCAGATAGACAGGGAAGCACTCAGCCTGGTATGGGGAGTGAAGAAATTCAACCATTACCTACACGGACAAAAATTTACCTTGTTGACTGACCATCAACCCCTCATCTCCATATTCAACCCTAAAAAGGGTGTTCCCATTATGACAGCGCAAAGGCTACAGAGGTGGTCCCTTTTTCTAGGGGCACACCAATACAACATAGAATACAAAGGATCAAAACAGCATGGGAATGCTGACGGTTTATCGCGCCTACCGTTGCCAACGGTAGAAGAGGCACCTACAGTAGACCCAGTGGAGATGTTCCACTCTACCATAGTGGAATGTCTACCAGTAACAAATTCTGCCATTGAAAGGGAGACAAGAAATGACCCGACTCTCTCACGGGTCTACGATTTAACAGTGAAGGGATGGCCAGCACATGGCGAACCACTGTTGCCAGCATTCTCGCAAAGAAGAGAACAGCTGTCAGTATGCCGAGGAACCTTGATGTGTGGATCCAGAGTGGTGATTCCACCCAAACTCCAGGATAAAGTGCTAAAGGAGCTTCATGAGGGGCATCTGGGTGGAGTGAAAATGAAGAACCTAGCCAGGGCGTTTGTATGGTGGCCAGGTATCGATGGAGACATCGAAGACATGACCAAGAGCTGCCTAGGATGCCAGAAGGTCCAAAACGCTCCACCACAAGCCCCTCTACATCCATGGGAGTGGCCCTCATCTCCCTGGCAAAGGGTACACATCGACTTTGCTGGTCCATTTATGGACTCAATGTTCTTAATCGCAGTTGATGCACACTCCAAGTGGCCGGAGGTAATAAAGATGTCCTCCACCACCACGGAAAAAACCATCACAGTATTAAGGACCATATTTGCCAGGAATGGGCTGCCGGAACAGATCTGTTCTGATAATGGACCGCAATTTATGTCCGAAGAATTCAGGAAGTTCTTAAAAAACAATGGGGTTAAGCACTACACGTCCGCCCCATACCATCCCGCCACCAATGGATTGGCTGAAAGGTTTGTCCAGACCTTCAAGAAGGCCATAAAGGCCATGGGTAATGAAGACATAAAACTTCAGCACAAGGTGGATAACTTCTTGTTCACATACAGGAATGCAACACATATGGTTACCAACCAAACTCCCGCCATGATGTTCTTCAATAGAAACCTAAGATGCCGGCTGGATTTGGTCAAGCCCAACATCAGAAGGGACGTGGAGAACCGGCAGTTTCAAGGCATGAATGAAAGGCCAACTAGAACCTTCCAGATAGGTCAACAAGTTTTGGCCCGGGACTACCGTACCGAGAAATGGCAGCCTGGAACTATCTGCACACGACTAGGACCACTGATGTATACCGTGGACATTGGAGAAAGCATAATAAGGCGCCATGCTGACCAAATCATAGAGTCATCCGAAAAGGGACAACCTACACCACAACTCTATACGCCTAACGATGAAGTAGAGATACCCATATCTACCTCCGATCCGGTGATACTGGAACCCGATGTACCCGACACTGGCATTCAAGCCGAATCAGCCTTGCCAAAAGAACCTACTACACCACCAGAAACGATTACACCACCGAGGCGTTATCCGAACTGAGTCAGGAAGCCTCCAGAGAGACTGACTTATAATTAATTAACTACAGCAATGTGTATATTATTTTTCTTATAACATGTAATTAATAATTACTTAAAATATGATGTACTGGTTAGCTAAAAGGGGAGGAATTGTAGTGTATGTGCCTTTAAGAGCCCCATGTGTGCTGTAATGCCAGTAATGGCCACTATATAAGCCTGTATATTGTGTTATATCCGTTAGTACCCCCGCAGACTTTGCTTAGTAAACACCTATGAACCAACTCCTGTCTTCAGTGTCTCTATCAACACACGGACACTACAACATCCATCTCCAGTGTGACCTCCTGGGAAACCCCTCTCGCCACCTTCACTGAGCGCTTCCTCAACTGAGGCATCTACCAGAAGCATGGGAGCCATTTATTTCCTTCCCTTCTGGATATTAGATGAGGCTGAACAACAGCAGCAACAACAACAGCAGCCCCAACAGCAGCAGCAACAACAGCAGCAACAAAAACAGGCGCGCAAATCTGCTGCTCACCCACCTGAAGCTGCACAGGCCAGAAGGGGCCAGCGCATGGAAGCCCGTCGGCGCAGGAGATACCCCCCAAACAGGGTCTACAGACGCAGGGTCAGCTATCTCAACATGTCTGAGCAGCAGTGCCAAAGGCGGCTCCGACTTTCGCAAGAGGTAGTGGGTGACATCTGCGCAATGCTGTAGCAAGACCTGCAGGCCAGAGGACCAGGTGGACAACCCTTACCAGTGGCCATCAAAGTCACCACCGCACTCAACTTTTTTGCCTCAGGCTCATTCCAGGGATCAGCAGCAGACATCAGCGGCATCTCCCAGGCGGCCGCACACACTTGCATCATGCAGGTAACCGATGACCTCTTTGCCCTCGCGCACAATCACATCCATTTCACCAAGGATCGAGCAAGTGTCACGGTGCAAGCGGTTGGATTAGCTAATCTGGCAGGCTTTCCAAGGGTGCAGGGCGTCATTGACTGCACACATGTGGCCCTTAAGGCACCCCATCGCAATCCAGGTATTTTTGTCAACCGCAAGGGCTTCCACTCCCTTAACGTTCAGCTGGTGTGTGAGCACAAGAAGGAGATTTTGCATGTTTGTGCCAAGTACCCTGGCAGTTGCCATGACTCCTTCATACTGCACCAGTCTAGTGTGCCTCCGCTATTCAGTCCGCCAGACCAACTTAACGGATGGCTACTTGGAGATAATGGCTATCCCCTGAGGATGTGGCTAATGACGCCGTTGAGGAGACCATCCAACGAAGCTGACGAGAGCTACAACTCCAGCCACATATCCACCAGAGCCATAATGGAGCAAACCATCGGTTTGCTGAAGATGCGCTTCAGATGCCTGGATAGATCAGGTGGAGCCCTGCAGTACTCAGCAGCCAGGGTCTCCAGAATCGTCGTGCTTTGCTGTGCACTTCACAACATGGCACAGCGTCGTGGCTTCCAGATTCCTGAGGACCAAGTGGCTCCTCACATATCCTCCTCAGAGGAAGAGGAGGAGGAGGAGGAGGAGCAGAGCAAAAACGAACATCCTGCAGAGGCCCATCAACCAGCGGCAGCAATATGCGAGAACCTAGCTGCCCGGGATGCAAGGAACGCACTCATCTTGGCCAGATTTGCTTAGCCTAGCCACTCAAGTACTTTTGCCTCGCATCTTCTTACCTGAGCATCGACAATGGCCACGAACCAGCTGATTCCTAGCAATTTGACCAGCATACTGACAATTGCAAGTAATCCTAAGCCATCAATGTGGAAGTCCCATTTGCGAAATGACACATGCCACAACTACAGCAGTAGACATCAGATTTTATATGTACATGATTCATATGATGGCTTTTACACATAAAACATCAAATTTCACCCAAGTGACTACCCTTGTGACTATTTGTGCAGTATTTTTCTCTTACGCGTGCTGCTACGTGGTGCTTCCCCTGTGGCTTCAGCAGGTGTGGAGGCCCCTTGCTCACTTTCTTGCTGCTCCTGTCTCGACACCTTTGGTGGGCGTGCTTTGGGGTTGCGAACCTGTGAGGGCTCGTCAGCAGTCTGCTGCTACTGCGGCTGTGCAGGGGTTGAGACGCCTATCTCACTTGGCTGTGTACTCCGGTGGGGCTCTGACCGAGGGCTCTGCAGTAGCATGGAAGTGTGAGCGCTTGGAGAGGAGCCCCCACTTCCTTGATGTCTGCCACCAACTTCCCTCTCATGGGTCAGGTCCCCCTCAGCGCTTGCAAGTGGCTTGCGAACACCTTGCTGCACATCAGGGGGGCCATGGGGACCCGTATCTGCACTGGCAGTCCTACTGAGAGGGACTGCCATGAAGGTCTGGTTTCTCTGTTCAATAGCTGACCATCGCTCTTCCAGAGATGTCAGTCTATTCTGAACACTCACCATGTTTCCAACACTCTGGCGACTTATCTCCTCCATGGCCGTATCCATCCTCTCCTCTACTGTAGCCATCCTTTCCACGGAGGTTGCCATCCTTTCCGTGGTGATGCATTCATGCGCCAATGACTCCACAAAGGCTCTGCTCATGTTCGCTATGGACTCCTCCATTCGCTCCACACTCGCAGCAACCCTGGAGACAAAACCTGCCAGAGACTCCTGCATCTTTTCCTGGAGTGCCATCACCGCTGATACTGTGGATGGACTCAGAGGCAAAGGGTCGACATGCAGCTGAGCCGAGCTGGCAGAGTCCTGTGCCCTCCGACTAGGACACTCCACTGCTGTCTCTGTCTCCACAATCTGCTGATGCTCGCTTGTGAGCTGTGATACACCAGGCGACAACACTACTCTATGTCCCGCATGTCCCACCGAGGTGTGAGTGTCTGCACTGGTGCTGGGTGCGCTGAATTCTGCTGACGCTGCGCCCTCAGAGGTTGCAGCTTCCTCTGAGGAGCCTGTAGGCTCAGGCTGTTCCTCCTGGCTAGTGGGGACGGATGCTTGCGATGGTCCTGTGGGGGAGTAAAGGAAAGAGTCAGAGATGTGATGCCAAGGTTACATGCACATTGCATATTGCAGATGATCATAGGTCCACCTGTTATAGCTTCAGAATCATTATCAGCGACTCATGCAATGTCAATGAGAGAGATGGAAAACTATTCTGTCACCAGCTTGCTGTGATGCGCCCGTCTGTCCGTCCCCCACTTGCGCATCATCCTCCAGTCCTGCGATCTCCAGGACCGCCTCCTCCCAGGGGGTGAGGTGGGCTACTGAGGGTGGCCCTCCTCCTGTCCTCGCTCATTCTCGCTTATTGTGAGCTCTCTTTTCCTGCAATGAGGGAGACAAGTGGAGGTTGAGTGAGAATGAAGGAGTGAGTGTAGAGATTGCATAGCATAGATACTTAGAAGGAGACAAAGATGGAGTGAGGTGGCAAGACCAAGCGCCCTCCCTGTGTGTTGTCAGTTGTTTTCATAGCATCAGAGTGATAGGGAGTGTGAGGGCTACATAGTCGAATAGTTAGATGAATGTGACCACAGAGAGAGAGGGAATGGGTAAGGGTGCATGGATGCCAGTGTCAAGTGGGATGTGGAGGAAGAGATTGCTAAAGCTGAGTGCTGGTGAGGAAAGGCAATGGGGATCAGATTGAGGGTGATGGGAAATTCATACTCACTTTTCCATTGCGCTGAAGGTCATGAAATCTCTTCCTGCACTGAATCCACGTTCTGCGGGTTACTGATAATGAGTTGACCTCCTCTGCCACTTGCTGCCACACAGCCTTTGTCTGCTGGGGAGGCATCTTCCTCCCTGAAGAAGGGAAGAGCACCTCTTTATGAGCTCTTGCTCCCTCCACTAAAGTCTGTAGGGCAACGCCGTTGAACCTGGGAGCAGACCTAGGTCTGTCGCTGGCCATTGTGACTCCAGGTTCCTCTAACAGTAAATGCCAAAAGGTTGGCAGCCTGCAGAAGAAGCCAGGCTTGTTGCAGACCTTAAATGCAGCAGCAATAATGACGTTATATTATGCGACTTTCTGACTGGAAATATTCATTTGCCAAGGGATCCCACACGCTGGAACTCAATTGGGCAATTAAGTTAAAATTGCATCAATCTCCCACATCGAATTAGATTCGTGTGGATAACACGAAATGCGGATTACACGACATCAACCCGCACCTGAATGAAAATCCAGCCCACTCTCTCTGTATCCACTCTATCAAAACCTTTCATAATTTTAAAGACCTCTATTAGGTCACCCCTCGGCCTTCTTTTTTCAGGAGAAAAGAGACCCAGCCTGTTCATCCTTTCCTGATATGTATACCCTCGCATTTCTGGTATCATCCTTGTAAATCTTCTCTGTACCCTCTCCTTTTTATAATATGGCGACCAGAACTGTACGCAGTACTCTAAGGTGCGATAGTGGTTTAGCATAACTTCAAGTTTGGAGGTAACAAAGGCATGGATGAGGGTTTCAGGAACAGATGAGCTGAGGAAGGACGGAGACGGGCGATGTTAGAGGTGGAAAGTAGGCGGTTTTGGTGATGGAGTGGATCTGTGGTCGGAAGCTCATTTCAGGGTCAAATGTGACACCAAGGTTGCGAACAGCGTGGGTCAGCCTCAGACAGATGTTAGGGAGAGCGATGGAGTCAGTGGCTAGGGAACGGAGTTTGTGGCAGGGACCGAAAACAATGGCTTCGGTCTTCCCAATATTTAGTTGCAGGAAATTTCTGCTCATCCACAACTGGATGTCGGACAAGCAGTCTGACAAATCAGAGACCGTGGAGGGGTCGAGAGAAGCGGTGGTGAGGTAGAGCTGGGTGTCGTCAGCGTACATGTGGAAACTGACTTTGTGTTTTCGGATGATGTCACCAAGGGGCAGCATGTAGATGAGAAATAGGAGGGGGCCAAGGATAGATCCTTGGGGGACACCAGAGGTAACGATGCGGGAGCGGGAAGTGAAGCCATTGCGGGTGATTCTCTGGCTACGATTAGATAGATAAGAATGGAACCGGGTGAGTGCAGTCCCACCCAGCTGGACGACGGTGCAGAGGGGTTGGAGGAGGACGGAGTGGTCAACCGGGTCAAAGGCTGCAAACAGGTTGAGAAGGATGAGGAGGGATAGTTTACCACGATTACCGTCACATTGAATTTCATTTGTGACTTTGATGAAGGCCGTTTCAGTACTGTGGCAGGGGTGGAAACCTGATTGGAGAGATTCAAACATTCATTGTGGGAGAGATGCAAGAGGTCAGAAAGCGACTGTGAGCAACAAGTATTGATGTCGTGTGCCTGACTTTTAATGAGCCCCATGAATTGCCTTTCACTCTTCTCGCCTTTGTTTCAGTGGCGAGTTTCAGGAAGCCCGGAAACCCGAGCATGTCATGTTGAAGCTAAATCGCGGTGAAAATCTCAATGAAATTGCCTCATTTAAATATGAAAGCAGTAACCCGCCTCTCCGAATGGGGTCACGCACTCGCATTGAAACACGACTGAGTTAAACTGGGAATTCGGTGCGTTGGAGCCGGCTTCTCGGCGCACTGACATTTTGGCAGAATTTAACGACCCTCCCGAACCCAAACCCACTCACACCTTTCTGTTAAAATCTCCCCCCAGAGAGTTAGGGCAGGACTTTCATTGGGCCGTGGAGGCGGGTAGGAGGCCTGTGGGGGGTTAAAATTGCAAAACTGGCAGGCGGGCCCAACCCCATCTCCATCCCGCCTTCAAGCAATTTTCATTAATTCGTGTCGAATGGTCCCGTCTCCATCCCGCCTCCAAGAGGCGGGATAGGCCGTTAAGGCCCTTAACAAGCACTAAATTGCCTCTATAATGCCATTTTGAATGGCCTTTGCGATTTTAACCCTTTTCCCAAGTGAAACACGCCTGTTCTGAAACACGACGGTGAAACCTGGCGGGAGCACAATTGGATTGCTGACTATCAGCTGCAGGTCAACCATTAAAGAGGAGATTTGATCAGCCATCATTTGTGGGTGGCAGGGCTTTGTAGTCTCAGGTCTGTGGGAACTTTTAGAAGGCATAACCACAGCTGTGGAAGTTTGGGGCCTGACACCCATCTCCAGTGTGACCTCCTGGGAAACCTCTCTTGCCACCTTCACTGAGCGCTTCCTCAACTGAGGCATATACCAGAAGCATGGGAGCCATTTATTCCCTTCCCTTCTGGACATTAGATGAGGATGAAGACTAGCCGCAGCACCAGCAGAACCACGAACACCAGCAGCACCAACAGCAGCAGCACCAACAGGAGCGCCAAGCTGCTGCTCACCCACCTGAAGCTGTACAGGCCGGAAGGGGCCAGCGCATGGAAGCCTGTCGGCGCAGGAGATACCCCCCAAACAGGGTCTACAGACACAGGGTCTACAGACACAGGGTCAGCTACCTCAATATGTCTGAGCAGCAGTGCCAAAGGCGGCTCCAACTTTCGCGAGAGGTAGTGGATGACATCTGCGCAATGCTGCAACAAGGCCTGCAGGCCAGAGGACCAGGTGGGCAACACTTACCAGTGGCCGTCAAAGTCATCACCGCACTCAACTTATTGCCTCAGGCTCATTCCAGGGATGAGCAGCAGACATCAGCGGCATCTCCCAGGCGGCCGCACACACTTGCATCACGCAGGTAACCGATGCCCTCTTTGCCCTCGCGCACAATCACATCCATTTCACCAAGGATCGAGCAAGTGTCACGGTGCGTGCGGTTGGATTAGCTCATCTGGCAGGCTTTCCAAGGGTGCAGGGCGTCGTTGACTGCACACATGTGGCCCTTAAGGCACCCCATCACTATCCAGGTATTTTTGTCAACCGCAAGGGCTTCCACTCCCTTAACGTTCAGCTGGTGTGTGACCACAAGAAGGAAATTTTTCATGTTTGTGCCAAGTACCCTGGCAGTTACCATGACTCCTTCATACTGCGCCATTCTAGTGTGCCTCCGCTATTCAGTCTGCCAGACCAACTTAACGGATGGCTACTTGGAGACAAGGGCTATCCCCTGAAGGCGTGTCTAATGACGCCATTGAGGAGACCATCCAACGAAGCTGAGGAGAGCTACAACTCCAGCCACATGTCCACCAGAGCCATAATCGAGCAAACCATCGGTTTGCTGAAGATGCGCTTCAGATGCCTGGATAGATCAGGTGGAGCCCTACAGTACTCAGCAGCCAGGGTCTCCAGAATCGTCGTGGTTTGCTGTGCACTTCACAACATGGCACAGCGTCGTGGCTTGCAGATTCCTGAGGACCAAGTGGCTCCTCACATATCCTCCTCAGATGAGGAGGAGGAGGAGGAGGAGGAGAGCAAAAACGAACATCTTGCAGAGGCCGATCAACTAGCGGCAGCAGTACGTGAGAACATTGCTGCCCGGGATGCAAGGAACGCACTCATTTGGCCAGATTTGCTTAGCCTAGCCAATCAAGCACTTTTGCCTCGCAGCTTCTTAGCTGAGCATCGAAAATGGCCAAGACCAGCGGATTCCTAGCTATTTGACCACCAGACTGATAATTGCAAGTAATCCTAAGCCCTCAACGTGAAAGTCCCATTCGCGAAATGACACACGCCACAACTACAGCAGTAGCAATCAGGTTTTTTAATTACATTATTCATCTGATTGCTTTTTCACAGAAAACATCAAATTTCACCCAAGTGACTACCCTTGTGACTATTTGGGCAGTATCTTTCTCTTACGCGTGATCCTACATGGTGCTTCCCCTGTTGCTTCAGCAGATGTGGAGGCCCCTTGCTCACTTTCCTGCTGCTCCTGTCTTAACACCTTTGGCGGGCATCCTCTGGGGTTGCGAACCTGTGAGGGCTCGGCAACAGTCTGCTGCTCCTGCGGCTGTGCAGGGGTTGAGACGCCAATCTCAGATGGATGTGGACTCTGGTGGGGCTCTGACCGAGGGCTCTGCAGTGGCATGGAAGTGTGAGCGCTTGGAGAGGAGCCCCTACTTCCTTGATGTCTGCCATCAACTTCCCTCTCATGGGTCAGGCCCCCCTCAGCGCTTGCAAGTGGCTTGAGAGCACCTTGCTGCACATCATGGGGATCCATATCTGCACTGGCAGTCCTACTCAAAAGAACTTCCATGAAGGTCTGGTTTCTCTGTTCAATAGATGACCATCGCTCCACCAGAGATGTCATTCTATTCTGAACACTCACCATGTTTTCTGCACTCTGGCGACTTATCACCTCCATGGAGGTTGCCATCCTTTCCATGGTGATGCGCTCATGCGCCAATGACTCCACAAAGGCTCTGCTCATGTTCGCTATGGACTCCTCCATTCGCTCCACACTCGCAGCGACCCTGGAGACAAAACCTGCCAGAGACTCCTGCACCTGTTCCTGGAGTTCCAGCACCGCTGATCTTATGGATGGACCCAGAGGCTCGAAGGCCGCCTTGGAGAATGCTTACCTGAAGATCGGAGGCTGAATGTCCTTGACTGCTGAAGCGTTCCCCGACTGGGAGGGACATTCAGCCTCCGATCTTCGGGTAAGCATTCTCCAAGGCGGCCTTCGAGACACACGACAACGCAAAATCATCGAGCAGAAACTGATAGCCAACTTTCGCACTCATGAGGACGGTCTCAACCGGGATCTTGGGTTCATGTCACGCTACATGTAACCCCACTTGACGTAGAGTCATCCAGACTCGAGTCGTCGTTGGCTTGTTCTCTCTACACAGATGCGGCCGGACCTGCTGTGATTTCCAGCAAAAAATGGTTTTTTGTTTGTTTTTTGTTTTTCATACAGGCCCCAGCATCTGCAACATTTGACCCTTGTGACCCCACCTCATTGTTCTTTGATGTAATGTTTTCCTGACTGACCTGTTTGGACACCATTGACACCTGTGATTGCTGTGATTATCTCTCTGCCGAGGTGTGATAAAGGGCAGTTAGAAAGATTACCTGTAATCATCTGGCAGTACACTCTGACTATATATGCTGTGTTTATATGCAACTCTTCACTTCACCTGACGAAGGAGCAGCACTCTGAAAGCTTGTGATTTCAAATAAAGCTGTTGGACTATAACCTGGTGTTGTGTGACTTCTTACATTCTTCCAAAAACAGTCCTGCAACCTTTAGCAAAGTGGTTCCATTTACCACATTTAGCACATTGCCTTCCTTTGGCAGGGTAGTGCTCCTTTTCTCCATGCATCTTGTTTCCACAATATCCACAGTTTTTGAAGCATTTTATGTCTGTGTCGCTCATTTTTAGAACTCTCTCTGTTCTTTCTGTTGTGAAACACACTCTCTGGGCGGTGTTCTTTGGTGTGTGTCTATTAACTGCGTGCACTGTCTGTTCACGTGAGCTGCTCGTGGCGCCGGTTATGGTTTTCAACTGTGCTTGGGCTATCTCGTGCGATATAGCTATGTCCATAGCTTTGTCCAGCGTTAGCCCGGACTCAACATTCAAAAGTTTCTCTCTCACTTTAGCTGAATGTATTCCAAACACAATGCGGTCTCTGACCATCTCATCTTTATCTGCATATTCACAGTCTTTTACCAACAGTTTTAACTCAGTCACGAACTGTTCAAACGACTCACTAGCTCCTTGTACTTTCTCCTGAAACTTGTACCTAGCGAATATCGTATTTGTCTTGGGCATCACATATGATTCAAAACGGCCAAAATGACTTTTCAGTACCTTTGCTTCATCTGCGGTGAGAGACCATGTGTTAAAAATGTCTCTCCCTTTTACTCCGATCCACAGGAGTAGGTAGCTGCATCTTTCTTCCTCCCCTTTGCTTTTCAGCAGACCCGAGAACATCAACTCCACGTGTTGCTTGAACTTGCACCATTCTCTATGTAAGTTCAAAGATCCCCAATTCATTCGAGGGAAGGGAGCTCCAACGATGTCCATTTCAAATCCCTGCTCTGACACCATGTCTTGTTTTGCACACTTTGTACAAAAATAATAACTTGCAGGACAATGGAGTATTACAGTTTAACTCTTTTAGTAAGCATTAGGTCTGATCTTACTCATAGCAGCACCGTGGGGAAAAGCCTGGCATTAGGACCCCTAGCCTGGGTCTTCAAAACAATAGTAGTCCTTACAGATACCTGCAGGCCAATGACAACTCAGCATGTAATCACATGTGAATATAATAGGTATTCCTTACAGATGCCTGCGGGCCAATGATAATTCAATATGCAAATGTTACACCCGGGAGTGTGTCTGTATTTACAGGGGGTCCCCGGGAGTGTGTCAATATTTACAGGGGGTCCCTGGGAGTGTGTGAGTATTTACAGGGTGTCCCCGGGGCTGTTCATGTACCTCACACCTGTTGGTATAGCTCTGGTTTAGCCCTGTGCCAGAAATGCTGCAAATCTTCCTCGAGGGATATAAGGCCTTTGAGCAATGGGAAAAGCCGATAGGTGATCTCATATATTGGCCCAGAATAAGTCGGGATATTGTGTCGGTGAAAACAGTTTGTTCAGATTCATAAAGTACTGATCGGATCAACAAAATGAACATCAGGGACCACAGCAAAGAGCAAGTGTTACAAATCGGACAGTCTGTCCCCATCTGTTCACCTGACAATGGAAGGACCATTGAATAACTGCTGGTCTCCACACAGCGTGCCCAGACATGTGCACATGACACATGGCCAGGGGCCAATCCACTCTCAGTGACTGAAGTCTGCTTTCTCCAGACACTGAACAGCTGGTGAGGTTTTCAGTGACCGTGAGCCACTTGGTCAAAGTGTCTCGTCATTTTCACACCACCCACCGCACATGGTCCTGTGGAGAAGTCAGGGCATGGAAACAAGGAGAGGCCACTGAGCCCCTCGAGCCTGCTCCACCATTCAATTAGATCATGGCTGATCTGCACCTAAACTCCCATTTACCCGCCTTCACTCCATTACCCCGAGACACCCCCGTACCTAACAAAAATCCATCAATCTCAGTCTTGAAAATTTCAATTGATCGCCCAGAATCCACAGCCTTTTGGGGGAGAGAGTGCCAGATTTCCCCTACCCATTGGGCAGGAGTTTAACTCAGGTGCGGGATGGTGTCGTGTTATCCGCATTTCGTGTTATCCACCCGAATCGAAATGGATGCGGGAGATTGATGCAATTTTAACTTAATTGTCCAATTGATTTCCAACGTGTGGGAACCCTTGGCAAATGGGTTTTTCATGACGGAAAGTCGCCTCCGATGACATCATCATTACTGCTGCATTTAAGGTCTACAGCAAGCCTTGCTTCTTCTGCAGGCTTCCAAGCTTTCTCCATTTGGTGTCAGAGGGACCTGCAGGAAACATGACAAGTGGGAGGGCAAAAAGCAGCTCCTCGTTTCGACAAGGTGGCCCTGCAGGCATTGGTGGATGGGGCTAGGGCCAACAGGGAGGTGCTCTTCCCTTCCTCAGGGAGGAAGAGGCCTCCCACTCAGACCAAGGCAGTGTGGATGCAGGTGGCTGAGGAGGTCAACTCCTTGGGGGTCACCCGCAGAACCTGGGTTCAGTGCGGAAAAGATTTCATGACCTTCAGCGCACTGGAAAAGTGAGTAGAATTTCCCATCACCCTCAATCTGACCCCCATTGCCTTTCATCACCAGCACTCAGCTTTAGCAATCTCTTCCTCCACATCCCACTTGGCACTGACATCCATGCACCCTTACCCATTCCCTCTCTCTCTATGCTCACATTCACATAACTATTCAACCATGCAGCCCTCACACTCCCTATCACTGTGAAGCTATGAAAACAACTGACAACACACAGGGAGGGCCCTTGGTCTTGCCACTTCACTCCATCTTTGTCTCCTTCTAAGCATCTATGCTATGGATTCTCTACACTCACTCCTTCATTCTCACTCAAACTCCACTTGTCTTTCTCATTGCAGGAAAAGAGAGCTCACAACAAAAGAGAGCGAGTGAGGACAGGAGGAGGGACAGCCTCAATAGTCCACCTGACCCTCTGGGAGGAGGCAGTACTCAAAATAGTGGGACTGGAGGATGATGCGCATGCAGGGGACGGACAGACTGGTGCAGCACAGCAAGCTGGTGACAGAAAAGTTTCCCATCTCTCTCTTTGACATTGCATGAGTCGCTGATAATGATTGTGAAGCTGTAACAGATGGACTTATGAGCATCTGCAAAAAGCTATGTGCATGTAGCCTTGGCATCACACCTCTGACTCTTTCCATTATTCCTCACAGGACCACCACAAGCATCCGTCCCCCCTAGCCAGGAAGAAGAGGCTGAGCAGCCAGACTCCTCAGAGGAAGCTGCAACCTCTGAGGGTGCAGTGTCACCAGAAATCTGCGCACCCAGCACCAGCGCAGACACTCACACCTCGGTGGGACCTTCGAGACATAGAGCAGTGTTGTCACCTGGTGTATCACAGCTCACAAGTGAGCAGCAGCAGATTGTGGAGACAGGGACAGCAGTGGAGAGTCCTCGTCGGAGGGCGCAGGACTCTGCCAGCTCGGCTCAGCAGCATGTCGACCCTCTGCCTCTGGGTCCATCCATGAGATCAGCGGTGATGGAACTCCAGGCACAGATGCAGGAGTCTCTGGCAGGTTTTGTCTCTAGGGTCGCTGCGAGTGTGGAGCGAATGGAGGAGTCCATAGCGAACATGACCAGAGCCTTTGTGGAGTCATTGGCGCATGAACGCATCACCATGGAAAGGATGGCTACCTCCGTGGAAAGGATGGCTACCGTAGAGGAGAGGATGGCTATGGTAGAGGAGAGGAGGTCTACGGCCATGTATGGAAAACATAGTCATTGTTCAGAATAGAATGAAATCTCTTGAGGAGCGATGGGCATCTATTGAACAGAGAAACCAGACCTTCATGGAAGTCCTTCTGAGTAGGACTGCCAGTGCAGATACAGGTTCCCATGGCCCCCCTGATGTGCAGCAAGATGCTCTCCAGCCAATTGCAGGCGCTGAGGGGGTCCTGACCCATGAGAGGGAAGTTGGTGGCAGACCTCAATGAAGTGGGGGTTCCTCTCCAAGCGCTCACACTTCCATGCCACTGCAAAGCCTTCGGTCAGAGCCCCACCGGAGACCACACCCAAGTGAGATAGGAGTCTCAACCCCTGCACAGCCGCAGGAGCAGCAGACTGTTGATGAGCCCTAACAGGCTCGCCACCCCAGAGGACGCTCGCCAAAGGTGTCGAGACAATAGCAACAGCATAGTGAGCAAGGGGCCTCCACATCTGCTGAAGCCACAGGGGAACCACCACATAGGAGCACGCGTAAGAGGAAAATAAAGCACAAATAGTCACAAGGGTAGTCACTTGGGTGCAATTTTGTGTTTACTGTAAAAATGCCATCACTTCGTTAATGTACATAAAATTTCTGATGGCAAATGTTGCAGTTGTATCGTTTGTCATTTCGCTAGTGGGACTTCCACATTGAGGGCTTAGGCATACTTGCAACTGTCAGTATGGTGGTCAGAGTACTAGGAATCCTCTGGTTCTTGGCCATTGTCAATGCTCTGGTAAGAAGCTGCGAGGCAAAAGTATTTGTTTGACTAGGCTAAGCAAATCTGGCCAGGATGAGAACGTTCCTTGCATCCCGGGCAGCAATGAACTCACGTAATGCTGCCGCTGGTTGATGGGCCTCTGCAGGATGTTCGTTTTCGCTTTCCTCCTCCTCCTCCTCCTCCTCCTCCTCTTCCTCCTCCTCATCTGAGGAGGCTATGTGGGGAGCCACTTGGTCCTCAGGAATCTGGAAGCCACGACGCTGTGCCATGTTGTGAAGTGCACAGCAAACCACGACGATTCTGGAGACCCTGGCTGTTGAGTACAGTAGGGCTCCACCTGATCTATCCAGGCATCTGAAGCGCATCTTCAGCAAACCGATGGTTTGCTTGATTATGGCTCTGGTGGACATGTGGCTGGAGTTGTAACTCTCCTCAGCTTCGTTGGATGGTCGCCTCAATGGCGTCATTAGCCACGTCTTCAGGGGATAGCCCTTGTCTCCAAGTAGGCATCCGTTAAGTTGGTCTGGTGGACTGAATAGCGGAGGCACACTAGACTGGCGCAGTATGAAGGAGTCATGGTAACTGCCAGGGTACTTGGCACAAACATGCAAAATTTCCTTCTTGTGGTCACACACCAGCTGAACGTTAAGGGAGTGGAAGCCCTTGCGGTTGACAAAAATACCTGGATTGCGATGGGGTGCCCTAAGGGCCACATGTGTGCAGTCAATGACGCCCTGCACCCTTGGAAAGCCTGCCAGATGAGCTAATCCAACCGCTCACGCCGTGACACTTGCTCGATCCTTGGTGAAATGGATGTGATTGTGCGCAAGGGCAAAGAGGGCATCGGTTACCTGCGTGATGCAAGTGTGTGCGGCCGCCTGGGAGATGCCGCTGATGTCTGCTGCTGATCCCTAGAATGAGCCTGAGGCAAAAAAGTTGAGTGCGGTGGTGACTTTGACGGCCACTGGTAAGGGTTGTCCACCTGGTCCTCTGGGCAGTAGGTCTTGCTGTAGCATTGCACAGATGTCAGTCACTACCCCTCGCAAAAGTCGGAGCCGCCTTTGGCACTGCTGCTCAGACATGTTGAGATAGCTGACCCTGTGTCTGTAGACCCTGTGTCTGTAGACCCTGTTTGGGGGGTATCTCCTGCGCCGACGGGCTTCCAGGTGCTGGCCCCTTCTGGCCTGTGCAGCCTCAGGTGGGTGAGCAGCAGCCTGGCACTCCTGCTGCTGCTGCTGTTGCTGTTGCTGCTGTTGTTCCTGGTTCTGCTGCTGCCGCGCCTGGTGCTCGAGCTCCTCTAATGCCCAGAAGGGAAGGCAATAGATGCCTCCAATGCTTCTGCTATATGCCTCAGTTGAGGAAGCGCTGAGGGAAGGTGGCGAGAGGGGTTTCCAAGGAGGTCACACTGGAGATGGGTGTCAGGCTCCAACCTTCCACAGGTGTGGTTAAGCCTTCTAAAAGTCACCCCAGACCTGAGACCACTAAGTCCTGCCATATGCAAATGATAGAAACATAGAAACATAGAAGATAAGAGCAGGAGTAGGACATTCAGCCCCTCGAGCCTGCTCCGCCATTCAATGAGATCATGGCTGATCATCCAAATTCAGTACCCGGTCCCTGCCTTCTCCCCATATCCCTTGATCCCTTTACCCTTAAGAAATATGTCCAACTCCTTCTTGAATATATTTAATGAATTGGCATCCACTGCCTTCTGTGGTAGAGAATTCCACAGGTTCACCACTCTCTGTGTGAAGAAATTCCTCCTCATCTCTGTCCTAAATGGCTTACCCCTTATCCTTAGACTGTGACCTCTGGTTCTGGACTCCCCGGCCATCGGGACCATCCTTCCTGCATCCAGTCTGTCTAGTCCTGTTAGGATCTTATAAGTTTCAATGAGATCCCCTCTCATTCTTCTAAACTCCAACGAGTATAAGCCCAATTGTCCCAATCTCTCCTCATACGTCATTCCTGCCATCCCAGGTATCAGTCTGGTGAATCTTCGCTGCACTCCCTCCATGGCAAGAACATCCTTCCTCAGATAAGGCGATCAAACTGCACACAATACTCAAGGTGTGGCCACACCAAGGCCCTGTACAACTGCAGCAAGACATCCTTGTTCTTGTACTCGAACCCTCTCGCTACGAAGGCCAACATACCATTTGCCTTCTTAACCGCCTGCTGCACCTGCATGCTTACCTTCAGCGACTGGTGCACAAGGACACCCAGGTTTCGTTGCACTTCCCCTTCTCCCAATCTATTGCCATTCAGATAATAATCTGCCTTCCTGTTTTTGCCACCAAAGTGGATAACCTCACATTTATCCACATTATATTGCATCTGCCATGCATCTGCCCAATCACCCAACCTGTCCAAATCATACTGGAGTTTCTCGGCATCCTCCTCACAGCACACACGCCCACCCAGCTTTGTGTATAGCTGGGGTCCTAGGACCGATCCCTGCGGTACCGATAGCTGATCAAATCTCCTCTTTAATGGTTGACCTGCAGTTGATAGTCAGCAATCCAATAGTGCTCCCGCCAGGTTTCACCGTCGTTTTTCCCACCAGGTGTGTTTCCTGTGGAAAAAAGGTTGAAATTGCAAGGGCCTTTTAAAATAGGATTATAGAGGCCATTTAGTGCTTGTTAAGGGTCTTAAAGACCAGTCCCGCCTGTTGGATGCGGGAAGGAGTCGATACCATCAGACACGCCTGAGTTAAATTTGCTCGGAGTCGGGAACCAGGCGGGGGTGGTCCCGCACGCCAGCTTTTGCGATTTTAACCCCCCGCACGCCTCCAATCCCGCCTCCACGGCCTGATTTCTCTCCTAAGTGGCCTGGCTCTAATGTTAAAATTGTGCGCAGAAGTTAGGGATTGATGTTGTTCAGGAGGAGGAGAATCTCTGGTCGCTGTGCATTTAGATGAAGGTCAGGTAGGTTTACGAAGTCTCTATTGAAACCCTGAGGGCTTTGCAAAGCAGGTTTTGACACTGGACTGGATATCGACTCAAGCCCTCGCAGCGTAAGTCTACTGCTTGCAGGGAGACTCATTCCTCTTCGGCACCGAGACAGAGGGCTCGAATTTCCAAGCCCCGTGGGGGCGGGTTTGGAGGCGGGGGTGGGGGGAAAATTGCAGAATCGGGGGGCACAAACCCTTCCCGCCCCCAACCCGCCTCCATGCCCGTTTCCCAGGAGTGGGCGGGTATGCTGCGAGGAGGATGTCATGAAACTCCAATACGACTTGGACAGGTTAGGTGATTGGGCAGAAACATGGCAAATGCAGTATAATGTGGATAAATGTGAGGTTATCCACTTTGGTGGCAAAAACAGGAAGGCAGATTATTATTTGAATGGCAATAGATTGGGAGAAGGGGAAGTGCAACGAAACCTGGGTGTTCTTGTGCACCAGTCGCTGAAGGTAAGCATGCAGGTGCAGCAGGCGGTTAAGAAGGCAAATGGTATGTTGGCCTTCGTAGCAAGAGGGTTCGAGTACAGGAACAAGGATGTTTTGCTACAGTTGTACAGGGCCTTGGTGAGACCACACCTTGAGTATTGTGTGCAGTTTTGGTCGCCTTACCTGAGGAAGGACGTTCTTGCCATGGAAGGAGTGCAGCGAAGATTCACCAGGCTGATACCTGGGATGGCAGGAATGACATATGAGGAGAGATTGTGTCGATTGGGCTTATACTCACTGGAGTTTAGAAGATTGAGAGGGGATCTCATCGAAACCTATAAAATTCTGTCAGGCCTGGACAGACTAGATGCTGGAAGGGTGTTCCCGATGGTCGGGAAGTCCAGAACCAGGGGTCACAGTCTAAGGATAAGGGGTAGGCCATTTAGGACTGAAATGAGGAGGAATTTCTTCACCCAGAGAGTGGTGAACCTGTGGAATTCTCTGCCACAGAGGGCGGTGGAGGCTAGTGCATTAAATATATTCAAGAAAGAGTTGGATATATTTCTTAAGGCTAAAGGGATCAAGGGATATGGGGAGAAGGCAGGGACAGGGTACTGAATTTGAATGATCAGCCATGATCTCATTGAATGGCGGAGCAGGCTCGAAGGGCCGAATGGCCTGCTCCTGCTCCTATCTTCTATGTTTCTATGTTTCTATGACCCGCACTGGGACCCGCCTCCCTGAGGCGGGAAGGGGATTAGTGCCAATTAACTGCCTGTTAACAGGTAGTTAACAGGCAGTTTTTAGCCTAATCCCTATTTTTATTCCTGAAGTGTGGGATTCCCGACGGCTCCAAACCACGCCAAGTTAGCGAGGCGGACCGTCGGGCTGAAGGGCTTGGAGGGTTCGAGATGTCCGGTGTTCAGGTGAGTGATGGGTGCATGAGTGCAGAGGTAAGTGTGTTTGGTGTGTGTAAAGTGTTTAAAGAGGATTTACTTACCTTTACTTACTAATGCAGGCTTCCTTCCTTCGGGTCTCTGTAAAGTCTGTGGGTTGTATAGCGAAGTAATACACAGACTACAAGAGTAACTTAAACAGGACTTTACTATTCGAAGGTTGGATTGCCTTGGGAAATTTTCCTACCTTCCAACTGATTTGGCTCCGTTCGGGGGACCACGTGTGTGATCGGGTAGAGGTAATAATGGTTCAGATGGTTATCATCTTCTGCTTCGTCTTTTCCTTTTTTGCTTCTTGGAGACTCTCGGGGCTCCATTGTCAGCTGCCAGCTGTAACGCCACCATCTCCCTATGTTCCTTAGACTTTAAGTGATTCATCCTGATTTCGGCACTTTGGGAGTTCTCGGCACAAGCTGGGCAGACCAGGTCCTCGTAATATTCAGTGTCACTCAACAGATCATGGTAATATTCGGTGTCGTCCTGAGCTAGGCCAGCGAGAGGGTCTTCTATTTCCTCCTTACCCAGCTGGACGTTAGCCAGCTTTTGTTCCAAATCCAGACATCTTTCCTGAAGAGACTTCTTCATGTGTTCCGCTTCATCCAGCTTTTTCTGGGCTTTCAGCAAGTCTTTTACTAATGACCTCATTTGTGATTTCAATACTTCAACTTCCTTCGGAGATTGATTGATCGGACTATTCAATCCCTCTACTGAAGTAGCTGTTTCAGCATTCTGTTGTTCTACATTGACGTGAGTCAGCGTACTTTTGGCATCCAAGGGCTGCTCTGCTGCAGTCTTCTCCGTCTGTGTTGCCACTTCAGCTATTTCAATAACTTTTGAGAGCTCCGAACCCCTTTTCTTTGAAGATTGAGGCTCGTGTTCAAGTTTTTCCGATTTCAGAGTCTTGTCCCTCAGCATATGAAAGAGTTGGCTGACTGTTAACTCTTCTGCCATCATCCCTTTCCCATTCGCTGCAGGGCTGTTTATAACCTTGCCCTGGAGGAGTTGGCTGACTGTTAACTCTTCTGCCATCATCCATTTCCCATTCGCTGCAGGGCTGTTTATAACCTTGCCCTGGAGGAGTTGGCTGACTGTTAACTCTTCTGCCATCATCCATTTCCCATTAGCTGCGGGGCTGTTTAGAACCTTGCCCTGGGGCTCCTTTGCTGTTTCTACTTCGCCATCATCCGCAGCCCCCACCATTCGAATTTCCACAAATGAATCGTCCGGTGATGCTGCACCCGACTTCAGTAGGAGCTCGGAATTCATGGCGACCAAATCAGCCTTTTCTGCCTGCAACCTGCTAACAAGCGCCTTCAGTTGCTGAACATCTTGCTCCACCAGATTAGAGCACGCACCTTCAGAGACCGAATCAGCTTTGATTCGTTTGGCCTCCTCGCGCAGACGGTTTGTGTGCTCCTGCTCCATTTTCTCCCTCAGCTGCTTCTGTTGTCTTTCCAGATTCTCCCACTCTGTGTCCAAGAACTTTTTCATTGCTGTTGTCTCTTGCTCAAGACGGCGACTCAATTGTTCTAATTGCTGTTGTAATTTGAAATAAAGTTGAGTTCGAGCCCGGTGTTCCTCAGTAATGCATATGTCTGTAAACTGGACAGACTCAGAATTCTCTGTCAAACTATGTTGCTGTTGTTCAGTGGAATTCTGTTCTGAAACTTTGTTCTCCTCTGACGCATAAGCCTTTATGCACGCCTTCGTTTTTCCAACCTCAGTCAGCAAGTCCATTTTAGCCTTGTCTTTCATACTTGGGCTGGTCTTATCGTCATCCGTTTCAGAGTCTGAGCTGATTGTCTGCACCAAGTCCTCACTCGTTATTGCTTTTAGGTAGTGCCATTCCATGTCTATTTTCTTGATCCACTCCCGTCCTAGAAGTGGTGGTCCTCCCTCAGGTAGTACATATAAGTCCATTCCTGGGTGTTCTTTGCCCCTGTCTCTCACCTTGACTCTTATCTTTCCCATGGGGTATACTTTATGCCCCGTGTATGTCTGCAATACGAACTTGGTATCTCTCAAGGGTATATGTGAGAATAGCCGGTTGTAATCCCTTCGATTTATGACTGATAGGGCTGATCCAGTGTCCAACTCCATTTTCACTTGGACTCCGGCTATTTTTAGCATGACCCAGATAGTTTGTAGGTCAGCTTTCTTACTCACATTGTGAATTCTCAGACTACCCAGTTCCTGGCCGTTTGGGTCTGAATCCGAATTCTGTTTGTCTGAACTCTTCTCAGTCACCTTGTGTACTTTGTTGTACTTTCCCTGTGATGGCTTTTTTTGGTTGTTGGTCTTCTTTCCTGACCGGCATACTTTAGCTATGTGACCCAGTTTGCCACATTTTCTACATTCCTGGTTTTTAAACCAGCATTGGTTCTGGTCGTGTGTTGTCTTCCCACAACGATAACATTTCGTTGTACCCGAAGTAATTTGATCCACACTGAGTACCGCTGCCTTTAGCTGCATTTCCGCAGTTCCTTTCGCTGCGGCTTCGTGCAATGCTGCAATAAGGACAGCCCTCTCAAGTGTAAGGTCGTTCTCTTCGAGTAGTCGCTTTTGCGTTCCTTCCTTCGACAACCCGCACACGAACTTGTCTCGCAATGCCTCTGTCAGATTTCCTCCAAACTGGCAGTATTTCGCTAGTCTACGCAGTTCGACCAAGTATTCCGCGTTGCTTTCCTCTTTCCGTTGCGTTCTCGCATAAAATTTGAATCGTTCCGCCAACATCAGCGGTGTGGGGCTCAAGTGATCCTTCAGAACAGCAACAATATTATCGAAAGTCTGATCCGTCGGTTTAGCTGGTGATTGAAGATGCTTCAATAACCCGTATGTCTTCGCGCCCATCGAGTTTAGCAAGGTTATAGCTTTATCATCATCTTCTATTTTATTGGCCTCACAATATATCTCGATACGTTCTACGTACGTGGCCCAATCTTCCACCTCGGCATCGAAGTTGTTGATGTTACCATGCTTAGGCATCTTCACTATCTCCCACTATCTTTCTGCGAAACAACAGGATTTCTCTTTAACTTTTTAACTTTTTCTTTTTTTTCCAAAAATGGCGGTTTCCCGCGCTTGTCTTCTTCCCCGCCTGCTGGCAAAATGGCGGTTTCCCGCTCCTGACTTCTTCCTCTGGTGGGAGGGGTAAGCTTTGCCCTCGGGCGACGACCGCTGGTTTACGGGGTTTGTAGCCTATGTGCCGGCTTCAGTTTATTCTGAAGCGCGCGCTAGAAAAGCCGATCGCGTTCCTTGTTCCCCCCCCCTTCTTCTTTTCGGCAGGGGCAACCGGCGCTGGGGACAACCAGTTGGCGTCGGACAGATCCAGCTCCTGGTCCTTCACGGCAGCTGCTGCAAGCCGCTGGCCGGAACCTCGCTCGGTCTCTCTCTCGGGCTCTGTCTCTCCCGCTCGCGCGGCTCTCGCTCGCTCTCTCTCGGGCTCTGTCTCTCCCGCTCGCTTGGCTCTCGCTCGCTCTCTTTCGGGCTCTGTCTCTCCCGCTCGCGCGGCTCTCCCTCAGCGGCTTTAAACGCCTCTCCCAGACCTCCCGCAGTCCGGTCCTTTCCTCCCCGGCTGCGGCTGATTCTTCGCGGGTTATTTAGTTATTTATTTATTTATTGCCTCCGCGCCTTATGATCCCGGTCACAGCGCCTCGCGGCCTCGGTAGGTGCCCGGCCTTTTTCGCTCCAATCGCGCCTCCCAGCCCTCTTGCAGTCCGGTGCTTTCCTCCCCGGCTGCGGCTCAGTTCTCCGTGGCTTATTTATGTTTATATCTTCCCGCGCCTTACGATCCCAGTCGCAGCGCCTCGTGGTCGCGGTATTTGTCCGGCCTTTTTCGCCGTCGCGGTCTAGTCGTCTCACGACGCTCCCCAGCCCGCTTGTACCGTAGCTTCTGCTCCACGCTGCCCCAGTCTGAGCGCCTCTGGGCCCGACTTCTGTCCGGCTCCTTTCCCCCTCGACCGTGGTCGAGTGCACCGCCCTTATCCTCCGTTTATTTGTTTCTATTTTCCCTTTACTCACAGTCACCGTGGCCGACTTGCTTCTCGTGTTGATCGGCTCACTCACCACCGTGGCAGAAGGGACAATCCGTGCCTGTTGCTGATGGAAGACTTCATGTTTGAAATCTTCCTCCTTTCTTGGTCTGCAGACTTGAGTTTTCTCTCAGCAAAACGACGAGGGCGGGTGCCTCTTCTCGACGCTCGTTGACTTCTTCAGAAGTATTGTTGCCGCAGGGTAAGATCGAACTCGTCGCCACTGTAAAGTCTGTGGGTTGTATAGCGAAGTAATACACAGACTACAAGAGTAACTTAAACAGGACTTTACTATTCGAAGGTCAGGGCGAATCTGCCCAATAAATTCTGCCACAGCACTTATATACCGGTGTGGTCACCGTCGGTATTACAGTATACAGCAGCCAGGATAAAGTAGTGCCACACCTAAAATAGTTCTCTTAAAGGTGGACGGTTACATACAATAGTTCTCTTAAAGGTAGAACAGTTACATACACTACAATCTCGGGAGTCCCTCATCTCACCGGCACAGAAAGCAGAATGGCCGCGAGCTGTCAAAAGTTGCAGCATTCAGCTTTCTGTTCTGGAGAGATTTCTAACTGAGTCTGTGGAGAAGGACTCAAGTTAGAAGTCAGATTGTCAGTGTTTGACAGCTTCACAGAGCTGTTGACAGATGAAATGTCAATCCCTGACGTTACCTGTAACTGGGTGGCCCTTAATTGGCCTGCTGAGTGGCTCAACAAGGTCAATCAAGGGAAAATCGTGTGGGTTGGCCACGAATCGATGGAGGCGAGACTACAACCCCAAAAGTGGGAGTCCCACCTCCATCACATCCCCATTGACAAAATCCAGTCCAGAGAGTTGGTGTCAAGAATCAAGTGTCTCCAAGGGATGGGCACAGCATCCAAACACGTGTTCATCGTCACCAGGACATCAGGGACTCAAAGGAGGGGTAGGGTCCTAAATCCTCTCTCGAGAACGCAGGACGTGGGAGCCCTACCCAGCTCTATCGTCTTTACCATCTGACAGGTCAGAGAGATCAATAGGGAGAGGAATGTAAGACCCAGCCCATTACTGGGGGAAATGCCTGGAGTAAGAAGATCTAATTAGGAGATTAAACATACAGAAAGCCTTCGAGAGACACAGTAAACGCTGGCTTTGTGAATTGAACGCTGCATAGATCATTTTAGTCTGAAGTAGTAGAAGGCGATTCTATTACATGATCAACAAGGGCTCGTAGTTATAAAGTGCTTTGACATTGTAACGTCCCAGGCTCACAGCAGAGAGCAAAGAAATACTCAGGATTTTGAGGAGTGGTGGCCGGAAGCTTGGCCCAATAGCTGGGGTTCAGGGGGTTTCTAAAGGTGGGGAGAGAAGTTACAAGGGGCCGGGATAAGGGGAGCAATTCCAGAGTGTTCGGTAGCATGTGGGATAGCTGATGGGGGTGGGTGGGGGTGCGGGTAGAAGGAAAGGGGGGATTAACCAGGAGGCCAGAGATGGGGGGTTGAAGGGCTGGGATAGAGTGGGATGACTTAGGCTGAAAGCAAATGGAAAGTAGGAGAGGACCCTGCCCAGGGACACATGCAGAGAGCTGTCTCCTCCTGTTAGGAAATCACATGTTTCGAGACTGGGGCAGGGGAGAATCTGTATCCTCTAAACATTTAAATTGAGGTTTGAGAGGTTACTCAAGTATCCAAGAGACCCAGCTGTTCCCTGAGTGCATTGCGAAGCAGGATGGTCAATGCATTGGCTTTACACTCCATGTACTCGGTGTCAAACCAAAGTGGTGTTTAGGCTGTTCCCTCCAAGGAGTCCTGCCCACTTCACATTGCAGTCACATTGGGATGGCTGTTGTATTAAAGACACTTTGTAAGTCTTGTCAATCCTGCAACTTGATTAGAAATTAGTCCAATGTTTACTCACTTTGAAGGAAGACTTATTGATGTAGTATGCACATTTAGAGATAGCCCTTTAACACTAGTTTAAGTTTGAGCATTTGGAGAGATTCCCTTAACTGCCAACATCTAATATTATATCACATTACCAGAGTTAGCTGGGGCCAGACTGGAGTGATTGGTTGTGATTAGGGAGATTGTAAAGCACAGGTTGCTGGGAAGCGATAGAACAGGGGACATTATCTTAAAGCTGAAGAAATGGACTGTTTCTTCATTCATTGCGGAATCACAATGAGCCCTAACACAAGCTTTACGTAGGAACAGGCGAGTTTGTCCAAAGCACCCTGCCCCGGGAGGATCTGCTCCCTTGGTGTGGTCCTGGCTGGTGCAGTGGAAGATCAGCAAACCTCGGGAACACCCTTTGCTTTGGCAGTGAAGCCACGAGCGTGGAGCCAAGAAGCTCAGGGTCAGTGCGGAAACTGCGGAGCATGACTTATACTCACAACACTGCCTTAACTACATGGAAAACCTTTGACCCTGTAGACCTCCCAACTCATTAAGTGATGTATTTATACTGGGCGTAGCAAAATAAAACCAGTCATAGCTTGATAGGGAAGAGTAATGGCTCTCCATGTGAGCTCGCCAGGGACCAGTCAAAGGGCAGTCTATGTTTCACAAATTACTGTGTGACTTTATCAAAGAAAAGCATAATTAAATTGTCCCAGGATGTTAACTCCCTCACCGCTTCTGCTGAAGATCCCTTGTGGCTTGTTTAGAGTAACATACTGTAATTTCAAACAGTTAAAATTGTAGTTAATTTTCAAAAGGCCTTTGATAAAGGTACCACACGGTCAGCTCCTGACAAAGGTTAGGTCAGGTGGAGACGGGAGACAAATAGCTGAATAGATAGCAGATTGGTGAAAACATGGAAAGGGGTAAAGGGCAGTTTATTCAGATTGGGTCAGGTAGAAAGTGGTGGTCCACAAGGATCAGAGCTAGGACCACTGTTATTCATCATTTACATCAATGATTTGTGTCGTGTATGTGCCTTTAAGTCAGAACTACTTTTACAGCTCCTGTATACTGTAGTACCGGCAGTGACCACACCTGTATATAAGCTTTGCGCATGCCTCTGTACCCCCAGTCTTGAGACTACCCTCCTCCAGTAAAGACCTGTTTATTGTTAATGTACAGCATCCGTGTGATTATTTAATAACAGCATATCCACTGAACCACGGATCCAACAGTAGCGGATCCAACCCTGGACTTCCTAACAAACAGACCCCAGTCTGTCAAGTTAGGTAACCACACCTCCCCCCCCCCGACCCTGAACACGGGGGCCCCACAAGGATGTGTGCTGAGCCCCCTCCTCTACTCCCTCTTCACCCACGACTGTGTGGCTGTTCATGGTTCCAACACCATCATCAAGTTTGCGGATGATACCACGGTAGTAGGCCAGATCACCAACAACGATGAGCCAGCCTACAGGGAGGAGGTCCAGCATCTCATGAAGTGGTGCGCCGATAACAACCTGGCCCTTAACATCAAGAAAACCAAAGAAATCATTGTGGACTTCAGGAAGTCTAAAGGCGGAAGTCACACCCCCATTCACATCAATGGGGCTGTGGTGGAAAGGGTGGACAGCTTTAAGTTCCTCGGAGTCCACATCACGGAAGACATCTCCTGGTCCCTCAATACCTCCTCTCTGGTGAAGAAGGCCCAGCAGTGCCTATATTTCCTAAGGAGGCTGAAGGGATGTCACCCCTGATCCTCTCTAACTTTTACCGCTGCACAATAGAGAGCATCCTGACAAACTGTATCACTGTATGGTATGGCAGCTGTAGCTACTATGACCGGAAAGCCCTGCAGCGGGTAGTCAAAACTGCCCAACGCATTACCGGCACCCGGCTACCGACCATAGAGCACATATACCAGAAACGCTGTTTACGGAGGTCACGGTCCATCATCAAAGACCCTACCCACCCCAGCCACAGTCTGTTTGCCCTCCTGCCATCTGGGAGACGCTACAGGTGCATTCGCACCCGTATGACCAGATTTAGGAACAGCTTCTTTCCCAGGGCTGTCATCCTACTGAACTCCACAAATAAACTCTAAAGCCTGCACATCTGCCGATGCACTTTATTATGGTTATGTTTATGTTAATGTTAATGTATTACAAGCCAAATGTATGTTGAATGTTTAAATGTCTTAATCTAAATGTACACTCTCGGGAGCCGCAAGCCTACATTTCATTGTACTGCACTTGTGCACTAACAATGACAATAAAAGTTGATTTGATTTGATTTGATTTGATTTGAGTGTCGATTCGAATCTACCTGCAATATAAAAAAATATATAGTTGAGGCCAGGAACACGGGCGTCGACCACGAGCAACCGCCCAGCAGTCAGGCAGAGATTGAACTTCGCAGGGGAGGCTGTGGAGAGCCGGGCTTGGTTCCCCAGCCACGACGAGCAGCAAGAGACCGACGACAGGTCCAGCGCAGACCCTTCCCGAGCAGCAGCGGCTGGAGCCGACTGATGGCGGAGAGAAAGCCGAGCAGCGTCGACGGGGTAAGACAGAGGGTGAAGAGCGCAGGGCGCAGCCGGGGGTTGAACACCGAGCGGCGTCGAGAAAAAGAAAACAAACCGGAGAGAGAGAGGGTGGAGAAACAGCCGGGTTCTAGACTGAGCGGCATCGAAAAATATAAAAAGAAGAACGCGCAGAGCACAACCAGGGCTCACGGGCTGAACAGGGTCCGCGGGGCGAAGAAAGGGGAGCGCGGGAGACGCCATTGAGCCGCGGAGAAGAAGGGCGAGCGCGGGAAGGAAGGAAAGCACGGGAGACGGCATTTTGTGCCAGCGGAGAAGAAGGGGAAGTGTGGGAGGCGCCATTTTTGACAGTTAACTCACACCCAAGGATGCCGAAGAGTGGCAGTATCTCTACGTTCAACAATGAAGTCGAAGATTGGGCGACATATGTGGAACATATTGAGGTGTACTGCAGGGCGAATGAAGTGCCAGATGCTAATAAAGCACTGGTTCTGTTAAATTCCATGGGTGCAAAAACATATGGGTTACTGCGAAATCTAATAACCCCAAAGAAGCCGGTAAACAAGAATTATGAAAGCATAGTAGAAATCCTACAGGACCACTTAAACCCCACACCGCTGCTGATAGCAGAACGATTTAAGTTCCATAAAAGGAACCAACACAAAGACGAAAGCAATGCGGAGTACCTAACGGAACTGCGCAAGCTATCGAAACACTGCCAGTTTGGAGCGGGACTAGCAGATACGTTAAGGGACAAGTTTGTGTGTGGGCTACAAAGTGAAGGAACCCAGAAACGGCTTCTGTCAGAAAAGGACCCTACGCTGGGCAAAGCTTTCAGTATGGCAGTATCACACGAAGCAGCCGCAAGGGGCGCTGCAGAGATACAACGGAGACCGCAAAAATATGGCCCCAATGAAATGTCCTATGGAACAGGGAAATGCTATCGCTGCGGCAGAACAACACATGACCAGAAAGAATGTTGGTTCAAGGACCAAGTGTGCAGACAGTGTGGGAAAGCAGGACACATAGCAAGAGTCTGCAGGTCTGGGAAGAAAACCAACAGTAAGAAATCTCCACAGGAGAAGTACAAAAAGGTACACCAGGTGATGGACAGCGGTTCAGACGAACAGAAAAGTGACACAGACTCTGGAATCAAGGAGCTGGGTTGTCTGAAACTACATAAGGTAACAGAAATGGAGGATCATCAGACTATCTGGGTTTCACTCAAGATAGAGGGAGTCCAAGTGAAAATGGAATTGGACACAGGGTCAGCGCTAACAGTCATAAATCAAAGAGACTACAAGCGGCTATTTTCACACATACCCTTAAAAGCTACAGAGATTGTCTTGAAGACGTATACTGGGCAAAAAGTCTACCCCAAAGGAAAAATAAGGTGAAAGTGACATATAAAGGCCAGGAAATACCTAAAATAGATATATATGTATTGCCAGATGGAGGACCACCACCGCTAGGACGTGAATGGATCCGGAAGATACAATTAGATTGGCATTCCATATAGGCACTGAAGGTTGAGGCCAAAATGGATGACGACGTCACACCTGGACGACTGTCAAAAATGCTAACTGACGCAAAAGAAGTGTTCCAGGAGGGACTAGGAACACTAAAAGGAATAACAGCAACGATTAAAATAGAGGACAATGCAAGCCCAAAGTTTCTGAAGGCCAGACCAGTGCCTTATGCGATCAGACCAGCGGTTGAAGCAGAGCTGGAAGGGTTGGAACATTCAGGAGTACTGTCCAAAGTGGACTGGAGCGAGTGGGCTACACCCATCGTTCCTGTAATGAAGAGGTCGTTGAGTAATACGCCTGGGGAACCAAAGAAAGTCCGCATCTGTGGGGATTTTAAGGTGACAGTGAACCCAATCCTTCACACGGTACAATATCCGCTTCCACGAATTGAGGATATTTTCACCTCGCTATCTGGAGGTAAATGCTTCACCAAAATTGATCTAGCCCAGGCGTACTTGCAAATGGAGGTAGAAGAAGCTTCGAAACAATACCTTACGATTAACACTCATAAAGGTCTCTATCAATACAACCGGCTGGTGTTTGGAGTAGCCTCGTCTCCGGCTATCTGGCAAAGGGCGATGGATCAGGTCCTGCAAGGGATTCCAGGGACCCAGTGTTATTTGGACGACATCTTGGTCACGGGCGAAAATGACGGTGATCACCTCGCCAACTTGGAGAAGGTGCTCACCAGATTAAAGGAGTATGGGCTACGAGCTAATCGCCACAAGTGCGAGTTTTTCCAGAAACAGATCTCGTATTGTGGCCACGTCATCGATGAAGAGGGGTTACATAAGTCCCCTGACAAGATTGAGGCAGTAGTCAAGGCTCCAGCACCAGAAAATGTGTCACAACTGAGGTCGTTCCTCGGGCTGGTAAACGACTACCACAAGTTCTGACCAAATTTGTCTACTGTATTACACCCACTGAACACCCTACTGCAAACAGGGGTACCATGGAAGTGAGTTGATGAACGTAGACGAGCTTTCCAGAAGTGTAAAGAATTGATCACATCAAAAGAGGTGTTGGCCCATTTCAACCCAGCACTACCAATTCGTTTGGCATGTGATGCATCACCCTATGGTATTGGAGCGGTGCTGTCGCACAAATTCCCTGACGGGTTGGAGAGGCCAGTAGCCTTTGCGTCTCGGTCACTAACCTCAGCCGAGCGCAACTACACCCAGATTGACAGGGAGGCCCTCAGCTTAGTATGGGGAGTAAAAAAATTCAACCACTATCTGCATGGACAGAAGTTCACCTTGCTGACTGACCACCAATCACTTGTCTCCATCTTTAATCCTAAGAAGGGCGCTCCAGTGATGACTGCACAGCGGTTACAAAGATGGTCCCTGTTTCTAGGGTGACTCAATATGCAATAGAATATAATGGCACGAAACAGCATGGGAACGCTGATGGGCTATCGCGCCTGCCACTGCCTACTGTGGAGGAAGCACCAGCAGTGGACCCTATCGAGATATTTTATTCGTCAATAATTGAATGATTGCCAGTAATGAACGCGGATATAAAGAAGGAGACCCGCAATGATCCGACGCTGTCTCGGATATATGAATTGACGGTGAGGGGATGGCCAACTCATGGCAACTCACTGTTGCCAGCATTCTCATCCAGAAGAGAACAGCTGTCAGTATGCCAGGGGACAGTGATGTGTGGATCCAGAGTGGCGATTCCACCCAAGTTAAGGGAGAGAGTGCTAAATGAGCTACATGAAGGTCATCTGGGGGGAGTGAAAATGAAAAGCCTTGCTAGGGCTTACGTGTGGTGGCCGGGAATCGATCAACAAATTGAAGACCTAACTAAGAGCTGCTTAGGATGCCAGAAGATCCAAAATGCACCACCACATGCCCCTCTACACCCATGGGAGTGGCCCTCCTCTCCATGGCAACGGGTGCATATTGATTTTGCTGGTCCATTCATGGACTCAATGTTCTTAATAGCAGTGGATGCTCATTCAAAGTGGCCTGAGGTGATAAAAATGCCTTCAGCCACTACAGAGAAAACGATTGCAGTCCTACGGACCATATTTGCCAGAAACGGTTTGCCAGAGCAGATTTGCTCTGATAATGGACCACAGTTTGTGTCCGACGAGTTCCAAAAATTTATGAGAAGGAATGGGGTAAGGCATTACACATCCGCCCCGTATCATCCAGCCACATATGGATTGGCTGAGAGGTTCATACAAACCTTTAAGAAGGCGATAAAGGCCATGTGCGACGAGGAAATTCCACTACAGCATAAGATGGACAATTTCTTATTAGCCTACCGAAACGCGACACATGAAGTTACCAACCAGACCCCGGCCATGATGTTCTTTAACCGAAGGTTGAGATCTCGTCTGGACTTGCTCAGACCCAGTAGCAGTGGAACCCGATGAACTACCCGATGAAAAGGGGTCAAAATCGCCTCTGCACCAAGAACAAGAACCTCCGGAAAGGCGCTATCCTGAAAGGGTCAGGAAGCCGCCCCAAAGACTGAATCTATAAATGGACTTTTGTTGTTTAATGTACATGTTGAAATGTTCATTGTTATTTGAATATTAGGGGTACTACTAATCTAAAAGGGGAGGAATTGTAGTGCATGTGCCTTTAAGTCAGAACTACTTTTACAGCTCCTGTATACTGTAGTACCGGCAGTGACCACACCTGTATATAAGCTTTGCGCATGCCTCTGTACCCCCAGTCTTGAGACTACCCTCCTCCAGTAAAGACCTGTTTATTGTTAATGTACAGCATCCGTGTGATTATTTAATAACAGCATATACACTGAACCACGGATCCAACAATTTGGACTTAGGATCAAGTAACTCAATATCAAAATTGGTAGATGATACCAAACTGGGGACTATAGCTAACACCGAGGAAGAATGCAACATAATATAAGAAGACATTAGAAAACTTGCTGACTGGGCAATTAAGTGACAAATTAACTGTAGTGCAGATTAATGTGAGGTGATGCACTTTGACAGGAAAAATAGCAACATCACCCACACCTTAGAAAATCAGAAACCGAATGGGGCGGAAGAACAAAGGGATCTCAGGATACAGGTGAACAAATCATTAAAAGCAGCATCGCAGGTCAGAAAAGCAATTACATTTTTTCTTTATTCATTCCCGGGATGTGGGCGTCGCTGGCAAGGCCCATCATTTATTGCCCACCCCTAATCGCCTTCGAGAAGGTGGTGGTGAGCCGTCTTCTTGAATACAACTGAGGGTCATTGTCGGGAGCGGTGAGAGCCGAAATTCAGTGAGTATTTAAACTCACTTTCGTGGGCTTTTTTTCACAGGCCATTGTCGGGAGCAGTGAGAGCGGAGGTTCAGTGAGTTTTTAAACTCACTTTCACGGGCTTTTTTACAGAGGCTTATGAATCTCGCAGACCGGTGGCAGCGTTCCAGAGCCATGTCACGATTCAAAACGTGACGCGGGCAGGAGGAAGCAGCTGATTGGGTGAGTATTTATACTACTCTATAGTTTGACAGTTAAGGTTCATAGTTTATAAAGTTTAGAAGGTCTTAAGTTTGTGGTTATAGGTTCTAAGGTCTCTGTTGTGTAGCGGGGGGTGCTAGGAAACAAGGGCCCTTGAGTATATCATTTAATTGTGGTATAATTGGCGGTATTAATTTAACTTAAAGTAATTAAAGGGTAAGTCATGGCAGCAAAGCTCGGCCCCATGGCATGCTCCTCCTGCACTATGTGGGAAATCAGGGGCACTTCCTGTGTCCTTGACGACCATGTGTGCGGGAAGTGTATCCAGCTGCAGCTACTGGCAGACCGCATTGCAGCTCTGGAGCTGCGAATGGATACATACTGGAGCATTTGCAATGCTGAGGACGTCGTGGATATCACGTTTAATGAGTTGGTCACACCGCAGGTAAAGGCTGCACAGGCAGGAAGGGAATGGGTGACGGCCAGGCAGAGTAGTAGGTGCAGGCAGGTAGTGCAGGGGTCCCCTGTGGCCATCCCCCTCTCAAACAGATATACCGCTTTGGATATTGTTGGGGAGGATGGCTTATCGGGGGAAGGCAGCAGCAGCCAACTTCCTGGCACCATGGATGGTTCTGCTGCATGGGACGGGAGGAAAAAGAGCAAGAGAGCTATAGTGATAGGGGATTCTATTGTAAGGGGAATAGATAGGCATTTCTGCAGCCGCAAATGAGACTCCAGGATGGTATGTTGCCTCCCTGATGCAAGGGTCAAGAATGTCTCGGAGCGGCTGCAGGGCATTCTGGAGGGGGAGGGTGAACAGCCAGTTGTTGTGGTGCATATAGGTACCAACGATATAGGTAAAAAATGGGATGAGGTCCTAAAAGCTGAATATAGGGAGTTAGGAGGTAAATTAAAAAATAGGAACTCAAAGGTAGTAATCTCAGGATTGCTACCAGTGCCACGTGCTAGCCAGAGTAGAAATAGAAGGATATTTCAGATGAATACGTGGCTAGAAGAATGGTGCAAGGGGGAGGGATTCAAATTCCTGGGACATTGGAACCGGTTCTGTAGGAGGTGGGACCAGTATAAACTGAATGGTTTGCACCTGGACAGGACTGGGACCGATGTCCTCGGGGGATTGTTTGCTAGTGCTGTTGGGGAGGGTTTAAACTAAAATGGCAGGGGGTTGGGAACCTGTGGAGGGAGACAGAGGAAAGGGAAGCAAGGATAGAAGCAAAAGACAGGAAGGAAAAAAGCAAAAGTGGAAATCAGAGAAATCAAGGGGGTAAATCAAACATGGCCGCAGTAAACAATAATTCTAAAAGGCCTAAGAGTGTTAAAAAAACAAGCCTGAAGGCTTTGTGTCTTAATGCGAGGAGCATTTGTAACAAGGTGGATGAATTAGCTGCGCAAATAGATGTAAACGGATATGATATAATTGGGATTAAGGAGACATGGCTCCAGGGTGACCAAGGCTGGGAATTCAACATCCAGGGGTATTCAATATTCAGGAAGGACAGGCAAAAAAGAAAAGGCGGTGGGGTAGTGTGGTGATTATTCCTTGATTAGTAAAAGTATTGTGATTCGTTGTTTGTTAACTGCCTTGGGATATGTGTTGTAATCTCATTGGTAGTTGATGATCACATGATGTGTTGTGGCTACCTTAAAATCAGTCCTTTTCTAGCTTTAGTTGGGACTGGATGCGGAAAGATATGCTGCTGATTTTAAAGTTAATAAAGCCTAGCTTTGGAAGGCCAATCTATTCTTTATTTCAATTTATTAACATTATGTTAGAATGGAGCGATACCTTCAACCAGAACGATTCAAGGCTGACCCCAATTCTGCTGGAGTGGATGATAAATGGAAACATTGGTATTGTACATTTAAAAACTTTTTGGGCGTGTTGGATCAAGAGGCTCTAAATAAGCTGAATATGCTGATCAACTACATTGACCCGGAGGTATATAAATATATTTTGCACTGTAAAACTTATGAAGAGGCTATTTCTACATTGGAAAAGATTTTTGTTAAACCAAAGAATGAGGTATTTGCATGTCATCTTCTATCTGCCCATAGGCAGCAGGTGGGAGAATCTTTGGATACTTATTTACAAGCACTTCGGTGCCTTAGTGTTGACTGTAATTATAAGGCTGTGACGGCTGAAGAATATAAGGACGAATCGGTACGGGATGCTTTTATTAATGGATTACTGTCTAGATCAATTCATCAGCGGTTGTTAGAAAATAAGACTCTGGATCTTAAAAGTGCTTTTGAGCAAGCTTCTACATTGGATGTGGCTCAGAGAAGTTCGGATTCTTATGCTCTTTTTAATCGGCCTGCGACTATGGTTTCGGCAGTTTCGGATGAAAAGGAATTATGTGGACTTAATGGGAGTGGTTTACTAGATTTTGAAACAGTTTCTACTTCGGCGGCCGTTGCCTCTAGGATTCAGAAGTGTTATTTTTGTGGGAATATCCGGTACCCTCGTCTGAAGTGTCCTGCTCGGGAGGCTGTGTGTAGTAAATGCGGCAAGAGAGGTTATTATGCACGTGTGTGCAAATCATCAGGTTCAATTACCTTCCCTTCTCCTGGTGTGGGAGGGTCTTCCTCCACTACCTCTTCTGTGACTACTCAGCCTTTAGATAGGGCGTTTATTGCATCAATTTCTGCTGCATTTGCTCATGGCCTAAACAAAGCTATAGTTACGGCTCAAGTTAATGGGTTGGAAGTGAAGGCCCTTATAGATACGGGCAGTACTGAGAGTTTTATAAGTCTTCAGTTTGCGAAGGAGAAGCATTTGAAAATTTCGCCTGTTACGTATCAGGTGTGTATGGCTCAGACGACCCTTACTTCACAAATAGCTGGTTGTTGCTTTGTGAAAATGGTTCTTCTAGGTAATACGTATACTGATATACGCCTATCTGTTTTGCCTAATCTCTGTGCGGATATTTTGATTGGACATGGTGTGCTTCAGTTACACGAGTCTCTTAGTCTTTCATTTGGAGGGACTAAGCCACCTTTATCTATTTGTGGATTAACCTCTTTATCTATTCCTCCATTATCACTTTTTTCCAATTTGATGTCGGATTGTAAGCCAATTGCTACCAAGTCAAGAAGATATAGTAGTCAGGATAGAGAATTTATTAATTCTGAAGTTCAACGTCTCTTATTGGAAGGAATCATTGAACCTAGTTGTTCGCCTTGGCGAGCACAGGTAGTTGTCACGACTAATGAGAGACACAAGAAACGAATGGTGATAGACTATTCCCAAACTATTAATAGGTATACTCAATTAGACGCGTACCCTTTGCCTAAGATTGATGAGCTTATCAATAAAGTATCTCAGTATAAAGTTTTTAGCACTATTGATTTAAAGAGTGCTTATCATCAGATTCCTATTGTTAAGAAGGATCAACCATATACGGCCTTTGAGGCTGGTGGAAAGCTGTATCAGTTTTGCCGAATACCATTTGGTGTTACTAATGGTGTTGCTTGTTTTCAACGGGCAATGGATGCTTTTATAAGTGATAACTCCCTTTCTGACACCTTTTCATACTTAGATGACATCACAGTGTGTGGCAAATCAAGGGTGGAGCATGATTCTAATTTTAAAAGATTCCTTCAAGCTGCGGAAACATAGAAACATAGAGATAGGAACAGGAGTAGGCCATTCGGCCCTTCGAGCCTGCTCCGCCATTCAATGAGATCATGGCTGATCTTCGTCTGAGATCATAGCTGATCTTACCAGTTCAGTACCCCGTCCCCGCCTTTTCTCCGTAACCCTTAATCCCCTTAGCCTTCAGAAATATATCCAATTCTCTCTTGAAAATATTTATTGAATTAGCCTTCACAGCCCTCTGTGGCAGGGAATTCCACAGGCTCACCACTCTTTGAGTGAAGAAATTCTTCCTCATCTCTGTTTTAAATGATTTGCCCGCTATTTTTAGACTGTGGCCCCTGGTTCTGTGCTCCCCGGCCATTGGAAACATTCTCTCTGAATTCAGCCTGTCCAGGCCTGCCATAATTTTATATGTTTCGATGAGATCCCCTCTCAATCTTCTAAACTCCAGTGAGTACAAGCCCAAACTATTTAATCTCTCTTCGTAGGTCATTCCCGCCATTCCAGGTATCAGCCTGGTGAATCGCCGTTGCACTCTTTCCATGGCAAGAACATCCTTCCGCAGATGGGGCGACCAAGACTGTACACAATACTCCAGATGCGGTCTCACCAGCACCTTGTACAGCTGTAGTAAGGTATCCCTATTCCTATACTCGAACCCCCTTGATATGAAGGCCAACATACCATTTGCCTTCTTAATCGCCTGTTGCACCTGCATGCTCTCCTTCAGTGACTGGTGCACAAGAACACCCAGGTCCCTCTGCACTTCCCCATCTCCCAATCTATTGCCATTTAGATAATAATCTACCCTCCTGTTTTTACCCCCAAAGTGGATAACCTCGCATTTATCCACATTATAGTGCATCTGCCACATATCCGCCCATTCCCCCAACCTGTCCAAATCGCACTGTAGCCTCCTGACATCCTCATCAGAGCCCACCCCTCCTCCTAGTTTAGTGTCGTCAGCGAATTTGGAAATATTGCATCCAATTCCCTGATCCAGATCATTTATATATATTGTGAACAGCTGGGGTCCCAGGACAGATCCTTGCGGCACCCCGCTGGTCACTGCCTGCCACTCCGAAAACGAGCCGTTTATTCCAACTCTCTGTTTTCTATCCGCCAGCCAGTTCTCTATCCACGTTAATACTTTGCCCCCAATCCCATGAACCAAAAAGTTGGTTTAACTTTTAACAAAGAGGAATGTATCTTTTCGACTACTGAGGTAAATCTATTGGGGTATATTATTTCGGGAAATAAGATTAAACCAGATCCAGAACGTCTGCGACCATTGATCGATTCACCTTGTCCTACTAATTCTAAGGCTTTGCAACGAGTTGTTGGACTGTTTTCTTATTATTCTAATTGGATTGCAAATTTTTCACGGAAGATCCGGCCTCTTGTTCAGGTTACGACATATCCTCTATCATGGGAGGCCAGGACATGTTTTGAGAATTTTAAAAAGGATATTTTAGGAGCAGTTGTGCATTCCATTGATGAGCAGGTTCCCTTTGTGATTGAGACGGATGCTTCGGATTTTGCAATTGGGGCTACTTTGAACCAAAATGGAAGATCTGTGGCCTTTTTCTCACGTACTTTGAATAATAGTGAAAAAAGACATTCCTCAATAGAAAAAGAGGCATACGCAATAGTAGAAGCATTGCGTAAATGGAGACATTATTTATCGGGGCAACATTTCACGTTGGTAACTGATCAAAAATCTGTGTCCTTTATGTTTGATGTTAAACATTTTGGAAAGATTAAAAATGATAAAATAATGAGATGGAGGATTGAGTTGGCATGTTACCATTTTGACATAGTTTATCGTCCGGGGAAGGATAATGTTGCTGCTGATGCACTGTCGAGGGCTTATTGTTCTGTGATTCACGGAGATACGCTTATTAATCTTCACAATGCCTTATGTCATCCTGGGGTTACGAGGATGATACACTTCATACGCAGTAAGAACTTGCCTTTTTCAGTTGAAGACATCAAGCGGATGACTTCATCATGTTCTATCTGTGCTCGGTGTAAACCGAATTTCTTTAAGCCTCAACGAGCTCATCTTATAAAGACTACTTCTCCTTTTGAACGTTTGAGTGTCGATTTTAAGGGACCTCTTCCTTCAACTACTCAAAACCGATATATATTTACTGTTGTTGACGAGTTTTCAAGGTTCCCTTTTGCTTTTCCTTGTGCAGATGTATCAGCTGCTACAGTTATTAAATGTTTGACTCAACTTTTTGTCATCTTTGGGATGCCTGCGTATATCCATTCGGATCAGGGAAGTTCTTTTATGTCTTCCCAGTTGAAGGAATACCTTCAGAGTTGGGGAATTTCTACTAGTAGAACTACCCCGTATAATCCCCAGGGTAATGGACAGTGTGAACGATACAATGGGGTGATCTGGAAGGCAGTTATGTTGGCGTTGACATCCCGGAACCTTAAGAATACACAGTGGGAAATGGTACTGCCTGATGCCCTGCATTCCATTAGATCATTGCTTTCAACGGCTACTAATGTGACCCCCCATGAAAGGCTCTTTAACTATCTGCGGAGATCTACTATGGGATATTCGGTACCTTCATGGCTTACTATGCAGGGACCTGTGTTGCTTCGACGCCATGTTAGATTGTCAAAATATGACCCCTTGGTGGAGGAGGTGGAGCTGTTGGAGGCAAATTCCCAATATGCTCATATTCGATTCCAAGATGGGAAAGAAAGTACTGTTTCAATTAAAGACTTGGCTCCTTGTGGGGGCCAGCCCTCTTCTGAGGATATTAATAATGGTCATGATTCGGATAATGTGGATGCTGTTACAGATACTACGAATATTTCCAATCCGATTGCAGATAATCATACTTCTATTAGTCAGCCTTTGATAGATGTTTATGACCGTCCCAGTTCATCTTCTGATGGGATTTCTAATCCGGAAACCGTTGAGAATCGGGATATGGATAGCCTTCCTGTTGAAGATACTTCTGTGCCTTCTGGCGTGGGAGGGCAAGGAATTTCACCAAGGTTAAGAAGGTCGACACGAACAAGATATCCGGTCGACCGATTGAAAATGGACTTTTAAATTGATAGTAATGTTTTAAAAATTGTTGAAATATTATAGTATATTGTTTTAGTTGAGAGATACTTAATACTTATGCATAATGTTATTATTTGTTGTTGTTCATTTAGTATTGTGTTATGTAAATAGGTTTATTCTCGTGCATAGTTTAGTTGTAAATAATTAATTGTAGATTGTAAAAGTTATTAGGTTGGAGTATATTTTAAAAGGAGGGGTGAATGTGGTGATTATTCCTTGATTAGTAAAAGTATTGTGATTCGTTGTTTGTTAACTGCCTTGGGATATGTGTTGTAATCTCATTGGTAGTTGATGATCACATGATGTGTTGTGGCTACCTTAAAATCAGTCCTTTTCTAGCTTTAGTTGGGACTGGATGCGGAAAGATATGCTGCTGATTTTAAAGTTAATAAAGCCTAGCTTTGGAAGGCCAATCTATTCTTTATTTCAGGTAGCATTACTGGTTAAAGATGCGATTAACACAATAGTAAGGAAGGATATTGGCTCTGATGACGTGGAATCTGTATGGGTAGAGCTGAGAAATACCAAGGGGCAGAAAACGTTAGTGGGAGTTGTATACAGACCCCCAAACAGTAATGCTGAGGTTGGGGATGGCATTAAATGGGAAATTAGAGATACGTACACTAAGGGCACAGCAGTTATCCTGGGTGACTTTAATCTACATATAGATTGGTTAACCAAATTAGTAACAATACTGTGGAAGAGGAATTCCTAGAGTGTATACGGGATGGTTTCCTGGACCAATATGTTGAGGAACCAACTAGAGATCAGGCCATCTTAGACTGGGTATTATGTAATGAGAAAGGATTAATTAGCAATCTTGTTGTGCGAGGCCCCTTGGGGAGGAACAATCATAATATGATAGAATTCTTCATTAAGAAGGAGAGTGAAGTAGTTGATTCAGAGACTTGGGTACTGAATTTAAATAAAGGAAACTACGATGCTATGAGGCGCGAGTTGGCTAGGATGGATTGGGGAATGTTACTTAAAGGGTTGACGGTGAATAGGCAAACATTTAAAGATCGCATGGATGAACTACAGAATTTGTTCATCCCTGTTTGGCATAAAAATAAAACAAAAAAGGTGACTCAACATTGGCTAACAAGGGAAATTAGATATAGCATAAGATCCAAGGAGAGGACATATAAATTGGCTAGAAAAAGCAGCAAACCTGAGGATTAGGAGCAGTTTAGGATTCAGCAAAGGAGGACAAAGTGATTAATAAAGAGGGGGAAAATAGTGTATGAGAGTAAGCTTGCAGGGAACATAAAAACTGACTGTAAAAGCTTCTATTGATATGTGAAGAGAAAAAGATTGGTAAAGTCAAGCATAGGTCCCTTGCAGCCAGAATCAGGAGAATTTATAATGGGGAACAAAGACATGGCAGACCAATTAAATACATACTTTGGTTCTGTCTTCACAAAGGAGGACACAAATAAACTCCCAGAGATGTCGGGGAACATAGGATCTAATGAGAGGGAGGAACTGAAAGAAATCAGTATTTGTAGGGAAATGGTGTTAGGGAAATTGATGGGATTGAAGGCCAATAAACCCCAGGGCCTGATAATCTACATCTTAAGGTACTTAAGGAAGTGGCCCTAGAAATAGTCGATGCATTGCTGGTCATCTTCCAAAAGTTAACAATGGACAAGTGAGAGAACCTCCGTTGAAATTCACCCCCAAAGGCTCAGACTGAAAAATTAAATTAGTTATATTCAGGGACTGAAAGCAAATTGAACCAGTGGAATGTGTGATGAGAAGGAAATCGTTACGGTTAATGCCTTGATTTAATGTGTAACTGGACAATTACAGTATACTGCGAGAAAAAGCTGACCAGAAACAACTCAAACACTTATTGAAATGGTATCTGTCATTTTTTATAGTGCAGATCAATTCACTGCAATTACTGTTCAGTTGGAAGGCAACAGCCGAGAATGGCCAGTGAAAAATGCACTCACATCCCTTCAGGAATTTCTGAATTAACATTTACCAGTCGCTTTTCAAGTAGAACAGAATCTCCATCAATCTTTTAGCTGATGTAATCGACATGGCTTTATTTTGCTTTGTTTTCCATGCTGTCAAATCATCAGCTGGAGCAATGGCCACTGAACTCCTGCCTCAGGTTGACAGATGTGATTTCTGAGCTGCGTGGTTCCCGTGGCCATGCAGGGAAATTAAAAAAGTTAGTGAAAAAGTCTCTTAAGTGCCTCTAAAGTACCTCATAGTGATTTCAGTTGGGTCCCCCGCAGCCGCAGGTGGGGTCATCTCCACACTGACAGATGCGCCTGTGGGAAAGGCGGGTGGGAGCGAGATGACAGCGAGTTCCCGACCCACTGTCAAAAATAACAACTATCCCATCTGATTCACCACCGATTGTGCCCGCTACCACCCCGGAAAATTTCAGCCTCTGTGTAAAGAGGAACTTGGTGATCTCAATCCCAACTTCACTTTTTAGTCATTTGAAAGTGTTCCTTTGTCCTGGTCTTGGATTTTAACATCATTTTCTGGATTTGTCTTGCTCTATATTTAACTGTCTTATACCCCTTGATGAGATTAGTTCCCAGAAGCTTGCTTTACAGCTGAAAAGGTCAAGGCCTAGAAATTCAGTCTAGCCACTTTTGGGGCGGTAAAGTTGGGCGGGCGGTAAAGTTAGCGCCCGCCGGAAGGTGGAGGCCACTTCGCCGAAATTCAGTAGCTTTGGCCAAGGAGTTTGGGCGAGCGCTGAAACTGGCGTTGCACTCCTATCTTTAGGCGCTAAGCCGGCGGTGCGGACTGATAACGCCGAGGCCGGGCACAGCGCAGGCGCGGTCATGTTTTGATTGACAGCAGACACCCTGACGCCGGCCAGCTCTTAAAGGGGGAAGGGTCGACTTTGTCTGCTGCCACGCCCTGGATAGTGGAGCCCTGCAGCTAGGCCTGAACACTGCTGGTGGACCCAAATAGCGCCTGAAGCCATGCAGAAGGCCCGTGAACGAGCGCAGCGCTTCTCAGAGCATGCTTTGAGGGTGCTGCTTAGGGGGTTGGAAAAGAACAGAGAGATCTTGTGCCTGGACAGTGGCAAGAAGGCTCCCAGGAGGCAGTACAGGAGAGCCTGGAGGGAAATCACCCTGAGGGTGTCAGCCAACAGCGATGTCCCCAGGACTGGTGACCAATGCCGCAAGAAGTACAACGACCTCACTCGGTTGGTCAGGGTGAGTACCCTTTCCAGTGTCCTCCTCATCCTTGCATGTGCACCTCACATTATGGGCAAAAGGACCTCAAAGGCCTAATGGCCAGCCCTCCTCCCGCAGCTATGGCACTGGCATGATCATCAATAGCACTTTCTGCACTTCACACACTGGCCAAGCTATTCGACCATGGGAGGCAGTGCACACAACAACAGGGCACCACACTGGCCAAGCTATTCGACCATGGGAGGCAGTGCACACAACAACAGGGCACCACACTGTACTTAGAGGCCATCCTTTCTCTTGCAGGCCAAGCTGGCGCAGAATCTGAGGAGCCGGACTGTCACCGGGGGAGGGCGTGCCCAGTTCCAGGAGCTCAGTGACCTGGAGGAGCGCGTGGCTCGACTCATGCGTGCCAGGGTGGTTGGCCCCGTTGCTATTGGAGATGCCGACCCTGTGCTGGGCCCCAATGGTAAGGACATGACCGTTTGCACCTCTCTCGTTCCCCTTGCGCTTCAGATCTACATCCTTTGCCACTGTCCGGCCAATGCGCATAATGCCACCACTCATGCCTCCCTCGCTGACGCCCTGTCCTCACTCTAAAGCTACTCTTGTGCCTTCCTGCTTTCAGCTGGTGAGGAGGAGGTCCCTGAAGCTGAGAGTGCCAGTCCCTCGGAAGAGGAGGACGACGAGGACCAAGAGGAAGGCGGCACATCGGGGGAACCCTCATCCGCGCCAGGGGATGGCAATGGAGGGGACACGTCTTGCCTGGAGGAGAGCCAGGGGGAAGTGTTGCAGGGGGGTGTAGCTCCTGTGCCCAGTGGCGTCCAGCCACGCGGGAAGGGTCGGGCAGCACGGCTGCCTTCTCCCCAGAGGGGGGAAGTGTTGCAGGGGGGTGTAGTTGCTGGGCCCAGTGGCGTCCAGGCACGCGGGAAGGGTCGGGCAGCACGGCGGCCTTCTCCCCAGAGGGGGGAAGTGTTGCAGGGGAGGGCAGTTGCTGGGCCCAGTGGCGTCCAGGCACGCGGGAAGGGTCGGGCAGCTCGGCTGCCTTCTCCCCAGAGGGGGGAAGTGTTGCAGGGGAGGGCAGTTGCTGGGCCCAGTGGCGTCCAGGCACGCGGGAAGGGTCGGGCAGCTCGGCTGCCTTCTCCCCAGAGGGAGAGTCCGGCCTCCAGTCCGGAGACGGTCCTCGCCCAGGAGGTGCGCCTCCTTGATGAAATGTCCGCGGCCTCGGAGCGGCGCCACAACGAGTTCATGGGGGTTGTGGGACAGTTGCCTCAGGCCATTGAGTCCCTGGCTCATAGTGTGGCCGATTTCGGGGACTCACAGGCCAGGGGTGTCGACCAACTCGCGGCAGCACAGGACGCGAGTCGAGAGTTCATGAGTGGTGCTGTGCAGACACTGGCTGATCTGATGCGGGCACAGACCAGGGCAGTTCGGGCACTCACTTCTGCCACACTCGCTGTGTCACGGAAGCATCGCCAGGGCACCCGCCGCCCTGCTGCAGCACAGCGGTCTGGCCTTCACCAGATTGCTGCGCTTGCTGCAGTGCCAGCCCGGCCGAGTGCCAGTGTCTCTGGCGACCAGCGAGCGCCTGGCATCAGCCAGCTTGCCCCCATTGATGCAGCCGCCACTGCCACTCCCCCAGCCAAGCTGCGACGAGCTGCTGGAGAGACTGATGCTGCCCAGCCACAGCTGCAGCAGTCAGCAGCCGGCCCCTCCAGGGCCGGACCTCGTCTAGGCCAACCCCCAAGGGCATCTGCCATCACGCATTGTGCCCCTCAGGAGCCTTCCCCCAGCCTTGCAACACCCACAGGGCCCAGGTTGAGGCGGAGCAATAGGTCGGGCAGGGGCCGGAGAAGCCTGCACAAGGACTCGCCCTGTCGGCACACCAAGTAGAGTGTGTTGCCAACTGTTTTTTTATATGGGGGTTGTAAAGTCTGTGGGTTGTATAGCGAAGTAATACACAGACTACAAGAGTAACTTAAACAGGACTTTACTATTCGAAGGTCAGGGCGAATCTGCCCAATAAATTCTGCCACAGCACTTATATACCGGTGTGGTCACCGTCGGTATTACAGTATACAGCAGCCAGGATAAAGTAGTGCCACACCTAAAATAGTTCTCTTAAAGGTGGACGGTTACATACAATAGTTCTCTTAAAGGTAGAACAGTTACATACACTACAATCCTCCCTTTTTAGCTTACAACATACTTATTCCCCATTAACATAACATCATAACATATCCAACTTCATGTTACAACAGTTCACAGAGGTAGTCTCTGCGGAAACAGTTCACAGATTCAGTCTCTGCGGGAAACAGTTCACAGATTCAGTCTCTGATCTTCTTGACTCGGTCCGGACCACGCCTCCGTGGTGTAGTCGGGTCACCTTGCTAGAGGGACTCATCCCATAGTCCTTCCCTAGACTTAACAGCTTTACTTCCATCACTTCTGAACCAGCATTGCTGACTTTTTAAAACAAACAAAAAACAGTTGGATTGCCTTGGGAAATTTCCCTACCTTCCAACTGATTTGGCTCCATTCGGGGGACCACGTGTGTGATCGGGTAGAGGTAATAATGGTTCAGATGGTTATCATCTTCTGCTTCGTCTTTTCCTTTTTTGCTTCTTGGAGACTCTCGGGGCTCCATTGTCAGCTGCCAGCTGTAACGCCACCATCTCCCTATGTTCCTTAGACTTTAAGTGATTCATCCTGATTTCGGCACTTTGGGAGTTCTCGGCACAAGCTGGGCAGACCAGGTCCTCGTAATATTCAGTGTCACTCAACAGATCATGGTAATATTCGGTGTCGTCCTGAGCTAGGCCAGCGAGAGGGTCTTCTATTTCCTCCTTACCCAGCTGGACGTTAGCCGACTTTTGTTCCAAATCCCGACATCTGTCCTGAAGAGACTTCATCATGCGTTCAGATTCATCCCGCTTTTTCTGGGCTTCCTGCAAGTCTTTTACTAATGACCTCATTTGTGATTTCAATACTTCAACTTCATTCGGAGATTGATTGATTGGACTATTCAATCCCTCTACTGAAGTAGCTGTTTCAGTATTCTGTTGTTCTACATTGCCGTGCGTCAGCGTACTTTTGGCATCCAAGGGCTGTTCTGCTGCAGACTTCTCAGTCTGGGTTGCCACCTCAGCTCTTCCAATGACTTTTGAGAGCTCCCTTCCCTTTGAAGATTGAGGCTCGTATTTAAGTTTTTCCCATTTTAGAGTTTTATCCCTCAGCATATGAATGAGTTGGCTGACTGTTAACTCTTCTGTCATCAACCCTTTTCCATTAACTACAGGGCTGTTTATAACCTTGCCCTGGAGGAGTTGGCTGACTGTTAACTCTTCTGTCCTCATCCCTTTTCCATTAGCTGCAGGGCTGTTTAGAACCTTGTCCTGGGGCTCCTTTGCTGCTTCTACTTCGCCATCATCCGCAGCCCCCATCATTCGAATTTCCACAAATGAATCGTCCGGTGATGCTGCACCCAACTTCAGTAGGAGCTCGGAAGTCATGTTGACCAACTCAGCTTTTTCTGCCTGCAACCTGCTAACCAGCGCCTTCAGTTGCGGCACATCTTGTTCCAGCGGATTGGAGCACGCCCCTTCAGAAGCCGAATCAGCTTTGATTCGTTTGGCCTCCTCGTGCAGACGGTTTGTGTGCTCCTGCTCCCTTTTCTTCCCCAGCTGCTTCTGTTGTCTTTCCAGATTCTCCCATTCGGTATCATAGAACTTTTTCATTGCTTTCATCTCTTGCTCGAGACGGCAATTCAATTGTTCTAATTGCTGTCGTAATCTGAAATAAGTTTGCGTTCGAGCTCGATGTTCCTCAGTAATATATATGTCTGTAACTTGAACGGACTCAGAATTCTCTGTCAAGCTATGTTGTTGTTGTTCAGAGGAATTCTGTTCTGAAACTTTGTTCTCCTCTGGAGCATAAGCCTTTATGCCCACATTCGTTCTACCAACCTTAGTCAGCAAGTTCATTTTAGACTTGTCTTTCATGCTTGGGCTGGTCTTATCGTCATCCGTTTCAGAGTCTGAGCTGATTGTCTGCCCCGAGTCCTCACTCGTTATTGCTTTGAGGTAGTGCCATTCCATGTCTATTTTCTTGATCCACTCCCGTCCTAGAAGTGGTGGTCCTCCCTCAGGTAGTACGTATAAGTCCATTCCGGGGTGTTCTTTGCCCCTGTCTCTCACCTTGACTCTTATCTTTCCCATGGGGTATACTTTATGCCCCGTGTATGTCTGCAATACGAACTTGGTATCTCTCAAGGGTATATGTGAGAATAGCCGGTTGTAATCCCTTCGATTTATGACTGATAGGGCTGATCCAGTGTCCAATTCCATTCTCACTTGGACTCCGGCTATTTTTAGCATGACCCAGATAGTTTGTAGGTCAGCTTCCTTACTCACATTATGAATTCTCAGACTACCCAGTTCCTGGCCGCTTGGGTCTGAATCCGAATTCTGTTCATCTGAACTCTTCTCAACCACCTTGTGTACTTTGTTGTACTTTTCCTGTGATGCCTTTTTTTTTTGGTTGTTGGTCTTCTTCCCTGACCGGCATACTTGGCTATGTGAACCAGTTTGCCACATTTCCTACAGTCCTGGTTTTTAAACCAGCATTGGTTCTGGTCGTGTGTTGTCTTCCCACAACGATAACATTTCGTTGCACCCGAAGTAATTTGATCCACACTGAGGACCGCTGCCTTCAGCTGCATTTCCGCAGTTCCTTTCGCTGCGGCTTCGTGTGATGCTGCAATAAGGACAGCCCTATCCAGTGTAAGGTCGTTCTCTTCGAGCAGTCGCTTTTGCGTTCCTTCCTTCGACAACCCGCACACGAACTTGTCTCGCAATGCCTCTGTCAGATTTCCTCCAAACTGGCAGTATTTCGCTAGCCTACGCAGTTCGACCAAGTATTCCGCGTTGCTTTCCTCTTTCCGTTGCGTTCTCGCATAAAATTTGAATCGTTCCGCCAACATCAGCGGTGTGGGGTTCAAGTGATCCTTCAGAACAGCAACAATATTATCGAAGGTTTGATCCGTCGGTTTAACTGGTGCTCGAAGATGCTTCAATAGCCCGTATGTCTTCGCCCCCATCGAGTTTAGCAAGGTTATAGCTTTATCATCATCCTCTATTTTATTGGCCTCACAATATATCTCAATGCGTTCTACATACGTGGCCCAATCTTCTACCTCAGAATCGAAATCGTTGATGTTACCACGCTTAGGCATCTTCGCCTCCCTGATAAACAACAACGAAATATTTCTTTAACTCTTTTTTTTTTAATTTTTTTTTTCCAAGATGGCGGTTTCCCCGCGCTTATCTTCTTTCCCCGCCGCTTTCAAAATGGCGGTTCCCACTTCTGTCTTTTTCTCCGCCTACTGGCGGCTTCCCGCGCTTATCTTCTTTCCCCGCCCACTTTCAAGATGGCGGTTCCCGCTTTTCTTCCCCTGGCGGGAGGGGTAAGCTTTTCCCTCGGGCGACGGCCGCTGGCTTTTGGGGTTCGCAGCCTGCGCTTCGGCTTCAGCGCGTTCCCTTCTCTCGGCTGGGCAACCGGCTCTGGGTACAACCCGTTGACGGCGAACGGTCTCAGCCGCTGGCTGGATCTCGCTCAGTCTCCCTCGCTCGGGCTCTGTCTCTCCGGTGCTGGGTACAACCCGTTGACGGCGAACAGTTTCAGCCGCTGGGCTGGATCTCGCTCAGTCTCCCTCGGGCTCTGTCTCTCCCGCTCGCGCGGCTCTCGCTCGCTCTCTCTCGGGCTCTGTCTCTCCCGTTCGCGTGGCTCTCGCTCGGGCTCTGTCTCTCCCGCTCGCGCGGCTCTCAATCGCGCCTCCCAGCCCTCTCGCAGTCCGGTGCTTCCCTCCCCGGCTGCGGCTGAGTTCTCCGCGATGTATTTATTTTATCTCTTCCCCCGCCTTACGATCCCGGTCGCAGCGCTTCGTGGCCTCGGTCACTGTCCGACCTTTTTCACCCAATCGCTCCTCCCAGCCTCTCACAGTCCGGTGCTTCCTCCCCGGCTGCGGCTGCGTTCTCCGCAGTTTATTTATTTTTATCTCTTCCCGCGCCTTACGATCCGGTCGCAGCGCTTCATGGCCTCAGTCACTGTCTGGCCTTTTTCACCCCAATCGCGCCTCCCAGCTTCTCGCAGTCCGGTGCTTTCCTCCCCGGCTGTGGCTGAGTTCTCCGTGGCTTATTTATTTTTATATCTTCCCGCGCCTTACGATCCCGGTCGCAGCGCCTCGTGGTCGCGGTAGTTGTCCGGCCTTTTTCGCCGTCGCGGTCTAGCCGTCTCACGACGCTCCCCAGCCCGCTTGTACCGCGGCTTCTGCTCCACGCTGCCCCAGTCTCAGCGCCTCTGGGCCTGACTTCTCTCCGGCTCCTTTCCCCCTCGACCGTGGTCGAGTGCACCGCCCTTATCCTCCGTTTATTTGTTTCTATTTTCCCTTTACTCACAGTCACCGTGGCCGACTTGCTTCTCGTGTTGATCGGCTCACTCACCACCGTGGCAGAAGGGACAATCCGTGCCTGTTGCTGATGGAAGACTTCGTGTTTGAAATCTTCCTCCTTTCTTGGTCTGCAGACTTGAGTTTTCTCTCAGCAAAACGACGAGGGCGGGTGCCTCTTCTCGACGCTCGTTGACTTCTTCAGAAGTATTGTTGCCGCAGGGTAAGATCGAACTCGTCGCCACTGTAAAGTCTGTGGGTTGTATAGCGAAGTAATACACAGACTACAAGAGTAACTTAAACAGGACTTTACTATTCGAAGGTCAGGGCGAATCTGCCCAATAAATTCTGCCACAGCACTTATATACCGGTGTGGTCACCGTCGGTATTACAGTATACAGCAGCCAGGATAAAGTAGTGCCACACCTAAAATAGTTCTCTTAAAGGTGGACAGTTACATACAATAGTTCTCTTAAAGGTAGAACAGTTATATACACTACAGGGGTGTTTGTGTTCTGTATGGGGGGGGCTTATTTTGCTAACGCCGAAGATGAAGGCAACTGTTTTTTTATATGGGGGTGTTTGTGTTCTGTATGGGGGAGTTTGTCTTGGTTAGGCCGAGGATGAAGGCCAATTGGATGGACAAGTTTTGTTATTCCTCCCCAGGTTGTGGGAGTGAGATATGTTTTTGACTGTTTTTTGGTGGTCTTGTCTGTTTTTGTGTTTCATGTGGGAAGGGCCCTGAGTTTGTTAAATAAAGCTTTTTATTTATTCAGCTTGTCCAGGTGTCATGTTTCAAGTGGTTGTTGCGTTAACTGGCTGAGGGCTTGCGGAGCGGCTGCATTCAGGTGCGTTCATTGCCACAAGCCATTCCCTGACAGGGGGCCTAGAAGTGTCGTTCAATAAGCCGCCGGTGGACGGCCCTTGGACCTTGTGGCTCCCTCCTGGGCTGGTACTCCTCCTCCTCCTCCTCCTCCTCATGGTCCTCCTGCTCGTCCCCCTGAGGTGGTGGTCCAACGTGAGGTGGCAGTGCCTGAGTCCTGCGGATAGCCAGGTTGTGCAGCATGCAGCAAACGACGACGAACTGGGAGACTCTATCTGGCGAATACTGTAGAGATCCGCCGGAACGATCCAGGCAGCGGAACCGTTGCTTGAGGACGCCAATCGTTTGCTCTATGATGTTCCTTGTGACTTGATGGCTTTCGTTGTATGCCTCCTCCGCAGGGGTCCTGGGCGCGCGGAGCGGGGTCATGAGCCATGTACACAAAGGGTAGCCCTTGTCCCCAATAAGCCATCCCCTTGGTGGAGGCTGTGCCTCGAACATGTCAGCCACAGTAGTCTGGCGCAGGATAAATGCATCGTGGCTGCTTCCTGGAAAGCGGGCATTGACAGCTAGGATGCGCTGCCTGTGGTCACACACCAGCTGTACATTGAGGGAATGGTAGCCCTTCCGGTTGCGGTAATCCTCGGCATTGTCGATAGGTGCCCGCATAGCCACATGCGTGCAGTCAATGGCGCCCTGCACCATGGGGAAGTCGGCGATCCTGGCAAATCCGACTGCACGCTGCTCCTGCCTCTCTAGGGTCATGGGGAAGGAGATGAATTGGTGTCTCCTTGCGAAAAGGGCATCGGTGACCTGCCGGATGCAGCGATGCACGGCGAACTGGGAAATGTTCGCTATGTCCCCAGCAGCGGCTTGGAATGAGCCGCTTGCATAAAAGTTCAGAGCCACCGTGACCTTCACTTCCACTGACAGAGACGTCCTGCACATCAGCTGTGGACGCAGATCTCTGTGAAGCAGCTGGCAGATCTCTGCAACCACCTCCCTTCTGAAGCGCAGCCTCTTAACACAATGTGCGGCAGTCATGGTGAGATAGGACACCTGCTGCCGGTATTCCCTGAGTGGGTAAGGCCTACGTTGCCGACGCCTGATGGCCCCTCTGCGTCTAGGCATGGCTGGTCCTCTCATACAGCGTCTGCAAGCCCTTCGCACATAATGCTGGAACTGAGGGTTGGAACCCCATGCAGCCCCCATAATAAACTTGCAAACAGTGAAATCACAATGAGTGAAATTTCCAAGCTCTGGCCAGAAGCCAAAAATACCTCTTCTATGTTGTCCCAAATCAGGAAGGTCTGTTCCTTGGTCTCTGTCCAGAAATCCAAAGCACTAAAGTCATTGCAGCAAAATGGCTGGCCTTTATAGTTCAGTCTAAGTGCCCTTTAATTAGCGCTCCCCGAGGCCCGCAGGGCCTCTGCTGCGTTCCACTTCACAGTTCTTAACAGCGCCATGACCACATTGGGCGGGTGCCACTGAATTTCCGGTTTGGGGCGCACAAACAGCGTTGCACGACGAAATGACGTCATAAGCTGCGCGCGCAGCTGAGCGGGCGCAAACACTTTGCGCCGGCGCTAAATGTCAACTGAAGTTGGGCGTAGGCGCAGATCGGCCTGCGCCCGGGCGCTAAGTGCCTAGCGCTGGAAATCTACCCCTCTTATGGCGCTAACGGCTGGCGGACGCAACTGAATTTCTAGGCCCAAGTTTCTCTGGTCTTTTCTGAGAACTCAGTCCTCTGAGACTAGGGGCGGAATCTTACCTACCAGGCTGAGTTCGAGGCGGGACTGCTGAATTTCGGGTTCCAGTCCCGCCCCCAGTGACATCTGACAAACAGACGCTATTTTCCCCTGATTGGCCTTGTTAAGCCCCGCCCTGCGGGCTTGCCGGCCAATTAAGGGGAAGCCGGTGTCAGATGACGTCAGTTGATGACGCTTCATCTGCCGGTTTTCTTAAAGGTATATGCACCACACTTGTTTGACAAATGATTTGACAGTGTTTGACAACATTGAGGTGTTGTCAAAAACTGACAATCACTGTCCAAAGATGAGCCCTTGCACCCAGGCTCTCCAATTACTCTCTCCTCAGGATTAAACAGATGGCAGCTGCAGCTGAGATTGCAGAAGCCATCTGTCACTTCTCCCGATGAGATTAGGCTACACAAACACTTCACAGCTTATCACCCGTAGAAACATCTAACCACATTAAAATTACTTTGACAACATTTCCTTACCTCTGATACTAACCAGTGTCCCATTGCATCCTTCACACCACTTCTGCAGCTGTCATCTAAATACTAGCATAACAACAGACCCACAGCACGCCTCACTTACCCTGGTGGGGTTCCCAGGCATCGGGAAGCCCGCAGCAGCAGTCAAAAAATTGGAAAAAGCCTCTTAACTGCCTGCTAACGACCTGTTAACAGGCAGTTAAGTGGCTATAATCCTCTTCCCACCGCTAGGAGTCGGGTCCCTGTGCAAATCGGGGACCCGACTCCCGGGAAGGTTGGTTGGAGGCGGGTTGGTTGCGGGTTTGGGATCCGCTCACATTTTTTGAGACTTTCCCAGCTGTCCCGCCTCCAGACACGCCTCCTCAGGGCTGGTAAATTCCAGCCCTAGGGATCAGCCTCTTCGCTCTTCTCTGCACTGCACCCAGTGCTTGAATGTCTCCCTCGTGTCTCAGTCACCAGACTGGACAAAGTACTCAGTTTCTCCAGTGCCTTTCACCACTACCGGGTGTTCCAAAGCGCTTTACAGCCAATTAAGCACTTTTTGGCGTGTAGTCACTGTTGTAATACAGGAAACGCGGCAGCCAATTTGCGCACAGCAAGATCCCACGCACAGCAATGAGATAATGACCAGATAATCTGTTTCTTTAGTGATGTTGATTGAGGGACAAATAATGGCCCCAGGCCACCGGGGATAACCCCCCTGCTCTTCTTTGAAATAGTGCCGTGGGATTTTTTTACATCCACCTGAGAGGGTAGACGGGGCCTTGGTTTAACGTCTCATCCGAAAGACGGCCCCTCCAACAGTGCAGCACTCCCTCAGCACTGCCCCTCCAACAGTGCAGCACTCCCTCAGCACTGCCCCTCCAACAGTGCAGCGCACCCTCAGCACTGCCCCTCCAACAGTGCAGCGCTCCCTCAGCACTGCCCCTCCAACAGTGCAGCACTCCCTCAGCACTGCCCCTCCAACAGTGCAGCACTCCCTCAGCACTGCCCCTCCAACAGTGCAGCGCACCCTCAGCACTGCCCCTCCAACAGTGCAGCGCTCCCTCAGCAATGCCACTCCGACAGTGCAGCACTCCCTCAGCACTGCACTGGAGTGTCAGCCTGGATTTTTGCACTCAATTGTCTAGAACGGGACTTGAACCCACTGAGCCACGGCTGACACTCAAAAGGCCACCTATCCCTGAGGATTTGTTTGTTTTGAGCCTTTTCAACCTGGCTACAGTTGGGGTTATCATTATAGCTGCTCCTGTGCCATTGCTATAGCTTCTCTGGAAACCACATTTACCTGCAAAGCTGCAGCGGCAAAGCGATAGCTGTTGAGAGATTATTCCCAACCAATGGTTTTCACCGCGCGCGTACCAGTCATTTTGTTTGGATCTTTCTAGGGAGAGGATGTTGCTGACGTCTTTGCTTGTGAGCTCTTAGAAGAAGGTAATCATTCAGAACGTTGACTATCTTGTGTGTATCTTCGATTCCAAGCCGGTTTGTATTTATAAGAAATAGGAGCAGGAGTCGACCATTCAACCCCTCGAGCCTGGTCCACCATTCAATCAGATCACGGCTGATCTTCGCTCTCAACTCCACTTTCCCGCCCGATCTCCATATCCCTTGATTTCCCCTAGAATCCAGAAATCTATCGATCTCAGCCTTAAATATACTCAACAATTCAGCATTAAGAACATAAGAACATAAGAAGTAGGAGCAGGAGTAGGCCATACGGCCCCTCGGGCCTGCTCCACCATTCAATATGATCATGGCTGATCCGAACTTAGACTCACGTCCACTTCCCTGCCCGCTCCCCGTAACCCCTTATTCCCTTATCAGCTAGGAAACTGTCTATCTCCGTTTTAAATTTATTTAATGTCGCAGCTTCCACAGCTCTCTGAGGTAGTAAATTCCATAGATTTACTACCCTCTGAGTGAAGAAGTTTCTCCTCATCTCAGTTTTGAAAGGGCAGCCCCTTGTTCTAAGATTATGCCCCCTAGTTCTAGTCTCACCCATCAGTGGAAACATCCTCACCGCATCCACCCGATCAAGCCCCCTCACAATCTTATGTTTCGATAAGATCGCCTCTCATTCTTCTGAATTCCAATGAGTAGAGGCCCAACCTACTCAACCTTTCCTCATAAGTCAACCCCCTCATCTCCGGAATCAACCGAGTGAACCTTCTCTGAACTGCCTCGAGAGCAAGTATATCTTTTCTTAAATATGGAAACCAAAACTGTATGCAGTATTCCAGGTGTGGCCTCACCAGTACCCTGTGTAACTGAAGCAAGACTTCCCTGCTTTTATACTCCATCCCCCTTGCAATAAAAGCCAAGATTCCATTGGCCCTCCTGATCACCTGCTGCACCTGCATACTAACCTTCTGTGTTTCATGCACCAGGACCCCCAGATCCCTTTGTACTGTAGCACTTTGCAGTTTCTCTCCATTTAGATAATAACTTGCTCTTTGATTTTTTCTGCCAAAGTGCATAACCTCACACTTTCCAACATTATATTCCATCTGCCAAATTTTTTGCCCACTCACTTAGCCTATCTATGTCCATTCACAGCCCTTTGGGGCAGACAATTCCAAAAATTCACAACCCTCTGAGTGAAGAAATTCCTCCTCATCTCAGTCCTAAATGGCCGACCCCTTACCCTGAGACTGTGACCCCTAGTTCTAGACACTCCAGCCAGGGGAAACAACCTCTCAGCATCTACCCTGTCAATCCCCCTCAGAATCTTATGTTTCAATGAGATCTCCTCTCATTCTTCTAAACTCCAGAGGGCTGTAGATGCTGAGTCTTTGAGTATATTCAAGGCTGAGATAGATAACATTGGAAAAAATTCTGAGGGACAGAATTAATCTCCACTTGGAGAGGCAAGGATTAATCAAGCTTTGTCAGGGGGAGATCATGTCTAACCAATTTGATTGAATTTTTTGAGGGGATGACTAGTTGATGTCGTCTACATGGACTTCAGTAAGGCTTTTGTCAAAGTCCCACATGGGAGACTGGTCAAGAAGGTAAGAGCCCATGGGATCCAGGGCAATTTGGCACATTGGATCCAAAATTGGCTTAGTGGCAGGAGGCAGATGGTGATGGTCGAAGGTTGTTTTTGTGACTGGAAGCCTGTGTCCAGTGGTGTACCGCAGGGATTGGTGCTGGGTCCTTTGCTGTTTGTAGTGTTCATTAATGATTTAGATATGAATGTAGGAGGTATGATCAGTAAGTTTGCAGTTGACACGAAAATTGGTGGAGTGGTAAATAGCGAGGAGGGAAGCCTCAGGCTACAGGATGATATAGACGGGTTGGTTAGATGGGCAGAGCAGTGGCAAATGGAATTTAACCCTGAAAAGTGTGAGGTGATGCATTTTGGGAGGACTAACAAGGCAAGGGAATACACAATGAATGGCAGGACCCTAGGAAGGACAGAGGATCAGAGGGACCTTGGTGTGCATGTACATAGATCCCTGAAGGCAGCAGGGCAGGTAGATAAGGTGGTTAAAAAGGCATATGGGATGTTTGCCTTCATTAGCCGAGGCATAGAATATAAGAGCAGGGAGGTTATGCTGGAGCTGTACAAAACGCTAGTTAGACCACAGCTGGAATACTGTGTGCAGTTCTGGTCACCACACTATAGGAAGGATGTGATTGCATTGGAGAGGGTGCAGAGGAGATTCACCAGGATGTTACCTGGGCTGGAGCGTTTCAGCTATGAAGAGAGACTGGACAGGCTGGGGTTGTTTTCCTTAGAGCAGAGAAGGCTGAGGGGGGACCTGATTGAGGTGTACAAAATTATGAGGGGCATAGATAGGGTAGATAGAAAGGAACTTTTCCCCTTAGTAGAGGGGTCAATAACCAGGGGGCATAGTTTCAAGGTAAGGGGCAGGAGGTTTAGAGGGGATTTGAGGAAAAACTTTTTCACCCAGAGGGTGGTTGGAATCTGGAACTCACTGCCTGAAAGGGTGGTAGAGGCAGGAACCCTCACAACATTCAAGAAGCATTTGGCTGAGCACTTGAAACGCCACAGCATACAAGGCTACGGACCAAGTGCTGGAAAATGGGATTAGAATAGACAGGGCTTGATGGCCGGCGCAGACACGATGGGCCGAAGGGCCTCTTTCCGTGCTGTATAAATCTATCACTATGACTCGATGAGATAGATTTTTGGACTCTAGGAGAATCAAGGGATACGGGGATCGGGCGGGAAAGTGGAGTTGAGGTCGATGATCCGCCATGATCTCATTGAATGGCGGAGCAGGCTCGAAGAGCCGTATGGCCGACTCCTGCTCTTAATGCTTATGATCTTATGTTTTCAGAAGCCACTCATCTGTCTCTTCTTAATCTCTCCTAATAGGACAACCCTCTCATCCCAGGAATCAGTCTAGAAAGCAATCTGTCATGCATCATGTGTAAGGGTGAGATTTGAGAGCAGGGAAGGAGGGGAAGATGATTTAAAAACACTGCAGGGCTGCTCTTCCAGCCTTGCCAGGTGCCACGCTCTTGACACGCCCCTGCCCACCATGTGCAGCGCCCAGTCTTCAAGTAGGGACAACAAATGGAAGAAGTATGGCCCTCCTCCTGTGGCACATTGCTGCCTGTTATCGTGCGCGAGCTTTGCCCTGCAAGTAAGAAGGAAGTGTGTCAGTGTTAGAGACGTGAGATGTTCTGAGGGCATATATGTGAGAGTAGAATAGTGTTTCTGGTGTGTGAAAGATAGCAGAGGTGTGAGGAGGTGAAGGAAGTGACAGTGAGGAGAGTAGCAGAGGCAGAGGGCTGCAGCACAACAACAACACCTTGTATTTATACAGCGCCTTTAAAGTAGTAAAACGTCCCAAGGCGTTTCACTGGAGCGATTATCAAACACAATTCAACACCGAGCCACCTAGGGAGAAATTAGGGCAGGTGACCAAAAGCTTGGTCAAAGTTGTAGGTTTTAAGGAGCGTCTTAAAGGAAGAAAGAGGTGGACAGGTTTTGGCAGGAAATTCCAGAGCTTAGGGCCTAGGCAACAGAAGGCACAGCCGACAATGGTGGAGCGATTAAAATCGAGGATGCGTAAGAGGCCAAAAGGAGACAGAGTGGTGAGTTGCAGTGATCATAAGAACATAAGACCATAAGACGTAGGAGCAGGAGTCGGTCATTTGGCCCCTCGAGCCTGCTCCGCCATTCAATAAGATCATGGCTGATCTGATCTTGGACTCAACCCCACTTCCCTGCCCGCTCCCCATAACCTTCGACTCCCTTATCGTTCAAAAACCTGTCTATCTCCACCTTAAATATATTCAATGACCCAGCCTCCACAGCTCTCTGGGGAAGAGAATTCTAAAGATTCACGACCCTCTGAGAGGGGAAATTCCTCCTCATTTCCGATTTAAATGGGTGCCCCCTTATTCTGAAATTATGCCCCCTGATGTAAAAAGGAGTCTCACACATCAAGGAACTTTAAAGTAAGCTTTAAGCAACTTATAATTATACTATATACAAGATGCCTCTAGGAGAAGCCCTTTGACCATACTGAGCAGTTCAGCATTTATACTAGTCCAAACACAGGAAGTGACGTATGCACAGGAAGTGACGTATGCACAGAGTTCACAGTTCACAGTTCACAGGAAGTGATGTGCACATAACTTCATCCGGAAGTTATTTATTATTATTACACCCCCTAGTTCTAGATTCCTCCACGAGGGGAAATATCCTCTCAGCATCTACCCTGTCAAGCCCCCTCAGAATCTTATATGTTTCAATAAGATCCCCTCTCATTCTTCTAAACTCCAATGAGTAAAGGCCCAACCTGCTCAACCTTTCTTCATAAGACAACCCCTTCATCTCCAGAATCAACCTCGTGAACCTTCTCTGAACTGCCTCCAATGCAAGTATATCCTTCCTTAAATAAGGAGACCAAAACTGTACACAGTACTCCAGGTGTGGTCACGCCAACGCCCTGTACAGTTGTAACAGGACTTCCCTACTTTTATACTCCATTCCCTTTGCAATAAAGGCCAACATTCCATTTGCCTTCCTAATTACTTGCTGTACCTGCATGCTAACTTTTTGTGATTCATGTACAAGAACCCCCAGGTCCCTCTGTACCTCTGCAATTTGTAATCTCTCCCCATTTAAATAATAATTTGCTTTTTTATTTTTCCTACCAAAGTGGATAACCTCGCATTTTCCCACATTAAACTCCATCTGCCAGATTTTTGCCCACTCACTTAGCCTGTCTATATCCCTTTGGAGATTCTTTGTGTCTTCCTCACAATTTGCTTTCCCACCTATCAACAAACTTGGCTACATTACGCTCAGTCCCTTCATCCAGGTCATTAATATAGATTGTAAATAGTTGAGGCCCTAGCACTGATCCCTGTGGCATCCCACTAGTTACAGTTTGCCAAACTGAAAATGACTCATTTATCCCGACTCTCTGTTTTCTGTTAGTTAGCCAATCCTCTATCCATGCTAATATATTACCTCCCACCCCGTGAGCTCTTATCTTGTGCAGTAATCTTTTATGTGGCACCTTATCGAATGCCTTCTGGAAATCCAAATACACCACATCCACTGGCTCACCTGTGTCCACCCTGCTCGTTACATCCTCAAAGAATTCCAGCAAATTTGTCAAACACGATTTCCCTTTCATAAAACCATGCTGACTCTGCTTGACTATATTATGATTTTCTAAATGTCCTGCAACCACTTCCTTAACGATGGACTCCAGCATTTCCCCAATGACAGATGTTAGGCTAACTGGTCGACAGTTGCCTGCTTTCTGTCTCCTTCCTTTCTTAAATAGGGGGGTTACATTTGCGGTTTTCCAATCCGCTGGGACCTCTCCAGAATCCAGGGAATTTTGGTAGATTACAACCAATGCATCCACTATCTCTGCAGCCACCTCTTTTAAGACCCCAGGATGCAGGCCATCGGGTCCAGGGGACTTGTCCACCTTTAGTCCCATTAGTTTGCCGAGTACTTTCTCTGTAGTGATAGTGATTGTTTTAAGTTCCCCCCCACCCCAATAGCCCCTTGATTATCCATTATTGGGATGCTTTTAGTGTCTTCTACCGTGAAGACCGATACAAAATATTTGTTCAATGTCTCCATCATTTCCCTGTTTCCCATTATTAGTTTCCCAGATTCTTCCTCTAGGGGACCAATGTTTACTTTAGCTACTCTCTTCCTTTTTATATACCTATAGAAGCTCTTACCGTCTGTTTTTATATTTCTTGCTAGTTTACTCTCATAAGCTATCTTCTCTCTATCATTTTTTTAGTTGTCCTTTGCTGGTTTTTAAAAATTTCCCAATCCTCTGGCCTTCCACTATTCTTCACAACATTGTATGCCTTTGTTTTCAATTTGATACTATCCTTTACTTCCTTAGTTAGCCACGGATGGTTCATCCTTCTCTCAGAGTCTTTCTCACTGGAATATATCTTTGCTGAGAGTTATGAAATATCTCCTTAAATGTTTGCCATTGCTTTTCTGCAGTCTTACCCTATAATATATTTTCCCAGTCCACTTTAACCAAGTCTGCCTTAATGCCTTTGTAATTACCTTTATTTAAGTTCAGGACACTAGTTTGAGAACTAACTTTCTCACCCTCAAACTGAATTTGAAATTCTACCATGCTATGATCACTCTTCCCAAGAGGATCCTTCACTTCGAGATCATTAATTAATCCAGCCTCGTTACACATTACCAGATCTAAAATAGTCTGCTCCCTGGTTGGTTCCACAACATATTGTTCCAAGAAACCATCCCATACACACTCTAAGAACTCTTCCTCAAGTCTACCTTTGCCAATTTGCTTTGTCCAATCAATATGAAGTTTAAAATCTCCCATGATTATAGCCGTACCTTTCTTACAAGCCTCTATTATTTCTTGATTTATTCTCTGTCCTACAGTGTGGCTACTGTTTGGGGGCCTGTAGACCACTCCCACCAGTGACTTCCTATCTTTATTATTTCTTATCTCCACCCAAGCTGATTCTACGTCTTGATCTTCTAGGCCAATATTTTTTCTCATTACTGCACTGATCTCATCCCATATTAACAGAGCTACACCACCTCCTTTTCCTTTCTGCCTATCCTTACGAAATGGCAAATACCCCTGAATATTCAGTTCCCAGCCTTGGTCACCTTGCAGCCACATCCCTGTAATCATAGGACTGGGAATCGGGGGAGGGATGGGTAGTGAGTGCTGGGGCAACAGGTAATGCAAGATTAATCAGAGTAATGACAGATATCTATCCTCATGAGGTCATCGAACTTGTCTTGTATTCCCTTGAGGTTGAAGGGTGATCTAATTGAGGTGTTTAAAATGTTAAAAGGATTCGATACGGTAGATTCAGAAAAACTATTTCCTTTGGTGGGGGGAGTCCAGAACAAGGGGGCACAATCTTAAAATTAGAGCCAGGCCATACAGGGCTGATGTCAGGAAGCACTTTTTCACACAAAGGCTAGTGGAAATCTGGAACTCTCTCCTACAAAAGGCTGGGGATGCTGGGGGTCAATTGGGGCTTTTAAGACTTGAGATCGATAGATTTGTGTTGAGTCAGGGTATCAAGGGATGTGGAGCTAAGGTGGGATGATGGAGTTGAGGTACAGACCTGCCATGATCTAATTAAATGGGGGAACAAGATCGAGGGGCTGAATGGCTTCCTCCTGTTCCTGTGTAACAAGCTCGAGGGGCTGAATGGCCTCCTCCTGTTCCTGTGTAACCGGCTCGAGGGGCTGAATGGCCTCCTCCTGTTCCTGTGTAACAAGCTCGAGGGGCTGTATGGCCTCCTCCTGTTCCTGTGTAACAAGCTCGAGGGGCTGAATGGCCTCCTCCTGTTCCTGTGTAACAAGCTCGAGGGGCTGAATGGCCTCCTCCTGTTCCTGTGTAACCGGCTCGAGGGGCTGTATGGCCTCCTCCTGTTACTGTGTAACAAGCTCGAGGGGCTGAATGACCTCCTCCTGTTCCTGTGTAACAGGCTTGAGGGGCTGAATGGCCTCCTCCTGTTCCTGTGTAACAGGCTCGAGGGGCTGAATGGCCTCCTCCTGTTCCTGTGTAACAGGCTCAAGGGGCTGAATGGCCTCCTCCTGTTCCTGTGTAACAGGCTCGAGGGGCTGAATGGCCTCCTCCTGTTCCTGTGTAACAGGCTCGAGGGAGCTGAATGGGCCTCCTCCTGTTCCTGTGTAACAGGCTCGAGGGGGCTGAATGGCCTCCTCCTGTTCCTGTGTAACAGGCTCGAGGGGCTGAATGGCCTCCTCCTGTTCCTGTACAACAGGCTCGAGGGGCTGAATGGCCTCCTCCTGTTCCTGCGTAACAAGCTCGAGGGGCTGAATGACCTCCTCCTGTTCCTGTGTAACAGGCTTGAGGAGCTGAATGGTCTCCTCCTGTTCCTGTGTAACAGGCTCGAGGGGTTGAATGGTCTCCTCCCATTCCTGTGTAACAGGCTCGAGGGGCTGAATGGCCTCCCCATGTTCCTGTGTAACAGGCTCGAGGGGCTGAATGGCCTCCTCCTGTTCCTGTGTAACAGGCTCGAGGGGGCAGAATGACCTCCTCCTGTTCCTGTGTAACAGGCTCGAGGGGCTGAATGGCCTCCTCCTGTTCCTCTGTAACGAGCTCGAGGTGCTGAATGGCCTCCTCCTGTTCCCGTGTAACAGGCTCGAGGGGCTGAATGACCTTCTCCTGTTTCTGTGTAACAGTCTCGAGGGGCTGAATGGCCTCCTCCTGTTCCTGTGTAACAGGCTCGAGGGGCTGAATAGCCTCCTCCTATTCCTGTGTAATCCACTAAAAGAATCTGGCATTTTTAAAGACTTGAAAGCTGAGAAATTCCAAGGGGTCAACTTCCCAACTTAGGCACCAATCGAGCTTTCAGGACTATTGCCTCCCATTTCATTTAATATTTAGTTCGCACTGTGAAATTTTTAATTATATATCCAATCACTTGAACTGATTGTCACAGGACAGCTACCAGGTTATGGTGTTGTAGGGCTTACACCATTGATCGCCTGATCTCCATATCCCTTGATTCCGCTCGAGTCCAAAAATCTATCGATCTCTGCCTTGAATACACTCAAAGACTCAGCATCCACAGCCCTCTGGGGCAGAGAATTCCAAACATTCACCACCCTCTGAGTGAAGAAATTTCTCCTCATCTCAGTCTTAAATGGCCGACCCCTTATCCTGAGACTGTGACCCCTGGTTCTAGATTCTCCAGCCAGGGGAAACAACCTCTCAGCATCTACCCTGTCAATCCCCCTCAGAATCTTGTATGTTTCAATGAGATCTCCTCTCATTCTTCGAAACTCCAGAGTGTATAGGCCCATTCTATGATTCCAGTATGATTTGGACAGGTTGGGTGATTGGGCAGAAGCATGGCAGATGCAATATAACGTGGATAAATGCGAGTTTATCCACTTTGGTGTCAAAAACAGGAAGGCAGATTATTATCTGAATGGCAATAGATTGGGAGAAGGGGAAGTGTAAAGAGACCTGGGTGTCCTTGTGCACCAGTCGCTGAAGGTAAGCATGCAGGTGCAGCAGGCGGTTAAGAAGGCAAATGGTATGTTGGCCTTCGTAGCGAGAGGGTTCGAGTACAGGAGCAAGGATGTCTTGCTGCAGTTGTACAGGGCCTTGGTGAGACCACATCTTGAGTATTGTGTGCAGTTTTGGTCACCTTATCTGAGGAAGGATGTTCTTGCCATGGAAGGAGTGCAGCGAAGATTCACCAGGTTGATACCTGGGATGGCAGGAATGACGTATGAGGAGAGATTGGGTCGATTGGGCTTATACTCGCTGGAGTTTAGAAGAATGAGAGGGGATCTCATTGAAACTTATAAAATTCTAACAGGACTAGACAGACTAGATGCAGGAAGGATGTTCCCGATGGCGGGGGAGTCCAGAACCAGGGGTCACAGTCTAAGGATAAGGGGTAAGCCATTTAGGTCAGAAATGAGGAGGAATTTCTTCACCCAGAGAGTGGTGAACCTGTGGAATTCTCTACCACAGAAGGCAGTTGAGGCCAATTCACTAAATATATTCAAGAAGGAGTTGGATATATTTCTTAACGCTAAAGGGATCAAGGGGTATGGGGAGAAAGGGACCGGGTACTGAATTTGAATGATCAGCCATGATCTCATTGAATGGCGGAGCAGGCTCGAGGGGCCGAATGGCCTACTCCTGCTCCTATCTTCTATGTTTCTATGTTTCTACTTAATAGATTGGAAGGTACTGCCCCGAAAATTCAATGAGCGGTGCATCACAACATAAGTGTCCCCCCCCCTCGTCCACCCATCGAAACGGACAGAAAGCCCGGTGGGAAATTCCTGGGCCACGGAAGGTTTTGAGTTCCCCTGAAGACTCTATAAGCTGTCCCTGTGGCCACCCTGCATGAAGGGGGCTGCTATAAAACTTTCAAAAATAAATTTGAAAGGGTCCCAATCACTGGCTCTGAACGCTCCAAGTGGGCCCCAAGACGCCAGCTGGTCGGCCTTGCCTTACCAGATGTTCTGGCGCCATCGATACGTCCAGTCCCAAAGTAGGCCCATGGTTCGGGGGCTGTGAGGGGCAGATACCCCGCCCACGGCTGTGCCCCCACCCACCATGCATCGACGGCCTTGTAAAGAGTGGGCGTGAGGCTCTGAGCCCATTAGGCCAGCTCAGTAACCGGGTCCTGGCCGGAATTCTGCCCCCTGAGACAGCTCGCCCGCTTCAACAGGATTAATTTAGGGCCTTGTCCCTGGCTGGCTGCGGCCCTTGGGTAAGTCCTGGGGATGACGGTGGTCTAAGGGGACAGTAGCATGGTGGTTATGTTACGAGACGAGTAATCCATGAGGCCTGGACTAATGATCCCGCAGACATGAGTTCACATCCCACCACAGCAACTGTGGAATCTAATTTCAGTTAATTAATAAATCTGGAACGAAAAGCTAGTATCAGTAATGGTGAGTATGGGCTGGATTTTGTCGTTGGTCAGGTGGGATAATTTAGCGATTTTGCCCTAATTGGGCACTTGATTCCTAGCGTGTGCAAACCCTTGGCCCAATGAGGCTTTTGATCCTGAAACTCACCTCCGATGACGTCATCTATACAGCTGCATTTAAGGCCTGCAAGCAGCCTTGGTTCATTTTCTGCCTTACAACATTTTTTGGAGATACGTCTGAGGGATTTGTGGTGCAGAGATGTCAGCCTCCAGGTCCAAGGCCGCACCCCGCTTTGATGAGGACTCCCTCCAAGCTCTGGTGGAGGGAGCCAGAGCTCTGGGAGGAAAAAACCTCCCCAGCAGACCAAAGCTGTGTGGCTGCAAGTGGCTCAGGAGGTCAACTCAATATCAATGTGCAGCAGAACCTGGCTGCAGTGCAGAAAGAGGTTTCATGACCTTCTCCGCACAGGAAAAGTGAGTGTGACATCCCCAACACCCTCAATCTGATCCCCATCGTCTCTCATCACCAGCACTCTTCATTGTCAACCTCCTCCTCCACATCCCACTGGACCCTTACATCCCTGCACCCTTAACCATCCCTCTCTCTATATGTGCACATTCACTAAACTATTCGACTATGCAGCCCTCACACTTCCTATCACTGTGATGCTATGACAACAACTGACAACACACAGGGAGGGCCCTTGGTCTTGGCACCTCACTCCATCTTTGTCTCCTTCTAAGCATCTATGCTATGGATTCTCTACACTCACTCCATCATTCTCACTCAACCTCCACTTGTGTCCCTCATTGCAGGAAAAGAGAGCCCACAATAAGAGGGAAAGGGCGAAGACAGGAGGAGGGCCACCCTCAATAGCCCAGCTCACCAGCGCAGAGGAGGCGGTCCTGGAGATCGTACGAGCCGAGGAGGATGTGGAAGTGGGGACGGACAGACGGGCACATCAGAGCAAGCTGGTGACTGAATAGTTTCTCATCTCTCTCATTTACATTGCATGCGTGACTGATATTGATTCTGATGGTCAAACAGATTGACTTATGATCATCTGCACAATTCCATGTACATGCAATGTTTATCTCACATGTCTACCTTTTTCCTTTACTCCCCCACGGGACCATCGACAGCCCCCCTCCCCACTGTCCAGGAGGAACAGGCTGAGTCACAAGACTCCTCAGAGGAAGCTGCAACCTCTGAGGGTGCAGCATCAGCAGAATTCAGCGCACCCAGCACCAGCGCAGACACTCACACCTCGGTGGGGCCTTCGGGACATAGAGTAGTGTTGTCACCTGGTGTATCACAGCTCACAAGTGAGTATCAGCAGATGGTGGAGACAGGGACAGCAGTGGAGAGTCCTCATTGGAGGGCGCAGGTCTCTGCCAGCTCGGCTCAGCTGCATGTCGACCCTGTGCCTCTGGGTCCATCTAGAAGGAGAGCGGTGCTGGAACTCCAGGAACAGGTGCAGGGGTCTCTGGCAGGTTTTGTCTCCAGGGTCGTTGCGAGTGTGGAGCGGATGTAGGAGTCCATCGCTAACATGAGCAGAGCCTTTGTGGAGGCATTGGCGCATGAACGCATCACCACGGAAAGGATGGCAACCTCCGTGGTAAGGTTGGCTGCCATAGAGGAGAGGATGGCTATGGTAGAGGAGAGGATGGCTACGGCCATGGAGGAGCTAAGTTGCCAGGGTCTTGAAAACATGGTCATTGTTCAGAATAGATTGACATCTCTTGAGGAGCGATGGTCAGCTATTGAGCAGAGAAACCAGACCTTCATGGAAGTCCTCTGGCGTAGGACTTCCAGTGCAGATACAAGTCCTCATGGCCCCCCTGAAGTGCAGCAAGGTGTTGTCAAGCCACTTGCTAACTCTGAGGTGGGGCTGACCCATGAGAGGGATGTTGGTGGCAGACATCAAGGAAGTGGGGGCTCCTCTCCAAGCACTCACACGACCATGCCACTGCAGAGCCCTCAGTCAGAGCCCCACCAGAGTCCTCACCCAACTGAGATCGGTGTCTCAACCCCTGCATAGCCGCAGGAGCAGCAGACTTTTGACAAGCCCTCACATGCTCGCAACCCCAGAGGACGCCCGCCAAAGGTGTCGAGGCAGGAGCAGCAAGAAAGTGAGCAAGGGGCCTCCACATCTGCTGAAGCCACAGGGGAAGCACCACGTAGGAGCACGCGTAAGAGGAAGATAAAGCACAAGTAGTCACAAGGGTAGTCACTTGGGTGTTCTGTTGTGTTTAATTGTGAAATGCCATCCGTGAATTAATGTTATAAAATGACTTGATGGTAAACTGTTGAAGTTGTGGGCTGTGTCATTTCGCAAATGGGACTTCCACATTGAGGGCTCAGGGCGAACTGGTTTTGTATGGTGGTCAGAGTGATAGGAAGCCGCAGGTTGTTGTCCATTGTCAATGGTGTGGTAAGAAGGTGCGAGCCAAATGTGTTTGATTGGGCAGCCTAAGCAAATCTGGCCAAGATGAGTGCATCCCTTGCATCCCGGGCAGCAATGTGCTCGCGTGCTGCCACTGGTTGATGCGCCTCCGCAAGCTCATCGTTCTCGCTCTCCTCCTCCTCCTCCTCATCCTCATTTGAGGAGGATATGTGAGGAGCCAATTGTATCTCAGGCAGCTGCAAGCCACGACGCTGTGCCATGTTGTGAAGTGCACAGCAAACCACAACGATTGTGGAGACCCTGGCTGCTGAGTACTGCAGGGCTCCACCTGATCTATCCAGGCATCTGAAGCACATCTTCAGCAAGCCGATGGTTTGCTCTATTATGGATCTGGTGGACATGTGGCTGGAGTTGTAGCTCTCCTCAGCTTCATTGGTTGGTCTCCTCAACGGCGTCATTGGCCACAACTTCAGGGGATAGCCCTTGTCTCCAAGTAGCCATCCGTTAAGTTGGTCTGGCGGACTGAAGAGCGAAGGCACACTAGATTGCCGCAGGATGAAGGAGTCATGGCAACTGCCAGGGCACTTGGCACAAACATGCAAAATTTCCTTCTTGTGGTCACACACCAGCTGAACGTTAAGGGAGTGGAAGCCCTTGCGGTTGACAAAAATACCTGGATTGCGATGGGTTGCCCTAAGGGCCACATGTGTGCAGTCTACGACGCCCTGCACCCTTGGAAAGCCTGCCAGATTAGCTAATCCAACCGCACGCGCCGTGACACTTGCTTGATCCTTGGAGAAGTTGATGTAATTGTGCGCGATGGCAAGGAGGGCATCGGTTACCTGCGTGATGCAAGTGTGTGCGGCCGCCTGGGAGATGCCGCTGATGTCTGCTGTTAATCGTTGGAATGAGCCTGAAGCAGAAAAGTTGAGTGCGGTGGTGACTTTGACGGCCACTGGTAAGGGGTGTCCACCCGATCCTCTGGCCTGCAGGTCATGTTGCAGAAAGTCAGAGCCACCTTTGGCACTGCTGCTCAGACATGTTGAGGTAGCTGACCCTGTGTCTGTAGACCCTGTTTGGGGGGTATCTCCTTGTGTGAGCAGCACCTTGGAGCTCCTGCTGTTGCTGCTGTTGCTGCTGCTGTTGTTCCTGGTTCTGCTGCTGCCGCGGCTGGTCTTCGTCCGAATCTGAGGTCCAGGAGGAAAGGAAATAAATGGTTCCCATGCTGCAGGTATATAACTCAAGGTGGGGAGAGGGTTTTCCCAGGAGGTCACAGTGGAGATGGATCTCAGCTTCAACACTTCCAAAATCAGTAGACCTGCAAAAAGTTCTCCAAGACCTGAGAAAAGAAAGTTCTGCCCCCTGCAAATGATTATTGTGGAAAACTCCCTTTTTATGGTGTAGCTGCAGCTGTTAGTAAGCCAATCACTTGTGAACTCGACAGGATTAACTGGCGTGTTCCAGGGGAGACGTGCGGCATGCGGGAGATGTGGTAAACTCTGAAAGGCCTCTCAAAATGGGATTACAGAGGTACTTAAGTGGTAGTTAAGGGCCTTCAGGGCTTATCCCACCGCTGGAAACGGGACCAAAACGGAGTCTGCAAGCCCGCATTTGGGAAAGTTGCGCAGAGGCAGGTTGGAGGCGGGATCGGAGCTCGACGCCACTTTTTGCAACTGTCGCACCTGACCCACCTTCAAACCTGCCTCCTCGGGCCTGACAAAATCCAGCCCTATGAAGCTGTTGGATTGTTGTAAATGGGTCATGAATGTCCTTTAGGGGAAGGAAATCTGCTGTCCTTACCTGGTCTGGCCTATATGTGCCTCCAGACTCACAGAAATGTGGTTGACTCTTAAACTGCCCTCTGAAATGGCCTAGCAAGCCACTCAGTTCAAGAAGGCGGCTCACCACCACCTTCTCAAGGGGCAATTAAGGAAGGACAATAAATGCTGGCTTTGCCAGCGACGCCCACATCCCATGAAATTAAAAAAAAATCTTTTTGGTACCATGTTGTCAGCTCATTCAAACCCTTAATGTTCTTGGTGGTCTCCAGTCCTGGCAACATCCTTGTAAATCTCCTCTGTACCCTCTCCAGTGCAGTCACATCCTTCCTGTAATGATTTCTTGGTGATCTCCCATCCTTTCCCAGACACTGAAAATACACCAAGAACGAAGAATCATAGAATCATAGAATGGTTACAGCACAGAAGGAGGCCATTCGGCCCGTCGAGCCCGTGCCGGCTCTCTGCAAGAGCACTTCAGCTAGTCCCACTCCCCCGCCCTTTCCCCGTAGCCCTGCAAATTTCTTTCCTTCTGATACTTATCAAACTTCCTTTTGAAAGCCACGATTGATTCTGCCTCCACCACCCTTTCAGGCAATGCATTCCAGATCATAACCACTTGCTGCATAAAACAGTGTTTCCTCATGTCGCCTTTGGTTCTTCTGCCAATCACCTTAAATCTGTGTCCTCTGGTTCTCGACCCTTTTGCCAATGAGAACAGTTTCTATCTACTCTGTCTTGACCCCTCATGATTTTGAACACCTCTACCAAATCTCCTCTCAACCTTCTCTGCTCTAAGGAGAACAACCCCAGATTCTCCAGTCTATCCACGTAACTGAAGTCCCTCATTCCTGGAATCATTCTTGTAAATCTTTTCTGCACCCTCGCTAAGGCCTTCACATCCTTCCGAAAGTGCGGTGTCCAGACCTGCACTTCCCTGCCAGCAAGGAGCTGGAGAGCACCTTGCTGCACAGCAGTGGGGGGATGAACGCCCAAGTCTACTTTAATATCCCTTCTTGAGAGGAGGTCAATGAGCGTCTGCCATCTGTTGTCCACAGCAAGCATGTGCTCAAGTGAGTGGTCCATTAGCTGCTCCATGCAGGTGGCCATCCTTTCCATGGAGCAGCACATCGGCACCACTGCCTGTGGGACTCCTCCATTCTCTGACCATTTGCCGACATCGCGGCTGGAAAAGCTGCCAGAGCCTCCCGCAACTGTTGCTGCCCCTCCAGGGTTATCCTCTTTCTCTTCCTATGTCCTGTTGCAGTCGATTGGTGTCATCCTCACTGTTTGCCACACCCCCTAAGTTTGGTGTCATCGGCAAATTTAGAAATTCTACTCTGCATTCCAATGTCCAGGTCATTTATATATATCGCAAAAAGCAGTGGTCCCAGCACTGACCCTTGGGGAACACCACTGTCTACCATCCTCCAGTCTGAAAAACAGCCATTTACCACAACTCGCTGTTTCCTGTCCTTAAGTCAATTCCTTATCCAAGCTGCCACTGACCCACCTATTCCATGAACCTCAATTTTGTTAACCAGCCTTCTATGTGGTACTTTGTCAAATGCCTTCCTAAAACCCACGTAGACAACATCCATCGCATTCCCTTCATCAATCCTCCCTGTTACTATATCAAAAAATTCAATTCGATTAGTCAAACATGATTTGCCTTTTACAAATCCATGTTGCCTCTCCTTAATTAGCTTAAACCTCTCCAAGTGCCCGTTAATTTTTTCCTTGATTATTGTTTCTAAAACTTTACCCACCACTGATGTTAAGCCGACCGGCCTGTAATTACTAGGATTGTCCTTACACCCTTTCTTGAACAATCGTGTCACATTTGCCACTTTCCAATCCTCAGGCACCCCTCTAGGGAAGATTGGAAAATTATGGCAAGCCCTTCCGCTATCTCCTCCCCCAATTCCCTTAGCAACCTGGGATGCAAGCCATCTGGACCAGGCGACTTATCCACTCTAAGCATACCCAGCCTTTCTAGTACATCCTGTCTATCAATTTTCACCCCCTTCCATTGCTTCCACCTTTTCCACTTCTACTGATATTTTGTCAGCACCCACCTCCTTAATAAACACCGATACAAAGTACTCATTGAGTATCCTAGCCTTGCCCTGCGCCTCTAAGCATATATCACCTTCTTTGTCTCTAATAGGCCCCACCCCGTCTCTTACTACCCGCTTACTGTTTACATGCCGGTAGAAAATTTTGTGGGATCCCTTTTATGTTAACCGCCATTCTACTCTCATATTCTCTCTTTGCCAATCTTATTTTCATCTTCACTTCTCCTCTCAACTTATTGTATTTGGTCTGGTTCTCCCTTGAAGAAGTTCTCTTCCCTCTTCCTGTTCTGGGCTCTCTTCTCCTGCAAGGAGGGAAAGAGGAGAAGTTGGAGTGAGAGTGATGGAATGAGTGTGAGGAATCTGGAGAGGGTGACTCTGAGGGAGTGGGGTGACATTGCCAAATGGCCTCCTCCTGTGGTGTTACTTGCGGTGATTGCGTTAGGGGGAGGGTCAGAGTCAGCGGTGGATGGTCAGATGGGGATGTGAGTTGGTGTATAGACAGAGAGGGATGGGTGGACCTGCAAGGTAGGTTGGTGTGAGGAATGATGGGCAGGAGTAGGCTTGGGAAGGCAGAGTGATGGGGTTGGTGTGACAGGCACATCAGGGGTGACGGTGAGTGTGGCATTGTACTCACCCTGCCTGACCTCGTGATCATTGAAGCGTTTCCTGCACTGGCTCCACATCCTCCTGACCATATCCCTGCTGCTGACCTCCTCTGCGACCTCCAACCATGCCCTTTTTGTGTCTTTTGGTGGTCCTTTGCATCTATCGCCAGGGAAGAGGGTCTCCCTGTGTGCTCTTACTGCCTGCGCCAGAACATCGAGGGAGGCTTTGGTTGAATCTTGGTGCGGCCCTCTGCCTTTGCGTATCCATGAAACAAAGTTTTTTCAGTTTTATGATGCTACTCAGACCTCTGGATACCAACTTATTTACTGCAAATCAATCTTCAAATGAGATGTGTGCAAGGCTGCTTTAAATATCGGTGCTGGAAACGAGTCATTGATGACGTCATCCGAACTGCTCCATTTAATTGGGTCGGGAAACGCACGTGATTGGTTTAATTGGGGCCATTGAGTAAAAGTCGAACTGAAGAATGCGCTGTTCACATCTTCGGGTTCCCATCCCGCCAGGCGGCCGCCACGCACGCAACCCGACTCCAAGGTCAAGATTCCGGCCATGGATTCGATCGGATTGTTGAGAGATTGGGAGTTCTGGAGAATTAATGAGGCCTGGAGACTTGGGGAGGGATGGGCATGCCGGAGACTTGAGGAGTGCCACAGAGGCAGAGTTAGCAGTTAGCTTGGACCAGTAACACTAGTCAGGCAGCAAATGTGGACAAGCAAATGAATCTTGGTCAGCAATAAGCAGAATTAGCTTTACGCCACATATCAATGGACTACAGCTGGACAGAGTGTGCCTGGCGCCCTGGGAGAACGTTTTATTACCAGCTACAGTCAGTATGACCTGAAGGCACAGTGCTCTGAACATAGAACATAAACCATAGAAGATAGGAGCAGGAGTAGGCCATTCGGCCCCTCGAGCCTGCTCCACCATTCAATGAGATCATGGCAATTTAGTATGACCTGAAGGCACAGTGCTCTGGATTTAGTAGAGTCCATAACTCACATTACGGAGGGTGTCTGACTCTCCTCGTCCTCACGCAGCTCTGCGAGTTCGAGTAAATGAGTCTTGACCTGCTTGCTCTCCTCACAGTTAAATTTATGTGCGATTGATTCATTGGACTTGGCCAGTAGAGAACGTTTTGCTTTGTGATACAGTGACTGCTCGGGTTTCACCGCTCCCTCCTCTCGCTCTTTCCCTTAACTCCCCTTTTCCCCAGGGCCTTTGCCCAGTCCAGCTGAGAGCAAGAACCGAGTGCAGTCCCTTCCCAGTGGATGTTGTTAGTGTCACATTGGGCAGTGCGGCGAGCCGCCAGATACATGCAAGAACAGGGCCTAACATACAGAACTAGCGCTCCTGGATAATAATTCATTCAACAAGGGACAAACTAAAGTCAACAAAGCATAAAATGTCCCCTAAGTTAGAGCCGCTACCTTAGATCAAGCCCATTAGCAAACTAGGGATTTGTTCACTCTCAATTTTCTCGTCCCTCTTCACCAGGGCACACAGTTTCATGGGGTATCATTTTTTAAATTCGTTCCTAGGATGTGGGCGTCGCTGGCAAGACCAGCATTTATTGCCCATCCCTAGTTGCCCTCGAGAAGGTGGTGGTGAGCCGGCTTCTTGAACCGCTGCAGTCCGTGTGGTGATGGTACTCCCACAGTGCTGTTAGGGTGGGAGTTCCAGGATTTTGACCCAGCGACGATGAAGGATCGGCGATATACTTCTAAGTCAGGATGGTGTGTGACTTGGAGGGGAACTTGGAGGTGGTGGTGTTCCCCTGCCCCTGCTGCCCTTGTCCTTCTAGGTGGAAGAGGTCGTGGGTTTGGGAGGTGCTGCCGAAGAAGCCTTGGCAAGTTGCTACAGTGCATCTTGTAGATGGTACACACTGCAGCCACGGCACGCCGGTGGTGGAGAGAGTGAATGTTTAAGGTGGTGGATGGGGTGGCGATCAATTTTCATGGATAGGCTTAAACATGTGATCCCAAGCTATTTAAACACAGGGAGTATCACGGCCGAGCTTAATATTGTGCTCACTTTGGTATCCAGCAGGAATCACTGGATGGCGATCAGCATTGTGAACCGTGGCTAAGTTTATCCCTTCGCTAGTCCAGTAGCACAGAGCGCAACTCCTCCTGGTGCAAGTATGGCTGTTGTGGTGGGCGGGCTTTGTGTCTGTGCCCGGGACACCCTGCAGGAATCCAGAGGGGATATCCCTTGTCACCAAGTAGCCCCCCCCCCCCCCCGCCGTGACTGGAGGTGTGAGCACTGCTCCGTCAGGATCCGCGGTGGGTGCCCTCCTGTGCGGTGCCCTTCTCCGTCCGCTTCTCCAGTCCAATCCCGATCCAACATGGCTGGTTGCACGCGCGTGGCTGACCCAAGCCAGAAGTGCGCCACCCACCATATTGGATCGGGACTCCTCCATAGGCATCCAGGTGCGCGCCGGAACTATTCAGGAAGATTTTTATTATATTTAAATTTGGGTCCTACGCTGTTGCAGGGCCCTCTTGAGAAATGAGTTTCCCCAGCGCCGAACTCATCACGTGATACACCTGCCCATTAACTCGTTGCTAACCAGCATGGACCCTGAGGGGCTGCTATTCAGAGGGCTCACCTCCTCCATACAGGTTCATTGCTGATTAACTTCTGGGCCGCTTTTTTGCGGCTATTTTCTACTTTGCACAAGTAGGGTTACGGTAGCATGGGGCTTATGTTACTGGACTAGTAATCCAGAGTCCTGGACTAATGATCCAGAGTCCTGGACTAATGATCCAGAGTCCTGGACTAATGATCCAGAGTCCTGGACTAATGATCCAGAGTCCTGGACTAATGATCCGGAGTCCTGGACTAGTAATCCAGAGTCCTGGACTAATGATCCGGAGTCCTGGACTAGTAATCCAGAGTCCTGGACTAATGATCCGGAGTCCTGGACTAGTAATCCAGAGTCCTGGACTAATGATCCACAGTCCTGGACTAACGATCCAGAGTCCTGGACTAATGATCCAGAGTCCTGGGCTAATGATCCAGAGTCCTGGACTAATGATCCAGAGTCCTGGACTAATGATCCAGAGTCCTGGACTAGTAATCCAGAGTCCTGGGCTAATGATCCGGAGTCCTGGACTAATAATCCGGAGTCCTGGACTAATGATCCACAGTCCTGGACTAATGATCCACAGTCCTGGACTAATGATCCACAGTCCTGGACTAATGATCCAGAGTCCTGGACTAATGATCCACAGTCCTGGACTAATGATCCAGAGTCCTGGACTAATGATCCACAGTCCTGGACTAATGATCCACAGTCCTGGACTAATGATCCAGAGTCCTGGACTAATGATCCACAGTCCTGGACTAATGATCCACAGTCCTGGACTAATGATCCAGAGTCCTGGACTAGTAATCCACAGTCCTGGACTAATGATCCAGAGTCCTGGACTAATGATCCAGAGTCCTGGACTAATGATCCAGAGTCCTGGACTAATGATCCAGAGTCCTGGACTAACGATCCGGAGTCCTGGACTAGTAATCCGGAGTCCTGGACTAATGATCCACAGTCCTGGACTAACGATCCGGAGTCCTGGACTAGTAATCCGGAGTCCTGGACTAATGATCCACAGTCCTGGACTAATGATCCAGAGTCCTGGACTAATGATCCAGAGTCCTGGACTAGTAATCCGGAGTCCTGGACTAATGATCCACAGTCCTGGACTAATGATCCAGAGTCCTGGACTAATGATCCAGAGTCCTGGACTAATGATCCACAGTCCTGGACTAATGATCCACAGTCCTGGACTAATGATCCAGAGTCCTGGACTAGTAATCCACAGTCCTGGACTAATGATCCAGAGTCCTGGACTAATGATCCAGAGTCCTGGACTAATGATCCAGAGTCCTGGACTAGTAATCCAGAGTCCTGGACTAGTAATCCACAGTCCTGGACTAATGATCCACAGTCCTGGACTAATGATCCACAGTCCTGGACTAATGATCCACAGTCCTGGACTAATGATCCACAGTCCTGGACTAATGATCCACAGTCCTGGGCTAATGATCCAGAGTCCTGGACTAATGATCCAGAGTCCTGGACTAATGATCCAGAGTCCTGGACTAATGATCCGGAGTCCTGGACTAATGATCCACAGTCCTGGACTAATGATCCAGAGTCCTGGACTAATGATCCAGAGTCCTGGACTAGTAATCCAGAGTCCTGGACTAATGATCCAGAGTCCTGGACTAATGATCCACAGTCCTGGACTAATGATCCAGAGTCCTGGACTAGTAATCCACAGTCCTGGACTAGTAATCCACAGTCCTGGACTAATGATCCAGAGTCCTGGACTAATGATCCAGAGTCCTGGACTAATGATCCAGAGTCCTGGACTAGTAATCCAGAGTCCTGGACTAGTAATCCACAGTCCTGGACTAATGATCCACAGTCCTGGACTAATGATCCACAGTCCTGGACTAATGATCCACAGTCCTGGACTAATGATCCACAGTCCTGGACTAATGATCCACAGTCCTGGACTAATGATCCACAGTCCTGGACTAATGATCCACAGTCCTGGACTAATGATCCACAGTCCTGGACTAATGATCCAGAGTCCTGGACTAATGATCCGGAGTCCTGGACTAATGATCCAGAGTCCTGGACTAATGATCCAGAGTCCTGGACTAATGATCCAGAGTCCTGGACTAATGATCCAGAGTCCTGGACTAATGATCCAGAGTCCTGGACTAATGATCCAGAGTCCTGGACTAGTAATCCACAGTCCTGGACTAATGATCCAGAGTCCTGGACTAATGATCCAGAGTCCTGGACTAATGATCCACAGTCCTGGACTAATGATCCAGAGTCCTGGACTAATGATCCACAGTCCTGGACTAATGATCCACAGTCCTGGACTAATGATCCAGAGTCCTGGACTAATGATCCAGAGTCCTAGACTAATGATCCAGAGTCCTGGACTAATGATCCACAGTCCTGGACTAATGATCCACAGTCCTGGACTAATGATCCACAGTCCTGGACTAATGATCCAGAGTCCTGGACTAATGATCCAGAGTCCTGGACTAATGATCCAGAGTCCTGGACTAATGATCCAGAGTCCTGGACTAGTAATCCAGAGTCCTGGACTAATGATCCAGAGTCCTGGACTAATGATCCAGAGTCCTGGACTAATGATCCAGAGTCCTGGACTAATGATCCAGAGTCCTGGACTAATGATCCAGAGTCCTGGACTAATGATCCAGAGTCCTGGACTAACGATCCAGAGTCCTGGACTAATGATCCACAGTCCTGGACTAATGATCCAGAGTCCTGGACTAATGATCCACAGTCCTGGACTAATGATCCACAGTCCTGGACTAATGATCCAGAGTCCTGGACTAACGATCCAGAGTCCTGGACTAGTAATCCAGAGTCCTGGACTAATGATCCAGAGTCCTGGACTAGTAATCCAGAGTCCTGGACTAATGATCCAGAGTCCTGGACTAATGATCCAGAGTCCTGGACTAATGATCCAGAGTCCTGGACTAATGATCCAGAGTCCTGGACTAATGATCCAGAGTCCTGGACTAATGATCCAGAGTCCTGGACTAATGATCCGGAGTCCTGGGCTAATGATCCGGAGTCCTGGACTAATGATCCAGAGTCCTGGACTAATGATCCAGAGTCCTGGACTAATGATCCAGAGTCCTGGACTAATGATCCAGAGTCCTGGACTAATGATCCGGAGTCCTGGACTAATGATCCGGAGTCCTGGACTAATGATCCAGAGTCCTGGACTAATGATCCAGAGTCCTGGACTAATGATCCAGAGTCCTGGACTAATGATCCACAGTCCTGGACTAGTAATCCAGAGTCCTGGACTAATGATCCAGAGTCCTGGACTAATGATCCAGAGTCCTGGACTAGTAATCCAGAGTCCTGGACTAATGATCCGGAGTCCTGGACTAATGATCCGGAGTCCTGGACTAATGATCCAGAGTCCTGGACTAATGATCCAGAGTCCTGGACTAATGATCCACAGTCCTGGACTAATGATCCAGAGTCCTGGACTAATGATCCACAGTCCTGGACTAATGATCCAGAGTCCTGGACTAGTAATCCACAGTCCTGGACTAATGATCCAGAGTCCTGGACTAATGATCCAGAGTCCTGGACTAATGATCCACAGTCCTGGACTAATGATCCAGAGTCCTGGACTAATGATCCACAGTCCTGGACTAATGATCCACAGTCCTGGACTAATGATCCAGAGTCCTGGACTAATGATCCAGAGTCCTAGACTAATGATCCAGAGTCCTGGACTAATGATCCACAGTCCTGGACTAATGATCCACAGTCCTGGACTAATGATCCAGAGTCCTGGACTAATGATCCAGAGTCCTGGACTAATGATCCACAGTCCTGGACTAATGATCCAGAGTCCTGGACTAATGATCCACAGTCCTGGACTAATGATCCAGAGTCCTGGACTAGTAATCCACAGTCCTGGACTAATGATCCAGAGTCCTGGACTAATGATCCAGAGTCCTGGACTAATGATCCACAGTCCTGGACTAATGATCCAGAGTCCTGGACTAATGATCCACAGTCCTGGACTAATGATCCACAGTCCTGGACTAATGATCCAGAGTCCTGGACTAATGATCCAGAGTCCTAGACTAATGATCCAGAGTCCTGGACTAATGATCCACAGTCCTGGACTAATGATCCACAGTCCTGGACTAATGATCCACAGTCCTGGACTAATGATCCAGAGTCCTGGACTAATGATCCAGAGTCCTGGACTAATGATCCAGAGTCCTGGACTAGTAATCCAGAGTCCTGGACTAATGATCCAGAGTCCTGGACTAATGATCCAGAGTCCTGGACTAATGATCCAGAGTCCTGGACTAATGATCCAGAGTCCTGGACTAATGATCCAGAGTCCTGGACTAATGATCCAGAGTCCTGGACTAACGATCCAGAGTCCTGGACTAATGATCCACAGTCCTGGACTAATGATCCAGAGTCCTGGACTAATGATCCACAGTCCTGGACTAATGATCCACAGTCCTGGACTAATGATCCAGAGTCCTGGACTAACGATCCAGAGTCCTGGACTAGTAATCCAGAGTCCTGGACTAATGATCCAGAGTCCTGGACTAGTAATCCAGAGTCCTGGACTAATGATCCAGAGTCCTGGACTAATGATCCAGAGTCCTGGACTAATGATCCAGAGTCCTGGACTAATGATCCAGAGTCCTGGACTAATGATCCAGAGTCCTGGACTAATGATCCAGAGTCCTGGACTAATGATCCGGAGTCCTGGGCTAATGATCCGGAGTCCTGGACTAATGATCCAGAGTCCTGGACTAATGATCCAGAGTCCTGGACTAATGATCCAGAGTCCTGGACTAATGATCCGGAGTCCTGGACTAATGATCCAGAGTCCTGGACTAATGATCCAGAGTCCTGGACTAATGATCCAGAGTCCTGGACTAATGATCCAGAGTCCTGGACTAATGATCCACAGTCCTGGACTAGTAATCCAGAGTCCTGGACTAATGATCCAGAGTCCTGGACTAATGATCCAGAGTCCTGGACTAGTAATCCAGAGTCCTGGACTAATGATCCGGAGTCCTGGACTAATGATCCGGAGTCCTGGACTAATGATCCAGAGTCCTGGACTAATGATCCAGAGTCCTGGACTAGTAATCAAGAGTCCTGGACTAATGATCCCGAGACATGAGTTCAAATCCCAACAGTTAATTAAATAAATCTGGAATAAAAAGCTAGAATCAGTAACGGTGACCATGAAACTATCGGATTGTCGTAAAAACCCACCTGGTTCACTAATGCCCTTTAGGGAAGGAAATCTGCTGCCCTTACCCGGTCTGGCCGATATGTGACTCCAGACCCACAGCAATGTGGTTGACTGAAATGGCTGAGCGAGACACTCAGGCTTATCAAAAAACTTTTGTGATTGACTGCAGCAATTCAAGAAGGCAGCTCACCACCATCTTCTCAAGGGCAACTAGGGCAATAAATACTGACCAGAGTGATGCCCACATCCCGAGAATGAATAAAAATAAATAAGGTCTGGCTTTGGGGCTGGAGGAGGAGGGGGATCAGCGAAGAAAGCAGGAGTAGGAGGGCACTGCTCAGGCCTTAGTTTCACTGAGGAACAATGTCTGAGGCAACTTCACTTCACCAATGAGCTACGTTACCTGCCGCAGCCACAGCCGTGACCCTTAATGCTTACACCACGGGGTCATGCCAGGTGCAGCAAGTGACATCAGCAACACCTCCCAGTTTCAGTTTGCTGTGCACCACAGCATCAGGGAGATCACCGAGGCTCACTGTGTCAGGAGGAACACCTACATCTCCTTCCCTATAGACAGAGCGAAGCAGGACAAGAGAGCGCCAGGCTTTGCCTGCATTGCGGGATACAAGGTGCCATAGACTGTGCCCACATTGCCTTGCGTGCACCCCATCAGCAGCCTGCCATCTTCCTCAATAGAAAGGGATTCCACTCCCTCAACGTCCAGCTTGCTTGTGACCAGAGGCAGTGCATCATACAGGTCTGTGCCCGGTTTCCTGCCACCAGTCATGATTTATTCATCTTGTGCTGGTCCTCTGTACCACCTTTATTCCAGCCTGGCCATCAGGTCTCAGGTTGGCTGCTGGGTGAAAGAAATGATCCCCTTTGGGTTTAGCTGATGGCTCCTGACAGGTACCTGGACATAGCTGCAGAGCTGTCCAACAGCAAGAGCTCCGATGAGGTGTATCCCCAGCGAGGTTACACCTATCAGGAAAGGTTAAACAGGCTGGGGCTCTTTTCTCTAGAAAAGAGAAGACTGACGGGTGACCCGATATAATTAAAGAGTTTGAGAGGGTAGACATAGAGAAGATGTTTCCACGTGGGGGAGACCAAAACTATGGGCCATCAATATAAGATAGTCACTAATAAATCCAATGGGGAATTCAGGAGAAACCTTTTACTCAGAGTGGTGAGAATGAAGGCAGCAGAACAGGTAGATAAGGTGGTTAAAAAGGCATATGGGATACTTGCCTTCATTAGCCGAGGCATAGAATATAAGAGCAGGGAGGTTATGATGGAGCTGTACAAAACGCTAGTTAGGCCACAGCTGGAATACTGTGTGCAGTTCAGGTCGCCACACTATTGGAAGGATGTGATTGCTTTGGAGAGGGTGCAGAGGAGATTCACCAGGATGTTACCTGGGCTGGAGCGCTTCAGCTATGAAGAGAGACTGGACAGGCTGGGGTTGTTTTCCTTGGAGCAGAGAAGGCTGAGGGCGGACCTGATTGAGGTGCACAAAATTATGAGGGGCATAGATAGGGTAGATAGAAAGGAACTTTTCCCCTTAATAGAGGGGTCAGTAACAAAGAGGTATAGATAGTAAGGGGCAGGAGGTTTAGAGGGGATTTGAGGAAAAACTTTTTCACCCAGAGGGCGGTTGGAATCTGGAACTCACTGCCTGAAAGGGTGGTAGAGGCAGGAACCCTCACAACATTCAAGAAGCATTTAGATGAGCACTTGAAATGCCATAGCATACAAGGCTACGGACCAAGTGCTGGAATATGGGATTAGAATAGACAGGGCTTGATTGCCGGCGCGGACGCGATGGGCCGAAGGGCCTCTTTCTGTGACAGGAACAGGGTACTGAATTTGGATGATCAGCCATGATCTCATTGAATGGCGGAGCAGGTTCGAAGGGCCGAATGTCCTACTCCTGCTCCTATCTTCTATGTTTCTATGTCATCCAGGGAGCTCTAGCTTTAGATGCCATTCCTTTACCACTCATGGGAATGTGTCTATTCTGTACCCAAACCATCTCCTCTGTGAAGGTCTGACATTGCTCATGTACTGTTTTGCCTACCAATCCTTGATTCCAATCCACCTGGGCCAGATCCCTTCTCAACCCACTGGCATTCCAGTTGAATATTTCCGCATTTGATTTTTCCATAACTACTCTAAACCTAATCCTAATGATATGGTAGTAAAACGTCCCAAGGCGTTTCACAGGAGCGATTATCAAGCAAATATTAGACACTGAGCCACATAAAGAGACACGAGGCCCCAAAGCTTGGTCAAAAAGGTAGGTTAAAGGAGCCTCTTAAAGGAGTGGAGATAAATTAGCCCTCCTCTAGTTAAGTATTTTTACGCTTGTTTGTTCCTCGTCCTTTTCCATAATCAGTCTAAACCTGATGATATTATGCTCACTGTTCCCCAAATGTTGCCCCAGTGAAGAATGCGCCACTTGCCCCACTTCATTCGCCAGAACTACATCCAACACTGCTTCCTTCTTCATTGGACTGAAAACACACTAATTAAGAAAGTTCTCTTGTATACATTTAAGGAATTCCTCCCCTCCTTTGCCCTTTACATTGTTACTATCCCAGTCTTTAGTAGGATAATTCACTGGATACGGTATAATAGTGGTTATGTTACTGGACTAGTAATCCATAGTACTGAGGGAGCGCTGCACTGTCGGAGGGGCAGTACTGAGGGAGCGCTGCACTGTCGGAGGGGCAGTGCAGAGGGAGCACGGCACTGTCGGAGGGGCAGTACTGAGGGAGAGCTGCACTGTCGGAGGGGCAGTGCAGAGGGAGCGCGGCACTGTCGGAGGGGCAGTGCTGAGGGAGCGCTGCACTGTTGGAGGGGCAGTACTGAGGGAGCACTACACCGTCGGAGGGGCAGTGCTGAGGGAGCGTCGCACTGTCGGAGGGGCAGTACTGAGGGAGCACTGCACTGTCGGAGGGACAGTGCTTAGGGAGCGCTGCACTGTCGGAGGGGCAGTACTGAGGGAGCGCTGCACTGGCGGAGGGGCAGTATTGAGGGAGCGCCGCACTGTCGGAGGGGCAGTACTGAGGGAGTGCAGTACTGTCAGAGGGGCAGTACTGAGGGAGCGCCGCAGTGTCGGAGAGGCAGTACTGAGGGAGTGCAGCACTGTCAGAGGGGCAGTACTGAGGGAGCGCTGAACTGTCGTAGGGGCAGTACTGAGGGAGCGCTGCACTGTCGGAGGGACAGTGCTTAGGGAGCGCTGCACTGTCGGAGGGGCAGTACTGAGAGAGCGCTGAACTGTCAGAGGGGCAGTACTGAGAGAGCGCTGCATTGTCGGAGGGGCAGTACTGTGGGAGTGCCGCACTGTCGGAGGGGCAGTACTGAGGGAGTGCTGCACTGTAGGAGGGGCAGTACTTAGGGAGCGCTGCACTGTCGGAGGGGCAGTACTGAGGGAGTGCTGCACTGTTTCAGGGCCAGCATTGAGGGTGTGCTGCATGTCGGAGGGTCAGTACTAAGAGAGCGCTGCACTGGCGGAGGGGCAGTACTGTGGGAGTGCCGCACTGTCAGAGGGGCAGTACTGAGGGAGCGCTGCACTGTCGGAGGGGCAGTACTGAGGGACTGCGGCACTGTCGGAGGGGCAGTACTGAGGGAGCGCTGCACTGTCGGAGGGGCAGTGCTGAGGTAGCGCCGCATTGTCGGAGGGGCAGTACTGAGGGAGCACTGCACCGCCGGAGGGGCAGTGCTGAGGGAGCGCCGCACTGTCGGAGGGGCAGTACTGAGGGAGTGCTGCACTTTCGTAGGGTCAGTACTGAGGGAGTGCTGCACTGTCGGAGGGCCAGTACTGAGGGAGCGCCGCACTGTCAGTGGTGCCGCCTTTAAGATGAAACTTTAAACCGAAGCCCCGTCTGCTTTCTCAGGTGGACGTAAAAAATCCCATGGCACTTTTTCGAAGAAGAGCAAAGTCCAATATTTACCCTTCAACCAACATCACGAAAACAGATGATCTGGTCATTATCACGTTATTGTTTGTGGCAGCTTGCTGTGCGCAAATTAGCTGCCGCGTTTCCTACATTACAACAGTGACTGCACTCCAAAAGTACTTCATTGGCTGTAAAGTGGTTTGGGACATCCAGTGGTCATGAAAGTGCTGGGGAGGGGAGGTGATTCCTCCCTTTCCCCTCTAGACTGTTCCTAATCTTGTCCCGAATCACCGAGTGGAGTTATAGCCGGCAGTCACTGCTCTCAAAGCACGGAAAGAAAATAATGTCACAGAATGGGGCCATTCAGCCCATCATGCCAGTGCAAGCTCACTGAACAAGAGAAGGTTGAGTGGTGATACGATCTGTATGGAGAATTAAAGAGACCCAGGAGTCCTGATTGGCAAGAAGCTGAAGCTGTGCAGCCATGCCTGGTGGCTGTGTGTAAATCAAATCAGATGTTGGGTTGTGTTGAAAGGTTAATATTGACTGAATTAGTGAGGTAGTCCTGCCACTCTGTGAATCATTGGGGCGACCAGACGGACTATTGTGTACAGTTCTGATTGCCACAATACAAAAAAGTTGTTGAAAGGATACAGAGGAAAACAACTGGAATGATTGAAAGGAATGAAAGGATTGAACTCTGCCAAGTGATTATGTAAACTGGGCGTGCGTTCACTGGAAAAGAGAAGGTCGAGGGGTGATGCGATTGCTGCTTTTAGGATTCTAAAGGGAGTAGATAATGTTGACCGGGACAAGCTGTCTCACCGTGTCCAGAACAGTAGAACCAGAGGGCACGGCCTGCGCTTGAAGGGGGTAAATTCAAAACTAATCTGCAGAAATAATATTTCAGTGAGCCAGCGGCCAATCTATGGAACAGGCTCCCTCGGGAGACGGTGGAAGCGGTTAGTGTTATTCATTCAAATATAATTTAGGCAGATTTCTTTCAGAAAATAACATTTGGGATAAAGTATATGAGGGAGCAATTCATTATTGCCCCGTTTGGGGTGTTAACTTTTAAAAGTTGAAAAAATTAGCGCCTGGCGCTAATGCTTTACAACTTTAAAAACATTCGGTTATGCGCTCCAGGAAGGAAGTGGATCAAGCGCTAAATCAAGCGTCCACTTCCTTCCTGGAGCGCGACAGGCAGCGGGCGGGGCGGGGTGGGGCGGGGCGGTGAGCAGCTCCACACTGGGCCGTGTCGGAAGGCTCCTTCCCTCCCTCAGAGGGAAGGTGACGTAAGAAAACTACTCGGCACTTGGCCTGAGTATTAAACAAGGCTTTAATCAACTGTTTTTCAACATGGAAATCGAGTTGTGTCCTTCACTAGTTCCTGTTAAAGAATGTCCTGAGCAAGCTGGGCCCGTGCCCGAGTATTTATACTCTCCCTGGACAGCGCCACCAGCAGGCCGCCCAGAATTATTACGTAAGTCATTTTCACATGAATGACAAGGTTCATGTGAGAAGGGTCATCGCTGCCGGCTCTGCAAGGAAATGAATCCCCTGATCGCCGGCGGCACCTCCGATCAGCGCCGACCAGCCCCAAGCTCTCTAACAGAGTGCAGGGCTGATCAATCGCGGCACCTGAAAAATAGAAAAAAACACAGAGTCTTGATGAAACATGTTTCGCCCTCCTCACCCTTGAACTGTTGCTCCACAAGCAGCCATCCGCAGTGACCACGCCTGCTGCAGCTGCCAGTGATGACGCCCGGCGATGCTGCAGGGGGCGGAAGCCAAGTTGGCATCTGGGGCGGTACCGGGGCACTGCGCACCGGAACACATCACGATCTCCGGTGCGCTGGAGCTCGTGGCGTTAGGGTTTACCGCCACCGCTAACCTGCAGGGGAAGTTTGCAGGCGTCGGTACTCTCGCCGTGCCCGGTCACAAAGCCAGTAGCGTCCCTTTAACGCCCCTGGAGGCGCTAACGGGAAGCACAAAGAAGGCCAATTCTTCCCGCTAAGAGTAATTTGAGACATGACGTGTGGTGAGCGTAGCGGGCTCGGGAAAAACGGCCGATTTTGGACCTGTGGCTCCCAAAGCTCTCCACCACTGGGGGTTTTCCTCACCTCATGTCTGGGTCTGTTGTAGACTCATTGATAGAGATTGATCACTGTGATTGGGTTGGACCTATACTCATTGGAGTTTAGAAGAATGAGAGGTGATCTTATTGATACATATAGGCCTAGAAATTCAGTGGGCCTTGCACCCACTTAGCGCCTAAAGAGGTCTTTTGCGCCGGCGGGGTGGTAGCGCGGAAATTGAGTGCAGCGGTATTGGCGGCGGTAGCCGTTAGCGCTGCGCCGGGACCGATGACGTCATCGGTGTGCGCGGTGGCCCGTAACGCCCTGAAACCGCGCCGATCCCCATATTTATTTGCGGCCACCTCCTCCGAAGTGGGCGCAAACAGCAACCAGAAAATGGGGCCGTCCTGCTGCCATAGTGGGGCGCTTTAAAGCGGAAGGTGCGGCCGGCCGCTTTTTCGGCGGCCGCCTGCCCGCACCTCCTTCCCCGGCCTCCTCCACCCCCCCCCGCGGCATTGCCGGCTGGTTTCCGTGGAGCCCGGCACTTCTCCGTTGTGCCGGGCTCTTTTGCCGGCACTCGCGATCGGGGCTCCGGCCGTTGCAGGCACCTCCCCCTTAAGAGAAGGAGGAGGCCTGCAGTACCGCAGCCTGCCGCACCGCATCGGGTGGCGCTGCGGCAACTAGCGCGCCGATATTCAGTTGCAGCGCCCCAAACGGAGGCGGGCACACCCTGGTATAGCGCCCGCTTCCGAATTGGGGCGCAGAAGACGAATATACGGCGTGCGCTAATGCCTCCCCGCCCAGCGCTAACTTTTGGGCGTGAGCGAGCTGCCCGCGCCCAAGTGAATTTCTAGGCCATAAGATTCTGAGGGGGCTCGACAGGGTAGATGCAGAGAGGATGTTTCCCCTCGTGGGGGAATCTAGAACTAGGGGGCAAATTTCAGATTAAGGGGTCACTCATTTAAAACGGAATGGAGGAGGAATTTCTTCTCTCAGAGGGTCGTGAATCTTTGGAATTCTCTTCCCCAGAGAGCTGTGGAGGCTGGGTCATTGAATATATTTAAGGTGGAGATATACAGATTTTTGAATGATAAGGGAGTCGAGGGTTATGGGGAGCGGGCAGGGAAGTGGGGTTGAGGCCAAGATCAGATCAGCCATGATCTTATTGAATGGCGGAGCAGGTTCGAGGGGCCGAATGGCCGACTCCTGCTCCTACATCTTATGTTCTTATGATTGGTCAACAACCCATTATCTTTGTATCATGCAGAATGTTAGAGAGGGGACTAGATAGACTGTGGTCCTTTTCATTTAGCAATTCCTAATCATACTCACATTTTCAGTTTCAAATCTGGAAGGAGGGTTGTTGGGTTTAGAAAGTGGGTTGTTGGGTTTAGAAGGAGGGTTGTTGGGATTAGAAGGAGGGTTGCTGGGTTTAGAAGGAGGGTTGTTGGGGTTTAGAAGGAGGGTTGTTGGGTTTAGAAGGTGGGTTGTTGGGTTTAGAAGGAGGGTTGTTGGGTTTAGAAGGAGGGTTGTTGGGTTTAGAAGGTGGGTTGTTGGGGTTTAGAAGGTGGGTTGTTGGGTTTAGAAGGAGGGTTGTTGGGTTTAGAAGGAGGGTTGTTGGGTTTAGAAGGAGGGTTGTTGGGTTTAGAAGGAGGGTTGTTGGGTTTAGAAGGAGGGTTGTTGGGTTTAGAAGGTGGGTTGTTGGGTTTAGAAGGTGGGTTGTTGGGGTTTAGAAGGTGGGTTGTTGGGTTTAGAAGGAGGGTTGTTGGGTTTAGAAGGAGGGTTGTTGGGGTTTAGAAGGAGGGTTGTTGGGTTTAGAAGGTGGGTTGTTGGGTTTAGAAGGAGGGTTGTTGGGTTTAGAAGGAGGGTTGTTGGGTTTAGAAGGTGGGTTGTTGGGTTTAGAAGGTGGGTTGTTGGGGTTTAGAAGGAGGGTTGCTGGGTTTGGAAGGAGGGCTGTTGGGTTTAGAAGGAGTGTTGTTGGGTTTAGAAGGAGGGTTGTTGGGGTTTAGAAGGAGGGTTGTTGGGTTTAGAAGGTGGGTTGTTGGGTTTAGAAGGAGGGTTGTTGGGTTTAGAAGGAGGGTTGTTGGGTTTAGAAGGAGGGTTGTTGGGGTTTAGAAGGTGGGTTGTTGGGTTTAGAAGGTGGGTTGTTGGGTTTAGAAGGTGGGTTGTTGGGGTTCAGAAGGTGGGTTGTTGGGTTTAGAAGGAGGGTTGTTGGGTTTAGAAGGAGGGTTGTTGGGTTTAGAAGGAGGGTTGTTGGGTTTAGAAGGAGGGTTGTTGGGTTTAGAAGGAGGGTTGTTGGGTTTAGAAGGAGGGTTGTTGGGTTTAGAAGGTGGGTTGTTGGGTTTAGAAGGTGGGTTGTTGGGTTTAGAAGGAGGGTTGTTGGGTTTAGAAGGTGGGTTGTTGGGTTTAGAAGGTGGGTTGTTGGGTTTAGAAGGTGGGTTGTTGGGTTTAGAAGGAGGGTTGTTGGGTTTAGAAGGAGGGTTGTTGGGTTTAGAAGGTGGGTTTTTGGGTTTAGAAGGTGGGTTGTTGGGTTTAGATGGAGGGTTGTTGGGTTTAGAAGGAGGGTTGTTGGGTTTAGAAGGAGGGTTGTTGGGTTTAGAAGGAGGGTTGCTGGGTTTAGAAGGAGGGTTGTTGGGTTTAGAAGGTGGGTTGTTGGGTATAGAAGGTGGGTTGTTGGGTTTAGAAGGTGGGTTGTTGGGGTTTAGATGGTGGGTTGTTGGGTTTAGAAGGAGGGTTGTTGGGTTTAGAAGGAGGGTTGTTGGGTTTAGAAGGTGGGTTGTTGGGTTTAGAAGGAGGGTTGTTGGGTTTAGAAGGTGGGTTGTTGGGTTTAGAAGGTGGGTTGTTGGGGTTTAGATGGTGGGTTGTTGGGTTTAGAAGGAGGGATGTTGGGTTTAGAAGGTGGGTTGTTGGGTTTAGAAGGTGGGTTGTTGGGTTTAGAAGGTGGGTTGTTGGGTTTAGAAGGTGGGTTGTTGGGTTTAGAAGGAGGGTTGTTGGGTTTAGAAGGAGGGTTGTTGGGTTTAGAAGGAGGGTTGTTGGGTTTAGAAGGAGGGTTGTTGGGTTTAGAAGGAGGGTTGTTGGGTTTAGAAGGAGGGTTGTTGGGTTTAGAAGGTGGGTTGTTGGGTTTGGAAGGTGGGTTGTTGGGTTTAGAAGGTGGGTTGTTGGGTTTAGAAGGTGGGTTGTTGGGTTTAGAAGGTGGGTTGTTGGGTTTAGAAGGAGGGTTGTTGGGTTTAGAAAGTGGGTTGTTGGGGTTTAGAAGGAGGGTTGTTGGGTTTAGAAGGTGGGTTGTTGGGGTTTAGATGGTGGGTTGTTGGGTTTAGAAGGAGGGTTGTTGGGTTTAGAAGGAGGGTTGTTGGGTTTAGAAGGTGGGTTGTTGGGTTTAGAAGGAGGGTTGTTGGGTTTAGAAGGTGGGTTGTTGGGTTTAGAAGGTGGGTTGTTGGGGTTTAGATGGTGGGTTGTTGGGTTTAGAAGGAGGGTTGTTGGGTTTAGAAGGTGGGTTGTTGGGTTTAGAAGGTGGGTTGTTGGGTTTAGAAGGTGGGTTGTTGGGTTTAGAAGGTGGGTTGTTGGGTTTAGAAGGAGGGTTGTTGGGTTTAGAAGGAGGGTTGTTGGGTTTAGAAGGAGGGTTGTTGGGTTTAGAAGGAGGGTTGTTGGGTTTAGAAGGAGGGATGTTGGGTTTAGAAGGAGGGTTGTTGGGTTTAGAAGGTGGGTTGTTGGGTTTGGAAGGTGGGTTGTTGGGTTTAGAAGGTGGGTTGTTGGGTTTAGAAGGTGGGTTGTTGGGTTTAGAAGGTGGGTTGTTGGGTTTAGAAGGAGGGTTGTTGGGTTTAGAAAGTGGGTTGTTGGGGTTTAGAAGGAGGGTTGTTGGGTTTAGAAGGTGGGTTGTTGTGTTTAGAAGGTGGGTTGTTGGCGTTAGAAGGAGGGTTGTTGGGTTTAGAAGGTGGGTTGTTGGGTTTAGAAGGTGGGTTGTTGGGTTTAGAAGGTGGGTTTGTTGGGTTTTAGAAGGAGGGTTGTTGGGTTTAGAAGGTGGGTTGTTGGGTTTAGAAGGTGGGTTGTTGGGTTTAGAAGGAGGGTTGTTGGGTTTAGAAGGAGGGTTGTTGGGTTTAGAAGTGGGTTGTTGGGTTTAGAAGGAGGGTTGTTGGGTTTAGAAGGTGGGTTGTTGGGTTTTAGAAGGAGGGTTGTTGGGTTTAGAAGGAGGGTTGTTGGGTTTAGAAGGTGGGTTGTTGGTTTAGAAGGTGGGTTGTTGGGTTTAGAGGTGGGTTGTTGGGTTTCGAAGGGTGGGTTGGTGGGTTTAGAAGGAGGGTTGTTGGGTTTAGAAGGAGGGATGTTGGGTTTAGAAGGTGGGTTGTTGGGTTTAGAAGGAGGGTTGTTGGGTTAGAAGGAGGGTTGTTGGGTTTAGAAGGTGGGTTGTTGGGTTTAGAAGGAGGGTTGTTGGGTTTAGAAGGAGGTTGTTGGGTTTAGAAGGAGGGTTGTTGGGTTTAGAAGGAGGGTTGTTGGGTTTAGAAGGTGGGTTGTTGGGTTTAGAAGGTGGGTTGTTGGGTTTAGAAGGTGGGTTGTTGGGTTTAGAAGGTGGGTTGTTGGGGTTTATATGGTGGGTTGTTGGGTTTAGAAGGAGGGTTGTTGGGTTTAGAAGGTGGGTTGTTGGGGTTTAGAAGGAGGGTTGTTGGGTTTGGAAGGAGGGCTGTTGGGTTTAGAAGGAGGGTTGTTGGGTTTAGAAGGAGGGTTGTTGGGGTTTAGAAGGAGGGTTGTTGGGTTTAGAAGGTGGGTTGTTGGGTTTAGAAGGAGGGTTGTTGGGTTTAGAAGGAGGGTTGTTGGGGTTTAGAAGGAGGGTTGTTGGTGTTTAGAAGGTGGGTTGTTGGGTTTAGAAGGTGGGTTGTAGGGTTTAGAAGGTGGGTTGTTGGGGTTTAGAAGGTGGGTTGTTGGGTTTAGAAGGAGGGTTGTTGGGTTTAGAAGGAGGGTTGTTGGGTTTAGAAGGAGGGTGTTGGGTTTAGAAGGAGGGTTGTTGGGTTTAGAAGGAGGGTTGTTGGGTTTAGAAGGAGGGTTGTTGGGTTTAGAAGGTGGGTTGTTGGGTTTAGAAGGTGGGTTGTTGGGTTTAGAAGGAGGGTTGTGGGTTTAGAGGTGGGTTGTTGGGTTTAGAAGGTGGGTTGTTGGGTTTAGAAGGTGGGTTGTTGGGTTTAGAAGGAGGGTTGTTGGGTTTAGAAGGAGGGTTGGTGGGTTAGAAGGTGGGTGTTGGGTTTAGAAGGTGGGTTGTTGGGTTTAGAAGGAGGTTTGTTGGGTTTAGAAGGAGGCGTTGTTGGGTTTAGAAGGAGGGTTGTTGGGTTTAGAAGGAGGGTTGTCTGGTTTAGAAGGAGGGTTGTTGGTTTAGAAGGTGGGTTGTTGGGTTTAGAAGGTGGGTTGTTGGGTTTAGAAGGTGGGTTGTTCGGGGTTCTAGATGGTGGGTTGTCTGGGTTTAGAAGGAGGGTTGTTGGGTTTAGAAGGAGGGTTGTTGGGTTTAGAAGGTGGGTTGTTGGGTTTGGAAGGAGGGTTTGTTGGGTTTAGAAGGTGGGTGTTGGGTTTAGAAGGTGGGTTGTTGGGGTTTAGATGGTGGGTTGTTGGGTTTAGAAGGAGGGTTGTTGGGTTTAGAAGGTGGGTTGTTGGGTTTTAGAAGGTGGGTTGTTGGGTTTAGAAGGTGGGTTGTTGGGTTCTTAGAAGGTGGGTTGTTGGGTTTAGAAGGTGGGTTGTTGGGTTTAGAAGGAGGGTTGTTGGTTTAGAAGGAGGGTTGTTGGGTTTAGAAGGAGGGTTGTTGGGTTTAGAAGGCGGGTTGTTGGGTTTAGAAGGAGGGTTGTTGGGTTTAGAAGGAGGGTTGTTGGGTTTAGAAGGAGGGTTGTTGGGTTTAGAAGGACGGTTGTTGGGTTTAGAAGGAGGGTTGTTGGGTTTAGAGGTGGGTTGTTGGTTGGAAGGTGGGTTGTTGGGTTTAGAAGGTGGGTTGTTGGGTTTAGAAGGTGGGTTGTTGGGTTTAGAAGGTGGGTTGTTGGGTTTAGAAGGAGGGTTGTTGGGTTTAGAAAGTGGGTTGTTGGGGTTTAGAAGGAGGGTTGTTGGGTTTAGAAGGAGGGTTGTTGGGTTTAGAAGGTGGGTTGTTGGGGTTAGAAGGAGGGTTGTTGGGTTTAGAAGGAGGGTTGTTGGGTTTAGAAGGTGGGTTCTTGGGTTTAGAAGGTGGGTTGTTGGGTTTAGAAGGAGGGTTGTTGGGTTTAGAAGGTGGGTTGTTGGGTTTAGAAGGTGGGTTGTTGGGATTAGAAGGAGGGTTGTTGGGTTTAGAAGGAGGGTTGTTGGGTTTAGAAGTGGGTTGTTGGGTTTAGAAGGAGGGTTGTTGGGTTTAGAAGGTGGGTTGTTGGGTTTAGAAGGAGGGTTGTTGGGTTTAGAAGGAGGGTTGTTGGGTTTAGAAGGTGTGTTGTTGGGTTTAGAAGGTGGGTTGTTGGGTTTAGAAGGGGGGTTGTTGGGTTTCGAAGGTGGGTTGGTGGGTTTAGAAGGAGAGTTGTTGGGTTTAGAAGGAGGGTTGTTGGGTTTAGAAGGTGGGTTGTTGGGTTTAGAAGGAGGGTTGTTGGGTTTAGAAGGAGGGTTGTTGGGTTTAGAAGGTGGGTTGTTGGGTTTAGAAGGAGGGTTGTTGGGTTTAGAAGGAGGGTTGTTGGGTTTAGAAGGAGGGTTGTTGGGTTTAGAAGGTGGGTTGTTGGGTTTAGAAGGTGGGTTGTTGGGTTTAGAAGGTGGGTTGTTGGGTTTAGAAGGTGGGTTGTTGGGTTTAGAAGGTGGGTTGTTGGGTTTAGAAGGTGTTGGTTGTTGGTTTAGAAGTGGTTGTTGGGGTTTAGAAGGAGGGTTCGTTGGGTTTAGAAGGTGGGTTGTTGGGTTTAGAGGTGGGTTGTTGGGGTTAGAAGGAGGGTTGTTGGGTTTAGAAGGTGGGTTGTTGGTTTAGAAGGTGGGTTGTTGGGTTTAGAAGGTGGGTTGTTGGGTTTAGAAGGAGGGTTGTTGGGTTTAGAAGGTGGGTTGTTGGGTTTAGAAGGTGGGTTGTTGGGTTTAGAAGGAGGGTTGTTGGGTTTAGAAGGAGGGTTGTTGGGTTTAGAAGGTGGGTTGTTGGGTTTAGAAGGAGGGTTGTTGGGTTTAGAAGGTGTTGTGTTGGGTTTAGAAGGAGGGTTGTTGGGTTTAGAAGGAGGGTTGTTGGGTTTAGAAGGTGGGTTGTTGGGTTTAGAAGGTGGGTTGTGGGGTTAGAATGTGGGTTGTTGGGGTTTAGAAGGTGGGTGTTGGGGTTTAGATGGTGGGTTGGTGGGTTTAGAAGGAGGGTTGTTGGTTTAGAAGGTGGGTTGTTGGGTTTAGAAGGTGGGTTGTTGGGTTTAGAAGGTGGGTTGTTGGGTTTAGAAGGTGGGTTGTTGGGTTTAGAAGGAGGGTTGTTGGGTTTAGAAGGAGGGTTGTTGGGTTTAGAAGGTGGGTTGTTGGGTTAGAAGGTGGGTTGTTGGGTTTAGAAGGAGGGTTGTTGGGTTTAGAAGGTGGGTTGTTGGGTTTAGAAGGATGGGTGTTGGGTTTAGAAGGAGGGTTGTTGGGTTTAGAAGGTGGGTTGTTGGGGTTAGAAGGAGGGTTGTTGGGTTTAGAAGGTGGGTTGTTGGGTTTAGAAGGTGGGTTGTTGGGTTTAGAATGAGGGTTGTTGGGTTTAGATGGAGGGTTGTTGGGTTTAGAAGTGGGTTGTTGGGTTTAGAAGGTGGGTTGTTGGGTTTAGAAGGTGGGTTGTTGGGGTTTAGAAGGAGGGTTGTTGGGTTTAGAAGGTGGGTTGTTGGGTTTTGAAGGTGGGTTGTTGGGTTTAGAAGGTGGGTTGTTGGGTTTTAGAAGGTGGGTTGTTGGGTTTAGAGGTGGGTTGTTGGGTTTAGAAGGAGGGTTGTTGGGTTTAGAAGGAGGGTTGTTGGGTTTAGAAGGTGGGTTGTTGGGTTTAGAAGGAGGGTTGTTGGGTTTAGAAGGTGGTTGTTGGGGTTTAGATGGTGGGTTGTTGGGTTTAGAAGGAGGGTTGTTGGGTTTAGAGGAGGGTTGTTGGGTTTAGAAGGTGGGTTGTTGGGTTTAGAAGGAGGGTTGCTGGGTTTAGAAGGTGGATTGTTGGGTTTAGAAGGAGGGTTGTTGGGTTTAGAAGGTGGGTTGTTGGGTTTAGAAGGTGGGTTGTTGGGGTTTAGATGGTGGGTTGTTGGGTTTCGAAGGAGGGTTGTTGGGTTTAGAAGGTGGGTTGTTGGGTTTAGAAGGTGGGTTGTTGGGTTTAGAAGGTGGGTTGTTGGGTTTAGAAGGTGGGTTGTTGGGTTTAGAAGGAGGGTTGTTGGGTTTAGAAGGAGGGTTGTTGGGTTTAGAAGGAGGGTTGTGGGCTTAGAAGGAGGGTTGTTGGGTTTAGAAGGAGGGTTGTTGGGTTAGAAGGTGGGTTGTTGGGTTTAGAAGGTGGGTTGTTGGGTTTAGAAGGAGGGTTGTTGGGTTTAGAAGGTGGGTTGTTGGGTTTAGAAAGAGGGTTGTTGGGTTTAGAGGTGTTTGTTGGGTTTAGAAGGAGGGTTTGTTGGGTTTAGAAGGTGGGTTGTTGGGTTTAGAAGGTGGGGTTGTTGGGTTTAGAAGGAGGGTTGTTGGGTTTAGAAGGTGGGTTGTTGGTTTAGAAGGTGGGTTGTTGGGTTTAGAAGGTGGGTTGTTGGGGTTTAGAAGGTGGGTTGGTGGGTTTAGATGGAGGGTTGTTGGGTTTAGAAGGAGGGTTGTTGGTTTAGAAGGTGGATTGTTGGGTTTAGAAGGAGGGTTGTTGGGTTTAGAAGGAGGGTTGTTGGGTTTAGAAGGAGGGTTGTTGGGTTTAGAAGGAGGGTTGTTGGGTTAGAAGGTGGGTTGTTGGGTTTAGAAGGTGGGTTGTTGGGTTTAGAAGGAGGGTTGTTGGGTTTAGAAGGAGGGTTGTTGGTTTTAGAAGGTGGGCTTGTTGGGTTTAGAAGGTGGGTTGTTGGGTTTAGAAGGAGGGTTGTTGGGTTTAGAAGGAGGGTTGTTGGGTTTAGAAGGAGGGTTGTTGGGTTTAGAAGGTGGTTGTTGGGTTTAGAAGGAGGTTTGTTGGGTTTAGAAGGTGGGTTGTTGGGTTTAGAAGGAGGTTTGTTGGGGGTGTTTAGAAGGTGGGTTGTTGGGTTTAGAAGGTGGGTTGTTGGGTTTAGAAGGTGGGTTGTTGGGTTTAGAAGGAGGGTTGTTGGGTTTAGAAGGTGGGTTGTTGGGTTTAGAAGGAGGGTTGTTGGGTTTAGAAGGAGGGTTGTTGGGTTTAGAAGGTGGGTTTGTTGGGTTTAGAAGGTGGGTTGTTGGGTTTAGAAGGTGGGTTGTTGGGTTTAGAAGGAGGGTTGTTGGGTTAGAAGGTGGGTTGTTGGGTTTAGAAGGTGGGTTGTTGGGTTTAGAAGGAGGGTTGTTGGGTTTAGAAGGTGGGTTGTTGGGTTTTAGAAGGTGGGGTTGTTGGGTTTAGAAGGTGGGTTGTTGGGTTTAGAAGGTGGGTTGTTGGGTTTAGAAGGAGGGTTGTTGGGTTTAGAAGGTGGGTTGTTGGGTTTAGAAGGTGGTGTGTTGGGTTTAGAAGGAGGGTTGTTGGGTTTAGAAGGTGGGTTGTTGGGTTTAGAAGGTGGGTTGTTGGGTTTAGAAGGAGGGTTGTGGGGTTTAGAAGGAGGGTTGTTGGGTTTAGAAGGTGGGTTGTTGGGTTTAGAAGGTGGGTTGTTGGGTTTTAGAAGGTGGGTTGTTGGGGTTAGAAGGGGGGTTGTTGGGTTTAGAAGGAGGGTTGTTGGGTTTAGAAGGAGGGTTGTTGGTTTTAGAAGGTGGGCTTGTTGGTTTAGAAGGAGGGTTGTTGGGTTTAGAAGGAGGG